>NC_060144.1:553252271-553877271 GCF_021461385.2 Schistocerca piceifrons
GACCTCTAGTCTATCTTCCAATCATACCGTGTCAGTGATCTCATTTATGTAAACTAGAACTGTTTCTGACCAGATATTAGCAGCACATGTATGGGCACACCACGTACACCTCTAGTCTATCTTCCATTCATACTGTGTCAGTGATCTCATATATGTAAACGTGAACTGTTTCTGACCAGTTATTAGCAGCATGAGTACAGTCACACCACGCACACCTCTGGTCTATCTTCCAATCATACTGTGTCAGTGATCTCATATATGTAAACAAGAACTGTTTCTGACCAGTTATTAGCAGCACGAGTACGGGCACACCACGCACACCTCTAGTCTATCTTCCAATCATACTGTGTCAGTGATCTCATATATGTAAACAAGAACTGTTTCTGACCAGTTATTAGCAGCACGAGTATGGGCACACCATGCACACCTCGAGAATACCTTCCAATCATACTGTGTCAGTGATCTCATATATGTAAACAAGAACTGTTTCTGACCAGTTATTAGCAGCACGAGTATGGGCACACCACGCACACCTCTAGCCTACCTTCCAATCATACTGTGTCAGTGAGCTCCTATATGTAAACAAGAACTGTTTCTGACCAGTTATTAGCAGCACGAGTATGGGCACACCAGACACACCTCTAGTCTATCTTCCAATCATACTGTGTCAGTGATCTCATATATGTAAACAAGAACTGTTTCTGACCAGTTATTAGCAGCACGTGTATGGGCACACCATGCACACCTCTAGCCTACCTTTCAATCATAATGTGTCAGTGATCTCATATATGTAGACAAGAACTGTCTCTGACCAGTTATTAGCAGCACGAGTACGGGCACACCACACACACCTCTAGTCTATCTTCCAATCATACTGTGTCAGTGATCTCATTTATGTAAACAAGAACTGTTTCTGACCAGTTATTAGCAGCACGTGTATGGGCACACCACGCACACCTCTAGTCTATCTTCCTATCATACTGTGTCAGTGAGCTCATATATGTCAACAAGAACTGTTTCTGGCCAGTTATTAGCAGCGCGAGTATGGGCACACCACGCACACCTCTAGCCTACCTTCCAATCATACTGTGTCAGTGATCTCATATATGTAAACAACAACTGTTTCTGACCAGTTATTAGCAGCACTAGTAAGGGCACACCACACACACCTCTAGTCTATCTTCCAATCATACTGTGTCAGTGATCTCATTTATGTAAACAAGAACTGTTTCTGACCAGTTATTAGCAGCACGTGTATGGGCACACCACGCACACCTCTAGTCTATCTTCCTATCATACTGTGTCAGTGAGCTCATATATGTCAACAAGAACTGTTTCTGGCCAGTTATTAGCAGCGCGAGTATGGGCACACCACGCACACTTCTAGCCTACCTTCCAATCATACTGTGTCAGTGATCTCATATATGTAAACAACAACTGTTTCTGACCAGTTATTAGCAGCACTAGTAAGGGCACACCACACACACCTCTAGCCTGCCTTCCAATCATACTGTGTCAGTGAGCTCATATATGTAAACAAGAACTGTTTCTGATCAGTTATTAGCAGCACGAGTATGGGCACACCACACACACCTCTAGTCTATCTTCCAATCATACTGTGTCAGTGATCTCATATATGTAAACAAGAACTGTTTCTGACCAGTTATTAGCAGCACGTGTATGGGCACACCACGCATACCTGTAGCCTACCTTTCAATCATTATGTGTCAGTGATCTCATATATGTAGACAAGAACTGTCTCTGACCAGTTATTAGCAGCACGAGTACGAGCACACCACGCACACCTCTAGTCTATCTTCCAATCATACTGTGTCAGTGATCTCATTTATGTAAACAAGAACTGTTTCTGACCAGTTATTAGCAGCACGTGTATGAGCACACCACGCACACCTCTAGCCTACCTTTCAATCATACTGTGTCAGTGATCTCATATTTGTAGACAAGAACTGTCTCTGACCAGTTATTAGCAGCACGAGTACGGGCACACCACGCACACCTCTAGTCTATCTTCCAATCATACTGTGTCAGTGATCTCATTTATGTAAACAAGAGTTGTTTCTGACCAGTTATTAGCAGCACGAGTACGGGCACACCACGCACACCTCTAGTCTATCTTCCAATCATACTGTGGCAGTGATCTCATTTATGTAAACAAGAACTGTTTCTTACCAGTTATTAGCAGCACGTGTATGGGCACACCATGCAGACCTCTAGTCTATCTTCCAATCATACCGTGTCAGTGATGTCGTTTATGTAAACAAGAACTGTTTCTGACCAGTTATTAACAGCACATGTACGGGCACACCACGCACACCTCTAGTCTATCTTCCTATCATACCGTGTCAGTTAGCTCATATATGTCAACAAGAACTGTTTCTGACCAGTTATTAGCAGCACGAGTACGGGCACACCACGCACACCTCTAGTCTATCTTCCAATCATACCGTGTCAGTGATCTCATTTATGTAAACAAGAACTGTTTCTGACCAGTTATTAGCAGCACGTGTATGGGCACACCACGCACACCTCTAGCCTACCTTCCAATCATACTGTGTCAGTGAGCTCATATATGTAAACAAGAACTGTTTCTGACCAGTTATTAGCAGCACGAGTATGGGCACACCACACACACCTCTAGTCTATCTTCCAATCATACTGTGTCAGTGATCTCATATATGTAAACAAGAACTGTTTCTGACCAGTTATTAGCAGCACGTGTATGGGCACACCACGCACACCTCTAGAATACCTTTCAATCATACTGTGCCAGTGATCTCATATATGTAGACAAGAACTGTTTCTGACCAGTTATTAGCAGCACCAGTATGGGCACACCACGCACACCTCTAGCCTACCTTTCAATCATACTGTGTCAGTGATCTCATATATGTAGACAAGAACTGTCTCTGACCAGTTATTAGCAGCACGAGTACGGGCACACCACGCACACCTCTAGTCTATCTTCCAATCATACTGTGTCAGTGATCTCATTTATGTAAACAAGAACTGTTTCTGACCAGTTATTAGCAGCACGTGTATGGGCACACCACGCACACCTCTAGTCTATCTTCCAATTATACCGTGTCAGTGATCTCATTTATGTAAACAAGAGTTGTTTCTGACCAGTTATTAGCAGCACGAGTACGGGCACACCACGCACACCTCTAGTCTATCTTCCAATCATACTGTGCCAGTGATCTGATATATGTAGACAAGAACTGTCTCTGACCAGTTATTAGCAGCACGAGTACGGGCACACCACGCACACCTCTAGTCTATCTTCCAATCATACTGTGTCAGTGATCTCATTTATGTAAACAAGAACTGTTTCTGACCAGTTATTAGCAGCACGTGTATGGGCACACCACGCAGACCTCTAGTCTATCTTCCAATTAACCCGTGTCAGTGATCTCATTTATGTAAACAAGAGTTGTTTCTGACCAGTTATTAGCAGCACGAGTACGGGCACACCACGCACACCTCTAGTCTATCTTCCAATCATACTGTGCCAGTGATCTCATATATGTAGACAAGAACTGTTTCTGACCAGTTATTAGCAGCACGAGTATGGGCACACCACGCACACCTCTAGTCTATCTTCCAATCATACTGTGTCAGTGAGCTCATATATGTAAACAAGAACTGTTTCTGACCAGTTATTAGCAGCACGAGTATGGGCACACCACACACACCTCTAGTCTATCTTCCAATCATACTGTGTAAGTGATCTCATTTATGTAAACAAGAACTGTTTCTGACCAGTTATTAGCAGCACGTGTATGGGCACACCACGCAGACCTCTAGTCTATCTTCCAATTATACCGTGTCAGTGATCTCATTTATGTAAACAAGAGTTGTTTCTGACCAGTTATTAGCAGCACGAGTACGGGCACACCACGCACACCTCTAGTCTATCTTCCAATCATACTGTGGCAGTGATCTCATTTATGTAAACAAGAACTGTTTCTGACCAGTTATTAGCAGCACGTGTATGGGCACACCACGCAGACCTCTAGTCTATCTTCCAATCATACCGTGTCAGTGATCTCATTTATGTAAACAAGAACTGTTTCTGACCAGTTATTAGCAGCACGTGTATGGGCACACCACGCACACCTCTAGTCTATCTTCCTATCATACTGTGTCAGTGAGCTCATATATGTCAACAAGAACTGTTTCTGCCCAGTTATTAGCAGCACGTGTATGGGCACACCACGCACACCTCTAGTCTATCTTCCAATCATTCCGTGTCAGTGATCTCATTTATGTAAACAAGAACTGTTTCTGACCAGTTATTAGCAGCACGTGTATGGGCACACCACGCACAACTCTAGTCTATCTTCCAATCATACTGTGTCAGTGATCTCATTTATGTAAACAAGAACTGTTTCTGACCAGTTATTAGCAGCACATGTATGGGCACACCACGCAGAACTCTAGTCTAAATTCCAATCATACCGTGTCAGTGATCTCATTTATGTAAACAAGAACTGTCTCTGACCAGTTATTAGCAGCACGTGTATGGGCACACCATGCACACCTCTAGTCTATCTTCCTATCATACTGTGTCAGTGAGCTCATATATGTCAACAAGAACTGTTTCTGACCAGTTATTAGCAGCACGTGTATGGGCACACCACGCAGACCTCTAGTCTATCTTCCAATCATACCGTGTCAGTGATCTCATTTATGTAAACAAGAACTGTTTCTGACCAGTTATTAGCAGCATGTGTATGGGCACACCACGCACACCTCTAGTCTATCTTCCAATCATACTGTGTCAGTGATCTCATATATGTAAACAAGAACTGTTTCTGACCAGTTATTAGCAGCACGTGTATGGGCACACCACACACACCTCTAGCCTACCTTTCAATCATACTGTGTCAGTGATCTCATATATGTAGACAAGAACTGTCTCTGACCAGTTATTAGCAGCACAAGTACGGGCACACCACGCACACTTCTAGTCTATCTTCCAATCATACTGTGTCAGTGATCTCATTTATGTAAACAAGAGTTGTTTCTGACCAGTTATTAGCAGCACGAGTACGGGCACACCACGCACACCTCTAGTCTATCTTCCAATCATACTGTGTCAGTGATCTCATTTATGTAAACAAGAACTGTTTCTGACCAGTTATTAGCAGCACGTGTATGGGCACACCACGCAGACCTCTAGTCTATCTTACAATCATACCGTGTCAGTGATGTCATTTATGTAAACAAGAACTGTTTCTGACCAGTTATTAACAGCACATGTATGGGCACACCACGCACACCTCTAGTCTATCTTCCTATCATACTGTGTCAGTGAGCTCATATATGTCAACAAGAACTGTTTCTGACCAGTTATTACCAGCACGAGTACGGGCACACCACGCACACCTCTAGTCTATCTTCCAATCATACCGTGTCAGTGATCTCATTTATGTAAACAAGAACTGTTTCTGACCAGTTATTAGCAGCACGTGTATGGGCACACCACGCACACCTCTAGCCTACCTTCCAATCATACTATGTCAGTGAGCTCATATATGTAAACAAGAACTGTTTCTGACCAGTTATTAGCAGCACGAGTATGGGCACACCACGCACACCTCTAACCTACCTTCCAATCATACTGTGTCAGTGAGCTCATATATGTAAACAAGAACTGTTTCTGACCAGTTATTAGCAGCACGAGTATGGGCACACCACACACACCTCTAGTCTATCTTCCAATCATACTGTGTCAGTGATCTCATATATGTAAACAAGAACTGTTTCTGACCAGTTATTAGCAGCATGTGTATGGGCACACCACGCACACCTCTAGCCTACCTTTCAATCATACTGTGCCAGTGATCTCATATATGTAGACAAGAACTGTTTCTGACCAGTTATTAGCAGCACCAGTATGGGCACACCACGCACACCTCTAGCCTACCTTTCAATCATACTGTGTCAGTGATCTCATATATGTAGACAAGAACTGTCTCTGACCAGTTATTAGCAGCACGAGTACGGGCACACCACGCACACCTCTAGTCTATCTTCCAATCATACTGTGGCAGTGATCTCATTTATGTAAACAAGAACTGTTTCTGACCAGTTATTAGCAGCACGTGTATGGGCACACCACGCAGACCTCTAGTCTATCTTCCAATCATACCATGTCAGTGATCTCATTTATGTAAACAAGAGTTGTTTCTGACCAGTTATTAGCAGCACGAGTACGGGCACACCACGCACACCTCTAGTCTATCTTCCAATCATACTGTGGCAGTGATCTCATTTATGTAAACAAGAACTGTTTCTGACCAGTTATTAGCAGCACGTGTATGGGCACACCACTCAGACCTCTAGTCTATCTTCCAATCATACCGTGTCAGTGATCTCATTTATGTAAACAAGAACTGTTTCTGACCAGTTATTAGCAGCACGTGTATGGGCACACCACGCACACCTCTAGTCTATCTTCCTATTATACTGTGTCAGTGAGCTCATATATGTCAAGAAGAACTGTTTCTGACCAGTTATTAGCAGCACGTGTATGGGCACACCACGCATACCTCTAGTCTATCTTCCAATCATACCGTGTCAGTGATCTCATTTATGTAAACAAGAACTGTTTGTGACCAGTTATTAGCAGCACGTGTATGGGCACACCACGCACACCTCTAGTCTATCTTCCTATCATACTGTGTTAGTGAGCTCATATATGTCAACAAGAACAGTTTCTGACCAGTTATTAGCAGCACGAGTACGGGCACACCATGCACATCTCTAGTCTATCTTCCAATCATACTGTGGCAGTGATCTCACTTATGTAAACAAGAACTGTTTCTGACCAGTTATTAGCAGCACGAGTACGGGCACACCACGCACACCTCTAGTCTATCTTCCAATCATCCTGTGGCAGTGATCTCATTTATGTAAACAAGTACTGTTTCTGACCAGTTATTAGCAGCACGTGTATGGGCACACCACGCAGACCTCTAGTCTATCTTCCAATCATACCGTGTCAGTGATCTCATTTATGTAAACAAGAACTGTTTCTGACCAGTTATTACCACCACGTGTATGGGCACACCACGCACACCTCTAGCCTACCTTTCAATCATACTGTGTCAGTGATCTCATATATGTAGACAAGTACTGTCTCTGACCAGTTATTAGCAGCACGAGTACGGGCACACCACGCACACCTCTAGTCTATCTTCCAATCATACTGTGTCAGTGATCTCATTTATGTAAGCAAGAGTTGTTTCTGACCAGTTATTAGCAGCATGAGTACGGGCACACCACGCACACCTCTAGTCTATCTTCCAATCATACTGTGGCAGTGATCTCATTTATGTAAACAAGAACTGTTTCTGAACAGTTATTAGCAGCACGTGTATGGGCACACCACGCAGACCTCTAGTCTATCTTCCAATCATACTGTGTCAGTGATCTCATTTATGTAAACAAGAACTGTTTCTGACCAGTTATTAGCAGCACGTGTATGGGCACACCACGCACACCTCTAGTCTATCTTCCAATCATACTGTGTCAGTGATCTCATATATGTAAACAAGAACTGTTTCTGACCAGTTATTAGCAGCACGAGTACGGGCAAACCATGCACACCTCTAGTCTATCGTCCAATCATACTGTGGCAGTGATCTCATTTATGTAAACTCGAACTGTTTCTGACCAGTTATTGGCAGCACGTGTATGGGCACACCACGCACACCTCTGGTCTATCTTCCAATCATACTGTGTCAGTGATCTCATTTATGTAAACAAGAACTGTTTCTGACCAGTTATTAGCAGCACGTGTATGGGCACACCACGCAGACCTCTGGTCTATCTTCCAATCATACTGTGTCAGTGATCTCATTTATGTAAACAAGAACTGTTTCTGACCAGTTATTAGCAGCACGTGTATGGGCACACCACGCAGACCTCTAGTCTATCTTCCAATCATACCGTGTCAGTGATCTCATTTATGTAAACAAGAGTTGTTTCTGGCCAGTTATTGGCAGCACGAGTACGGGCACACCACGCACACCTCTAGTCTATCTTCCAATCATACTGTGTCAGTGATTTCATTTATGTAAGCAAGAGTTGTTTCTGACCAGTTATTAGCAGCACGAGTACGGGCACACCACGCACACCTCTAGTCTATCTTCCAATCATACTGTGTCAGTGATCTCATTTATGTAAACAAGAACTGTTTCTGACCAGTTATTAGCAGCACGAGTACGGGCAAACCATGCACACCTCTAGTCTATCGTCCAATCATACTGTGGCAGTGATCTCATTTATGTAAATAAGAACTGTTTCTGACCAGTTATTGGCAGCACGTGTATGGGCACACCACGCACACCTCTAGCCTACCTTTCAATCATACTGTGTCAGTGATCTCATATATGTAGACAAGAACTGTCTCTGACCAGTTATTAGCGGCACGAGTACGGGCACACCACGCACACCTCTAGTCTATCTTCCAGTCATACTGTGTCAGTGATCTCATTTATGTAAACAAGAACTGTTTCTGACCAGTTATTAGCAGCACGTGTATGGGCACACCACGCACACCTCTAGTCTATCTTCCTATCATACTGTGTCAGTGAGCTCATATATGTCAAGAAGAACTGTTTCTGACCAGTTATTAGCAGCACGTGTATGGGCACACCACGCAGACCTCTAGTCTATCTTCCAATCATACCGTGTCAGTGATCTCATTTATGTAAACAAGAACTGTTTGTGACCAGTTATTAGCAGCACGTGTATGGGCACACCACGCACACCTCTAGTCTATCTTCCTATCATACTGTGTCAGTGAGGTCATATATGTCAACAAGAACAGTTTCTGACCAGTTATTAGCAGCACGAGTACGGGCACACCACGCACATCTCTAGTCTATCTTCCAATCATACTGTGGCAGTGATCTCATTTATGTAAACAAGAACTGTTTCTGACCAGTTATTAGCAGCACGAGTACGGGCACACCACGCACACCTCTAGTCTATCTTCCAATCATCCTGTGGCAGTGATCTCATTTATGTAAACAAGAACTGTTTCTGACCAGTTATTAGCAGCACGTGTATGGGCACACCACGCAGACCTCTAGTCTATCTTCCAATCATACCGTGTCAGTGATCTCATTTATGTAAACAAGAACTGTTTCTGACCAGTTATTACCACCACGTGTATGGGCACACCACGCACACCTCTAGCCTACCTTTCAATCATACTGTGTCAGTGATCTCATATATGTAGACAAGTACTGTCTCTGACCAGTTATTAGCAGCACGAGTACGGGCACACCACGCACACCTCTAGTCTATCTTCCAATCATACTGTGTCAGTGATCTCATTTATGTAAGCAAGAGTTGTTTCTGACCAGTTATTAGCAGCACGAGTACGGGCACACCAAGCACACCTCTAGTCTATCTTCCAATCATACTGTGGCAGTGATCTCATTTATGTAAACAAGAACTGTTTCTGACCAGTTATTAGCAGCACGTGTATGGGCACACCACGCAGACCTCTAGTCTATCTTCCAATCATACTGTGTCAGTGATCTCATTTATGTAAACAAGAACTGTTTCTGACCAGTTATTAGCAGCACGTGTATGGGCACACCACGCACACCTCTAGTCTATCTTCCAGTCATACTGTGTCAGTGATCTCATATATGTAAACAAGAACTGTTTCTGACCAGTTATTAGCAGCACGAGTACGGGCAAACCATGCACACCTCTAGTCTATCGTCCAATCATACTGTGGCAGTGATCTCATTTATGTAAACAAGAACTGTTTCTGACCAGTTATTGGCAGCACGTGTATGGGCACACCACGCACACCTCTGGTCTATCTTCCAATCATACTGTGTCAGTGATCTCATTTATGTAAATAAGAACTGTTTCTGACCAGTTATTAGCAGCACGTGTATGGGCACACCACGCAGACCTCTGGTCTATCTTCCAATCATACTGTGTCAGTGATCTCATTTATGTAAACAAGAACTGTTTCTGACCAGTTATTAGCAGCACGTGTATGGGCACACCACGCAGACCTCTAGTCTATCTTCCAATCATACCGTGTCAGTGATCTCATTTATGTAAACAAGAGTTGTTTCTGACCAGTTATTGGCAGCACGAGTACGGGCACACCACGCACACCTCTAGTCTATCTTCCAATCATACTGTGTCAGTGATCTCATTTATGTAAGCAAGAGTTGTTTCTGACCAGTTATTAGCAGCACGAGTACGGGCACACCACGCACACCTCTAGTCTATCTTCCAATCATACTGTGTCAGTGATCTCATTTATGTAAACAAGAACTGTTTCTGACCAGTTATTAGCAGCACGAGTACGGGCAAACCATGCACACCTCTAGTCTATCGTCCAATCATACTGTGGCAGTGATCTCATTTATGTAAATAAGAACTGTTTCTGACCAGTTATTGGCAGCACGTGTATGGGCACACCACGCACACCTCTAGCCTACCTTTCAATCATACTGTGTCAGTGATCTCATATATGTAGACAAGAACTGTCTCTGACCAGTTATTAGCAGCACGAGTACGGGCACACCACGCACACCTCTAGTCTATCTTCCAATCATACTGTGTCAGTGATCTCATTTATGTAAACAAGAGTTGTTTCTGACCAGTTATTAGCAGCACGAGTACGGGCACACCACGCACACCTCTAGTCTATCTTCCAATCATACTGTGGCAGTGATCTCATTTATGTAAACAAGAACTGTTTCTGACCAGTTATTAGCAGCACGTGTATGGGCACACCACGCAGACCTCTAGTCTATCTTCCAATCATACTGTGTCAGTGATCTCATTTATGTAAACAAGAACTGTTTCTGACCAGTTATTAGCAGCACGTGTATGGGCACACCACGCACACCTCTAGCCTACCTTTCAATCATACTGTGTCAGTGATCTCATATATGTAGACAAGAACTGTCTCTGACCAGTTATTAGCAGCACGAGTACGGGCACACCACGCACACCTCTAGTCTATCTTCCAATCATACTGTGTCAGTGATCTCATTTATGTAAACAAGAGTTGTTTCTGACCAGTTATTAGCAGCACGAGTACGGGCACACCACACACACCTCTAGTCTATCTTCCAATCTTACTGTGGCAGCGATCTCATTTATGTAAACAAGAACTGTTTCTGACCAGTTATTAGCAGCACGTGTATGGGCACACCACGCAGACCTCTAGTCTATCTTCCAATCATACCGTGTCAGTGATCTCATTTATGTAAACAAGAACTGTTTCTGACCAGTTATTAGCAGCACGTGTATGGGCACACCATGCACACCTCTAGTCTATCTTCCAATCATACTGTGTCAGTGATCTCATTTATGTAAACAAGAGTTGTTTCTGACCAGTTATTAGCAGCACGAGTACGGGCACACCACGCACACCTCTAGTCTATCTTCCAATCATACTGTGTCAGTGATCTCATTTATGTAAACAAGAGTTGTTTCTGACCAGTTATTAGCAGCACGAGTACGGGCACACCACGCACACCTCTAGTCTATCTTCCAATCATACTGTGTCAGTGATCTCATTTATGTAAACAAGAGTTGTTTCTGACCAGTTATTAGCAGCACGAGTACGGGCACACCACGCACACCTCTAGTCTATCTTCCAATCATACTGTGGCAGTGATCTCATTTATGTAAACAAGAGTTGTTTCTGACCAGTTATTAGCAGCATGTGTATGGGCACACCACGCACACCTCTAGTCTATCTTCCAATCATACTGTGTCAGTGATCTCATTTATGTAAACAAGAGTTGTTTCTGACCAGTTATTAGCAGCACGAGTACGGGCACAACTCGCACACCTCTAGTCTATCTTCCAATCATACTGTGGCAGTGATCTCATTTATGTAAACAAGAACTGTTTCTGACCAGTTATTAGCAGCACGTGTATGGGCACACCACGTAGACCTCTAGTCTATCTTCCAATCGTACCGTGTCAGTGATCTCATTTATGTAAACAAGAACTGTTTCTGACCAGTTATTAGCAGCACGTGTATGGGCACACCACGCACACCTCTAGCCTACCTTTCAATCATACTGTGTCAGTGATCTCATATATGTAGACAAGAACTGTCTCTGACCAGTTATTAGCAGCACGAGTACGGGCACACCACGCACACCTCTAGTCTATCTTCCAATCATACTGTGTCAGTGATCTCATTTATGTAAACAAGAGTTGTTTATGACCAGTTATTAGCAGCACGAGTACGGGCACACCACACACACCTCTAGTCTATCTTCCAATCTTACTGTGGCAGTGATCTCATTTATGTAAACAAGAACTGTTTCTGACCAGTTATTAGCAGCACGTGTATGGGCACACCACGCAGACCTCTAGTCTATCTTCCAATCGTACTGTGTCAGTGATCTCATTTATGTAAACAAGAACTGTTTCTGACCAGTTATTAGCAGCACGTGTATGGGCACACCACACACACTTCTAGCCTACCTTTCAATCATACTGTGTCAATGATCTCATATATGTAGACAAGAACTGTCTCTGACCAGTTATTAGCAGCACGAGTACGGGCACACCACACACACCTCTAGTCTATCTTCCAATCTTACTGTGTCAGTGATCTCATTTATGTAAACAAGAGTTGTTTCTGACCAGTTATTAGCAGCACGTGTATGGGCACACCACGCACACCTCTAGTCTATCTTCCTATCATACTGTGTCAGTGATCTCATATATGTAAACAAGAGTTGTTTCTGACCAGTTATTAGCAGCACGAGTACGGGCACACCACACACACCTCTAGTCTATCTTCCAATCTTACTGTGGCAGTGATCTCATTTATGTAAACAAGAACTGTTTCTGACCAGTTATTAGCAGCACGTGTATGGGCACACCACGCAGACCTCTAGTCTATCTTCCAATCATACCGTGTCAGTGATCTCATTTATGTAAACAAGAACTGTTTCTGACCAGTTATTGGCAGCACGTGTATGGGCACACCACGCACACCTCTGGTCTATCTTCCAATCATACTGTGTCAGTGATCTCATTTATGTAAACAAGAACTGTTTCTGACCAGTTATTAGCAGCACGTGTATGGGCACACCACGCAGACCTCTGGTCTATCTTCCAATCACACTGTGTCAGTGATCTCATTTATGTAAACAAGAACTGTTTCTGACCAGTTATTAGCAGCACGTGTATGGGCACACCACGCAGACCTCTAGTCTATCTTCCAATCATACCGTGTCAGTGATCTCATTTATGTAAACAAGAGTTGTTTCTGACCAGTTATTGGCAGCACGAGTACGGGCACACCACGCACACCTCTAGTCTATCTTCCAATCATACTGTGTCAGTGATCTCATTTATGTAAGCAAGAGTTGTTTCTGACCAGTTATTAGCAGCACGAGTACGGGCACACCACGCACACCTCTAGTCTATCTTCCAATCATACTGTGTCAGTGATCTCATTTATGTAAACAAGAACTGTTTCTGACCAGTTATTAGCAGCACGAGTACGGGCAAACCATGCACACCTCTAGTCTATCGTCCAATCATACTGTGGCAGTGATCTCATTTATGTAAATAAGAACTGTTTCTGACCAGTTATTGGCAGCACGTGTATGGGCACACCACGCACACCTCTAGCCTACCTTTCAATCATACTGTGTCAGTGATCTCATATATGTAGACAAGAACTGTCTCTGACCAGTTATGAGCAGCACGAGTACGGGCAAACCACGCACACCTCTAGTCTATCTTCCAATCATACTGTGTCAGTGATCTCATTTATGTAAACAAGAACTGTTTCTGACCAGTTATTAGCAGCACGTGTATGGGCACACCACGCACACCCCTGGTCTATCTTCCAATCATACTGTGTCAGTGATCTCATTTATGTAAACAAGAACTGTTTCTGACCAGTTATTAGCAGCACGTGTATGGGCACACCACGCAGACCTCTAGTCTATCTTCCAATCATACCGTGTCAGTGATCTCATTTATGTAAACAAGAACTGTTTCTGACCAGTTATTGGCAGCACGTGTATGGGCACACCACGCACACCTCTAGCCTACCTTTCAATCATACTGTGTCAGTGATCTCATATATGTAGACAAGAACTGTCTCTGACCAGTTATTAGCAGCACGAGTACGGGCACACCACGCACACCTCTAGTCTATCTTCCAATCATACTGTGTCAGTGATCTCATTTATGTAAACAAGAGTTGTTTCTGACCAGTTATTAGCAGCACGAGTACGGGCACACCACGCACACCTCTAGTCTATTTTCCAATCATACTGTGGCAGTGATCTCATTTATGTAAACAAGAACTGTTTCTGACCAGTTATTAGCAGCACGTGTATGGGCACACCACGCAGACCTCTAGTCTATCTTCCAATCATACTGTGTCAGTGATCTCATTTATGTAAACAAGAACTGTTTCTGACCAGTTATTAGCAGCACGTGTATGGGCACACCACGCACACCTCTAGCCTACCTTTCAATCATACTGTGTCAGTGATCTCATATATGTAGACAAGAACTGTCTCTGACCAGTTATTAGCAGCACGAGTACGGGCACACCACACACACCTCTAGTCTATCTTCCAATCTTACTGTGGCAGTGATCTCATTTATGTAAACAAGAACTGTTTCTGACCAGTTATTAGCAGCACGTGTATGGGCACACCACGCAGACCTCTAGTCTATCTTCCAATCATACCGTGTCAGTGATCTCATTTATGTAAACAAGAACTGTTTCTGACCAGTTATTAGCAGCACGTGTATGGGCACAACATGCACACCTCTAGTCTATCTTCCAATCATACTGTGTCAGTGATCTCATTTATGTAAACAAGAGTTGTTTCTGACCAGTTATTAGCATCACGAGTACGGGCACACCACGCACACCTCTAGTCTATCTTCCAATCATACTGTGTCAGTGATCTCACTTATGTAAACAAGAGTTGTTTCTGACCAGTTATTAGCAGCACGAGTACGGGCACACCACGCACACCTCTAGTCTATCTTCCAATCATACTGTGTCAGTGATCTCATTTATGTAAACAAGAGTTGTTTCTGACCAGTTATTAGCAGCACGAGTACGGGCACACCACGCACACCTCTAGTCTATCTTCCAATCATACTGTGGCAGTGATCTCATTTATGTAAACAAGAGTTGTTTCTGACCAGTTATTAGCAGCATTTGTATGGGCACACCACGCACACCTCTAGTCTATCTTCCAATCATACTGTGTCAGTGATCTCATTTATGTAAACAAGAGTTGTTTCTGACCAGTTATTAGCAGCACGAGTACGGGCACAACACGCACACCTCTAGTCTATCTTCCAATCATACTGTGGCAGTGATCTCATTTATGTAAACAAGAACTGTTTCTGACCAGTTATTAGCAGCACGTGTATGGGCACACCACGTAGACCTCTAGTCTATCTTCCCATCGTACCGTGTCAGTGATCTCATTTATGTAAACAAGAACTGTTTCTGACCAGTTATTAGCAGCACGTGTATGGGCACACCACGCACACCTCTAGCCTACCTTTCAATCATACTGTGTCAGTGATCTCATATATGTAGACAAGAACTGTTTCTGACCAGTTATTAGCAGCACGTGTATGGGCACACCATGCACACCTCTAGTCTATCTTCCAATCATACTGTGTCAGTGATCTCATTTATGTAAACAAGAGTTGTTTCTGACCAGTTATTAGCATCACGTGTATGGGCACACCACGCAGACCTCTAGTCTATCTTCCAATCGTACTGTGTCAGTGATCTCATTTATGTAAACAAGAACTGTTTCTGACCAGTTATTAGCAGCACGTGTATGGGCACACCACGCACACTTCTAGCCTACCTTTCAATCATACTGTGTCAATGATCTCATATATGTAGACAAGAACTGTCTCTGACCAGTTATTAGCAGCACGAGTACGGGCACACCACACACACCTCTAGTCTATCTTCCAATCTTACTGTGTCAGTGATCTCATTTATGTAAACAAGAACTGTTTCTGACCAGTTATTAGCAGCACGTGTATGGGCACACCACGCACACCTCTAGTCTATCTTCCTATCATACTGTGTCAGTGATCTCATATATGTAAACAAGAGTTGTTTCTGACCAGTTATTAGCAGCACGAGTACGGGCACACCACACACACCTCTAGTCTATCTTCCAATCTTACTGTGGCAGTGATCTCATTTATGTAAACAAGAACTGTTTCTGACCAGTTATTAGCAGCACGTGTATGGGCACACCACGCAGACCTCTAGTCTATCTTCCAATCATACCGTGTCAGTGATCTCATTTATGTAAACAAGAACTGTTTCTGACCAGTTATTTGCAGCACGTGTATGGGCACACCACGCACACCTCTAGTCTATCTTCCTTACATACTGTGTCAGTGATCTCATTTATGTAAACAAGAGTTGTTTCTGACCAGTTATTAGCAGCACGAGTACGGGCACACCATGCACACCTCGAGAATACCTTCCAATCATACTGTGTCAGTGATCTCATATATGTAAACAAGAACTGTTTCTGACCAGTTATTAGCAGCACGAGTATGGGCACACCACGCACACCTCTAGCCTACCTTCCAATCATACTGTGTCAGTGAGCTCCTATATGTAAACAAGAACTGTTTCTGACCAGTTATTAGCAGCACGAGTATGGGCACACCACACACACCTCTAGTCTATCTTCCAATCATACTGTGTCAGTGATCTCATATATGTAAACAAGAACTGTTTCTGACCAGTTATTAGCAGCACGTGTATGGGCACACCACGCACACCTCTAGCCTACCTTTCAATCATACTGTGTCAGTGATCTCATATATGTAGACAAGAACTGTCTCTGACCAGTTATTAGCAGCACGAGTATGGGCACACCACACACACCTCTAGTCTATCTTCCAATCATACTGTGTCAGTGATCTCATTTATGTAAACAAGAACTGTTTCTGACCAGTTATTAGCAGCACGTGTATGGGCACACCACGCACACCTCTAGTCTATCTTCCTATCATACTGTGTCAGTGAGCTCATATATGTCAACAAGAACTGTTTCTGGCCAGTTATTAGCAGCGCGAGTATGGGCACACCACGCACACCTCTAGCCTACCTTCCAATCGTACTGTGTCAGTGATCTCATATATGTAAACAAGAACTGTTTCTGATCAGTTATTAGCAGCACGAGTATGGGCACACCACACACACCTCTAGTCTATCTTCCAATCATACTGTGTCAGTGATCTCATTTATGTAAACAAGAACTGTTTCTGACCAGTTATTAGCAGCACGTGTATGGGCACACCACGCACACCTCTAGTCTATCTTCCTATCATACTGTGTCAGTGAGCTCATATATGTCAACAAGAACTGTTTCTGGCCAGTTATTAGCAGCGCGAGTATGGGCACACCACGCACACCTCTACCCTACCTTCCAATCATACTGTGTCAGTGAGCTCCTATATGTAAACAAGAACTGTTTCTGACCAGTTATTAGCAGCACGAGTATGGGCACACCACACACACCTCTAGTCTATCTTCCAATCATACCGTGTCAGTGATCTCATATATGTAAACAAGAACTGTTTCTGACCAGTTATTAGCAGCACTAGTAAGGGCACACCACACACACCTCTAGCCTGCCTTCCAATCATACTGTGTCAGTGAGCTCATATATGTAAACAAGAACTGTTTCTGATCAGTTATTAGCAGCACGAGTATGGGCACACCACACACACCTCTAGTCTATCTTCCAATCATACTGTGTCAGTGATCTCATATATGTAAACAAGAACTGTTTCTGACCAGTTATTAGCAGCACGTGTATGGGCACACCACGCATACCTGTAGCCTACCTTTCAATCATTATGTGTCAGTGATCTCATATATGTAGACAAGAACTGTCTCTGACCAGTTATTAGCAGCACGAGTACGAGCACACCACGCACACCTCTAGTCTATCTTCCAATCATACTGTGTCAGTGATCTCATTTATGGAAACAAGAACTGTTTCTGACCAGTTATTAGCAGCACATGTATGGGCACACCACGCACACCTCTAGCCTACCTTTCAATCATACTGTGTCAGTGATCTCATATTTGTAGACAAGAACTGTCTCTGACCAGTTATTAGCAGCACGAGTACGGGCACACCACGCACACCTCTAGTCTATCTTCCAATCATACTGTGTCAGTGATCTCATTTATATAAACAAGAGTTGTTTCTGACCAGTTATTAGCAGCACGAGTACGGGCACACCACGCACACCTCTAGTCTATCTTCCAATCATACTGTGGCAGTGATCTCATTTATGTAAACAAGAACTGTTTCTTACCAGTTATTAGCAGCACGTGTATGGGCACACCACGCAGACCTCTAGTCTATCTTCCAATCATACCGTGTCAGTGATGTCATTTATGTAAACAAGAACTGTTTCTGACCAGTTATTAACAGCCCATGTACGGGCACACCACGCACACCTCTAGTCTATCTTCCTATCATACTGTGTCAGTGAGCTCATATATGTCAACAAGAACTGTTTCTGACCAGTTATTAGCAGCACGAGTACGGGCACACCACGCACACCTCTAGTCTATCTTCCAATCATACCGTGTCAGTGATCTCATTTATGTCAACAAGAACTGTTTCTGACCAGTTATTAGCAGCACGTGTATGGGCACACCACGCACACCTCTAGCCTACCTTTCAATCATACTGTGCCAGTGATCTCATATATGTAGACAAGAACTGTTTCTGACCAGTTATTAGCAGCACCAGTGTGGGCACACCACGCACACCTCTAGCCTACGTTTCAATCATACTGTGTCAGTGATCTCATATATGTAGACAAGAACTGTCTCTGACCAGTTATTAGCAGCACGAGTACGGGCACACCACGCACACCTCTAGCCTACCTTCCAATCATACTGTGTCAGTGAGCTCCTATATGTAAACAAGAACTGTTTCTGACCAGTTATTAGCAGCACGAGTATGGGCACACCAGACACACCTCTAGTCTATCTTCCAATCATACTGTGTCAGTGATCTCATATATGTAAACAAGAACTGTTTCTGACCAGTTATTAGCAGCACGTGTATGGGCACACCACGCACACCTCTAGCCTACCTTTCAATCATACTGTGTCAGTGATCTCATATATGTAGACAAGAACTGTCTCTGACCAGTTATTAGCAGCACGAGTACGGGCACACCACACACACCTCTAGTCTATCTTCCAATCATACTGTGTCAGTGATCTCATTTATGTAAACAAGAACTGTTTCTGACCAGTTATTAGCAGCACGTGTATGGGCACACCACGCACACCTCTAGTCTATCTTCCTATCATACTGTGTCAGTGAGCTCATATATGTCAACAAGAACTGTTTCTGGCCAGTTATTAGCAGCGCGAGTATGGGCACACCACGCACACCTCTAGCCTACCTTCCAATCATACTGTGTCAGTGATCTCATATATGTAAACAAGAACTGTTTCTGACCAGTTATTAGCAGCACGTGTATGGGCACACCACGCACACCTCTAGCCTACCTTTCAATCATACTGTGTCAGTGATCTCATATATGTAGACAAGAACTGTCTCTGACCAGTTATTAGCAGCACGAGTACGGGCACACCACACACACCTCTAGTCTATCTTCCAATCATACTGTGTCAGTGATCTCATTTATGTAAACAAGAACTGTTTCTGACCAGTTATTAGCAGCACGTGTATGGGCACACCACGCACACCTCTAGTCTATCTTCCTATCATACTGTGTCAGTGAGCTCATATATGTCAACAAGAACTGTTTCTGGCCAGTTATTAGCAGCGCGAGTATGGGCACACCACGCACACCTCTAGCCTACCTTCCTATCATACTGTGTCAGTGAGCTCATATATGTCAACAAGAACTGTTTCTGACCAGTTATTAGCAGCACTAGTAAGGGCACACCACACACACCTCTAGTCTATCTTCCAATCATACTGTGTCAGTGATCTCATTTATGTAAACAAGAACTGTTTCTGACCAGTTATTAGCAGCACGAGTATGGGCACACCACACACACCTCTAGTCTATCTTCCAATCATACTGTGTCAGTGATCTCATATATGTAAACAAGAACTGTTTCTGACCAGTTATTAGCAGCACGTGTATGGGCACACCACGCACACCTCTAGCCTACCTTTCAATCATACTGTGTCAGTGATCTCATATTTGTAGACAAGAACTGTCTCTGCCCAGTTATTAGCAGCACGAGTACGGGCACACCACGCACACCTCTAGTCTATCTTCCAATCATACTGTGTCAGTGATCTCATTTATGTAAACAAGAACTGTTTCTGACCAGTTATTAGCAGCACGTGTATGGGCACACCACGCACACCTCTAGCCTACCTTTCAATCATACTGTGTCAGTGATCTCATATTTGTAGACAAGAACTGTCTCTGACCAGTTATTAGCAGCACGAGTACGGGCACACCACGCACACCTCTAGTCTATCTTCCAATCATACTGTGTCAGTGATCTCATTTATGTAAACAAGAGTTGTTTCTGACCAGTTATTAGCAGCACGAGTACGGGCACACCACGCACACCTCTAGTCTATCTTCCAATCATACTGTGGCAGTGATCTCATTTATGTAAACAAGAACTGTTTCTTACCAGTTATTAGCAGCACGTGTATGGGCACACCATGCAGACCTCTAGTCTATCTTCCAATCATACCGTGTCAGTGATGTCGTTTATGTAAACAAGAACTGTTTCTGACCAGTTATTAACAGCACATGTACGGGCACACCACGCACACCTCTAGTCTATCTTCCTATCATACCGTGTCAGTTAGCTCATATATGTCAACAAGAACTGTTTCTGACCAGTTATTAGCAGCACGAGTACGGGCACACCACGCACACCTCTAGTCTATCTTCCAATCATACCGTGTCAGTGATCTCATTTATGTAAACAAGAACTGTTTCTGACCAGTTATTAGCAGCACGTGTATGGGCACACCACGCACACCTCTAGCCTACCTTCCAATCATACTGTGTCAGTGAGCTCATATATGTAAACAAGAACTGTTTCTGACCAGTTATTAGCAGCACGAGTATGGGCACACCACACACACCTCTAGTCTATCTTCCAATCATACTGTGTCAGTGATCTCATATATGTAAACAAGAACTGTTTCTGACCAGTTATTAGCAGCACGTGTATGGGCACACCACGCACACCTCTAGAATACCTTTCAATCATACTGTGCCAGTGATCTCATATATGTAGACAAGAACTGTTTCTGACCAGTTATTAGCAGCACCAGTATGGGCACACCACGCACACCTCTAGCCTACCTTTCAATCATACTGTGTCAGTGATCTCATATATGTAGACAAGAACTGTCTCTGACCAGTTATTAGCAGCACGAGTACGGGCACACCACGCACACCTCTAGTCTATCTTCCAATCATACTGTGTCAGTGATCTCATTTATGTAAACAAGAACTGTTTCTGACCAGTTATTAGCAGCACGTGTATGGGCACACCACGCACACCTCTAGTCTATCTTCCAATTATACCGTGTCAGTGATCTCATTTATGTAAACAAGAGTTGTTTCTGACCAGTTATTAGCAGCACGAGTACGGGCACACCACGCACACCTCTAGTCTATCTTCCAATCATACTGTGCCAGTGATCTCATATATGTAGACAAGAACTGTCTCTGACCAGTTATTAGCAGCACGAGTACGGGCACACCACGCACACCTCTAGTCTATCTTCCAATCATACTGTGTCAGTGATCTCATTTATGTAAACAAGAACTGTTTCTGACCAGTTATTAGCAGCACGTGTATGGGCACACCACGCAGACCTCTAGTCTATCTTCCAATTAACCCGTGTCAGTGATCTCATTTATGTAAACAAGAGTTGTTTCTGACCAGTTATTAGCAGCACGAGTACGGGCACACCACGCACACCTCTAGTCTATCTTCCAATCATACTGTGCCAGTGATCTCATATATGTAGACAAGAACTGTTTCTGACCAGTTATTAGCAGCACGAGTATGGGCACACCACGCACACCTCTAGTCTATCTTCCAATCATACTGTGTCAGTGAGCTCATATATGTAAACAAGAACTGTTTCTGACCAGTTATTAGCAGCACGAGTATGGGCACACCACACACACCTCTAGTCTATCTTCCAATCATACTGTGTAAGTGATCTCATTTATGTAAACAAGAACTGTTTCTGACCAGTTATTAGCAGCACGTGTATGGGCACACCACGCAGACCTCTAGTCTATCTTCCAATTATACCGTGTCAGTGATCTCATTTATGTAAACAAGAGTTGTTTCTGACCAGTTATTAGCAGCACGAGTACGGGCACACCACGCACACCTCTAGTCTATCTTCCAATCATACTGTGGCAGTGATTTCATTTATGTAAACAAGAACTGTTTCTGACCAGTTATTAGCAGCACGTGTATGGGCACACCACGCAGACCTCTAGTCTATCTTCCAATCATACCGTGTCAGTGATCTCATTTATGTAAACAAGAACTGTTTCTGACCAGTTATTAGCAGCACGTGTATGGGCACACCACGCACACCTCTAGTCTATCTTCCTATCATACTGTGTCAGTGAGCTCATATATGTCAACAAGAACTGTTTCTGCCCAGTTATTAGCAGCACGTGTATGGGCACACCACGCACACCTCTAGTCTATCTTCCAATCATTCCGTGTCAGTGATCTCATTTATGTAAACAAGAACTGTTTCTGACCAGTTATTAGCAGCACGTGTATGGGCACACCACGCACAACTCTAGTCTATCTTCTAATCATACTGTGTCAGTGATCTCATTTATGTAAACAAGAACTGTTTCTGACCAGTTATTAGCAGCACATGTATGGGCACACCACGCAGAACTCTAGTCTAAATTCCAATCATACCGTGTCAGTGATCTCATTTATGTAAACAAGAACTGTCTCTGACCAGTTATTAGCAGCACGTGTATGGGCACACCACGCACACCTCTAGTCTATCTTCCTATCATACTGTGTCAGTGAGCTCATATATGTCAACAAGAACTGTTTCTGACCAGTTATTAGCAGCACGTGTATGGGCACACCACGCAGACCTCTAGTCTATCTTCCAATCATACCGTGTCAGTGATCTTATTTATGTTAACAAGAACTGTTTCTGACCAGCTATTAGCAGCATGTGTATGGGCACACCACGCACACCTCTAGTCTATCTTCCAATCATACTGTGTCAGTGATCTCATATATGTAAACAAGAACTGTTTCTGACCAGTTATTAGCAGCACGTGTATGGGCACACCACACACACCTCTAGCCTACCTTTCAATCATACTGTGTCAGTGATCTCATATATGTAGACAAGAACTGTCTCTGACCAGTTATTAGCAGCACAAGTACGGGCACACCACGCACACTTCTAGTCTATCTTCCAATCATACTGTGTCAGTGATCTCATTTATGTAAACAAGAGTTGTTTCTGACCAGTTATTAGCAGCACGAGTACGGGCACACCACGCACACCTCTAGTCTATCTTCCAATCATACTGTGTCAGTGATCTCATTTATGTAAACAAGAACTGTTTCTGACCAGTTATTAGCAGCACGTGTATGGGCACACCACGCAGACCTCTAGTCTATCTTACAATCATACCGTGTCAGTGATGTCATTTATGTAAACAAGAACTGTTTCTGACCAGTTATTAACAGCACATGTATGGGCACACCACGCACACCTCTAGTCTATCTTCCTATCATACTGTGTCAGTGAGCTCATATATGTCAACAAGAACTGTTTCTGACCAGTTATTACCAGCACGAGTACGGGCACACCACGCACACCTCTAGTCTATCTTCCAATCATACCGTGTCAGTGATCTCATTTATGTAAACAAGAACTGTTTCTGACCAGTTATTAGCAGCACGTGTATGGGCACACCACGCACACCTCTAGCCTACCTTCCAATCATACTATGTCAGTGAGCTCATATATGTAAACAAGAACTGTTTCTGACCAGTTATTAGCAGCACGAGTATGGGCACACCACGCACACCTCTAACCTACCTTCCAATCATACTGTGTCAGTGAGCTCATATATGTAAACAAGAACTGTTTCTGACCAGTTATTAGCAGCACGAGTATGGGCACACCACACACACCTCTAGTCTATCTTCCAATCATACTGTGTCAGTGATCTCATATATGTAAACAAGAACTGTTTCTGACCAGTTATTAGCAGCACGTGTATGGGCACACCACGCACACCTCTAGCCTACCTTTCAATCATACTGTGCCAGTGATCTCATATATGTAGACAAGAACTGTTTCTGACCAGTTATTAGCAGCACCAGTATGGGCACACCACGCACACCTCTAGCCTACCTTTCAATCATACTGTGTCAGTGATCTCATATATGTAGACAAGAACTGTCTCTGACCAGTTATTAGCAGCACGAGTACGGGCACACCACGCACACCTCTAGTCTATCTTCCAATCATACTGTGGCAGTGATCTCATTTATGTAAACAAGAACTGTTTCTGACCAGTTATTAGCAGCACGTGTATGGGCACACCACGCAGACCTCTAGTCTATCTTCCAATCATACCATGTCAGTGATCTCATTTATGTAAACAAGAGTTGTTTCTGACCAGTTATTAGCAGCACGAGTACGGGCACACCACGCACACCTCTAGTCTATCTTCCAATCATACTGTGGCAGTGATCTCATTTATGTAAACAAGAACTGTTTCTGACCAGTTATTAGCAGCACGTGTATGGGCACACCACTCAGACCTCTAGTCTATCTTCCAATCATACCGTGTCAGTGATCTCATTTATGTAAACAAGAACTGTTTCTGACCAGTTATTAGCAGCACGTGTATGGGCACACCACGCACACCTCTAGTCTATCTTCCTATCATACTGTGTCAGTGAGCTCATATATGTCAAGAAGAACTGTTTCTGACCAGTTATTAGCAGCACGTGTATGGGCACACCACGCAGACCTCTAGTCTATCTTCCAATCATACCGTGTCAGTGATCTCATTTATGTAAACAAGAACTGTTTGTGACCAGTTATTAGCAGCACGTGTATGGGCACACCACGCACACCTCTAGTCTATCTTCCTATCATACTGTGTTAGTGAGCTCATATATGTCAACAAGAACAGTTTCTGACCAGTTATTAGCAGCACGAGTACGGGCACACCATGCACATCTCTAGTCTATCTTCCAATCATACTGTGGCAGTGATCTCATTTATGTAAACAAGAACTGTTTCTGACCAGTTATTAGCAGCACGAGTACGGGCACACCACGCACACCTCTAGTCTATCTTCCAATCATCCTGTGGCAGTGATCTCATTTATGTAAACAAGAACTGTTTCTGACCAGTTATTAGCAGCACGTGTATGGGCACACCACGCAGACCTCTAGTCTATCTTCCAATCATACCGTGTCAGTGATCTCATTTATGTAAACAAGAACTGTTTCTGACCAGTTATTACCACCACGTGTATGGGCACACCACGCACACCTCTAGCCTACCTTTCAATCATACTGTGTCAGTGATCTCATATATGTAGACAAGTACTGTCTCTGACCAGTTATTAGCAGCACGAGTACGGGCACACCACGCACACCTCTAGTCTATCTTCCAATCATACTGTGTCAGTGATCTCATTTATGTAAGCAAGAGTTGTTTCTGACCAGTTATTAGCAGCATGAGTACGGGCACACCACGCACACCTCTAGTCTATCTTCCAATCATACTGTGGCAGTGATCTCATTTATGTAAACAAGAACTGTTTCTGAACAGTTATTAGCAGCACGTGTATGGGCACACCACGCAGACCTCTAGTCTATCTTCCAATCATACTGTGTCAGTGATCTCATTTATGTAAACAAGAACTGTTTCTGACTAGTTATTAGCAGCACGTGTATGGGCACACCACGCATACCTCTAGTCTATCTTCCAATCATACTGTGTCAGTGATCTCATATATGTAAACAAGAACTGTTTCTGACCAGTTATTAGCAGCACGAGTACGGGCAAACCATGCACACCTCTAGTCTATCGTCCAATCATACTGTGGCAGTGATCTCATTTATGTAAACAAGAACTGTTTCTGACCAGTTATTGGCAGCACGTGTATGGGCACACCACGCACACCTCTGGTCTATCTTCCAATCATACTGTGTCAGTGATCTCATTTATGTAAACAAGAACTGTTTCTGACCAGTTATTAGCAGCACGTGTATGGGCACACCACGCAGACCTCTGGCCTATCTTCCAATCATACTGTGTCAGTGATCTCATTTATGTAAACAAGAACTGTTTCTGACCAGTTATTAGCAGCACGTGTATGGGCACACCACGCAGACCTCTAGTCTATCTTCCAATCATACCGTGTCAGTGATCTCATTTATGTAAACAAGAGTTGTTTCTGGCCAGTTATTGGCAGCACGAGTACGGGCACACCACGCACACCTCTAGTCTATCTTCCAATCATACTGTGTCAGTGATTTCATTTATGTAAGCAAGAGTTGTTTCTGACCAGTTATTAGCAGCACGAGTACGGGCACACCACGCACACCTCTAGTCTATCTTCCAATCATACTGTGTCAGTGATCTCATTTATGTAAACAAGAACTGTTTCTGACCAGTTATTAGCAGCACGAGTACGGGCAAACCATGCACACCTCTAGTCTATCGTCCAATCATACTGTGGCAGTGATCTCATTTATGTAAATAAGAACTGTTTCTGACCAGTTATTGGCAGCACGTGTATGGGCACACCACGCACACCTCTAGCCTACCTTTCAATCATACTGTGTCAGTGATCTCATATATGTAGACAAGAACTGTCTCTGACCAGTTATTAGCGGCACGAGTACGGGCACACCACGCACACCTCTAGTCTATCTTCCAGTCATACTGTGTCAGTGATCTCATTTATGTAAACAAGAACTGTTTCTGACCAGTTATTAGCAGCACGTGTATGGGCACACCACGCACACCTCTAGTCTATCTTCCTATCATACTGTGTCAGTGAGCTCATATATGTCAAGAAGAACTGTTTCTGACCAGTTATTAGCAGCACGTGTATGGGCACACCACGCAGACCTCTAGTCTATCTTCCAATCATACCGTGTCAGTGATCTCATTTATGTAAACAAGAACTGTTTGTGACCAGTTATTAGCAGCACGTGTATGGGCACACCACGCACACCTCTAGTCTATCTTCCTATCATACTGTGTCAGTGAGCTCATATATGTCAACAAGAACAGTTTCTGACCAGTTATTAGCAGCACGAGTACGGGCACACCACGCACATCTCTAGTCTATCTTCCAATCATACTGTGGCAGTGATCTCATTTATGTAAACAAGAACTGTTTCTGACCAGTTATTAGCAGCACGAGTACGGGCACACCACGCACACCTCTAGTCTATCTTCCAATCATCCTGTGGCAGTGATCTCATTTATGTAAACAAGAACTGTTTCTGACCAGTTATTAGCAGCACGTGTATGGGCACACCACGCAGACCTCTAGTCTATCTTCCAATCATACCGTGTCAGTGATCTCATTTATGTAAACAAGAACTGTTTCTGACCAGTTATTACCACCACGTGTATGGGCACACCACGCACACCTCTAGCCTACCTTTCAATCATACTGTGTCAGTGATCTCATATATGTAGACAAGTACTGTCTCTGACCAGTTATTAGCAGCACGAGTACGGGCACACCACGCACACCTCTAGTCTATCTTCCAATCATACTGTGTCAGTGATCTCATTTATGTAAGCAAGAGTTGTTTCTGACCAGTTATTAGCAGCACGAGTACGGGCACACCACGCACACCTCTAGTCTATCTTCCAATCATACTGTGGCAGTGATCTCATTTATGTAAACAAGAACTGTTTCTGACCAGTTATTAGCAGCACGTGTATGGGCACACCACGCAGACCTCTAGTCTATCTTCCAATCATACTGTGTCAGTGATCTCATTTATGTAAACAAGAACTGTTTCTGACCAGTTATTAGCAGCACGTGTATGGGCACACCACGCACACCTCTAGTCTATCTTCCAATCATACTGTGTCAGTGATCTCATATATGTAAACAAGAACTGTTTCTGACCAGTTATTAGCAGCACGAGTACGGGCAAACCATGCACACCTCTAGTCTATCGTCCAATCATACTGTGGCAGTGATCTCATTTATGTAAACAAGAACTGTTTCTGACCAGTTATTGGCAGCACGTGTATGGGCACACCACGCACACCTCTGGTCTATCTTCCAATCATACTGTGTCAGTGATCTCATTTATGTAAATAAGAACTGTTTCTGACCAGTTATTAGCAGCACGTGTATGGGCACACCACGCAGACCTCTGGTCTATCTTCCAATCATACTGTGTCAGTGATCTCATTTATGTAAACAAGAACTGTTTCTGACCAGTTATTAGCAGCACGTGTATGGGCACACCACGCAGACCTCTAGTCTATCTTCCAATCATACCGTGTCAGTGATCTCATTTATGTAAACAAGAGTTGTTTCTGACCAGTTATTGGCAGCACGAGTACGGGCACACCACGCACACCTCTAGTCTATCTTCCAATCATACTGTGTCAGTGATCTCATTTATGTAAGCAAGAGTTGTTTCTGACCAGTTATTAGCAGCACGAGTACGGGCACACCACGCACACCTCTAGTCTATCTTCCAATCATACTGTGTCAGTGATCTCATTTATGTAAACAAGAACTGTTTCTGACCAGTTATTAGCAGCACGAGTACGGGCAAACCATGCACACCTCTAGTCTATCGTCCAATCATACTGTGGCAGTGATCTCATTTATGTAAATAAGAACTGTTTCTGACCAGTTATTGGCAGCACGTGTATGGGCACACCACGCACACCTCTAGCCTACCTTTCAATCATACTGTGTCAGTGATCTCATATATGTAGACAAGAACTGTCTCTGACCAGTTATGAGCAGCACGAGTACGGGCACACCACGCACACCTCTAGTCTATCTTCCAATCATACTGTGTCAGTGATCTCATTTATGTAAACAAGAACTGTTTCTGACCAGTTATTAGCAGCACGTGTATGGGCACACCACGCACACCTCTGGTCTATCTTCCAATCATACTGTGTCAGTGATCTCATTTATGTAAACAAGAACTGTTTCTGACCAGTTATTAGCAGCACGTGTATGGGCACACCACGCAGACCTCTAGTCTATCTTCCAATCATACCGTGTCAGTGATCTCATTTATGTAAACAAGAACTGTTTCTGACCAGTTATTGGCAGCACGTGTATGGGCACACCACGCACACCTCTAGCCTACCTTTCAATCATACTGTGTCAGTGATCTCATATATGTAGACAAGAACTGTCTCTGACCAGTTATTAGCAGCACGAGTACGGGCACACCACGCACACCTCTAGTCTATCTTCCAATCATACTGTGTCAGTGATCTCATTTATGTAAACAAGAGTTGTTTCTGACCAGTTATTAGCAGCACGAGTACGGGCACACCACGCACACCTCTAGTCTATCTTCCAATCATACTGTGGCAGTGATCTCATTTATGTAAACAAGAACTGTTTCTGACCAGTTATTAGCAGCACGTGTATGGGCACACCACGCAGACCTCTAGTCTATCTTCCAATCATACTGTGTCAGTGATCTCATTTATGTAAACAAGAACTGTTTCTGACCAGTTATTAGCAGCACGTGTATGGGCACACCACGCACACCTCTAGCCTACCTTTCAATCATACTGTGTCAGTGATCTCATATATGTAGACAAGAACTGTCTCTGACCAGTTATTAGCAGCACGAGTACGGGCACACCACGCACACCTCTAGTCTATCTTCCAATCATACTGTGTCAGTGATCTCATTTATGTAAACAAGAGTTGTTTCTGACCAGTTATTAGCAACACGAGTACGGGCACACCACACACACCTCTAGTCTATCTTCCAATCTTACTGTGGCAGTGATCTCATTTATGTAAACAAGAACTGTTTCTGACCAGTTATTAGCAGCACGTGTATGGGCACACCACGCAGACCTCTAGTCTATCTTCCAATCATACCGTGTCAGTGATCTCATTTATGTAAACAAGAACTGTTTCTGACCAGTTATTAGCAGCACGTGTATGGGCACACCATGCACACCTCTAGTCTATCTTCCAATCATACTGTGTCAGTGATCTCATTTATGTAAACAAGAGTTGTTTCTGACCAGTTATTAGCAGCACGAGTACGGGCACACCACGCACACCTCTAGTCTATCTTCCAATCATACTGTGTCAGTGATCTCATTTATGTAAACAAGAGTTGTTTCTGACCAGTTATTAGCAGCACGAGTACGGGCACACCACGCACACCTCTAGTCTATCTTCCAATCATACTGTGTCAGTGATCTCATTTATGTAAACAAGAGTTGTTTCTGACCAGTTATTAGCAGCACGAGTACGGGCACACCACGCACACCTCTAGTCTATCTTCCAATCATACTGTGGCAGTGATCTCATTTATGTAAACAAGAGTTGTTTCTGACCAGTTATTAGCAGCATGTGTATGGGCACACCACGCACACCTCTAGTCTATCTTCCAATCATACTGTGTCAGTGATCTCATTTATGTAAACAAGAGTTGTTTCTGACCAGTTATTAGCAGCACGAGTACGGGCACAACTCGCACACCTCTAGTCTATCTTCCAATCATACTGTGGCAGTGATCTCATTTATGTAAACAAGAACTGTTTCTGACCAGTTATTAGCAGCACGTGTATGGGCACACCACGTAGACCTCTAGTCTATCTTCCAATCGTACCGTGTCAGTGATCTCATTTATGTAAACAAGAACTGTTTCTGACCAGTTATTAGCAGCACGTGTATGGGCACACCACGCACACCTCTAGCCTACCTTTCAATCATACTGTGTCAGTGATCTCATATATGTAGACAAGAACTGTCTCTGACCAGTTATTAGCAGCACGAGTACGGGCACACCACGCACACCTCTAGTCTATCTCCCAATCATACTGTGTCAGTGATCTCATTTATGTAAACAAGAGTTGTTTATGACCAGTTATTAGCAGCACGAGTACGGGCACACCACACACACCTCTAGTCTATCTTCCAATCTTACTGTGGCAGTGATCTCATTTATGTAAACAAGAACTGTTTCTGACCAGTTATTAGCAGCACGTGTATGGGCACACCACGCAGACCTCTAGTCTATCTTCCAATCGTACTGTGTCAGTGATCTCATTTATGTAAACAAGAACTGTTTCTGACCAGTTATTAGCAGCACGTGTATGGGCACACCACGCACACTTCTAGCCTACCTTTCAATCATACTGTGTCAATGATCTCATATATGTAGACAAGAACTGTCTCTGACCAGTTATTAGCAGCACGAGTACGGGCACACCACACACACCTCTAGTCTATCTTCCTATCATACTGTGTCAGTGATCTCATATATGTAAACAAGAGTTGTTTCTGACCAGTTATTAGCAGCACGAGTACGGGCACACCACACACACCTCTAGTCTATCTTCCAATCTTAGTGTGGCAGTGATCTCATTTATGTAAACAAGAACTGTTTCTGACCAGTTATTAGCAGCACGTGTATGGGCACACCACGCAGACCTCTAGTCTATCTTCCAATCATACCGTGTCAGTGATCTCATTTATGTAAACAAGAACTGTTTCTGACCAGTTATTGGCAGCACGTGTATGGGCACACCACGCACACCTCTGGTCTATCTTCCAATCATACTGTGTCAGTGATCTCATTTATGTAAACAAGAACTGTTTCTGACCAGTTATTAGCAGCACGTGTATGGGCACACCACGCAGACCTCTGGTCTATCTTCCAATCACACTGTGTCAGTGATCTCATTTATGTAAACAAGAACTGTTTCTGACCAGTTATTAGCAGCACGTGTATGGGCACACCACGCAGACCTCTAGTCTATCTTCCAATCATACCGTGTCAGTGATCTCATTTATGTAAACAAGAGTTGTTTCTGACCAGTTATTGGCAGCACGAGTACGGGCACACCACGCACACCTCTAGTCTATCTTCCAATCATACTGTGTCAGTGATCTCATTTATGTAAGCAAGAGTTGTTTCTGACCAGTTATTAGCAGCACGAGTACGGGCACACCACGCACACCTCTAGTCTATCTTCCAATCATACTGTGTCAGTGATCTCATTTATGTAAACAAGAACTGTTTCTGACCAGTTATTAGCAGCACGAGTACGGGCAAACCATGCACACCTCTAGTCTATCGTCCAATCATACTGTGGCAGTGATCTCATTTATGTAAATAAGAACTGTTTCTGACCAGTTATTGGCAGCACGTGTATGGGCACACCACGCACACCTCTAGCCTACCTTTCAATCATACTGTGTCAGTGATCTCATATATGTAGACAAGAACTGTCTCTGACCAGTTATGAGCAGCACGAGTACGGGCACACCACGCACACCTCTAGTCTATCTTCCAATCATACTGTGTCAGTGATCTCATTTATGTAAACAAGAACTGTTTCTGACCAGTTATTAGCAGCACGTGTATGGGCACACCACGCACACCTCTAGCCTACCTTTCAATCATACTGTGTCAGTGATCTCATATATGTAGACAAGAACTGTCTCTGACCAGTTATTAGCAGCACGAGTACGGGCACACCACGCACACCTCTAGTCTATCTTCCAATCATACTGTGTCAGTGATCTCATTTATGTAAACAAGAGTTGTTTCTGACCAGTTATTAGCAGCACGAGTACGGGCACACCACGCACACCTCTAGTCTATCTTCCAATCATACTGTGGCAGTGATCTCATTTATGTAAACAAGAACTGTTTCTGACCAGTTATTAGCAGCACGTGTATGGGCACACCACGCAGACCTCTAGTCTATCTTCCAATCATACTGTGTCAGTGATCTCATTTATGTAAACAAGAACTGTTTCTGACCAGTTATTAGCAGCACGTGTATGGGCACACCACGCACACCTCTAGCCTACCTTTCAATCATACTGTGTCAGTGATCTCATATATGTAGACAAGAACTGTCTCTGACCAGTTATTAGCAGCACGAGTACGGGCACACCACACACACCTCTAGTCTATCTTCCAATCTTACTGTGGCAGTGATCTCATTTATGTAAACAAGAACTGTTTCTGACCAGTTATTAGCAGCACGTGTATGGGCACACCACGCAGACCTCTAGTCTATCTTCCAATCATACCGTGTCAGTGATCTCATTTATGTAAACAAGAACTGTTTCTGACCAGTTATTAGCAGCACGTGTATGGGCACACCATGCACACCTCTAGTCTATCTTCCAATCATACTGTGTCAGTGATCTCATTTATGTAAACAAGAGTTGTTTCTGACCAGTTATTAGCATCACGAGTACGGGCACACCACGCACACCTCTAGTCTATCTTCCAATCATACTGTGTCAGTGATCTCATTTATGTAAACAAGAGTTGTTTCTGACCAGTTATTAGCAGCACGAGTACGGGCACACCACGCACACCTCTAGTCTATCTTCCAATCATACTGTGTCAGTGATCTCATTTATGTAAACAAGAGTTGTTTCTGACCAGTTATTAGCAGCACGAGTATGGGCACACCACGCACACCTCTAGTCTATCTTCCAATCATACTGTGGCAGTGATCTCATTTATGTAAACAAGAGTTGTTTCTGACCAGTTATTAGCAGCATTTGTATGGGCACACCACGCACACCTCTAGTCTATCTTCCAATCATACTGTGTCAGTGATCTCATTTATGTAAACAAGAGTTGTTTCTGACCAGTTATTAGCAGCACGAGTACGGGCACAACACGCACACCTCTAGTCTATCTTCCAATCATACTGTGGCAGTGATCTCATTTATGTAAACAAGAACTGTTTCTGACCAGTTATTAGCAGCACGTGTATGGGCACACCACGTAGACCTCTAGTCTATCTTCCCATCGTACCGTGTCAGTGATCTCATTTATGTAAACAAGAACTGTTTCTGACCAGTTATTAGCAGCACGTGTATGGGCACACCACGCACACCTCTAGCCTACCTTTCAATCATACTGTGTCAGTGATCTCATATATGTAGACAAGAACTGTTTCTGACCAGTTATTAGCAGCACGTGTATGGGCACACCATGCACACCTCTAGTCTATCTTCCAATCATACTGTGTCAGTGATCTCATTTATGTAAACAAGAGTTGTTTCTGACCAGTTATTAGCATCACGTGTATGGGCACACCACGCAGACCTCTAGTCTATCTTCCAATCGTACTGTGTCAGTGATCTCATTTATGTAAACAAGAACTGTTTCTGACCAGTTATTAGCAGCACGTGTATGGGCACACCACGCACACTTCTAGCCTACCTTTCAATCATACTGTGTCAATGATCTCATATATGTAGACAAGAACTGTCTCTGACCAGTTATTAGCAGCACGAGTACGGGCACACCACACACACCTCTAGTCTATCTTCCAATCTTACTGTGTCAGTGATCTCATTTATGTAAACAAGAACTGTTTCTGACCAGTTATTAGCAGCACGTGTATGGGCACACCACGCACACCTCTAGTCTATCTTCCTATCATACTGTGTCAGTGATCTCATATATGTAAACAAGAGTTGTTTCTGACCAGTTATTAGCAGCACGAGTACGGGCACACCACACACACCTCTAGTCTATCTTCCAATCTTACTGTGGCAGTGATCTCATTTATGTAAACAAGAACTGTTTCTGACCAGTTATTAGCAGCACGTGTATGGGCACACCACGCAGACCTCTAGTCTATCTTCCAATCATACCGTGTCAGTGATCTCATTTATGTAAACAAGAACTGTTTCTGACCAGTTATTTGCAGCACGTGTATGGGCACACCACGCACACCTCTAGTCTATCTTCCTTACATACTGTGTCAGTGATCTCATTTATGTAAACAAGAGTTGTTTCTGACCAGTTATTAGCAGCACGAGTACGGGCACACCACACACACCTCTAGTCTATCTTCCAATCTTACTGTGGCAGTGATCTCATTTATGTAAACAAGAACTGTTTCTGACCAGTTATTAGCAGCACGTGTATGGGCACACCACGCAGACCTCTAGTCTATCTTCCAATCGTACCGTGTCAGTGATCTCATTTATGTAAACAAGAACTGTTTCTGACCAGTTATTAGCAGCACGTGTATGGGCACACCACGCACACCTCTAGCCTACCTTTCAATCATACTGTGTCAGTGATCTCATATATGTAGACATAACTGTCTCTGACCAGTTATTAGCAGCACGAGTACGGGCACACCACGCACACCTCTAGTCTATCTTCCAATCATACTGTGTCAGTGATCTGATTTATGTAAACAAGTGTTGTTTCTGACCAGTTATTAACAGCACGAGTACGGGCACACCACGCACACCTCTAGTCTATCTTCCAATCATACTGTGTCAGTGATCTCATATATGTAAACAAGAACTGTTTCTGACCAGTTATTAGCAGCACGTGTATGGGCACACCACGCACACCTCTAGTCTATCTTCCTATCATACTGTGTCAGTGAGCTCATATATGTCAACAAGAACTGTTTCTGACCAGTTATTAGCAGCGCGAGTATGGGCACACCATGTAGACCCTAGCCTACCTTCCAATCACACTGTGTCAACAGGAACTGTCGCGAACCCTGTATTAGCAGTGGGGCTACTGGCATGCACAGCTCTAACCCATCTTCCACGCACTGACCAGCGTCGACGTGCAACAGCTCGACTGGTGGCGTCAGAGGTTAACTTGAAAGATGGAATGGCACGCCTTGGCCTTCAGTGATGAAAGCAGATTCTGCCAGCACGCAAGTCTAGGGGACTGATGACCTCAGATCTTTAGTCCCGTAGTGCTTAGAGCCATTTTAACCATTTTTTGAACCTTGTGTATGGGCAATTCTTATAGAACTGTGATGCAGATAGTTTACACTGTGACATGGTTTCCTGTCACAGCTCTGGATGAGCAGTTTTCAAACTGACATTTGTTTGGAATGGCATATCTTTATGGAGCACAGTATTGTTTAAGTGAGTATTTTGTAAAATATGTCAAGTCGTTATTCAACTGGTGACTTAGTGTATTCCTACAATTACAAGGAAAATGGCATCAGTCAATCTCCAGCGACTCTTAGTCTTTCAGAAAGAGGCTAGAAAGAGAGAGAAGGAAGCTGCTATAACGAGGGATGAAAAACTGTAACAATACTTCCAAAGAATCAAAGAAATGAAAAGAAGTAACAGAAGATTGTGTATGGCAAATTCTTATAGAACATAACCTGGCCTCTCATTTAGTACTAACAACGAAGTACAGAGGAGGTGGTGTTATGGTATCAGGGAGTTTTTCGTAGTTACAGTGTGTACCGCCTATTACGCTTAGCAAAATGCTAAATGTGGACAGATATGAACAAATTTTATAGCGTTGCGTACTTAGTTTAGTGGAGGAATAGTTCGGAAACGATGATTCTTTAACAGCGTGGCAAAGCACTTGTCTTAAAGCAGCATCTGTGAAGCAATGCTTTGTGAAAAACAACACTTCTGAAATGGACTGGCGTGCCCAGGGCCTGACCTGAACTCATCTGAACGCCTCTGGATTGAGTCAGAACGTCAACACACCTCCAGATCCCAGCATCCAACGTCGCTAACTGATCTAGTTTCGATCCTTGAGAAAGAATGGGCTGCTATTCCTCGAAGGACATTTAGGCACCTCAAATGAAAATCTCCCCAGAGGAGTTAAGGTCGCCACAAAGGTAAAGGAAGGACACGCCCTATATTGATGCCCACTAGTAGGCTTTCCCACACTTTTAATCACATAGTGTATGCCGGACTCACACCAAATGTCGGCACATTCATCTTAGGATAGACCGTGGAACGGCAACAGCCATTATATCTTTATGTAGTACTGATGTCGCATTTAGCTGTACAGGGTTATTACAAATGATTGAAGCGATTTCACAGCTCTACAATAACTTTATTATTTGAGATATTTTCACAATGCTTTGCACACACATTCAAAAACTCAAAAAGTTTTTTTAGGAATTCACAAATGTTCGATATGTGCCCCTTTAGAGATTCGGCAGACATCAAGCCGATAATCAAGTTCCTCCCATACTCGGCGCAGCATGTCCCCATCAATGAGTTCGAAAGCATCGTTGATGCGAGCTCGCAGTTCTGGCACGTTTCTTGGTAGAGGAGATTTAAACACTGAATCTTTCACATAACCCCACAGAAAGAAATCGCATGGGGTTGAGTCGGGAGAGCGTGGAGGCCATGACATGAATTGCTGATCATGATCTCCACCACGACCGATCCATCGGTTTTCCAATATCCTGTTTAAGAAATGCCGAACATCATGATGGAAGTGCGGTGGAGCACCATCCTGTTGAAAGATGGTTCAAATGGCTCTGAGCACTATGGGACTCAACTGCTGTGGTCATAAGTCCCCTAGAACTTAGAACTACTTAAACCTAACTAACCTAAGGACAGCACACAACACCCAGCCATCACGAGGCAGAGAAAATCCCTGACCCCGCCGGGAATCGAACCCGGGAACCCGGGCGTGGGAAGCGAGAACGCTACCGCACGACCACGAGATGCGGGCTGTTGAAAGATGAAGTCGGTGCTGTCTGTCTCTGGTTGTGGCATGAGCCAATTTTCCAGCATGTCCAGATACTCGTGTCCTGTAACGTTTTTTTCGCAGAAGAAAAAGGGGCTTTAAACCGTGAGATTGCACAAAACACGTTAACTTTTGGTGTATTGCGAATTTGCTGCACGAATGCGTGAGGATTCTCTACCGCCCAGATTCGCACATTGTGTCTGTTCACTTCACCATTAAGAAAAAATGTTGCTTCATCACTGAAAACAAGTTTCGCACTGAACGCATCCTCTTCCATGAGCTGTTGCAACTGCGCCGAAAATTCAAAGCGTTTGACTTTGTCGTCGGGTGTCTGGGCTTGTAGCAATTGTAAACGGTAAGGCTTCTGCTTTAGCCTTTTCAGTAAGATTTTCCAAACCGTCGGCTGTGGTACGTTTAGCTCCCTGCTTGCTTTATTCGTCGACTTCCGCGGGCTACGCGTGAAACTTGCCCGCACGCGTTCAACTGTTTCTTTTTCACAAACTCGATTCCATACATCCACATTAGTTATCTGACAATCCTATATAATCTTCAACATTTCTCTGTAGCACCACACTGCAATAGTTCCTATTCCCTTTTTGTCGTAACTGTTTATTGCCCACGTTTTGTTCCCATATAAGGCTACACTCCACTACGAATTTCTCTTCTAACGGAAGCGCTTTTCTTGCTGTTGATAGTCTACATTTTATGTCCTTTCTGCCTCGATCATCGGTACTTATTTTGCGTTGTCAGCAACAAAATTCATCCATTAATTTTACTGTCTCATTTCCTCTTCTAGTTGTCTCAAAATCGCCTTATTTAATTCGACCACATTCCATTACCTTTGTTTTATTTTTGTTGATATTCATTTATAACCTGTCGAATAATAACCACTTCGCTGCACTTGTAAATAACCAGTTTGACTGGTTTCGTAGCCGAGAAAGCACGTCATCAGATTAAATATAGTGAATCACGACATTAGATAGACAAGGGATGTTCGATCCCATACACCTTGAGAATTTCATGTTGTGATTCACCATAATTAACCTGATGATGGGGCATCCAGGGTACGAAATCGGCCATTAAATAAATTATTAAAAAAGCAGCCAAGCCATTGTTATTCAAAATGTGTACTTGTGGCTTCGGTTCCCCTTCGTACAAGATAATGTATAACTTTACAATATGTTTCAATACACCATCTATTCCGTCCAGCTACTCTATGAAGTACTTTACCTTGTCTGACATTGCAACATTTCAACCTTACAGTTTCATTTCTTTTGCCTGGAGATTAATTCCTTTCCCATATAGCTGCTTGATTTCCTTTACAACGTGCTCACTGTACACACAGAGTAACATTGTGAATAGATAGAAGTCGTGCCTACTCCTTTCTAAACTTTTACTGCCCTTTCTGTCCTTCGACTCCCATGATTAGAGTCTGATTTCTGAATACGTTGTAGGCAACCTGTGGCTCCTGGTATTATGTAGTTACTACCATCACAATTCCAAATATTGCATTCCTATCAACTCTGGCAAACGCTTTCCCTTTCTTATCTTCTAAGACAACACTCAACCAAAATATCAAGTGAATGCGAGCCAGTACATACTGTCATTGTAGTGAAGAGTAAGGGCTGTTAATTACACTCCAAGACAAGGAAATCCACACACCACGAAGGAATCAGCCGAATGGGCCGAAAATTGGTAGGTGTGATGTACGTGTACAGACAAACAAATGATTATAATTTCACAAAAAATTGGATGATTTCTTCAAGGGAAGGAGCTTCACAAACTGAGCAAGACAATAACGCGTTGGTCCAACCCTTGGCCATCATTAGGCAGTTATTCGGATTTACATTGACTGATAGAGTAGTTGGCTGTCTTCCTGAAGAAATTTGGTCCCAAATTCTATCCAACTGGCTCGTTATATCGTCAGTATCCCGAGCTGTTTGTAGGGCCTGCCCACAATGATCCAAACTCTCTCAATTGGAGAGAGATCTGGTGACCTCGCTGGCCAAGGCATGGATTGTCAAGCACGAAGACAAGATGAAGAAACTCTCGCCGTGTACGGGAAGGCATTATCTTGGTGAAATGTAAGTCGAGGATGGCTTGCCATGAATTACAACCAAATGGGGAGTAGAATGTCGTCGACGTACCGCTGTGGTGTAAATGCCGTGGATGCGGTGCTGGGGTGCGTCGTCTGTCTTTTTTTTTTCTTGGAGTGTTTTCTTCTGTCTTTGCGCTCTGTTTGACATCGTTTTTCAAGACAAGTGTCATAGATCATTGCCTGTATACTTCCCAACAATATGCCCCGAGCATCACTTTCCTCCTTTCATGCTCTTGCAGCTGGTTGAAATTTAGGATATTTATAAATATGTTATTATTACGTATTGCTAAACGCAGTGTAATCTTTTTGGTACATACGATAAATATTCATACAACACAATTTCCATGAACTCTATTATTTCCCCTATTCAGAGATACCACTACGCCAGTCCTTTTTATCTTCTACGACGAGGCCCTGACTCATCAGCGAGTGGAACATTCAGAGCATTTTAGAAGCCGTAAGGAGGACGGGCAGAGACTACTCAGGAGAACGTCGTTGTCAGGAGAAACAAAACTGGTGTTCTACGGATCGGAGCGCGGAATGTCAGATCCCTTAATCGGGCAGGTAGGTTAGAAAATTTAAAATGGGAAATGGATAGGTTAAAGTTGGATATAGTGGAAATTATTGAATTTCGGTGGCAGGAGGAACAAGACTTCTGGTCAGGAGAATACAGGGTTATAAATACAAAATCAAATAGGGGTAATTCAGGAGTAGTTTCAATAATGAATAAAACAATACGAATTTGGGTAAGCTACTATCAACAGTATAGTGAACGCATTATTGTTGCCAAGATAGACACGAAGCCCACGCCTACCACAGAAGTAAGCTTATATGCGTACTTACTCCGCAGATGACGAAGAGATTGAAGAAATGTATGAGGACATAAAAGAAACTATTCAGATAATGAAGGGAGACGAAAATTTAATGGTCATGGGTGACCGGAATTCGACACTAGGAAAAAGAAGAGCAGGAAAAGTAGTAGATAAATATGGAACGGGGGTAAGGAATGAAAGAGGAAGCTGCCTTGTAGAATTTTGCACAGAGCATAACTCAATCATATCTAACACTTGGTTCATGAATCATGAAAGAAGGTTGTATACGTGGAAGAGGCCTGGAGACACTGGAAAGTTTCAGATAGATTATATAACGGTAACACAGAGATTTAGAAACCAGGTTTTAAATTGTAAGACATTTCCAGGGGCAGATGGGGACTCTGACCACAATCTATTGGTTATGAACTGTAGATTAAAACTAAAGAAACTACAAAAAGTTGGGAATTTAAGGAGATGGGACCTGAATAAACCGAAATAACCAACGGTTGTAGTGAGTTTCAGAGAGAGCATTAGGGAACGAATGACAAGAATGGGGGAAAAAATACATTACATGAAGAATGGGTAGCTTTGAGGGATGAAATAGTGAAGGCAGCAGAGGATCAAGTAGATAAAAATAGGAAGGATAGTAGAAATCCTTGGGTAACAGAAGAGATAACTAATTTAATTGATGAAAGGAGAAAATGTAAAAATGCAGTAAAGATTTATGAGACAGGCGTTATATCCTCAGACTTCAACAAGAATCCAAAAGATAGCAGGTGTCGACAGGTGTGAAAATCACCGAACTATCAATTTAATAAGTCACGGCTGCAAAATACTAACACGAATTCTTTACACACGAATGGATAAACCGGTAGATGCCGACCTTGGGGAAGATTAGTAGAAATGTTGAAACATGTGAGGCAATTCCGACCTTACGGTTTATCTTAGAAGACATATTAAGGAAAGGCAAACCTACGTTCCTAGTATTTGTAGACTTAGAGGAAGCTTTTGACAATGTTGACTAGAATACTCTCTTTCAAATTAAAATACAGGGAGAGAAAGGCTATTTACAATTTGTACAGAACCCAGATGGCAGTTACAAGAGTCGAGGGTCATGAAAGGGAAGCAGTGGTTACGAAGGGAGTGAGACAGGTTTGTAGCCTATCCACGATGTTATTCAATCTGTATATTGAGCACGCAGGAAAGGAAATAACATAAAAATTCGGAGTAGGAATTAAAATCCGTGGAGAATAAATAAGAACTTCGAGGTTTGCCGATGACGTAATTCTGTCAGAGACAGCAAAGGAGCTAGAAGAGCAGTTGAACGGAATGGATGGTGTCTTGAAAGGAGTATATAATATGAACATCAAGAAAAGCAAAACGAGGATAATCGAATGTAGTCAAATTAAATTAAGTGATGCTGAGGGAATTCGATTAGGAAATGAGACACTTAAAGTAGTAGATGAGCTGTTTCTATTTGGGGAGCAAAATAACTGATGATGGTCGAAGTAGAGCAGATATAAAATGTAGACAGGCAATGGCAAGGAAAGCGTTTCTGATGAAGAGAAATTTGCTAACATCTTACACAGATTGAAGTGTTAGGAAGTCTTATCTGAAAGTACTTGTATGGAGTGTGGCCATGGATGGAAGTGAAGAAATACAGGAGAAGTAGTTTAGACAATAACAGAACAGAAGCTTTCGAAATGTGATGCTACAGAACAATCCTCACGATTAGATGGGTAGATCACGTAACTAATGAGGAGGTACTGAGTCGAATTATGGAGTTGAATTTATTCAACTCGGCTCGAATTTATTCAACGACTAGTTTCCATTATATTATCACGATCTGGTTAACTATTGAATGTTTAATGACTGATTGTTCACCAGCATGACTCATTTATTCTGAGCAGATGATGATGATGTTGAAACTGACAGACAAATAAAGACGTACTGCAGCTTCCCGGCAACTGTTCCTTCCTTTTCATGCATTACTACATTTGAGACACAGATTATGCAGCACATATTCTGTGAGACGTTACCAGCAATACATATTTGAATTCATTGTGTCAGGAAACTTTTCGATGGCGTAAGAAGAGTTAGCCACCAATACGTCCTACAGAGTGCTATGCTGTTAAACTATAACTTGACACTGAATTTTTTGTGGTGCCTAGCAAAAAACTGTAAACACTTACGTACAACTTACACAGAAACCAGGCTGCAGCTATGCAGGGAATAAAAGCAAAACATTAGCTCACAAGGGCTCTATTCTAGCCCATGTCTCATTCAAGCCATACATTGGGAAAACTGTAAAGGAAACCTATGACAAAAATGAAGGGTGATTTAAAGTTCAAGGACAAGACGTTAGAAGGTTTTCCGATGACAAGGTAATTCTTCTACTGACAACGAAAGAGTTGGAAGAGGAGTCGGTATGATCACTTTTTAATACACTATTCATTCCAGCAGTGTACTGAGAAGTGGTCATATCAAATCTAAAACGAATGTAAAAGGATGTAGTCGAATTAAACGTTGCGATGCTAAGCATTTATGAATAAAATTGTTAAAAATATTTCTAGAAAAGACGAATTTGTTAACATCTAATAAAAATTTAAGTGTTAGAAAATTTTGCTTCAGTTATTTGTCTTGTGTTTAGCCCTTTATGGAAGTGAGAGACGGGTAATAAACAGTTAAAATAATAATGGTGTAGAACTTCCGAACGGTACTGCTACAGGAAAACGTTGATGATTAGATTCATAGATCGGTTAACTAAGAGGAGGTACTGAACTGATAGATATGGCACGTTGTTGTTGTTGTTGTGGTCTTTAGTCCTGAGACTGGTTTGATGCAGCTCTCCATGCTACCCTATCCTGTGCAAGCTTTTTCATCTCCCAGTACCTACTGCAACCTACATCCTACTGAATCTGCTTAGTGTATTCATCTCTTGGTCTCCCTCTACGATTTTTACCCTCCACGCTGCCCTCCAGTACTAAATTGGTGATCCCTTGATGCCTCAGAACATGTCCTACCAACCGATCCCTTCTTCTGGTCAAGTTGTGCACAAACTTCTCTTCTCCCCAATCCTATTCAATACTTCCTCATTAGTTATGTGATCTATCCATCTAATCTTCAGCAATCTTCTGTAGCACCACATTTCGAAAGCTTCTATTCTCTTCTTTTCCAAACTATTTATCGTCCATGTTTCACTTCCATACATGGCTACACTCCACACGAATACTTTCAGAAATGACTTCCTGACACTTAAATCAATACTGGATGTTAACAAATTTCTCTTCTTCAGAAACGCTTTCCTTGCCATTGCCAGCCTACATTTTATATCCTCTCTACTTCGACCATCATCAGTTATTTTGCTCCCCAAATAGCAAAACTCCTTTACTACTTTAAGGGCCTCATTTCCTAATCTAATTCCCTCAGCATCACCCGACTTAATTAGACTACATTCCATTATCCTTGTTTTGCTTTTGTTGATGTTCATCTTATATCCTCCTTTCAAGACACTGTCCATTCCATTCAACTGCTCTTCCAAGTCCTTTGCTGTCTCTGACAGAATTACAATGTCATCGGTGAACCTCAAAGTTTTTATTTCTTCTCGATGAATTTTAATACCTACTCCGAATTTTTCCTTTGTTTCCTTTACTGCTTGCTCAATATACAGATTGAACAACATCGGGGAGAGGCTACAACCCTGTCTTACTCCCTTCCCAACCACTGCTTCCCTTTCATGTCCCTCGACTCTTATAACTGCCATCTGGTTTCTGTACAAATTGTAAATAGCCTTTCGCTCCCTGTATTTTACCCCTGCCACCTTTAGAATTTGAAAGAGAGTATTCCAGTCAACATTGTCAAAAGCTTTCTCTAAGTCTACAAATGCTAGAAACGTAGGTTTGCCTTTCCTTAATCTTTCTTCTAAGATAAGTCGTAAGGTCAGTATTGCCTCACGTGTTCCAGTGTTTCTACGGAATCCAAACTGATCTTCCCCGAGGTTGGCTTCTACTAGTTTTTCCATTCGTCTGTAAAGAATTCGTGTTAGTATTTTGCAGCTGTGACTTATTAAACTGATAGTTCGGTAATTTTACATCTGTCAACACCTGCTTTCTTTGGGATTGGAATTATTATATTCTTCTTGAAGTGTGAGGGTATTTCGCCTGTTTCATACATCTTGCTCACCAGATGGTAGAGTTTTGTCAGGACTGGCTCTCCCAAGGCCGTCAGTAGTTCCAATGGAATGTTGCCTACTCCGGGGGCCTTGTTTCGACTCAAGTCTTTCAGTGCTCTGTCAAACTCTTCACGCAGTATCATATCTCCCATTTCATCTTCATCTACATCCTCTTCCATTTCCATAATATTGTCCTCAAGTACATTGCCCTTGTATAGACCCTCTATATACTCCTTCCACCTTTCTGCTTTCCCTTCTTTGCTTAGAACTGGGTTTCTGAGCTCTTGATATTCATACAAGTCGTTCTCTTATCTCCAAAGGTCTCTTTAATTTTCCCGTAGGCAGTATCTATCTTACCACTAGTGAGATAGGCATCTACATCCTTACATTTGTCCTCTAGTCATCCCTGCTTAGCCATTTTGCACTTCCTGTCGATCTCATTTTTGAGACGTTTGTATTCCTTTTTGCCTGCTCCATTTACTGCATTTTTGTATTTTCTCCTTTCATCAATTAAATTCAATATTTCTTATGTTACCCAAGGATTTCTACTAGCCCTCGTCTTTTTACCTACTTGATGCTCTGCTGCCTTCGCTACTTCGTCCCTCAAAGCTACCCATTCTTCTTCTACTGTATTTCTTTCCCCCATTCCTGTCAATTGTTCCCCTATGTTCTCCCTGAAACTCTGTGCAACCTCTGGGTCTTTCAGTTTATCCAGGTCCCATCTCCTTAAATTGCCACCTTTTTGCAGTTTCTTCAGTTTTAATCTACAGGTCATAACCAATAGATTGTGGTCAGAGTCCACATCTGCCCCTGGAAATGTCTTACGATTTAAAACCTGGTTCCTAAATCTCTGTCTTACCATTATATAATCTATCTGATACCTTTTAGTATCTCCAGGGTTCTTCCATGTATACAACCTTCTTTCATGATTCTTTAACCAAGTGTTAGTTATGATTATGTTGTGCTCTGTGCAAAATTCTACCAGGCGGCTTCCTCTTTCATTTCTTAGCCCCAATCCATATTCACCTACTGTGTTTCCTTCTCTCCCTTTTCCTACACTCGAATTCCAGGCACCCATGACTATTAAATTTGCGTCTCCCTTCACAATCTGAATAATTTCTTTTATTTCATCATACATTTCTTCAATTTCTTCGTCATCTGCAGAGCTAGTTGGCATATAAACTTGTACTACTGTAATAGGTGTGGGCTTCATATCTATCTTGGCCACAATAATGCGTTCACTATGCTGTTTGTAGTAGCTTACCCGCATTCCTATTTTCCTATTCATTATTTTTAGTTTTCAGATATATATTTTAACTGTTTTTGTGATAATATTTACTATATAAGTGACTTATTAGTGGTTTCTTCATTCACCTCTGCATTTCGTGTGTTGTGGCCTGATATTTGTGAGTGTTTCGTATCGAGCAACTTAACCTCTTACCCGTGTTTACATTCCGCGCTGACCAGTTGCAGCTGTAGCGGCGCATCGAAAGCTAAGTACTAATTAATTGTTTGTGTATAGTATTTTATTTAGGAACTTTAGTGGTCTTCAACCGGTGTTCTTGGTGTTTTCCGGTGAAATAACTTCAGAAGAAATTTTTGCGAACTGCTTTCAGTTTCGTTACTGTCATTAGACGTTTGATTTTCTTTCTGTGTTAGTATTTTGTTATATTCTCATTTGTTGTTGATTAATACTTTCAATAATAGTAGTTACTTCCCTTGTAGAGCAAGTTTGTGATAATTGTAGTCAGTTTTTAACATCTTCTTATTGTAGTAGCGGAACTTAGATAAAGTTGTTTTCTTGTTTCAATAATTGTAAAATTTTACCATGAGTGAGAAGTGTGGGCTTTGCCGTAGGTTTGTGAGTAGTGGATTGCGGTGTGAGACTTGTTCGAAGTATTTTCACTGGGGGGAATGCAGTGGGGAAGCCAGTGGGCATTCTGGTGAGATCCTCTCCTGGAACTGCAGGTTATGTAGCAAGAGTAAGTTGATAGAGGAGCAGGAGCGTAAGATCTGTGCCCTTCAGGTGCAGTTGAAAAACGCACAGGAGGAGCTAGATAGGATGAGGAGGGAGAAGGGGGTTGGGGAATGGGAGCTGGCTGTTGGCAAGAGATCTGCTAGGAGAAGGAGATTTTCAGATAGTTTTACTGTTGGTGTTTGTAATAGATATGACCAACTGTCAGAGTCTAGTGGAGAGGAATCTCTAGTAGCTGTAGATGGCAAGAGATCTGCTAGGAGAAGGAGATTTTCAGATAGTTTTACTGTTGGTGTTTGTAATAGATATGACCAACTGTCAGAGTCTAGTGGAGAGGAATCTCTAGTAGCTGTAGATGTAGGAAGTATGCAGCAGACCTCAGCAGTTACGGTGGCTAGGACAGTTGCAAAGTCTAAGAGAAAGAAGAAGGTTCTGCTGTTAGGTAGTTCTCATGGTAGAGGTGTAGGCCAGCAGTTGCAGGAAGTTTTGGGGAGTGAGTACCAGGTCACCAGCATTGTGAAGCCTAATGCAGGATTGGCTCAGGTGACTTTTAACATAGGGGGGTTATGTAGGGATTTTACTAAAGAGGATCAGGTAGTGATTGTGGGTGGGGCTGGTAATAGTATTGATAGGGATGGGAAGTATGACATAGATGGTGACCTGGAAAAGATAGCCACTCAGACTGGCAACACGAATGTGCATTTCGTGGAACTGTTTCAGCGTCACGATCGGCCTCATCTTAATATAGCCGTCAGGCGTAATAACATGAGACTTGGGGGTGCGCTGATGACAGAAGGCATGAGTCACATTTCAGTGGTGTCGGTGGAGTCTATCAGTAGGACGGGTTTCACTAGACATGGCCTGCACCTCAACAGGTATGGGAAGGGGAGGTTGGCAAAACTTATAGGTGACAGCATAGGTGGGGGTGGTGGGATCACTCATGGGAAAATTCCGGTAGTTGTGGGTGTTAGAGCTGTACCTTTTTTAGATTGAAGTCAGCTGATAGGTATTCCTGCTTAAGGGAAGTCTCTCTAACAAAGAAACCACTTTCTACAAAGCTTGGGTATCCGATTAATGAGGGAATTAGTATATTTCATCAAAATATACAAGGTATTCGAGATAAAGTTAGTGAACTGCTTATAGATGTTGACTCTGAAATTATTGGTATATCTGAACACTTCTTAAATAAGGAGATAATTCAGAGGCTTCCTTTACCAGGATACAGGTTGGCTGGCAGCTTTTCTAGGAGCTCTTTGCGGTGTGGGGGAGTAGCCATGTATGTGAGAAATGGTATCCCATTTGAGTCAATTGATGTTTCAAAGTACTGCACTGAAAAGGTGTTTGAATGTTGTGCAGGTGTGGTTAAATTTAGTGGAGCTAAACTTCTTACTGTTGTTATTTATAGATCCCCAGACTCCGATTTCACAACATTTTTGCTAAAGCTAGAGGAGGTTCTTGGTTCACTTTATAGGAAATACAAAAAGTTAGTTATATGTGGTGACTTCAATATTAATTGTATAAGTGATTGTGCAAGGAAAAGGATGCTGGTAGACCTCCTTAATTCATATAATCTTATGCAAACCGTATTCTTTCCAACGAGAGTGCAAGGGAACAGTAGAACAACCATAGACAATATTTTTGTTCATTCGTCATTATTAGAAGGGCATTCTGTTAGCAAAAAGGTGAATGGCCTTTCAGATCATGATGCACAAATTTTAAGTCTAAAAGATTTTTGTGCTTCAACACATGTTAAATATAGTTACCAACTTTTTAGGAAAGCTGATCCAGTTGCTGTACAGACTTTTGTAAACCTTATCAAGGAACAAGATTGGCAAGATGTTTATAGTGCTGATACAGTAGACGATAAATATAATGCTTTCCTCAAGACTTTTCTCGTGCTCTTTGAAAGTTGCTTTCCGTTAGAACGTTTAAAACAGGGTACTAGCACAAACAGGCAGCCTGGGTGGCTGACTAAAGGGATAAGAATATCTTGTAGAACAAAGTGGCAATTATATCAAAACGTTAGAAACAGTCAAAATCTAAATGCAGCAGCCCATTACAAACAGTATTGTAAGGTGCTTAAAAAAGTTATTAGGAAGGCAAAAAGTATGTGGTATGCAGATAGAATAGCTAAGTCTCAGGATAAAATTAAAACCATATGGTCAGTCGTAAAGGAAGTGGCTGGTCTGCAGAGACAGGTCGAGGATATAGAATCAGTGCGTAGTGGGGATGTCCGTGTTGCTGATAAGTCGCATATATGTACAGTACTTAATAATCACTTTCTGAATATAGCAGGTGAACTAAATAGAAACCTAGTCCCAACAGGGAATCATATAGCGCTCTTAGAAAAAAGTGTTCCGAGACTGTTACCTGAAATGCTCCTCCATGATACTGACAAGAGGGAGATTGAGTTAATAATTAAATCACTAAAGACCAAGAACTCTCATGGATATGACGGGGTATCTAGCAGAATACTGAAGTATTGTTCCACGTATATTAGCTCAGTACTTAGCCATATCTGTAACTTTTCCTTTAGCAGTGGTCGGTTTCCTGACCGATTAAAGTACTCGGTAGTGAAGCCACTTTATAAAAAGGGAGACAGGGATAATGTTGACAATTATAGACCTATTTCTATGCCATCGGTGTTTGCTAAAGTTATCGAGAGGCTTGTATATACAAGGTTACTGCAGCATTTAAATTCACATAATTTGCTGTCAAATGTACAGTTTGGTTTTAGAAATGGCTTAACAACTGAAAATGCTATATTCTCTTTTCTCTGTGAGGTTTTGGACGGATTAAATAAAAGGTTGAGAACGTTAGGTGTTTTCTTTGATTTAACGAAGGCTTTTGACTGTGTTGACCACAAAATATTACTGCAGAAGTTGGAACATTATGGAGTAAGGGGAGTAGCTTACAATTGGTTCGCCTCCTACTTTAAGAACAGAAAGCAGAAGGTAATCCTCCGCAATATTGAGAGTGGTAATGATGTTCAGTCCCAATGGGGCACTGTTAAATGGGGCGTTCCCCAAGGGTCGGTGCTGGGGCCACTGCTGTTCCTTATTTATGTAAATGATATGCCTTCTAGTATTACAGGTGATTCAAAAATATTTCTGTTTGCTGATGACACCACCTTGGTAGTGAAGGATCTTGTGTGTAATATTGAAACATTATCAAATAATGTAGTTCATGAAGTAAGTTCGTGGCTTGTGGAAAATAATTTGATGCTAAATCACAGTAAGACTCAGTTTTTACAGTTTCTAACCCACAATTCAACAAGAACTGACATTTTAATCAGACAGAATGGGCATGTTATAAGCGAGACGGAACAGTTCAAGTTCCTAGGCGTACGGATAGATAGTAAGCTGTTGTGGAAAGCCCATGTTCAGGATCTTGTTCAGAAACTAAATGCCGCTTTATTTACCATTAGAACAGTATCTGAAATAAGTGACATTTCAACACGAAAAGTAGTATACTTCGCATATTTTCATACGCTTATGTCATATGGTATTATTTTTTGGGGTAATTCTTCTGATTCAAAAAGGGTATTTTTGGCTCAAAAACGGGCTGTTCGAGCTATGTATGGTGTAAGTTCGAAAACCTCTTGTCGACCCCTATTCAATAGTCTGGGAATTTTGACATTGCCCTCACAGTATGTATTTTCTTTAATGTCGTTTGTTGTTAGCAATATTAGCTTATTCCCAAGAGTTAGCAGCTTTCACTCAGTTAATACTAGGCAGAAATCAAATCTGCATGTGGAATGCACTTCCTTGACTCTTGTGCAGAAAGGAGTGCAGTATTCTGCTGCATCCATTTTCAATAAGCTACCACAAGAACTCAAAAATCTTAGCAGTAGCCCAAACACTTTTAAGTCTAAACTGAAGAGTTTCCTCATGGCTCACTCCTTCTATTCTGTCGAGGAGCTCCTGGAAGAGATAAAAAATTAAGCAAATTCCAGTGTTACATTCTTGATTTTCTTTATTTAAACTAACGACTTGTTTCATTTTATGTGTTTCTACAATCGTGTTATAATTTCATGTATTGACTCGTTCCATGACCATGGAGACTTCTCCTAAATGTGGTCCCACGGAACAATAAATAAATAAATAAAATAAATAAATAAAAATTAAACCTACTCCTGCATTACCCCTATTTGATTTTGTGTTTATAACCCTGTAGTCACCTGACCAGAAGTCTTGTTCCTCCTGCCACCGAACTTCACTAATTCTCACTATATCTAACTTCAACCTATCCATTTCCCTTTTTAACTTTTCTAACCTACCTGCCCGATTAAGGCATCTGACATTCCACGCTCCGATCCATAGAACGCCAATTTTCTTTCTTCTGATAACGACATCCTCTTGAGTAGTCCCCTGCCCGGAGATCCGAATGGGGGACTATTTTACCTCCGCAATATTTTACCCAAGAGGACGCCATCATCATTTAATCATACAGTAAAGCTGCATGCCCTCGGGAAAAATTACGGCTGTAATTTCCCCTTGCTTTCAGCCGTTCGCAGTACCAGCACAGCAAGGCCGTTTTGGTTATTGTTACAAGGCCAGATCAGTCAATCATCTAGACTGTTGCCCTTGCAACTACTGAAAAGGCTGCTGCCCCTCTTCAGGAACCACACGTTTGTCTGGCCTCTCAACAGATACCCCTCCGTTGTGGTTGCACCTACGGTACGGCTATCTGTATCGCTGAGGCACGCAAGCCTCCCCACCAACGGCAAGGTCCATGGTTCATGGTGGGGGGGGGGGGGACATATGGCATAGCTAGACTAAAATAAGTGATCGACTAATAGGACACACCTTCAGGAGTCAGTTTCTGGCAATTGTGTAGAGATAAAGAGGCACACAGAGTAGAGTAACTTGCAGAGCTATGTCACACCAGTCTCCATACTGAAGATTATAACATCTGCAATGACAACAACTAGAGTGCTGTCGTAGGGAATTAAAGGCTTGAGTGCAAGAAATGGATAACAATCAAGAAAAGTTCAGAGAAATGAGAAAAACATTTATCAGTATATTCAAAAACATTTCGTGAATTATATGCATTCAACATGGATGCAACCCTAAATGAGCAACGTTGTGGTTTCTACCCCTTGTCTTGTCCGTAAGGACTATAAAAGAAAGAAATGTGTGGTGGAACTATCTGTTCCTTGCGCTCCTCTTTTTAACGAGTTAAACACAAGATCCCCTGAGCGGAATTTCATGTTATATTTTAGTGCAAAAGTATCCTAAATGTATTGTATGTAATAACTTCCAAAACATCTACACCTAGTAACTGTTCAAACTCCATCCAATGTTTCATCACTGTCGGACCCTGCATCACTACCTTTAAATCGGTGGTCTTAAGTACAGGGACGTAGACACTTTTCTGAAAGTTTAATTAATTTCCATATTGCTTGTTATTGAGAGGCAGAGTAATCATGCAGAGGTTCTTGTAGCAATGGGTATGGTTGCTCTTAAAAACCCAAGAACAGTATTCAGAGTAGTGGATATGAACACCTTCTTCCTTCCATAGATGAGTCTGAGATATTACTCATCGTAAATTATTCGTGACATTGTTTGTCACCTTATTGAAAATGTCCCAAAATGCGATTTAAAATCGAATATAATGTTCTACTGCATTTTCACTACAGATTATTTACATAATACTGATGGCACGATAAAACGCCATTCTTCTGGAAGGGAAACGTATTCTTTCTTCTTTTTTATCTTCTCAATTCGGGCAAAAGTACGATCACATGGCATAAATGATTGTCCCTGCTGAGGACAATGGCGATACATCTTTATAAAAGTGTCAGGTGATTATAATTAAAGTGCAGCTACTAACAGAGGTCCAGTGTGGGTGGTAATTATCGTATGACAGCGAAACTTCATAGATATTCTAAAGCATTAATACAGAACCGATTTATACCGGAAAAAAATTAGTTCCAATTTTGGCCACCAAGTCCAATCTGGCTCTACGGTACGAGAAAAACAAAGTTTCTATATGTCATCGATTAGGAACGGGGCGTAGGCAGAAAAGATCAAACAAGTGAGAAAGGCATACTGTCCATTTTATTATTAAGCACCACTTACACAAACCGAAGACGTCGACACATGCTGCAACCGTAAAACCCAAGTGAGCCGCAGTTGCTCGCAGCAGTTCCGGTGGAATGTTTGCAACATGTTTCCGTGCACTGGCCTTCAGACCAAGTAGAGACCGAACGTGTCCCTGGTAAATGCGCTCTTCTAGATATCCCCAGAGCCAAGAGGGACATGGATTCAGATCAGGTGATCTTGCAGGCCATGCATCTGGAAAACTTGAGATAAGACGTCCGTGCGAGGTTGCATTAAACAAATGTTTCACTGGAGCGAGCATCATGAGCTGTTGCCCCATTTTGCATGGTTTCCACACAGCTCCGCTCTTTCAAAGCAGGAATCACATCTGTACAAGGAGATATCGATAACGCGGCACCCCTGACAAGCTCCCTGGGTGTTTTCTCTTCAAAGAAGAACGGATCGAGAACAAAGGTGCTTGTGAATCCACACCACACAGCCACATACGGCGAGTGTAATGGCTCTTCGTGGACGAAACGTGATTAAACAGTACCCAAGATTCCGCATTTCTGTATATTCACTGTACCCGGTAGTGTAAAATCTGCCTGTCATCTCATAGAACAACGCCAGGCCACATTACATCAATTTCGATAACTGTTAGAAACCGAACAGCAAAGTCGGAACGTTGTTGCGGAGCGTGAGGTTTCAGTTGCATTCTCCCTTCACGAGGACCCATCATACTTGTGGCTTGAAGCCAAAAGTCTAAAATCATTTGTAAGATTCTTGTTCTCAAACACCGACTGATCAGCACTGCCCATGATCTGCCTGTGCCAAAAGATACATCTAAAACTAGTAACCAGGGATAAGCGAGGTATTACTTATTGAGGTCCTGCAGTTGCTTTTGCTACTTGTTACTCTCATGCCCTGTCTCTTTCTACACTACTGGCCATTAAAATTGCTACACCAAGAAGAAATGCAGATGATAAACGGGTATTCATTGGACAAATATATTATACTAGAACTGATATGTGTTTACATTTTCACGCAATGTGGGTGGATAGATCTTGAGAAATCAGTACCCAGAAGAACCACCTCTGGCCGTAATAACGGCCTTGATACGCTTGGGCATTGAGTCAAACAGAGCTTCGATGGCTGCCCATGCAGCTTCAACACGATACCACAGTTCATCAAGAGTAGTGACTGGCGTATTGTGACGAGCCAGTTGCTCGGCCACCATCGACCAGACGGTTTCAGTTCGTGAGAGATCTGGAGAATGTGTTGGCCAGAGCAGCAGTCGAACATTTTCTGTATGCAGAAAGGCCCGTACAGGACCTGCAACATGTGGTCGTGCATTATCCTGATGAAATGTAGGGTTTCGCAGGGATCGAATGAAGGGTAGAGCCACGGGTCGCAACACATCTGAAATGTAACGTCCATTGTTCAATGTGCCGTCAATGCGAACAAGAGGTGACCGAGACGTGTAACCAATGGCACCCCATACCATCACGCCGGGTGATACGCCAGTATGGCGAAGACGAATACACGCTTCAAATGTGCGTTCACCGCGATGTCGCCAAACACGGATGCGACTATCATGATGCTGTGAACAGGACCTGGAATCATCCGAAAAGTGATGTTTTGCCATTCGTGCACCCAGGTTCGTCGCAGAGTACGCCATCGCAGGCGCTCCTGTCTGTGATGCAGCGTCAAAGGGAAACCGCAACCATGGTCTCCGAGCTGATAGTCCATGCTGCTGCAAACGTCGTCGAACTGTGCGTGCAGATGGTTGTTGTCTTGCAACGGTCCCCATCTGTTGACTCAGGGATCGAGAAGTGGCTGCACGCCACACGGATAAGCCATACGGATAAGATGCCTGTCATCTCGACTGCTAGTGATATGAGGCCGTTGTGATCCAGCACGGCGTTCCGTATTACCCTCCTGAACTCACCGAGTCCATATTCTGTTAACAGTCATTGGATCCCGACCAACGCGAGCAGCAATTTCGCGATACGATAAACCACAATTGCGATAGGCTACAATCCGACCTTTATCAAAATCGGAAACGTGATGCTACGCATTTCTACTCCTTATACGAGGCATCACAACAACGTTTCACCAGGCAACGCCGGCCAACTGCTGTTTGTATATGAGAAATCGGTTGGAAACTTTCCTCATGTGAGCACGTTGTAGGTGTCGCCACCGGCGCCAACCTTGTGTGAATGCTTTGAAAAGCTAATCATTTGCATATTACAGCATCTTCTTCCTGTCGGTTAAATTTCGCGTCTGGAGCACGTCATCTTCGTAGTGTATCAATTTTAATGGCCAGTAGTGTATTAGGAGTCGGGAGTGGGGCAGCAATCAAGTAAGCAGAGATAGACACTGGTTCTAAGGAAACTATTGAGGAAGCAGTTGGCAGTGACCGTTTCAAGCAGTGCGTAAAGTGAGAGACACCCCAAAAATATCACGTCAGTGAATGAAGCCGTTGCCTTTATTTTGGATTAGGGCTCTCGTTTGAGGGACGACTTCTGCAGCAGCACGCAGCTGCTCGGCACGCCCGCAGGCCGGCAGAACTTGGGATCAGGTTTGATGTCAGGCTGGGTGAAGTGGGGGCACCTCGGCTCAGACAGACAGGCCTCGCCGGGAGCTCGTCTCGTTAGGCCGCCCGCTGCTCAGCCGTGCCCCGCCGCTGCTAATGGGCGCCATGTCGCGCCGTGTCGGCCGCCGGCGACGTCTGCCCCGGCAGCTAGGCAGCCCGCCACACACGGCCGCCTCCCAGCCTCAGCTACTTGATTACGTCGCGACGCCCGCGGGCGTTTCCGGCCGGCGCCAGTCGCGTCGGCAGCCCTGGCTGTGACTACGGATAAGTCTTGTTATTTTGTGAACAAAACCGTTCATATCGCTTAATACATTTCTTGTTTGTAACCCTCTTTTCGGCTGCTGCCATTGTTATACCACATTCTCCATAGGCGGCAAACTGTTATCGCCTCAAGAGAGGTAGGTTGGTCAGAGATTTACAAGCCCTCACAGCTACTTATGACTGTACAATATGAATTAATCTGACTATAATTTGGTTTGTTGTTAAGGCTTACGAGAGATACCACACAGTACTTGCCCAGTACGCAAGTGTTGCCCATAATGTTTGCTGGTCGTAATTGCAATTACTTCAGCAGCAAGTAGTTTGTAGCCAGATTGCGTTTTCCAGTGTGCTGCATTTGAATCGTTCGTCGCGCGCCATGTTGATACTGTTTAATTACACTATTGGCCATTAAGATTGCTACACGACGAAGATAACGTGCTAAGGACGCGAAATTCAACCGACAGGAAGAAGATGCTGCCATATGCAAATGATTAGCTTTTCAGAGCATTCACACAGGGTTGACAACAGTAGCAACAGCTAAAACTTGCTGACATGAGGAAAGTTTCCAACCGATTTCTCATACACAAACAGCAGTTGACCGGCGTTGCCTGGTGCCTCGAGTTAGGAGGAGAAATGCGTACCATCACGTTTCCGACTTTAATAAAGGTCGGATTGTAGCCTATCGCGATTGCGGTTTATCGTATGGCGATATTACTGCTCGCGTGGGCGAGATCCAATGACTGATAGCAGAATATGGAATCGGTGGGATTCAGGAGGATAATACGGAACGCCGTGCTAGATCCCAACGGCCTCCTATCAATAGCAGTCTAGATGATAGGCAACTTCTCCGCATGGCTGTAAAAGATCGTGCAGCCACGTCTCGATACCCGACTCAACAGATGGGGACGTTTGCAAGACAACAACCATCTGCACGACGTTTGCAGCAAATTTTAACCACGGCTCAAGCGGGGACTGCAATGGTGTACTCAACGACGACCCTGGGTGCACGAATGGCAAAACGTCATGTTCGCCGATGAATCCAGGTTCTGTTTACAGATCATGATGGTCGCATCCGTCTTTGGCGACATCGCGGTGAACGCACTTTGGAAGCGTGTATTCGTCATCGCCATATTGGTGTATCACCCGGCGTGATAGTATGGGATGCCATTGGTTACACGTCTCGGTCACCTCTTTTTCGCATTGACGGCACTTTGAACAGTGGACGTTACATTTCAGATGTGTTCCGACCCGTGGAGCTACCCTTTATTAGATCCCTGCGAAACCCTACATTTCAGTAGGATAATAAACGACCGCATGTTGACGGTCCTGTACGGGCCTTTCTGGATACAGAAAATATTACTGCTGCCCTGGCCAGCACATTCTGCAAGTCTTTCACCAACTGAAAACGTATGGTCAATGGTGGCCGAGCAACTGGCTTGTCATAATACGCCAAACACTACTCTTGATGAACTGTGGTACCGTGTTGAAGCTGCATGGGCAGCTGTACCTGTACTCGCCATCCAAGATCTGTTTGATTCAATGCCCAGGCGTATCAAGGCCGTTATTACGGCCAGAGGTGGTTGTTCTGGGTACTGATTTCTCAGGATCTATGCTCCCAAATGGCATTAAAATTTAATCACATGTCATTTCTAGTATAATATATTTTTCCAATGATTACCCGTTTATCATCTGCATTTCTTCTTGGTGTAGCAATTTTTATGGCCAGTAGTGTAGTATAGGCATCAGAAAGTCGACGAAAGATTTCTTGTTAGTTGGAGCAACTGTTAATAATATCGTTGCTCCCTAGTTGTTCACGATGACTCCTCCATGCCACAGCTAATGTAATCTACAACTTTCTACTGCCACGTCGTTCATCAGCCACTATCTATCTTGCTCGCTTTCAGTGATTCGTTTCGTCGATTAGCACATCTCCTCTCATTACTTATGAGTGATGTTTGTCTTAATTAACCGAGTGCTGCCACTGAATCCACTAAAAACTATCACTAATCTAGGCCTATTTCAGTTCCATTTTTCTTTGTTCAGTCGTATAATCTTCGTTATCTACGTATCTTTAGATTTTAATCAAACTATACTTATTTAATCGACTTTCACGTAAGCAAGTTTTTGATACCCCTTTCGTCCTTAATCTATCATAATGGCTGGTATACACCACTGGGATGTGATGACAAGACCGAGTCACGCCTTCAGTAGGAATTGAATTCGCTGCTTTCAACACATTTAGGGCAGAGGGCCGGGTAGTGGCTACTCGTGTGTCAGTCACACTACAGCGGGCGCGGTTTCCAGTTTTCAAAAACTCACCAGGTCAAAATTTAGAATTTGTAAAACAATGTTTGCCGTCAGTAAAAAGAAACTTGTGCGTCACAGGGTCACAAGTTTAATTGAAACTGTCATTGAACGTGGCTTTACAAATTCAACATTTTTATTGATAGATTATGATAGTTGAAACGATTTTATAAACATAAAAAATGCTTCCAACAATCACGGATTCATTGAAGAAATCTGTTCGCTTCATTAATAAGTCAAGTGTTGCTGTAAAGACGCAAAATCGCTGGGACTCTTCTTAGAGAGCGCAAAGTGATTTATTTCATTAATATGTCATTTAATATGTCATAAATCATTAATATTTCATAGAAGGTTACGTCTCACTAAATAATATGAGTATTTTCATGTAGTGAGAATACATTTATCCTTACGAAGATAAAACTCGCAGTCCTTTCTATCTCACGAGATACAGAATAATCTATAATACTTCTTGAAATATAAATTTGTAACTTTCATTTTTACGTTTGAGAATTTATGGAGACAGCAGCATATTGGTATGAAACTTAATACGATTTGTACAGAAACAGAACGACACAAGAACAGATATATGCTCAAAATGAAGTTAAAACGTAAGAAATTGCAAGAAGGTGGGAAGTTAAGGAGGTGGGAATGGGATAAGTTGGAAGAACCAGAAATTAATGAGAGTTTCAGAGGGGACATCAGACAACGTTTGACTGAAACAGAGGCAGAGAATATAGTAGAAGATGAATGGGTAGTTGAAAGTAATAGATTCTTGTAAATAATGTTTCGTTAGTCAAGATCGCAAAAATTATTTATAATAGTGATAACCAGTTTTGGATAAAGCACTTAGCCTTCCTCAGATCAAATAAGACAAACATTGCTGTGTCTAGACACCAGGTAGACAGGAGACACATTTTCATCAATAACTTATATATACGCCGACTATGAATACTGTTATGCACAAGTATATAAGTTATTGATGACTATGTTTCACCTAAAGGCCTAGTGATTAGACATAGCAATGTTTGTCATGTTTTATTTGAAGATATCTAGATGTTTTAGCCGAAACTGATTATCATGATTATAAATTATTTCTGCAGTCTTGACTTGTAAGGAATTATTTATTAGAATTTATCACTTTTAACATTAGTAGATCGTTTCTCGCCAATCTGTTTATGTCAGGAAACAACGCAGATGGGAAGCTTTGTAAGATGAAATATAAAAATGAAACAAATGGCCGGCAGTGGTGGCCGTGCGGTTCTAGGCGCTTCAACCTGGAACCGCGTGACCGCTAGGGTCGCAGGCTCGAATCCTGCCTCGGGCATGGATTTGTGTGATGTCCTTAGGTTAGTTAGGTTTAAGGAGTTCTGAGTTCTAGGGGACTGATGACCTAAGATGTTAAGTCCCATAGTGCTCAGAGCCATTTGAACCATGTGAAATAAATGAAGCAGTCGAAAGGAATACAGATGTCTATACAATGGGACAGCAGAAAGTGGAAAATGAATAGGCAGGAATAGTTACAGCACAAATTCCAGAGTGTAGAAGCATGCATAGCTTTGGGAAAGGTAGGCACCGTCTGTAAGGAGATTAAAAAGAGAATAGTGAAACCAGCCATGACAAAACTGTTCCACCTGGTCTGTAAGATGTTTGAGTGCCTCAGACTTCAAGAAAAATGCAATAATGATAGTCCAACGAAAGCAGATGCTGACATGTGTGAATATTATGAAATCATCTGTTTAATGAGTCATGATTACAAAATGCTGACACGAATTATTCGCAGAAGAATGGAAAAACTAACAGAAGCCGAAATCAGGGAAGATCAGTTTGGGTCCCAAAAAAATGTACAAACATGCGTTCCAATACGCACCCTACGAATTATCATAGGAGATTGGGTAAAGACAGGAAAAACCTACGTTTATGGCATTTGTTGACATAAAGAATGCTTTTGACGGTCTTGGCTAGTATACAATATCTGAAACTCTGAAGGTAGCAGAGATAAAATACTGGCAACGAAAAGCTACATACAGCTTGCACCGAAACTAGCCTGTAATTATTAATGTCGGAGGACAAGGAAGGAAGCAGTAGTTGGGAAGGAAGTGAGACAAGGTTGTAGCCAATACCAGATGTTATTTAATCTGTACACTGTGCAAACAGTAAAGGAAGAAGGATAATTAAATTTTCGGAATAAAAAATACAAACTTTTAGGTGTCAGAGACAGAAAAGGACTTAAAGGAGTTGAACAGAATTGATAGCGTCTCGGAATGAGATTAAACGATAAACATCAGCTAAAGTAAAGCAAAGGTAATTGTGTTACACGAATTAAATCAGGCGATGCGGAGGGAATTAGATTAGGAAATGAGACACTAAATGTAGTAAATGTGTTTTGTTATGTTGGCAACGACACAAGTGGTGATGGCCGAAGCGAAGATTATTTAAATGCAGGCAGGATGTATAGCAAGAAGACCATTTCTGAAAACGAGGAATTTTTTAACATCGAATATAAATTTAACTGTCCTGAAGGTATTTGTCAGGAGCGAAACCTTTTACAGAAGTGAAACGTAGACGATAAGCTGTTCAGACAAGAACGTAGAAGACAGATAGAAGCTTTTGAAATGTGCTGGTTCAGAAGAACGCTGAAGATTGATTGCTAGATCGAGTAACAACAGAACAGGACTGAATCTAATTGGAAGGATACTAAGTTTATGACAAATCTTTACTAACAGAAGGGATCTGTTGATAGGATTCATTATGAGGCCTTCGTCATTTTAGTGTGGGGGGAAGTGTGGGATGTAATAATGGTAGAGATACACCAAGATTCGAACACAGTAGGCAGGTTCATATAGTTTTAGGTTGCAGTAGTTATTGGGGGACCAATAGGCTTGCACAGGCTATAGAAGCGTGGAGAGCTGCATAAAACCAAGCTTTGGACCGAGATCAGAACAATAACGTGAAGAAAACTGCGAGCATTTGCAATATCTACGAGTAGTGCCACGAAAACATCACAAAATGGGGTGGAAATTGCGATGTGTTTTCACTCTTGAATGTTATCTTTAAATTTGTTTTCCGTCATTTATTGGCTAAACGTTCCGTGATTGATACATAAATGTACTGTTCGAATAAGAAAATCGATTGTTCCGTTTATGGTATACTTAGTTAATTCAATATGTCTTTTGTGACGCCCTGTAAAAATGAAACTCAAGATCATTTTATTATACATGCCACACCATCCTGATCTATTTGTTGGGACACACTAGTCAGAAATTGTATTACAGTTTCTTCCTCTTTTTATAAGGTGGAAAGACCTTGGCATTGGACTTGTTATCCTCCATTTATAGAGTATTTGGCACAATATTATATAATTAATGGCATTACTGACATAGTTCCTATGTATCATGTTTCACCTTCACCGCTTTTGCCTGGCATCAATGGATTATGTTGACATAGGCGGCTGCAGCTCTACCGCTTCGATATGTCAATGGTAGGATTATTCTGAGCAAAGGGTCACCAATCCCCATACCTTTTAAATCTGATCTTTCTGGGTTCACAAGGAGATGAAGGAGATGAAGTGTCAGAAAATTGCCTTCTAACTATGACTGCAACAATAGTTTCGTAATTTGACTTCGCTTTGATTATGGTAGAATGACAGATTCAGTAACATAAAATAATGGTCATAAGTAGAAAGTGTGGGACGAGAGGGAAGGGCATCTCAGTTTGTAATCAGCTGGCACTTTCGAGTTCCTGTTAATCTCGTATATACAAAGATGTAGCCCACACAACCCGTAGCCTTAGACTGGATGCAGCCCTTCACACACTTGCTGTCACTCACTCACCCTTCTCATCTAGCCGTAGCGTCTAACACAGACCAATAACAAACTTCTTGCATTCACCCTACTACTCCATGTTAACTTGAGCTATGGGAGTGACAGTTTACACAACAACGAAGAAATATGACTCTCCATTTTACGAATGAAGTTGAGCTCAATTGGTATCAGAAGAAGAGTAAATATTACATACTAAAACTAGTAATTAATATCTGCTTAAAATAGGGATGCAAATGATTATTTGTGTACTAGAAGTGCCTCAAAAAATTAAAATGACAGTATTATTTAACCAAGAAACAAAAAATCGCCAGGTGCTAATAAGGCTCACTTACTGAGAGTTCTGTACATCTACATCTACATCTACATCTATACTCCGCGAGCCACCTTACGGCGTGTGGCGGAGGGTACTTATTGTACCACTATCTGATCCCCCCTTCCCTGTTCCATTCACGAATTGTGCGTGGGAAGAACGACTGCTTGTAAGTCTCCGTATTTGCTCTAATTTCTCGGATCTTTTCGTTGTGATCATTACGCGAGATATATGTGGGCGGTAGTAATATGTTGCCCATCTCTTCCCGGAATGTGCTCTCTCGTAATTTCGATAATAAACCTCTCCGTATTGCGTAACGCCTTTCTTGAAGTGTCCGCCACTGGAGCTTGTTCAGCATCTCCGTAACGCTCTCGCGCTGACTAAATGTCCCCATGACGAATCGCGCTGCTTTTCGCTGGATCATGTCTATCTCTTCTATTAATCCAACCTGGTAAGGGTCCCATACTGATGAGCAATACTCAAGAATCGGACGAACAAGCGTTTTGTAAGCTACTTCTTTCGTCGATGAGTCACATTTTCTTAGAATTCTTCCTATGAATCTCAACCTGGCCCCTGCTTTTCCCACTATTTGTTTTATGTGATCATTCCACTTCAGATCGCTCCGGATAGTAACTCCTAAGTATTTTACGGTCGTTACCGCTTCCAATGATTTACCACCAATGGCATAATCGTACTGGAATGGATTTCTGCCCCTATGTATGCGCATTATATTACATTTATCTACTTTTAGGGAAAGCTGCCAGCTGTCGCACCATGCATTAATCCTCTGCAGGTCCTCCTGGAGTACGTACGAGTCTTCTGATGTTGCTACTTTCTTGTAGACAACCGTGTCATCTGCAAATAGCCTCACGGAGCTACCGATGTTGTCAACTAAGTCATTTATTGTATATTGTAAACAATAAAGGTCCTATCACGCTTCCCTGCGGTACTCCCGAAATTACCTCTACATCTGCAGATTTTGAACCGTTAAGAATGTCATGTTGTGTTCTTTCTTCTAGGAAATCCTGAATCCAATCACAAACCTGGTCCGATATTCCGTAAGCTCGTATTTTTTTCACTAAACGTAAGTGCGGTACCGTATCAAATGCCTTCCTGAAGTCCAGGAATACGGCATCAATCTGCTCGCCAGTGTCTACGGCACTGTGAATTTCTTGGGCAAATAGGGCGAGCTGAGTTTCACATGATCTCTGTTTGCGGAATCCATGTTGGTTATGATGAAGGAGATTTGTATTATCTAAGAACGTCATAATACGAGAACACAAAACATGTTCCATTATTCTACAACAGATTGACGTAAGCGAAATAGGCCTATAATTATTCGCATCTGATTTATGACCCTTCTTGAAAATGGGAACGACCTGCGCTTTCTTCCAGTCGCTAGGTACTTTACGTTCTTCCAGCGATCTACGATAAATTGCTGATAGAAAGGGGGCAAGTTCTTTAGCATAATCACTGTAGAATCTTAAGGGTATCTCGTCTGGTCCGGATGCTTCTCCGCTACTAAGTGATAGCAGTTGTTTTTCAATTCCGATATCGTTTATTTCAATATTTTCCATTTTGGCGTCCGTGCGACGGCTGAAGTCAGGGACCGTGTTACGATTTTCCGCAGTGAAACAGTTTCGGAACACTGAATTCAGTATTTCTGCCTTTCTTCGGTCGTCCTCTGTTTCGGTGCCATCGTGGTCAACGAGTGACTGAATAGGGGATTTAGATCCGCTTACCGATTTTACATATGACCAAAACTTTTTAGGGTTCTTGTTTAGATTGTTTGCCAATGTTTTATGTTCGAATTCGTTGAATGCTTCTCTCATTGCTCTCTTTACGCTCTTTTTCGCTTCGTTCAGCTTTTCCTTATCAGCTATGATTCGACTACTCTTAAACCTATGATGAAGCTTTCTTTGTTTCCGTAGTACCTTTCGTACATGATTGTTATACCACGGTGGATCTTTCCCCTCGCTTTGGACCTTAGTCGGTACGAACTTATCTAAGGCGTACTGGACGATGTTTCTGAATTTTTTCCATTTTTGTTCCACATCCTCTTCCTCAGAAATGAACGTTTGATGGTGGTCACTCAGATATTCTGCGATTTGTGCCCTATCACTCTTGTTAAGCAAATATATTTTCCTTCCTTTCTTGGCATTTCTTATTGCACTTGTAGTCATTGATGCAACCACTGACTTATGATCACTGATACCCTCTTCTACATTCACGGAGTCGAAAAGTTCCGGTCTATTTGTTGCTATGAGGTCTAAAACGTTAGCATCACGAGTTGGTTCTCTAACTATCTGCTCGAAGTAATTCTCGGACAAGGCAGTCAGGATAATGTCACAAGAGTCTCTGTCCCTGGCTCCAGTTCTGATTGTGTGACTATCCCATTCTATACTTGGTAGATTGAAGTCTCCCCCTATTACAATAGTATGATCACGAAACTTCTTCACGACGTTCTGCAGGTTCTCTCTGAGGCGCTCAACTACTACGGTTGCTGATGCAGGTGGTCTATAGAAGCATCCGACTATCATATCTGACCCACCTTTGATACTTAACTTAACCCAGATTATTTCACATTCGCATTCGCTAATAACTTCACTGGATATTATTGAATTCTTTACTGCTATAAATACTCCTCCACCATTGGCGTTTATCCTATCCTTGCGGTATATATTCCATTCTGTGTCTAGGATTTCGTTACTGTTCACTTCCGGTTTTAACCAACTTTCCGTTCCTAATACTATATGCGCACTATTTCCTTCAATAAGAGATACTAATTCAGGAACCTTGCCCTGGATACTCCTGCAGTTTACCAATATTACGTTAACTTTTCCTGTTTTTGGTCTCTGAGGACGGACGTTCTTTATCAACGATGATAATGTCCTCTCTGGTAAGCCGTCAGGTATTTTATCGTTTCGCCCAAGGGGGGGTCCCTCTAACCTAAAAAACCCCCGTGTGCACGCCACACGTACTCTGCTACCCTAGTAGCTGCTTCCGGTGTGTAGTGCACGCCTGACCTGTCTAGGGGGGCCCTACAGTTCTCCACCCAATAACGGAGGTCGATGAATTTGCAACCATTATAGTCGCAGAGTCGTCTGAGCCTCTGGTTTAGACCCTCCACACGGCTCCAAACCAGAGGACCGCGATCGACTCTGGGCACTATGCTGCAGATATTAAGCTCAGCTTGCACTCCGCGTGCGATGCTGGTTGTCTTCACCAAATCAGCCAGCCGCCGGAAGGAACCAAGGATGGCCTCAGAACCCAAGCGGCAGGCGTCATTCGTTCCGACATGTGCTACTATCTGCAGCCGGTCACACCCAGTGCGTTCAATAGCTGCCGGAAGGGCCTCCTCCACATTACGGACGAGACCCCCCGGCAAGCACACCGAGTGCACACTGGCATTCTTCCCCGACCTACCCGCTATTTTCCTGAGGGCCTCCATAACCCGCCTAACGTTGGAGCTCCCTATAACTAATAGGCCCGCCCTCTGTGACTGTCGGGACCTCGCCGGAGAATCGGCCACTGGCCCAACAGGCGAGGCATCCTGTGGTGGCTCGGAAACGATGTCATCACCACTAGGAAGCACCCCGTACCTGTTGGAAAGGGGTAAGGCAGCTGCCACGCGGCCAGATCCCACCTTCGCCTTTCGGCCAGGCACGCGCGAGCCCACCACTGTCCGCCATTCACCCTGGAGTGATGGCTGACCGGTAAGATGCTCACTGCCGGAAGACGCAGCGACATCAGGGGTTCCATGTGATTCCAAGGCCACCGAAGTAGGCATAGGTCTCACCACAGTTGCCCCAACGCCACTACGAGCCGACGCCTGCGCCTCGAGCTCGATGAGCCTAACAGACAAAGCCTCCACCTGCCCCCGAAGAGTGGCCAATTCTCCTTGCGTCCGCTCACAACAACCACAGTCCCTACACATGACTATGTTTACCCTACTCTATACGGTGACAAATTCCCAAGATAATCTTCTGATGAGCTACTCTGATAATCAAGAAACACTCACTGAAATACGAGACGCGAAAACTACGCTAGGTTTTCCCAGAAAAACTATTTAAAAGCTAAGCGCAGCAAATAAGTACAAAAACGCTTTATACAAACAGTACTCGCTGCTGCTGGTGCTCTCGCTCTGGCTGTCACAAGACAACTGCTGATTCAAGTGACTAGTGGCTAACGGCCGCGAAACAAACAAAAGACGGTTTTAGGGCGCTTTCTGTTCTAAACGATCAAGAAAACACTAAGAAATCTAACACGAAAACTACGTAAAGTTTTATCAAGAACTGTTAGTTACTATGCAGAGCAGATAAACACAAATAGAATCCCTTCCTTAGTGGAAGGTCGTAAACAAAATGCAAAATAAACGCTTTATACAAACAGTACTCGCTGCTGCTGGTGCTCTCGCTCTGGCTGTCACAAGACAACTGCTGATTCAAGTGACTAGTGGCTAACGGCCGCGAAACAAACAACAGACGGTTTTAGGGCGCTTTCTGTTCTAAACGATCAAGAAAACACTAAGAAATCTAACACGAAAACTACGTAAAGTTTTATCAAGAACTGTTAGTTACTATGCAGAGCAGATAAACACAAATAGAATCCCTTCCTTAGTGGAAGGTCGTAAACAAAATGCAAAATAAACGCTTTATACAAACAGTACTCGCTGCTGCTGGTGCTCTCGCTCTGGCTGTATATAGAAAGTTCTTCCACCCCGAAGAAATCGCGAATGAGGATCTCGACGATTTTTGCCTGTTATCTACTGTCATGCTGTCAAGATATCGGTCCCAGGCACTGGAAGACATCCGAGAATGTTTTGTTACAAGTTTAAGGTCGAATAAAAAACACAAAAAATATTTTTTCGTATTATATAAGTTAAAGATTAGCTGATTTTTTCCGATATTGTACTGTGAAACCTTTCTTCTCGCCAAAATGTTATGATTCTAGGTCAACGGGAGGTACACTGTCGGACTGCCAGACAGATAATCAAATAACAATGGACAAAAAATTTTTCGTGTGATATAATGACAGATTAACAATTTCCGGCTTTTTTTCATTTGGTTGTAGTGTGAAACTTGCTTCTTGGTAAATTTCATGATTTAACTGGCAGAACGCTAAAGGCTTTGATGACTGACTTTTCTAGTATCAAAATGTATGATATAATTGGTCGTCTTTTTTTATTGCATTGACTTAGAAGCTTCATTTGTCTACATTGTCAAGAGATTTTAGATCACATATGTCACATAAACTTCAACATAATACGTATACTCGTTCCTGAGAAAAAATATGTTTAACATTCAGACAGGCAGACATACCGAGAGACGAGCGAAAAAGTGATGCCGGCCGGAGTGGCCGAGCGGCTGTAGGCGCTACAGTCTGGCACCGCGCGACCGCTACTGTCGCAGGTTCGAATCCTGCCTCGGGCATGGATGTGTATGATGTCCTTAGGGTAGTTAGGTCTAAGTAGTTCTAAGTTCTAGGGGACTGATGACCTCAGAAGTTAAGTCCCATAGTGCTCAGAGCCATTTGGGATAGTGATCATATAACAGTTCCTTTTATGCCGATTGAGGTACGGGTCCCCAAAAAGGGAAACAGGCTGTCAGTAACGTAGTATCAATATGACTCTTCCAAAACTCTACCTCGCCACAGTTTGATAAAATTTCATTGTCCATCTACCATTCTCTTCATATTCTTAGAGCCGTCTTCGGCGAGTCGACTCCACCTGCGTGCCTACATATTTAGCAGCTGTTCCCATTTCAGCTTTCAGTGCGAATGTAAATGCTCGAAATTTATAATGATAGCATTTTCGTTTGGGAATATTTTTGTAATTTGAAGTTCTACTCATCTTGTGAAAAGTTCTGTGTTTTGACCAATTATCACTAAATACTGAAACTGAGCTATCAAGCCTTGTTGAAACGCTACCAAAATTTCAAAAAGTCCTCCCAAAGAAATGTTCTGCTTCACTTGGGCAGATTTTCAAGATAGTGGTTGTACACCTTCCCCTACACAGTACACCAAATAGTAGCCACCTTCATGTCAGAGTCTAAGTAAATGGTTCAAATGGCTCTGAGCACTATGGGACTTAACATATATGGTCATTAGTCCCCTAGCACTTAGAACTACTTAAACCTAACTAACCTAAAGACAGCACACAACACCCAGCCATCACGAGGCAGAGAAAATCCCTGACCCCGCCGGGAATCGAACCCGGGATCCCGGACGTGGGAAGCGAGAAAGCTACCACACGACCACGAGATGCGGGCAGAGTCTAAGACCTAATTATTGTAGCTCCAGGTGTTACAAGATGTAATACCTCACTTTTAGTTGGTATCTCAGAGAAGACAACCTGGTGAGTGTGTGTCTGCATGTGCTGCCTTCAGCTATTGCATGTCACGTCCCTGAGCTGCCGTGATGGTGCAGGCGTCCTTATGACGACTTTTCTTGTTCCACACACCCTGGTGACCTTATTATCCCTTGCCAAAACTACAGTTTCTACAGCGTCAGTTCCGTCACTTTGCCCACACTGAGTCATTCTCATACGCCTGTTTTTTATTAATACACAAGGTGATTCAGCTGTGCCGCTACCGCTGGAGTTTATGCAGTCCACAATTCCGTCAAATACCACGTACAAGCTTTTAATATTCTCCCTCTCTCGCTATGAAGAAACTGTTAGCCCTACAGAAAAATTAAACAGGACCTTTTTGTAGGATATTTAATGTAACTAAATTTTGTTCTGGGATGCGTTTACACTGGAGGCCATAGTTTGCCGGTTATTAAGGAAAAACCTATTTGAATGTCACTTTCGTAGGTTTTCTTAAGTAATGCGAAAATTACGACCTCCAGCGAAAGCGCATCCCAGCATAAAATTTGACTACGTCAGATTTCCTGTAAAAAAAGATCCTGTTCATTTTTTCTGTAGGACTAATAGCTTGCGTGAAGTGAGTGAAGGAATACGAACATTTTGCGCACGGTTGCATAAAACCTTGCGGCAGGGACAGCTGAATCACACTGGACAGCTGAATCACACTGTGTTAAACCGCTGTGTGGTTCATTCAAATTAGTTTGTCATTCCCTTAGCAGAATCCGAAGTAAGAGTGATTTCAGGTGTGCCGCAGGGGAGTGTATAGGACCGTTGCTATTCACAATATACATAAATGACCTTGTGGATGACATCGGAAATTCACTGAGGCTTTTTGCAGATGATGCTGTGGTGTATCGATAGGTTGTAACAATGGAAAATTGTACTGAAATGCAGGAGGATCTGCAGCGAATTGACGCATGGTGCAGGGAATGGCAATTCAATCTCAATGTAGAAAAGTGTAATGTGCTGCGAATACAAAGAAAGATAGATCCCTTATCATTTAGCTACAAAATAGCAGGTCAACTGGTTAACTGGAAGCAGTTAATTCTATAAATTATCTGGGGGTACGCATTAGGAGTGATTTAAAATGGAATGATCATATAAAGTTGATGGTCGATAAAGCAGATGCCAGACTGAGATTCATTGGAAGAATCCTAAGGAAATGCAATCCGAATACAAAGGAAGTAGGTTACAGTACGCTTGTTCGCCCGCTGCTTGAATACTGCTCAGCAGTGTGAGATCCGTACCAGATAGGGTTGATAGAAGAGATAGAGAAGATCCAACGGAGAGCAGCGAGCTTCGTTACAGGAGCATTTAGTAATCGCGAAAGCGTTACGGAGATGATAGATAAACTCCAGTGGAAGACTGCAGGAGAGACGCTCAGTAGCTCGTTACGGGCTTTTGTTAAAGTTTCTAGAACATACCTTCACCGAAGAGTCAAGCAGTATATTGCTCCCTCCTACGTATATCTCGCGAAGAGACCATGAGGATAAAATCAGAGAGATTAGAGCCCACGCAGAAGCATACCGACAATCCTTCTTTCCACGAACAATACGAGACTGTAATAAAAGGGAGAACTAACAGAGGTACTCAGGGTACCCTTCGCCACACACCGTCAGCTGGCTTGCGGAGTATGGATGTAGATGTAGATGTAGAATTAAATAATTACAGTCGTATCTGCTTGTAATGACCAGCAGGGTAAATTATTAATCCACTGGCATGAAAAACTGAATGACGAAAGTAATTTTCACGTGATATATCACTGAAGAGTAACAAAGCTCAATGAAACTTAAACCGTTCGTAGGAAGAACTGATATAGTACTGTACAGAATAAAAACCAAATGAGAGGGACAGAAATAACACTTTTAATCAAATACTATCAATATACTGAAGTCCCCCTGATTCATGAGGGTCCGTTGGACATTGCAATCCGCAGGACAGAGTTCTAACAGGGTGTGTCGATCACCACGGACGGTAATGCTTTCTGTGTAACGTGCTTAGCACACCATAGCTGGGCCACCAAAGCTGTCATGTATTAAAATGTGACCCATAGACTACAAGCAGCAGGCCGACTTCCCGTCGGTCGGTTGGCAACATCCGTGTCGGACGACCACTCGTGGCTTGGCTGCCCTCTGCTACCTGGTTTTCATCGGCACCACTCACAAGGGGAGGCCGCCAATTGTGAAATTCAGATTCGATTCATACTGCGCATAATAAAAGCTCATGGCCAGAGGTGTAATGTGTCAAAGCACCAAGATGCACTTCTCAGCCGTTGTCGAGAAAATCGACAATTAAAAGAAACCGTTGCCGTGAAATACTCTCTACGATTATTAGTTTTCTACAGCGTCGTGGCGCAGCGGTAAGCGCTCGGGTTCGTAATCCGAAGGTCGCCGGATCGAATCTCGCGCCATGCAGTTTTTTTTATTATTAGTTTTTTGTAATTCAAATATATACAGGGTGATTCAAAAAGAATACCACAACTTTAAAAATGTGTATTTAATGAAAGAAACATAATATAACCTTCTGTTATACACCATTACAAAGAGTATTTAAAAAGGTTTTTTTTTCACTCAAAAACGAGTTCAGAGTGGTTCAATATGGCCCCCTCCAGACACACGCGCAATATCAACCCGATACTCCAACTCGTTCCACACTCTCTGGAGCATATCAGGCGTAACAGTTTGGATAGCTGCTGTTATTTCTCGTTTCAAATCATCAATGGTGGCTGGGAGAGGTGGCCGAAACACCATATCCTTAACATACCCCCATAAGAAAAAATCGCAGGGGGAAAGATCAGGGCTTCTTGGAGGCCAGTGATGAAGTACTCTGTCACGGGTTGCCTGGCGACCGATCCATCGCCTCGGGTAGTTGACGGACAGATAAGTGCCAATGTGGTGGAGCTCCATCCTGCTGAAATATGAATTGTTGTGCTTCTTGTTCGAGCTGAGGGAACTGCCAATTCTCTAACATCTCCAGATACTGTAGTCCAGTTACAGTAGGACCTTCGAAGAAGAAGGTACCAAAAACTTTATTGGCTGAAATGGCACCGAAAACGTTCACCTTAGGCGAGTCACGTTCATACTGAGTTGTTTCCCGCGGATTCTCAGTGCCCCATATACAGACATTGTGACGGTTGACTTTCCCGTTAGTGTGGAAAGTTGCTTCATCACTAAACACAATCTTTGAAACGAAATATTCATCTGTTTCCATTTGAGCAAGGATAAAATCACAGAAATCGTTTCTTTTAATCTTATCAGCTGCAGACAGTGCTTGAACTAATTTCAGACGATAAGGTTTCATAACTAACCTTTTTCGTAGGACTCTCCATACAGTTGATTGTGGAATTTGCAGCTCTCTGCTAGCTCTGCGAGTCGATTTTCCTGGGCTGCGAACAAATGCTTGCTGGATGCGTGCTACATTTTCATCACTCGTTCTCGGCCGTCCAGAACTTTTCCCTGTTTATACCAACGTTTAACACACCACCTATCAGGAGGTTTAACACCATACTTCGTTCGAAATGCACGCTGAACAACTGTCGTCAATTCACTTCTGCCGTACTCAATAACACAAAAAGCTTTCTGTTGAGCGGTCGCCATCTTAGCATCAACTGACGCTGACGCCTAGTCAACAGCGCCTCAAGCGAACAAATGTACAACTAAATGAAACTTTATAGCTCCCTTAATTCGCCGACAGATAGTGCTTTGCTCTGCCTTTTGTCGTTGCAGAGTTTTAAATTCCTAAAGTTGTGGTATTCTTTTTGTATCGCACTCCAATTGTACCGCCTCCATTTTTCCGTTTTTTTGACAGGGTGTACCAAAACTCTACCGTCCGCAGTGATTTTCGACGATGTTATAAGTTGCGCTAGGGACCGCATCTACCTTCTTTCGAAGTTTGCAGGCAACTACGCTGTTATGCGGCGGCTCGTTTCGGCCCATTCAACATCTGTCCTTCAAGTGTAACGAGCGAGTAACGGAGTTTATATTTCATACCTGCCACAGCGAATTTGTGTTCGTGGGATCTCATTTCCAATTCGAACGTTTGACTTACGTTATACTTATTCGTTTCGGAATATCGTTTCTACGTCTTCCTTTAACTATACGTGGTTAACATTATGAAGACAATTAATAACATTTGTGAAATACAACTTTGTTTGCGGAAAACATAATGATGTTCGAAGTCGCCAGTTTTTCCACGACATACGACTTTATACAACTTATTATATGCATAATTGTTGCAACTGATTGCCGGGAAATATATATTTATGTACATCTGAATTACAAAAGACAAATACTAAAAAAAAAAGTTGCATGGTGCGAGATTCGAGCCGGCGACCTTCGGATTACAAACCCGAGCGCTTACCGCTGCGCCACGAGGCTGTGGAAAATTATTAATCGTAGAGAGTATTTCACCGCAACAGTTTCTTTTAACTGTCGATTTTCTCGACAACGGCTGAGAAGTGCATCTTGGTGCTTTGCCACATTACACATCTGGCCATGAGCTTTTATTATGCGCAGTATGAATCGAATCTGAATTTCACAATTGGCGGCCTCCCCTTGTCAGTAACCGTTGCGACGCACTATGGATCCACGGAACTGCTTGCTGATAAAGGAGAGTAGCAGCCTGTAATCCTTGTGGTGATTTGTGTCATTGTCTACCTGCCCTCATTTTTTTCTGGTTTCTACCCGTCCCACAGAGTTTTACTTGATCGGCTCTTTGATCGTAAATACAGACACTAGTTGCCGTTTGAAAATTTGTCCCGCTATTATATGGCTTTTCCTTTCTCGTTGTGCCGGATCATTAATGTTCTAATGAATCAGCTCCTGGTCGTAAATACAGTCGGAACAGGTTGCCGTCCGCAGCTCGTCGCCGTGCGGTAGCGTTCTAGCTTCCCGCGCCCGGGTTTCCGGGTTCGATTCCCGGCGGGGTCAGGGTTTTCTCTGCCTCGTGATGACTGGGTGTTGTGTGCTGTCCTTAGGTTAGTTAGCTTTAAGTAGTTCTAAGTTCTAGGGGACTGATGACCATAGATGTTAAGTCCCATAGTGCTCAGAGCCATTTGAACCATTTTGAACAGGTTGCCGTTAAACAAAAGGGGGACATTGTGATTAAATATAGATGTTAACCGGTTCAATTCTTTGATCGTAATTGCATTTCTAAGTCTGAACAACCTGTTGTAGTAAGATCTGCGTTGCTGTGTTTGAAAGACTGGACCATTGTTGGCGTATTTTAACTGGATCTTGTGGTTCCGCAGAGTGAGTTCTCTTGCAATAAGTGTTCACAAGTAATGTTTTAAGACGTTCCTTCAGAGCGGTCTTAATAACTGACAATTAGTCTAACTTTGGAAATATTAACAGTCAACTGTCACCAGTGCATGATTGTCAAAAGAGACAGGTTGGGATCCAGTCGTACCTTGGTTGGCGATTGAAATTAAGAGGTTGGTTGCTTAGAAGTAAGCCTTATGATTGTCGTATTGTTTCCTAATCTGTTTAACACTTAAGCTCAGGTGCGCAACTTAACCCTGAAATTCCCGACAAACAGTTTTCAGATTAAAAGTTACGTCATCTGTTTCGAGTAACTGAATCACTCTTGTCATCAGTGGTGCTTATATAGTTTTCATGTGTTGCAGAAGTGCATTTAATAAGACAGACTGCGTCCAGAGCGGTAGTAAACACCGCTGTTTTACCCGATAACGGGCAGCTGCAGGTCCGGCCGTCTTGTAATCATTGTCATATCGTTTGCTGTTTCGAATTCTTTTGCAAAGGCTTACTCATCTTAAGGTTGAAGGTCAAAAGAATTTTACAAATTTGTTCATTTTGTATAAAAAATCCTTTGGTTATATATATTCAAAAATGGCTCTGAGCACTATGGGACTCAACTGCTGAGGTCATTAGTCCCCTAGAACTTAGAACTAGTTAAACCTAACTAACCTAAGGACATCACAAACATCCATGCCCGAGGCAGGATTCGAACCTGCGACCGTAGCGGTCTTGCGGTTCCAGACTGCAGCGCCTTTAACCGCACGGCCACTTCGGCCGGCTGGTTATATATATTGTTAAGTAAACAGCTTGTGTGGAAAGAAAGTTATATTGGTGGGTCTTCCGTTCTACTTTTTCCTTAATTCCAGTAAGTAGCACGTATCATTGGTTGTCAAGAGTCTCATTTCACGCAACCTGCTTCATTTAAAATTTTGTGCATTAATCTTTTAGGTTAGTGTCTAATTATTCTCTTTTGTCAACATCCGCACCATGGACCCACGTCAGTGTCCCGGTATTTGGTACCTAAAACGGCATCAGCTCGAGTATGAACTGAGCATTAGGCAACAAAACGTTCACGGTACGATGAGGGAGCTGGCAGCGAGGCTACGGGCACCGTTATCAACACCACTCGCCGTTTCTGTCAGAACGGCTGGAGAGGTGAGCCATAATTTATAGACTATCATGGTACGATTTAATCAGGTACAAGAAAATCTCTCCTTTCTCCAAAATAACCAACCAAAAGTGAAGCAGGTGAAGTGCATTCATGCACAATTAGTCCACCTGGACAATAGAGTAAATGATCTTAAACTCTAGTACCGAGCCCTGAGCAGTTAGCACGTGTCATTCAGTTAAACAAACTTTTGTTTGATTTGCAAATCCAAACTGCAGCTTTTGAGTTAAAAAGTAAGGCTGATACAAATAATATAGAAGGTGTTTCTGAGAATCCAATAGCCGAATGTGGATCCGTCGCCCGAGGTCCAAGTGATCGGTCTGGGGAATATTTGGCTCACCTCCCTAAACCGATGATGTGTCTCTTTAATAGTGTTCGGGAATTGTCAACTGAAACCTTAGAAAATATGCACCGGGTATTATGGCTGTTAAATTTGAGTCGTATGCCGACGCATTAAGGATCCCCCATCACGTAGTACTTAGCGCAGTCCATCCGTTAGCACGCGGTAGCGTAAGTAATCTGCTACCCGAAACCTAATAGCACGGTAAGACGATAGGGCAACTGAGGCAATAGGTCGGGGAGGGTAAGTTATCAGACCATACGCGCAAAGACCTAGAGTGTAGATATTATAGGCGCGTGCAGGACTCCAACGAATCGTTGTTTGAATATGTAGAGCGGGTTCGTGAGGCAGCATCGGTACTGCATATGGATATTCTCGAGGCGAATTTAGTTGCTAATGTCTTGGAAGGTGTTCGTCCCGAGTATAGGCCTCGGATCGCACTCTTTCCTTGTCCGGTCACCCTTTGTGAGTTAGAGAATCTTGTTAAATCTGTTACGAAAGTGTCCTTTGCCGACAATCAGTGAAATGAGTTAACGTGGGGATATCAAAACTTATCTAACTCCGGTCCAGAGGGTAGAATGATAGGTTGAGCGAGTGGGTCAATGAAATCAGCGGCTTGTTTAAGATGCTGCGTACGTGACCATTTAGTACTAGGATGCCCTGTTCCCAGGACGCTTCGCGCTGAGAAATGAATTTAGGTTAAGTAGTGTGTAAGCTTAGGGATTGATGACCTTAGCAGTTAAGTCCCATAAGATTTCACACACATTAAGAAAACATTAAGAAAACTTCGATAAAACTGACAATAATAAAACTGATTTCATTCCTTTAAGCAGAACCACGTACACGAATGAGGCAAACGGAAGTGGCTCATTAAAACGCAAGCATCACATGGACCACCTTATGTGGGCCTGTAAGGTACCACACGGCAATCTTTAGACACGGAGTATAGATCGTTCGGTAAGGCTACGCACATGTATCAGTGTTTTAGACACTTGCCAGATGAAGTAAGAACAATACTATTAAGCAGCGAAGCACACACTTAATAAGAGGTATGAAATATCACACCACAGTCCTTGCAACGCTTTCATCCCACCAGGGTAGCCGAGAGCGCTAACGTGCTGCTTCCTGGACTCGGGTAGGCGCGACGGCCCCGGATCGAATCCGCCCGGCGGATTAACGACGTCGGCCGGTGTGCCGGCCAGCCTGGATGTGGTTTTCAGGCGGTTTTCCACATCCTACTAGGTGAATACCGGGCTGGTTCCCATGTCCCGCCTCAGTTACACTTCTCACAGACATTTGAAACACCGCCAGCCGCAGTGGCCGAGTGGTTCTAGGTGCTACAGTCTGGAAGCGCGCGACCGCTGCAGTCGCAGGTTCGAATCCTGCCTCAGGCATGGATGTGTGTTATCTCCTTACGTTAGTTATGTTTAAGTAGTTCTAAGTTCTAGGGGACTGATGACCACAGAAGTTAAGTCCCATAGTGCTCAGAGCCATTTGAACCATTTGCAACACCTCCACACTATTTCACGATTTACACTAGATGCAGACAGCTGGGGTACACTAATTCTGTCCCAGGGGGTATGGGGTGGCGGCAGGAAGGACATCCGGCCACCCCTTACAATTAACCTTGAAAAATCCGTACTTAACCCTGCCTACCCAGGGCACAATGCGGGATACAGGCGGTAGCGAAAAAAGAAAAAAAGTCCTTTCAACGCTTTGCTGCCTCAAGAGCAATCATCATTACATTTCACTAATCGTTGGTAGGGCTTGAATTACTTAACTTAAAGTAATATTTGTTGATATATATTGTTAAATAAACAGGCTGTGTGAAAAAAAATATTGGTGGGTCTTCCCTTGTACGTTTTCCTTAATTTCAGTAAGTCTGGCTGCACAACGTTTTCCTTTGTATCGTCATTTGAGGTTTCATCCAGCATTATCGAAAATGATTGTTTCGGTGTTCAGGGAATTTATGCTGTGGGATGTTGGATGGCCATACTGCCCTATTCTTTCGAGCACTCAGTGGTCAGATTTGTTGTGACATTTTACTTCTTCGCTATGTGCGTCTTTACGAGGGTGGATACTGCTCTCACGTCATTTATATGGATAACAGTTCACGACCGTTTCGAACAGGGTTGGTGAGGGGCTCATGGGACTAGAGAACTTTCGGTGAATGGACTGGCCAGCCCGTTCGTTCAACTTAAGTCCCATCGAACATACTGGGAATGTGTTGGTGGGACTCACTGCAGCACGTCCACGCGCACCATCTATCATCGAGCAGGTGTCAACCGCGCTGGTGAGGGAGTGGTGCTTCCCACCACAAGACCAACCTGGTGACCAGCATGGGAGTACCGTTCAGAGTATGCAGTCCCTTTCATGGTGATCTCAGACTGTATTATAAATCGTGTACCAACTTTCTTAATGTCGATGGGACCATTATGAATCGCGGTGAGTTCGGTTTAATTATGGTATTGGAGTAAAAGTGTAATTTCTGTTCGTCTCATTGCGTGTTTGTTTCAGTTACCTTACCTATATCGGGCATTCAGTAAGTAATGTAACATTTTTTTTTTTTTTTTGCCAATTCGGGTAGAAAAAAATGTGGAATATGTTGTGGGTTATCGTAGAGTATTCCAGCCTCAGCGTCTAAAGCTTAATCAAGTTCTGATACACCGGGGCGCTGTATAGAGTCTCCAAAGTGGCGTCTGTAATGGAAGCGCGCTGGAAACGGAGAGTTGTTATTGAGTTTCTTATGGCGAAAAACCTCAGCATCGCAGTTATTCATAGGAGATTGCAGCATGTCTGCATAGAAGTGGCAGTGAGCAAAAGCACGGTGAGTGGTAGAGCGAGTTGTCTGTAATCATTGCAAGAAGGTCGTGCAGACATCTCCCGCGTGCCGGTCGGACCGCGCACAGCAGTGACTCCTGCATTGTTGGAATGTGTGGACACTCTCATTTGAGATGATCGCCAGATCACAGACACCTCGCTCCTCAACTGGACGCCTCTGTTGGTGGTGCCGACGCACTCGCCATACAGTTAGGGTACTCGAGGATGTGTGTCCGCTAGGTTTTTCACCACGTAGCAGAAGACCATAAAGAGCAACGAGGGATCATCTGTGTGGAACTGCTTGCGAGTTACGAGTCTGATCGTGACAATTTTCTTTTTTTTTTTTTTTTTTTTGTCGAACATCGTCAAAGGCGATGAAACGTGGGTTCACCACTTCGAACTGGGAAAGAACAGCATTCCAAGGAATAGCGCAGCACGACCTCTCTATCGAAGAAAAATCTCAAAACTGGTAAAGTCAAGACGATGTCCTTCTGAGACTCAGATTCTGTTTGATGTCCTCTTTCATGGCGCAACGATCAATTCGGAGGTGTACTGTTGTACACTCAGGAACACATCTTCAGCGTCTCTGTCGCCACGGAAACGCAAACGAACTTCTCTCTCTCCATGACAACGCAAAGCCTCACGCAAGTCTGTCCACCCGAGAGGAGCTCACAAAACTTTACTGAACTCTTCTTCCGCATCCTCCCTGCAGCCCGGATCTCGCACCTTTCGACTTCCAACTGTTTGGGCCAGGGAGTGATGCACTCCGAGGGAAGCAGTACGTGGATGACGGGGAGGTTATTGACACCAAGACGTTGGCTCCGAAGTCGGCCAGCAGAGGTGTTCCATGCGGGCATACACGTCCTTACCCTATGTTGGCTTAAGGTCGTCGCACTGAACGGAGATTATGTTCAAAATGTAGACAAGAGAGTGAAAAATAATACAGTGCATCGTAACTCTGAATAAGACCAAACTGCATTCAGAAAAAAATTGGTTGAATTACTCATTGACAGTCCCTCATACTAGGCTCCAGCAGTTCTTTTTATCTGTGGTCCAAGTTCCATCGAGCTATGTTACTCGCCCGTGACGCATCAAGCGAAAGTTTTCTTCGGCCTTACGTTTTGCACACTAGTGTACAACAAAGAGCGTCTCGCAGTTTAAATTTGCACCAATGCATTTTTCACCAGTGGCACATTCATTGGTCTGCGTGAAGCACACGCCCCTATTTCTGTATGTATTGTGTAAAAGACTCGAACACGTCTACACTACTGGCCATTAAAATTGCTACACCGCGAAGATGACTTGCTACAGACGCGAAATTCAACAGACAGGAAGAAGATGCTGTAATATGCAAATGATTAGCTTTTCAGAGCATTCACACAAGGTTGGCGCAGGTGGCGACAACTACAACGTGCTGACATGAGGAAAGTTTCCAACGGATTTCTCATACACAAACAGCAGCTCGTGGTCGTGCGGTAGCGTTCTCGATTCCCACGCCCGGGTTCCCGGGTTAGATTCCCGGCGGGGTCAGGGATTTTCTCTACCTCGTGATGACTGGGTGTTGTGTCATGTCCTTAGGTTAGTAGGGTTTAAGTAGTTCTGCGTTCTAGGGGACTGATGACCATAGATGTTAAGTCCCATAGTGCTCAGAGCCATTTGAACGATCTCATACACAAACAGCAGTTTACCGGCGTTGCCTGCTGAAACGTTGTTGTGATGCCTCGTGTAAGGAGGAGAAATGCGTACCGTCACGTTTCCGACTTTGATAAAGGTCGGATTGTAGCCTATCGCTATTGCGGTCTATCGTATCGCGACATTGCTGCTCGCGTTGGTCGAGACCAAATGACTGTTAGCAGAATATGGAATCGGTGGGTTCAGGAAGGTAATACGGAACGCCGTGCTGGATCCGAACGGCCTTATATCACTAGCAGTCCAGATGACATGCGTCTTATCCGCATGGCTGTAAAAGATCGTGCAGCCACGTCTCGATCCCTGAGTCAACAGATAGAGACGTTTGCAAGACAACAACCATCTACACGAACAGTTCGACGACGTTTGCAGCAGCATGGACTATCAGCTGGGAGACCGTGGCTGCGGTTACCCTTATCGCTGCATCACAGACAGGAGTACCTGTGATGGTGTACACAACGACGAACCTGGGTGCACGAATGGCAAAACGTCATTTTTTCGGATGAATCCAGGTTCTGTTTACAGCATCACGATGGTCGCATCCGTGTTTGGCGAAATCGCGGTGAACGCACATTGGAAGCTTGTATTCGTCATCGCCATACTGGCGTATAACCCTGCGTGATGGTATGGGGTGCCATTGGTTACACGTCTCGGTCACCTCTTGTTCGCAGTGACGGAACTTTGAACAGCGGACGTTACATTTCAGATGTGTTACGACCCGTGACTCTACCCTTCATTCGATCCCTGCGAAACCCTACATTTCAGCAGGATGATGCACGACCGCATGTTGCATGTCCTGTACGGGCCTTTCTGGATACAGAAAATGTTCGACTGCTGCCCTGGCCAGCACATTCTCCAGATCTCTGACCAATTGAAAACGCGTCGTCAATGGTGGCCGAGCAACTGGCTCGTCACAATGCGCCAGTCACAACTCTTGATGAACTGTGATATTTTGTTGAAGCTGCATGGGCACCTGTACCTGTACATGCCATCCAAGCTCTGTTTGACTCAATGGCCAGGCGTATCAAGGCCGTTATTACGGCCAGAGGTGGTTGTTCTGGGTACTGATTTCTCAGTATCTATACACCCAAATTGCGTGTAAATGCAATCACATGTCAGTTCTAGTATAATATATTTGTCCTATGAATACCCGTTTATGATCTGCATTTCTTCTTGGTGTAGCAATTTTAATGGGCAGTAGTGTATCTTTGTATTCGTTAACGATGTTCTCTGCATTAGGTAAGAAAAACTTTTGAAACGGTTTAATGCCTCGTTACAGCAGAACTGCTGTACGGCCTGTAGAGTGAGAACGGGTCTCTGTTGATACGACAGACGCAGTCAGCCCGTCCCCCAGGGCAGTTTCCCCTTGCGTTGATCACGGTCTACTCACAGCACAGCGCGCCTCTGCCAACAGGGCGGTTCGTTGCGGCCTCCTCTTCGCAATTTGATTAAAATCATAAAGCGCGCGCCGTAAAGCTCTAGCGAGGTTCTTCTCTGCCTGGAAGGCTCTGTATAAGACGGGAGCTGAGCTGGGCTGGGAATCAGTGGTTTAACTGCTGCGCCGTTTTGGCCTCTCCAGAGGACGCCTCACGGCGACGCGGCCGCAAAGGCCGAGAGCAGAGGGCCGACGCCTCGCACTAAAGTCGCGCCGTGATGGCGCATTTTATTAGCTCCTCAGGAGTCGTCCTCCTGTGGCCTGTGCTGCCTCGTGATCCGCAGTCCGAGACCCTAACGTTCCGACATCTGACGCGACAAGTCTTAGACAATAGGAATTTGACGACTAGATGCGGTGCCAGAAACCGGATGTGCTGTCAACACGAACTCTTGCCCATCTCGTACTCCGTGGGTATGCAGATTAGACTAATGCTGAATCTATCATCTCACACCACATAATGTGATAGCTTACCACAATGTAGATAAGAGACTACTTCAAAAACTAGGTGCAGCGTTATTCGGAAAATATTACTTGGTAAGTTCCTGAAACCAACAGGAGCCTCGTCTATTACATGTGGTTTGAGGATCTGCGAATTTCAGTTGAATAAATGTCTTGATTGCTGAATGATGAACTTTGATCTGGTAAAATAATATTTATTCAATTTGGTAATTTACATAATATTAAAATCGAACAGTGATAAGAAAATGAATGATTGTTAGGGGCACCACCAGCACGATGCTGAAAAATGACGGTTGAGATGGTGCCTATACACATAAAGACACTAATTACGCTTTCAACCGTGATTGCAAAAATTCATAATTACACAAAAAGGGTATCAATTCTGTAGTGGACTGACAAGACAGCCAGTCCACAGTGACGGGTAACCGAAAGGCACGCGCTTAAACTCACGCAGGCTGGCGTGAGGTCTGAAACAGGATACGTAATGAATGCTATAAAGAAAAGTACATAGCTGCTGGAATACTTAACTTTAATCCACAATTGGTGAACATTGGTCTTGTTACTGTACATGCTTCATTAGATACATAGCAAAGGATAAATGGCGCCTTGCTAGGTCGTAGCAATTGACTTAGCTGAAGGCTATGCTAACTATCGTCTCGGCAAATGAGAGCGTAATTGTCAGTGAACCTTTCCTAGCAAAGTCGGCTGTACAACTGGGGCGAGTGCCAGTACGTCTCTCTAGACCTGCCGTGTGGCGGCGCTCGGTCTGCAATCACTGATAGTGGCGACACGCGGGTCCGTCGTATACCAACGGACCGCGGCCGATTTAAAGGCTACCACCTAGCAAGTGTGGTGTCTGGCGGTGACACCACAAATTCGAAGAGAGCCCACGACATTTCGACGAATAAAAGAAGAATCAGAAAGAAACTTCACTAGGCGGGTGAGCTCCCATGAGCTAACTCGATAACGAAACAAATTAGTTCGTTTCGAGAAAAAGTTCCCTCTGAGGTAAGAATTAGACAGCAGAAAAACTAGCATACAGGTGCGTGAAGCGCGTGAACAAGTTTGAGTGACTAAAAAAAATAGAAATCGGGAATTAACTTCTCTTCCCCCACCGTGGCACGATTTCCGAAGAGAGGAAGGCACATTGAAAATGCGGTCTTATCGTGGCTGCTGTTGAAGAGTCACTGTATGAGTCGCCTTGCCCCGAACTGCCGGCCGTTGTTAGTTGTTGCCGGGGTGGGCCGATGTGATGTGACTGCTAATTGCGGATCCTGTAGGGCGGCGGGTTGAAATAATTTTTTTTGTATTGGTTTGTATAATTTGTATACGCCGTCTTACTCACACGAGCCTGGCAACTAATCTAGTGGTCAGCCAGAAAGCTAAGGGAAACATACGGACCTTAGTTTCCAGTCTACACGGCTACATTCTAGTCCAGCCAACTGAGAGAAAAGTTTCTATTCTCCTATTTCTTTTCGGGGTCAGGACAATGATTTAAATAAAAGTATATAGTTTCAGTTAAAAGCTATATTATGTAAAGTTTCTCAAATACAACACTAGGAAATTCACTATGTTCAAACAAGCCTTTCTACTCTAACAGCACATTCAGCAGTTCAGAGTTGACCTCTACGGTACGTTTGTCTTTCGCGGTGAATATCCGATTTACCACAAAATACGCACTTTGTCATAGTTCGCCTCTGACGTCTCCGAGGCAGAGCGCGATCTAAAGTTTAACACACGTGGATCTTACATTAGCTGAATGCGAAGTGTAACTTCCTACTGCCTCTCGGGCTGTTTTTATATAGGTGCCGGAGCGGACGGCCGAGGGAAAATCTGTTGTCTACGGCCATCTGCATACTGCAGCAGCCTACGAACGACCGCTTTCTCGGGCACATAAACTTTAATAATATAGTTAAAAGTTACTTCAGAAACCGCTTAATTTTTATTTCCATTTAGTTAAGTTGTTTCAAAGCACAGAAAAAGTTTCAGCTTGCTAGAATGAAAACTTTGCCTTCTAGAATTTTTATAGTAGAACTAACGGTAGATCGTCACCTCTGAACCATATCTTTACCTGAACTTGTATCAGCAGCTATTAATACTACAACTCTCAAATTTGGTATAGCTCTATCACTTGGTATGTTTTATCATCCACTTGAACAAAAATACTCTATCATTCAAATTAAAGGTACTTAATCTAAAACAACTGGGTACATTTTAGTTACAAAATTAGTTTTTACTTAATTGTTCACAAACTACAAAAGGTAGCTTAACGTGGTCTCTCAGTTACTATTTTTGGGGTGAACTGAAGCATAAAACAAATTTTCATGTTTCTAAGTCCAATATTTAGCGCCTCTTATTTTTTTTATAACCATGGATTCCGGTGTTAATTTTTGTTACATTGTTTCTAAACTTGCACCACTTATTTACGAGCTCTAACTACACCTTATGACCAAATTCTGGCTTTCTAGCTTCATTATTTAGGGCCACTTATTTTTCTCTTAAAACGGCATTTCTACGTAAACCATTAAGTCTAGAACATAATGACTTGTTCTTTGGAACATTATAGCACTAAACTATATTTTAACAAAGTTTTACACATAAATTTTGATTTTTAATTTCACACTTAATTTTGTACAATACTTGCGCGGTACACACAGACGCATTAAGGTGTCGTGGCGCTGCTAGCAGTGAACTGGGGTAAGACCAGGCACACTCGCTCGCCTCTGTATCTCACACGCGATAGAGCGCTTGCTTTGCTTCACCACCCCCTCTTTAATTTTTGTGAAAAATCTCTTTTTGGACAACGTTAAATATCCAAAAAGAAACAAACAAGCAGTGTAATAATGTAGTCTACCATTTTTAACTAAAGTCGATTTTTAGAAGATTCTTTATTACTATAAATACAAAATAACCATACTTATATACACATGTAAAATATAGGATACACGACTTTCACAAAATCATTTGCCTAAATTTACATAGAAACGTTGCATAAATTTTTCAATAGTTACATAACTATTATTTTTTTTCATTTAATATTTTTCAGTGTTTACCTGAAAAGGAACACACACGAATTTCCCACTTTACAGTACTCACATTTTTCACCATAATCGCAGGCACTGAGTTGGGTGTCCTTACTACATTTTTTCACTAACTGATTAGAAATGTGGGAGGAGGATTTACTTTCTCATCCTATTTCATCATAAAAAAATAAAAGGGTATGTTTTACTGTAGTTTGGTCGTCCTTTCGTCCATTTCCACTACAGCTTGAAGTCAGTCTTTCATGCAACCTCCATGTCCCTGAGAAACAGACAGCACAGCCTAAGCTTCTGCTCTCAACTCACGTGTAAGGGAGGACAAAGTACGTTTTACATTTTATATTTTGGCAACGGTTCTAATAACTGAGAAGTTGCCAGAAAGACAGTTTCCACTAAGTCATATCTGAGAAAACAATTCATTTACTTTAATAATTTAGCCTAAACTACAAACTTTGCATTCATGCTTCCTTTCTTTCCTGAATGACATCTTTTGTATTTGTAAATAGTGAATTTTTGGCCAATTTGCAGTTTACTTTGTTATTTGAGATGTTGCTTTAGCTTAAAAAATTGAGTAACCTTTGCAAGTTTCACTTTAATTTGGCTCATTTCCCGTATGGGTTAGTTTACCAAAGAAGTCGTTTGCTAAACAGCACTTACGTTGCTTTGTTGTATGCATTATTAAAGAAATTGTTTTTATTTTCAACATATCGATTTTTGGGATCTGCATTTCTCAACATTTGTAGGATTCTGTTGTCTGTTTTTACCAATTAAACTCATTATATGCCTTAAGCACGATTAAGCGTTTTTCACCATTTCATGAGACATGAGGTAAATTATTCATCAATTCTCCATCTAATCGTGTATCTCCACCTACTTTCTTCATTTCTCCATTTCATCCATTTTCAAATTACACCGATTTCACCACTTCTTTCTGCCCTTCTTCCTTTGTCAGCCCACTGACCTCCTTATTTCTCTATATATTTGGTGTGATTCTTACACCACCACCACACATCTCCCTTTGATTAATGTTAAAAAACTATGATTGCCTCTAGGGGCATTACAGTCTTACCCATTTTGCTCTTCATACAACCTTATTTCCACTAAAATTATTACTTTATGTAGATTATAATGGATTTTTATGCATACCTAGCTTCATTAACATCTTATACTGGAAAGTGTCTCTGTTATTTTGTAGTTACTAACCCTTTTTACAGATTTTATTTTTATCTATTTATTTTAGCCATGTTTTGCCTCTTATTGTTACTCAAATTTACTTTTACCATTCACTAGGAAGATTACTTACTAAGAAGACTTTATAACATATTATAACAGATACAACACAAAGACGTATGTGATTCTTACTTGCTATGATAGAACAGAAGAAGGGAATGAAAATTTAAAAGGAAATAAAGTTTCACCAAGCTGGGACTGTATGGTACGCCAAACCGTGTATCCACCCAAGAGTGGCAGACTTCCTACAGTAACTGTTATTTTTAAATTTCTTTAAATATACAATATTTCGTAGACCCAGTTCCTTTTTACATCTTACTTGAAATGATGTTATGGGGTTCCTGATTAAACATCAGTTCACATGGAGCAAAACCTGTGGCATCGTGTTTAAGATTATTAATTATTTCTTCAATACATTTAATACGATCAGCCCAAGTTGAATGTTTCCCGGTACAGTAAGTTCTAAACAGTCTGTTCAGTTGCCACATAACTCTTTCGCTGCAGAAAGTATGGTGAGATCCTAAAATGGCGAATTCTGGTCTTTTCAAGAGACGCCTTAAATTTTTCGAATACAAATTGAGGACCGTTATCTGACAAGAGATTCTTTGGCCTGCCAATTTTCACAAAATACTCGTTTTCCAGCTTGTCTACAAGCATTTTGGCATTAGCTCTCTTTATTGGATATAGTTTTCCATATTTGATAAATCCGTCAATTACCATAAAAACATGGGTACATCCCCCTTTACATGTCGGGAGGGGTCCAAAAAGATCTTCTGCACATAACTCTAGGGGTTCACTTGGGTCTACATGGTGCACATCGCCTTGAACTGTTCTATTTACTGCCTGTAGCTTTTGACAAATTACACAGGATGCCAGTCTTTTTGTTTACGATGCATGTTATCGATTAAACTATATTTTAACAAAGTTTTAAAGATAAATTTTGATTTTTAATTTCACACTTACTTGTTGTGCAATACTTGCCCTCTACGCGCAGACGCGTCAAGGTGACGTGGCGGTACTAGCAGTGAACTGGGGTGGGTCTCAGCACACTCCCTCTCCTCTGTATCCCTCACACGATACAGCACTTGCTTTGCTTCAGTCCTGATTACTCGTCGCGAATGCGCGTAAGTTCAAAGTGAAACTTTAGAGTCCCTTCAGGACACCGAAGAAAAAGACCTACGAGTGTGGAATCCACAGTAAAATTACTACGTAGATTCAGAATACCTATACGAATCCCAATAAGACTACGGAAGGCTCTCTGAATTTTGGGAGCGTTCCTTCAGACCTCGGCAAGGGGCCCTGCACAATCTTTTCTAGCCAATCCCAGAAATGGTCTAAACGCTCGCCGCGTGGGGTAGCCGTGCGGTCTACGGCGACTTGTCACAGTTAGTACGGCTGCCCCCGTCGGAGATTCGAGTCCTCCCTTGGGTTTGTGTGTTGTCCTTAGTGTAAGTTAATTTAAGGTAGATTAAGTAGTGTGTAAACCTAGGGACCGATGACCTCAGCAGTTTGGTCCCATAGTACTTACCACAAATTTGCAATTTTCTAAATGCTCTTCGAATCAGGGATCTTAAAGGCCGTTCCCTAGCTCCCACCAAGTTAAAATATGTACGTTAAGTATATTCGCAACTGCAAATATGGACAACCATCAGCTGTGGAATGGAATGACGACAATGAAAATTTGCCCCGGACCGGGGTTCGAATCCGGATCTCCCGCTTATCACGAGGGGTCGCCTTACCATTTGGCTATCCGTGAACGACTCACTGCCTGACACGAACTTCCATATAGCGTCAACCATGTCCCGGTTCGGCACAAATTTTCATCGTCGTCATTCCATTTTACAGCTGTTGGTTGTCCATAATTGCAATTGGAATACAGGGCTATTACAAATGATTGAAGCGATTTCATAAATTCACTGTAGCTCCATTCATTGACGTATGGTCACGACACACTACAGATCCGTAGAAAAACTCATAAAGTTTTGTTCGGCTGAAGCCGCACTTCATGTTTCTGCCGTCAGAGCGCTCGAGAGCGCAGTGAGACAAAATGGCGACAGGAGCCGAGAAAGCGTATGTCGTGCTTGAAATGCACTCACATCAGTCAGTCATAACAGTGCAACGACACTTCAGGACGAAGTTCAACAAAGATCCACCAACTGCCAACTCCATTCGGCGATGGTAAGCGCAGTTTAAAGTTTCTGGATACCTCTGTAAGGGGAAATCAACGGGTCGGCCAGCAGTGAGCGATGAAACGGTTGAACGCGTGCGGGCAAGTTTCACGCGTAGCCCGCGGAAGTCGACGAATAAAGCAAGCAGGGAGCTAAACGTACCACAGCCGACGGTTTGGAAAATCTTACGGAAAAGGCTAAAGCAGAAGCCTTACCGTTTACAATTGCTTCAAGCCCTGACAGCCGATGACAAAGTCAAACGCTTTGAATTTTCGGCGCGGTTGCAACAGCTCATGGAAGAGGATGCGTTCAGTGCGAAACTTGTTTTCAGTGATGAAGCAACATTTTTTTCTTAATGGTGAAGTGAACAGACACAATGTGCGAATCTGGGCGGTAGAGAATCCTCACGCATTCGTGCAGCAAATTCGCAATTCACCAAATGTTAACGTGTTTTGTGCAATCTCACGGTTTAAAGTTTACGGCCCCTTTTTCTTCTGCGAAAAAAACTTTACAGGACACGTGTATCTGGACATGCTGGAAAATTGGCTCATGCCACAACTGGAGACCGACAGTGCCGACTTCATCTTTCAACAGGATGGTGCTCCACCGCACTTCCATCATCATGTTCGGCATTTCTTAAACAGGAGATTGGAAAACCGATGGATCAGTCGTGGTGGAGATCATGATCAGCAATTCATGTCATGGCCTCCACGCTCTCCCGACTTAACCCCGTGCGATTTCTTTCTGTGGGTTATGTGAAAGATTCAGTATTTAAACCTCCTCTACCAAGAAACGTGCCAGAACTGCGAGCTCGCATGAACGATGCTTTCGAACTCATTGATGGGGACATGTTGCGCCGAGTGTGGGAGGAACTTGATTATCGGCTTGATGTCTGTCGAATCACTAAAAGGGCACATATCGAACATTTGTGAATGCCTGAAAAAACTTTTTGAGTTTTTGTATGTGTGTGCAAAGCATTGTGAAAATATCTCAAATAATAAAGTTATTGTAGAGCTGTGAAATCGCTTCAGTCATTTGTAATAACCCTGTACATTTAATGTATTTCATAACGGCTTTAGTCAGCACAGTGTCTGTTGCTTTGGACATGCATGCATATCCAGAGGAACTTTGCATCGTAATTCAGAATAACACAAACACTGCAATATCAAAGTTAAAATGTATCCGCCAATGAGATACTTGTATATGGAAACGGGAGAAGAACGTCGTCCCGTTCTCATGTCCAGACTTGTTCGCGGAAAATTCTGTAAATTTGCAGACACACGACTGGCTATATATTTTTCTTGAGGAAACTTCTCTGGAGACCACACCCAGCAGCGGAACGGAAACTGGACACCTGAGCACTGTCCCCGAAGTTTACTAACAAGGTAGAGTTCTCACTCCCTCCACCAGTGATTTCTCGTTTTGCTTTTGAGGACACCAGTCTTCCTTTCCGCCGCTCACTGTCTACGGAAGCTGAGCCAGGACATAATCCCTGGAAAGTCTCCTCCCATGCGATCCAGTAGAGTGAGACCCTACACTAAGTGACCGACAGCTCTTCGAGGACGTGCGGAAATTCCTACTGTTTTCTCCCACCGAAAAGGAGTTCCCGTGGTCAAGACCAGATGCGGTTAATGGAATAAACTACATCAGAAACGTAATTTTAGAATTTGGAAGTTTGGAAATTTGTGGTAAAGTCTTATCGGACCAAACTGCTGAGGTCATCGGTCCCTAAATCTACACTCTACTTAATATAACTTAAACTAACTTACGCTACGGACATCACACACACCCATGCCCGAGGGAAGACCCGAATCTCCGACGGGGAGAGCCGTACTTTTAGAATTAAGTACGTAACCTACATTGGTACATGCTACCACCTGGACACTTACGTAATCATCACGTAATACAGGTGGAAAGTCCATAAATGAAACTGAATCGGACAGTAGATGAAGCAAGAGAGTCTAATGTACAAAAACTGCTCACAAAGTTTCCCTTGGTCCTACACTTATTTCGTACCTGCACAATGGAAAACACTGCCGCGCTCTGCTTTAACGTCTGAATTAAAACTTCGAGCTACATAGTCCTGTAAGATATCACGCCTCAGCAAGTATGCTTAAAATAAAGGCAATTGCTTTTTAGAGCTCTTCGCAAAAAAGCTTCTTGCTGACCTTGCAATAATGCACGGCATGACAGCAAAGCTATTTTATGTTTCCATTTAAACAGTAAATGGAAAGCTTCAAGAGCTGATGGCAAAAAAAAAAAAAAATTAAAGAAAAATTGTTTCAGACTGAAGCTATATTATTTTTTGGTAAACATTTTTGGAAATCAGTGAATTGTTATATTTTGACTAAAGTTCAGTCTTGATCACGTCATGTATGTTTTAATGATACAGGTAACCGGTTTCGGTTCTTTCTACAAAACCATCATCAGACCTGTGGATAAATTTTAAGAAATACTAGATACCAATCTTTAAATAAGATGAAAGTGTCTAATAATGTACCTTTGTAAAAATTTCGGCAGAATTTATCTCTGGCTTCAGCCAGCTTTCTGTACCTATAACGATTTCAGCTTCGGTGCTTTCTATCAGCACTTGAAGTTCCGGTACTTTACCAACGCAGCTTCGACAGTTTACAATTACAATACCGATTGCTGCTTGGTCCCCGCAAGTCCTGACTTTGCCCCGCACCCGTTGAGGCTGTTGCCCTTTCTGTACCACCCTATGGCGCAAGTCGAGGAATCTGCAACCCACACGGTCGCAGAACAGTCTCAGCCTCTGATTCAGACCCTCCACTCGGCTCTGTACCAAAGGTCCGCAATCAGTCCTGTCGACGATGCTGCAGATGGTGAGTTCTGCTTTCATCCCGCTAGCGAGACTGGCAGTCTTCACCAAATCAGATAGCCGCCTGAAGCCAGAGAGGATTTCCTTCGATCCATAGCGACACACATCATTCGTGCCGAGGCCGGCCGGTGTGGCCGAGCGGTTCTAGGCTCTACAGTCTGGAACCGCGTGACCGCTACGGTCGCAGGTTCGAATCCTGCCTCGGGCATGGATGTGTGTGGTGTCCTTAGGTTAGTTAGGTTTAAGTAGTTCTACGTTCTAGGGGACTGATGACCACAGAGGTTAAGTCCCATAGTGCTCAGAGCCATTTGAACCATTTTGAACCATTGGTGCCGATATGAGCGACCACCTGCAGACGGGTGCACCCTGTACCCTTCATGGCATCCGGAAGGACCCTTTCCACATCTGGAATGACTCCCCCCGGGTATGCACACGGAGTGCACATTGGTTTTCTTCCCCTCTCTTGCTGCCTGTCTCTTCTCGTCTTAGCAAGGATGACTCGCAGTAAGCACATCTCTGTTGCTTGTTTTCCTGCGAGATCTTTTCTTGTTAAAGTCCAACATTCAGATCCACAGGCCAAAACTGGCGGATAATACAACTTCTACATCACGATCTTTGTTTTGCCAGGTATTTCATAATTCCTAATTGTGTCCCATGCACAATAATAAAGTTCAACAGTTTTATATTCTCTCCCAAAGATCATCTTTAATTTTTTCTTTCTTGGTTAATTTTCTTCTTAGATACTTGAAAGCATCTAGCTGTTTTACAATTTTTCCATTGCAAGCTACATCATTTCTTCGTTTTTCTTGTTGATTTTCATTACCTCACTTTTTGTTAAGCTTATTTTCATGCCTACTTCTTCAATCACTCTCTGATAAGTATTTAGTTGTTCTTCCAATATGTGCTCATTTCCTCCCCAAATCATCACATCATCTGCATATGCTATGATCTTCACATAATCAGTTGTTCACCCATGGCGAACCTCCTGTATGATGTTGTCCATGAATATATTCAAGACACTGGTGAGAGAAGACCTCCTTGCCGAACCGCTCTGTCCGCCTTAAACTACTCTGATTTTTCGCTGTCTATCATAACACGAGTCCCCCGTCCACGTGTGGAAGACTGGCAACGGCGTGCAGTAGGGGAGTGCCCGTGTGGGCGAAGTACAGTGGGGGCTGTGTGTGCCCAGAGAGCGCTACGGTAGCTATGAAGGGCTTGCAGGAATCCTGAAAAGTGGAGGCCAACGGGGGGTCTCTGGTGAAGCTGCGAAAGATCCAGCAAGCCAGTAGTGGATGATCCTCCACTTTCGACAGTCAAACGAGCCTTGTATTTGACAGATAACAAACATTTGTGTACAGGAAATCTCCAAAAGCAACAACGATGCAACACAAAAAGCAGCAGCAGCATAGCGTAGAAGAGTCTACCACACGCATGAATCCATCGCCGCGGCCTCAGCTCCCACCACTGACGTGCACCAGCAGTGGAGAGTGAGCCTTCCAGGGCTGCCACGGTAGCTGTTCTCTCCCGCCGCCTCTGCCCGCGAACTATCGCCGTTAAGCGACCGCCTAATCGCCCCGGAGAAGCGCCGCTAATGTCCGTCCCGCAGCACTCAGCACGGGCGCCACGCCAGAACTTGCGCCGCTAACTACACGGATAAACACTTAATTGTTTGTCGCTGCGCCGCGCCGCCCGAATCTCGGCGCCCGCCCCGCGACCCTGTCTCCGGGGAAACAGTTCCGGTGTAATGGCGCAGACAGGAGGCGGGCTACGCTTAAGTGACAGTGTTTCCTTCGTAGTGAACCAACCACCGACTACAACAGAGCGTCTATGGCTAAGTATGTATCTATGCCTTCTTAAAGAACCTACGCCGAAGCGATAAAAGACATGGGATAGTGATATGCAGATGTACAGATCGCGGTAGTATCTCGTACACAAGGTTTCATAGGGCAGTGCATTGGTGGAGCTGTCATTTGTACTCAGGTTATCCGTTTGAAAAGGTTTCCCATGTCATTAGGTCACACGATGGAGACTGAGACTTTGAACTTGGAGTGGTAGCTGGAGCCAGACGCAGGTCATATTTCATTTCTGAAATCGTTAGGAATTCAATATTCTAATATCCTCAATGTCAAGAGTGTGCTGAAAATATCAATTTTCAGGCATTACCTGTCACCATGGACGACCCAATGGCCGACGGCCTTCATTTAACGACCAAGAGCAGCAGGTTTGCGTAGAGCTGTCGGTGTTAACAGACAAGCAACGCTGCTTGAAATGACCGCAGAAAATTAATGTGGGACGTACGACCAAAATATCCGTTATGACAATGGGTTATATTAAATTAAATGGAAGGTCAGCGTTGGCCGTAATATTAATGGTTTATTGATAGCAAAATCGATTTTCAATCACATAGTGATCATCTTCAGTGCTGTGGTGTACAGATTAAACTCACAGGCACTGGTATCAAGTTATTATCAGTAACCAAAACTGAGAAACGATCACGTTATCGTGTCTCAGTTTTGGTTACTGATTCGGTTGTCAACAAGGCACTGTGCAAGCTGGAGGTGACTCTATACTGGTGTTGGTCTTGTTTACGTGGATTGGACTGGATCGTCGGGTCGAACAGTATTGATCATTGACTGGAAGCGGCTATGTTCGGTTAGCAGCCTTTCATGGGCTTCATCTTCCCAAACAACGATGTCATGTCACTGGGCCACAATTGTTCGCGACTGGTTTCAAGAATATTCTGGACAATTCGGGCGAATGGTTTGTTCACCCAGATCACCCTACACGGTTCCCATCGAACATTTATGTTTCATAATCGAGAGGACAGTTCGTGCAAAACAATCTGCACCAGTAACACTTTCGCAGTTACTGACGGCTGTACAGGTAGCAGGGCTCAATATTTCTGCAGGAGGCTTCCAAATATTTATTGAGTCCATGCCATGTCGGGGTGCTGCACTACTGGGTAGGAGGTCCAACACAATATCACGAGGTATCTTGTGATTTTTGTCACCTCATTGTATATTACATAGCGCCTCATACAATGTTACTTTAAATCCGTCTTGATTGCAAATTTTTTTTTTTATTATTCATATGACCGGTTTCGGTTCATTCAGAACCATCTTCAGATCTGTAAAAATAATTATACTAATTTACTATTTCACGAAAGCAAATCTTTTTCATCCTATCTTATCAACATCAAATGTACCAGAACGTACCTGATATTTAAGTTACAGGAGTAACCCGTCCAATTCAGCAACTTTCACATGCTACGTCACATAAAATTGGTTGGCAGAGTGCACGTCATTTATATTAATTATAACACTATTACCGACAGGTGGCGTCTGGTACATTTGTTACATTCCATTTGCACACACTGTATTCAGTAGATCGTTTTTATATTAAAAATATTTAATTAAAATATGTAGATGTCAAAGCTAAAATCTGTACTTGTCAGGATTAAAAAACAGTAAAATTATCATTTTTATACGATCTAACAGGCATAGGGCGATTTATATATCTATGGTGCTGGTGTGAACTTGTTTTCTTCTACGGTCTGCTTCCGTGGTTCCCGCCACTTTGGTGTTGTGCCGCGGTCCGCTCAGTCGTCTGCTGTCCATCGCCGCGGGCAAGAGGGCCGCACAGGAGGGCCCCGTCAACGACGCCAGGCGTTGCACGCGTCTTCCGGCTTCTCCACCGCGCACCATCTCTCATCCTTCGGCCTGGATCTCCATACGCAACAGTTGTCATCTTAGTAGGTCGTCATAAATGCTAAAATAGGCGTTATGATTGAATTCGCTTTGTTCGTTGAGGATTAAATCCGGATCTTTATTTTTGTGGGTGTATATTTCGATCTCTTCTAAAATGTTAAGGAACCGTCCCTTGTGAGCTCTATGCAGGATGTCTAAGTTGTTTTCAATATTCGTGACTGAGTGCTTTGTCGCAGCCATATGCGCCCCAAAAGCTGTTTTGTTTTGAGAGTAGGTGTGCTCCCTGAATCTGGTTTCAAAGTTCCTACCAGTCACGAATATTGAAAACAACTTAGACATCCTGCATAGAGCTCACAAGGGACGGTTCCCTAACATTTTAGAAGAGATCGAAATATACACCCACAAAAATTAAGATCCGGATTTAATCCTCAACGAACAAAGCGAATTCAATCATAACGCCTATTTTAGCATTTATGACGACCTACTAAGATGACAACTGTTGCGTATGGAGATCCAGGCCGAGGGATGAGAGATGGTGTGCGGTGGAGAAGCCGGAAGACGCGTGCAACGCCTGACGTCGTTGACGGGGCCCTCCTGTGCGGCCCTCTTGCCCGCGGCGATGGACAGCAGACGACTGAGCGGACCGCGGCACAACACCAAAGTGGCGGGAACCACGGAAGCAGACCGTAGAAGAAAACAAGTTCACACCAGCACCATAGATATATAAATCGCCCTATGCCTGTTAGATCGTATAAAAATGATAATTTTACTGTTTTTTAATCCTGACAAGTACAGATTTTAGCTTTGACATCTACATATTTTAATTAAATATTTTTAATATAAAAAAGATCTACTGAATACAGTATGTGCAAATGGAATGTAACAAATGTACCAGACGCCACCTGTCGGTAATAGTGTTATAATTAATATAAATGACGTGCACTCTGCCAACCAATTTTATGTGACGTAGCATGTGAAAGTTGCTGAATTGGACGGGTTACTCCTGTAACTTAAATATAAGGTACGTTCTGGTACATTTGATGTTGATAAGATAGGATGAAAAAGATTTGCTTTCGTGAAATAGTAAATTAGTATAATTATTTTTACAGATCTGAAGATGGTTCTGAATGAACCGAAACCGGTCATATGAATAATACAAAAAAAAAAAAAATTTGCAATCAAGATGGATTTAAAGTTGTTGTTGTTGTTGTTGTGGTCTTCAGTCCTGAGACTGGTTTGATGCAGTAACATTATAAAATCACTGATTGCTATTATCCCATAAGACATTATGTCTGTTTTTGCAAAGCGCCTCATACAGTTCACGCTTCATGGTTCACGGTGCTAGTAGTTGGTGGCCTAAATAGCGGCTTCCAGGGGCAATAACATTTGACTTTCATTAATTCGTACAGTTACTAGCCCAAACATTTAAAATACTGTCATAATAAACTCATCAACAAGTATGATCTGAAGTCTGGTATAGGCTTACGTATTCAAATACGGAAATGTGTAAACAGGTACAATACGTTGCTGTGGTCGGCAACTCCGATGTTAAGACAACAGGTCTCTGGCGCAGTTGTTATATCGGTTACTGATGCTGCAATGCTAGGTTATCAAAATTTAAGTGAAGTTGGACGTCGTATTGTAGTCGGCGCACGTGCGATGGCACACAGCATCTCCAAGGTAGCGATGTAGCGTGTATTTTGCCGTACGACCATATCACGTGTGTACTGTGAATATCAAGAATCCGGTAAAACACAAAATCTACGACATCGCTGCTGCCGGAGAAAAGATCCTGCAAGAATTGGACCAACGACGACTGAAGAGAATCGTTCAACGTGATAGAAGTGCAACCCTCCCGCAGAATTGCTGCAGATTTCAATGCTGGGAACTCAACAAGTGTCAGCGTGCGAACTATTCAACGAAACATCATCGATATGTGCTTTCGGAGCAAAAGGACCCACTCGTGTATCCTGTGATTGCACGACACGAAGTTTTACGCCTCGCCTGGGCCCGTCAACACCGACGTTAGAGTGCTGATGACTGGAATAATGTTGCCTGGTCGGATGAGTTTCGTTTCAAATTGTACCGAGTGGATGGTCGTGTAGGGGAATGGAGACAACCTCATGAATCCCTGGACCCTGCATGTCAGCAGGGGACTGTTCAGGTTGGTGGAGGCTCTGTAGTAGAAGTGATGTGGGACTCCTGATACGTCTAGACGCGGCTCTGAGTGGTGACACGTACGTAAGCATCCTGTCTGGTCATCTGCATCCATTCATTTACATTGTGCATTCCGACGGACAATGCGACACCCCACACATCCAGGATTGCTGCAGAGTGGTTCCAGGAAAACTCTTCTGAATTTAAACAGTTGCGCTGGCCACCAAACTCCCCAGACATGAACGTAATTGAGCATACCTGGGATGCTTGCAACGTGCCGTTCAGAAGAGATCTCCAGCCCCCTCGTACTCTTACGGATTGATGGACAGCCCTGTAGGATTGATGGTGTCAATTCCCTCGATCACTACTTCAGACATTAGTCGAGACCATGCCACGTCGTGTTGCGGCACTTCTGCGTGCTCGCGGTGGCCCTACACAATATTAACCAGGTTTACCAGTTTCTTTCCCTCTTCAGCGTAGTTAGAAACTGTGTACATGTTTTCGGGCAATGTAACTCGCGCTGCGCAAACGAGCCAGACTATACTCAACCAGTATTTGCTAATGACAGCCCTTAACGACTTCCTAAAACTTTCAACATACTACCTAACATTTATTCTGTGGTGTCACCGCCAGACACCACACTTGTTAGGTGGTAGCCTTTAAATCGGCCGCGGTCCGGTAGTATACGTCGGACCCGCGTGTCGCCACTATCAGCGATTGCAGACCGAGCGCCGCCACACGGCAGATCTAGAGAGACTTCCCAGCACTCGCCCCAGTTGTACAGCTGACTTTGCTAGCGATTGTTCACTGACAAATTACGTTCTCATTTGCCGAGACGATAGTTAGCATAGCCTTCAGCTACGTCATTTGCTACGACCTAGCAAGGCGCCATTATCATTTGCTATTTATCTTGTGACGCATGTACCGTCAGACCGATGTTTACCAATTATGGATTGAAGTTAAGTATTCCAGAAGCTACGTACTTTTTTTACTAGAGTCAACTCCTTTAACTGTTCCAGACCTCACGCCAGCCTGCGTGAGCTTAAACGCGTGCCTTTCGGCTATCTCATAGTGGCTTGGCTGTCTCGCCAAGTCACGACATATTCTTTCTCTGAGTCCGCCCAGAAAATGATGAAAGAAGAAAGATTTATCGCTTACCATTAGGTTCATAGAGTTTTTCTTTTTGTATGTCGGTATTCCGCTTGTTATGGGTTTATTTATCAATTTATTTTTTAGTTTGTAGTTCACTGTTGCTATTTGAGTTTACGTATTGTCATTTTGTCATCTGGAGATAGTGAGTGGAGATGTGGACGCTAGAAAACGGAGTGGCAAGTGGGGGAATCGGAACATTGCCGACGTATGCTCCTGCCTGACATTAACGAGATAGCCGGCCGCAGTGGCCGAGCGGTTCTAGGTGCTACAGTCTGGAACCGCGTGACCGCTACGGTCGCAGGTTCGAATCCTGCCTCGGGCATGGATGTGTGTGATGTCCTTAGGTTTAAGTAGTTCTAAGTTCTAGGGGACCGATGACCTCAGAAGTTAAGTCCCATAGTGCTCAGAGCCACTTGAACCATTTTTTAACGAGATACGTAGGAAACTAGCATTTTATTTAAAAGTTAGCGGAGATTACCCAGAATTTATTCATCCTGTGTTTCACAACGAAAGAAAATGCCCACTTTCAACAAATATTGAATATAATTTCAAATCTCTTCTAAACTTTTTCTCGCTAACATATTTAACTTCATATATTTAACACAATAATTTATCTTTTATCATAATTTTGAAGCTGTTTTGCATATGGCAGTTCTGTAAGTAATCTGGGCTTACTTAGGTGTATCGAAGCTGTAAGACGTATAACCTAGATCATGTATTCTTAGCCTACTATTATGGTAATTTTCATTATTATATTGGCTTCATCGGAACTGTTAATTTCTATTGAGACTAGAACTAGATTTCCCTCTAACCCCAAAAATCACCATCAGTTTCTTTTCATTGTGTCAGGATCGATTTAGGGCCTAAGAGACCCGTCCTCTGACGCACATGATATATACACATCATGTGTTATCATCCAGAGACTGCGGTACCAGACCAAAGTCGGCAATGCGTCTCGATAACACAGACATATGGGAGAGTCTCCTAAAGACCATGTCTCTTCCCCAGCAGTTCATCACACTCGCACTGAGGTCAATACAGTGTCGACCACTCAGAATCACAACAAGCTTTGACCTCAGCAGTCAACGTTATCTGGAAGGGCAGAAGAATCGTTGGAAGTCTCAGTGGAACACGTACTGGAATACGGAATGTTGTACTTCAAGAGAATAGTTTGTGATGGTATGCATCAAGTAATGATTTCGTTGTCAGTGACCTCTTTATGGACGACTTGAGAAATGTTGAGACAAGAATATCTCCTGAAATAAACCACTCACAAAGCTCAGCTTTCACAAAATACTCACCACTGAAGTCGCTTTTCGTCGGAACCGATCAAGAGCGCAATTTATTAATTTTGGTACAAATTTGATCAGCGCGGTTTATCATACGTGTTTACCAGAAGACAGCCCCCGAGCGACTATCTCGATTCACGGAGCTGAGGCACAAAGCTCCATTCAAACCCGTGGGAAATGCTGAATTTCCATTGGCTAGTATCCTAAGCAGCCAATGAGATAATCTCGAGCGCTCCTATACTTCTGTACTGTTTCTAATGTCGGCCAATCAAACTAGCATAGGTAATATAGACTAGAAACCTCATAATTTTAAAACCAAATAAGATTTAATGAATAAATATGATTCCATTCTAAAAAATAAGTTACTAATAGATGTAATACTCAACACCCCTTCTGGCTGCCTTTTACAAAATCACGCTCATGCGGACGTATGTCACAAATTCCCCTACGGCACATGAACTTTCTCACGCTTAAGTTTACATAGTTTTAATTAACAATCACTTTCTCACTTTACGTATGTCCTGCATTCACTCCCTCGGTTTCTCCAAAACACTAACAAAACCAAAGCACGTTGAAATAACAGTTTTCCAAAGCACTTTCAATTACATCAGAAATCTGTGGGAATGGAACGAAAGAAAATTCCAGAAAATAGAATTGTATGAACCTATCCTCTTCGTTGTAGTTTCAACTGATACTACTGCGTAGCTCAGTTCACAATGCCAGCACGTTTATTATGTATTTTAGGTAAAAAGTTATATCTCCTAAAGTATTAAAGTTATTGATTTGAAATTTTTACAATATGGTTTGGTTATCGACAGAATTTGGTATACTAAGTGTGAAAATGATCGACTGATATTTCGTAGTACTTCAGATTCATAGAGGCTCTGTGTAACGTATTGCACGCAGCGTTAAATAAGTCCACTGGTCGCTCGACGCAGCAGCTTGTGTCAGCTTGAGAACCGAATCAGCTCTCCCCGTGCCTCCAAGGCAAGCTACGCTTTCAGTGCAAGATGACAACTCGTAACAATTTGCTATGCTATGACACCGCTCCCTATGAACCGAGAATTACTGGCCATTAAAATTGCTACACCACGAAGATGACGTGCTACAGACGCGAAATTTAACCGACAGGGAGAAGATGCTGTGATATGCAAATGATTAGCTTTTCAGAGAATTCACAGCAGGTTGGCGCCGGTGGCGACGCCTACAACGTGCTGAAAAAAATGGTTCAAATGGCTCTGAGCACTATGGGACTTAACAGCTGAGGTCATCAATCCCCTAGAACTTAGAACTACTTAAAACTAACTAACCTAAGGACATCACACACATCCATGCCCGAGGCAGGATTCGAACCTGCGATCGTAATGGTCTCTCGGTTCCAGACTGATGAGCCTAGAACCGAACGGCCACAACGGTCGGCCACAGCGTGCTGACATGAGGAAAGTTTCCAACCGATTTCTCACACACAAACAGCAGTTGACCGGCGTTGCCTTGGGAAACGTTATTGTTACGCTTCGTGTAAGGAGGAGAAATGCGTACCATCACGTTTCCGAGTTTGATAAAGGTCGGATTGTAGCCTATCGTGATTGCGGTTTATCGTATCGCGACATTGCTGCTCGCGTTGATCGAGATCCAATGACTGTTAGCAGAATATGGAATCGGTGTGTTCAGGAGGGTAATCGGTTCGGTGTGGGTCGGCGGTGGGGTGAGTGGACCGCTGTAGCCTGTTGTTGGGTGTGAACCTCGGATGAGGGCTATGGCGGGGACGAAGCCTCTCCATCGTTTCTAGGTCCCCAGTTCCAATACAGTAACTGTGTATCCATCATTACAAATCTAAACTGTTCCCGAAATTCGCTATGGTGAAAGTTCATGAGAAAAGATTTTTTAAATATTACATAACCTACATTATGTAGAGGTACTCTCTTTTACCTAAATGCAAGTTTCCACCAACCTCTCACAAATATCTCTAAGGCGTCCATAAAATAATCTATCCAAGAACAATATGAGTGAGGGAACCATTTCCTATCTTCCACTTTTTTTTTTTTTTTTTTTTTTTTTTTTTTGAAGAGCGTCTGTATAAATTACTTTTGGCACTTACTTTTCAGTGAAACAACATGGGAATTTCATTACATGTTTACTCTTACACCGATTCGAGACCTGGGTATCTCATAAGCATCAACGTGCACTCATCTCTCAGGTGCAACTGACTCTCTTATCTGGTTTACATAATGGTAGTACCTGCAAAATACAGTATGCCTAAGCCAAACAATAATTACCTTTCAAATTATGGAGCACAGCAGTCAATCGTCGTTTTCTTTCAGGTTTTAGTACACAAATCTAGATTTGGGATAGTGCTTAGCCATTATTAATGCACTGTTTCATGTTATCAATGCTTGTCCTAGTATATCAGTCACCTGTTGTATGGGCTTTTGTCACAGTTCGTCAAGACTGAATGGCAGGTAACTTGATGAATCATTACATTGCTTCATGCATAGGAGAGTATTGTACACATTTCTTCAAAATACGTACACTATTAGTTTCTTGTCGCAATCAGTACATTTACAAAGACAATTTTCTGGATTACATTATCTTTACATATGCAGTAGTAACATTATTGCACTACAGTATTAATCACTAAATGCATCTTCAGAAAAAATATTTTTCAGCGAAAAGTAAACTAACCTTTCCTAATCAATAATATGGAACTCTTAACTGTTCTTATCTTTACCCAACTTAAATTCCAAGACAGCAGTAATTAAAAGGCACTTTAGACTCTAATTCACTCAAGCAAGTTAGGGCTGAAAAACATCTCTCTCTGTCATGTATCTCTTTGTATTTTGTATTACCTCATTCTAAAAATTTTATCCTATTTTCCTCACACATTCCTTACTCATTATTCAACATGTTAGTACACTTTTTAGTAGTGAAATTTGTTCAAAAATTGTTTGGTGATAACTCGTATCTCTACAAAACACTGTGTACGCTATATATACAAGATAGTGAAGAAAGAACAGACGATAGCTTAAGTTCTAAATGAAGAAGAGACAGGTTGAAAGTACGAAAACGAAAAGGAAGTAATTTTGACAGTAATTCGTATGCCTGGTGTTCGTTGAACACCTAACGTTGCAAAGAATGCACGTTCCCTGAGGCCAGTTTGTTACTGCTGTCCATATTATCTTTTTGCACAGACTTCTTTACTTTTTCTTCAGTGTTTTTCTTCGGTTCTAATCCTGATCTTTTCTATTTCATTGGAACCTTTCTTTCTCCATATTAGTTGTACCCCACAACAGCCTCTTCTTTCCTGCAGCAACGTACTGGTGTATCACTTCCGAATATCGCTTTATTCCTGCAAATGGCATAGTCAGGTGGTTTCCATCTAATGTAATGACAGATTCGTAATTCCCAAAATCAACCATCCCTTTGCATTTTTGCAAAAAATCTTCCCCAACCCACATCTCCACACTTAACCTAAAAATTATCAGTTCTGATAAGTTGCTCAATTTGAGTCTCTACAAGTAACATAACCTCGCGAGTTATTGTTTTCTTACTTTTAGCGGTGGCTACTACAATATTTATCATGTAGGCAGGCGTAATAACTATTTCTTTCCCATTAGGAATAGCATTTACAAGTTTTTTTTTTTGAATTTGCACACACATCTGCACCACTATTAAATAACCAAGGAACTTTTTCAACAACAACTGCTACCTCTTATCGGTTGTCCTGATGAGTCTTCAGCAGTTTCAGGATCTGGTTCTTCCAATAAACCCCGCACTACCTCCTGTCTGTCGAGTCCTATACCAAATGTTCAAATGTGTGTGAAATCACATGGGACTTAACTGCTAAGGTCATCAGTCCCTAAGCTTACACACTACTTAACATAAATTATCCAAAGGGCAAACACACACACCCATGCCAGAGGGAGGACTCGAACCTCCGCCTGGACCGGTAATCCTATACCATCTGTGGAAATAACACACATATTTATGTGGTTTTCTTCGTGTTTAATTGCTGCAACTTTAATTATTATTTTTTATGTTTATTAGTGACAAGTCAAAACACTTCTCCAAAAATTCACTTTCTCTAGCTCTCTCAGATTCTGCAACACTTACTTCTATATTGTCAGAATTTTCAAAATAACCTCCAGCTTCATCTGCTTCTGTAGCTGCATGACTATCCGCTGAGGTTTCTTCCACTCTTCTTATAACTTCTACGACCTCTGAAACTGCTCAATCACTATCAGACACAATCTGCTCTATTCTACCTAAGACTTCATCTGCCAGTATGTTTTCCTCCGCTGCTGCACTTTCCCTACATGCAGTGCTTTCTTCCAAGTTCGCTGCAGGCTCCTCTTTAGTATTGCAGTCCTCAGTTAGACTAATATCCCGCTCCACAATCTCATCAGATAACTCCCGTTCCTTGATAACCTGGTCCCTAGATTCTCGAGTTTCGTGTAATCTTTCACAAAATGCTGCCACGTTTCCCTGAAAAGTAAATATTCTCACTTCTTTCCTTTCCTCTGTAATGTTTATAGTACCTGTACCACCACTGTGTTGGTCAAATGATTTCTGGCTTACAAAGAGCTTTGCTAATGGATTTAGCTTACGTTTTAGCAGTCTGCAAACGGTAGAACCCTTACCGACTGCTGCTAGTTTTCCTCATCGCCTATTCTGTCATTAGCCGTAGCGTTCCGTTCATTCGTCTGGCTGGATGCTATTCTGCTCTCTCAGCTGATTACTGATTTAGGTAACTGTCATTCCTGTTCCTGTCATAATTTCTATTTCCAGTAAAACCCCCTCGTCCTCTGGACCATCCTCTGATTGTTAGACCTCTGCACACCTATTCTGTATACTTGCACTTCATTGTGCCTAGTAGGAACCCTATAATCCCTATTATTATTTTCCTCTTCTTTCAAAAGATTCTCTACCCTTTCCAAGTAACCAATGAATTAGCTAATGTTCTCTCTGGGCGCAGAAATTGTTTTATTTCGCCAATAAAAGTGCAGCCTGTTTCCTAAACCTCTTATAGTTTACTCTGTTTCAAGCTTGGTAGACATGTAAGACGAAGTAGTTATCCACTTCTGCACAAACCTCTTAATAGTGTCTTTCTTTGCGTTAAAATTTTCACATGACCAAAAGCTATTTAATATATTCATCTTTTTATTTTTCCACAATATTTATCAAAGAAAACATGTCTAAATCTTTCCAAGCTGCCATACTTGTCTACAGCTAAATTTCCCCAGACATGAGCTTCTCCCACACGTTTATGTAACACAAAGCCTATTTTCTGTTTGTCGTTCCACGACGTGGGCAACACATCCTTAAAATCACTCCAGATATCTTTGGGATGGACTCTGTTATGGGAATAAAATCTGAAAAACAGTCTGTGGTTAACATAGATAATTTCAGAGGATTATGCAACACTATTTATTATTACATGACCACTAATCTTAGTAATTTTATGTTCTGCGTTTGTTACTCTAGTGTCACGTTCTTCTAAGTTACCATTTACTGCTGTACTAAATTTTGACAGGTTAGTTTCTGAAGCAGTTATTCTTGCACTCACTTGGCCTTCCAACAGTTTACATTGACAAACGTACAGGAGGTCAAATTAAGAAAGCCTGTTTAAAATTTTCCATGCTGTCATACTTTTCTACAGCTAAATTTTCCCAAACATGAGCTTCTCCCATAAGATCAGATAACAGCAAGAATTCTGTGATCCTCATTACACTGTTTTCCAACATGATCTACTTGGGCTTGTACTTTAGTCAAGTCGGCACTTAACTGTTCACCTAGATGTTTACTGCCTTCAACAGCTTGCCTTATGTGGGTAGTTAGCTCACTTTTTACTGTTACAATATTATTCTTACATTCTTGTTTCGCAAGACAAATTTGTCCTTTCACGCTTTCCTTAAGCTGTGGTATTTTATTTTTTTACAGAGTTCTGTTACCCATTTCCCCCTGAATTTCCTCTAAATTTTTTCAGTTTATTATCAGACTGTTCTGACTGTTTTATGAACCCATGATTAATTTCAGAAACTAATCCACTTATTTTACTATCTACTTCACAACCATCTACATCTACATCTACATTTACATGATTACTCTGCAGTTCACATTTAAGTGCTTGGCAGAGGGTTCATCGAACCACAATCATACTATCTCTCTACCATTCCACTCCCGAACAGCGCGCGAGAAAAACGAACACCTAAACCTTTCTGTTCGAGCTCTGATTTCTCTTACTTTATTTTGATGATCATTCCTACCTATGTAGATTGGGCTCAACAAAATATTTTCGCATTCGGAAGAGCAAGTTGGTGACTGAAATTTCGTAAATAGATCTCGCCGCGACGAAAAACGTCTTTGCTTTAATGACTTCCATCCCAACTCGCGTATCATATCTGCCACACTCTCTCCCCTATTACGTGATAATACAAAACGAGCTGCCCTTGTTTTGCACCCTTTCGATGTCCTCCGCCAATCCCACCTGGTAAGGATCCCACACCGTGCAGCAATATTCTAACAGAGGACGAACGAGTGTAGTGTAAGCTGTCTCTTTGTTGCATCTTCTAAGTGTCCTGCCAATGAAACGCAACCTTTGGCTCGCCTTCCCCACAATATTATCTATGTGGTCTTTCCAACTGAAGTTGTTCGTAATTTTAACACCCAGGTACTTAGTTGAATTGACAGCCTTGAGAATTGTAATATTTATCGAGTAATCGAATTCCAACGGATTTCTTTTGGAACTCATGTAGATCACCTCACACTTTTCTTTATTTAGCGTCAACTGCCACCTGCCACACCAAACAGCAATCTTTTCTAAATCGCTTTGCAACTGATACTGATCTTCGGATGACCTTACTAGACGGTAAATTACAGCATCATCTGCGGACATCCTAAGAGAACTGCTCAGATTGTCACCCAGGCCATTTATACAGATCAGGAACAGCAGAGGTCCCAGGACGCTCCCCTAGGGAACACCCGATATCACTTCAATTTTACTCGATGATTTGCCGTCTATTACTACGAACTGCGACCTTTCTGACAGGAAATCACGAATCCAGTCGCACACGATACCCCATAGGGCCGCAGCTTGATTAGAAGTCGCTTATGAGGAACGGTGTCAAAAGCTTTCCGGAAATCTAGAAATACGGAATCAACTTGAGATCCCCTGTCGATAGCGGCCATTACTTCGTGCGAATAAAGAGCTAGCTGCGTTGCACAAGAACGATGTTTTCTGAAACCATGCTGATTACGTATCAATAGATCGTTGCCTTCGAGGTGATTCATAATGTTTGAATACAGTATATGCTCCAAAACCCTACTGCAAATCGACGTCAATGATATAGGTCTGTAGTTCGATGGATTACTCCAACGACCCTTCTTAAACACTGGTGCGACCTGCGCAATTTTCCAATTTGTAGGTACAGATCCATCGGTGAGCGAGCGGTTGTATATGATTGCTAAGTAGGGAGCTATTGTATCAGCGTAATATGAAAGGAACCTAAACGGTATACAATCTGGACCTGAAGACTTGCCCGTATCAAACGATTTGAGTTGCTTCACAACCCCTAAGGTATCTACTTCTAAGAAACTCATGCTAGCGCCTGTTCGTGTTTCAAATTCTGGAATATTCCATTCGCCTTCCCTGGTGAAGGAATTTCGGAAAACTGCGATCAGTAACTCCGCTTTAGCAGCACAGTCGTCGGTAACAGTACCATCGGCACTGCGCAGCGAAGGTATTGACTGCGTCTTGCCGCTTGTGTACTTTACATACGACCAGAATTTCTTCGGATTTTGTGCCAAGTTTCGAGACAATATTTCGTTGTAGAACCTATTAAAGGCATCTCGCATTGAAGTCCGTGCTAAATTTCGCGCGTCTGTAAATTTTAGCCAATCTTCGGGATTTCGCGTTCTTCGGAACTTCGCATGCTTTTTCCGTTGCCTCTGCAACAGCGTTCGGACCTGTTTTGTGTTTTCCTTTATTTTTGTATCCGTATTACTATTCATTTCAAATCCAAGTTCATTTATTTTACTGTTCAGTTCATTATCCAGTCCACTTATTTTACAATTCATGTCATTACCCAGTCCACTTATTTTACTATTCATTCCATTCAGAATACTGCTAATACACTCCATCCGTTGGCTAATGTTATGGAACATGATTTCAATTCTTACTTTCTGCTCACCAGTATCGAGTTCTGGCTCTATTTTCACTTTTGTGACAGTAAATGGTACTAATTTAACATTGGGACCAGGAGTCTATTCCCTACTTATTTCTTGACTCTGAGATCTTATATTTTTCTCATCAACTTCAAAACTTGACTTCCTTTTTATTTCCTTCACAAGACCTTCCATCAGCTTCCACCGTGTCTTGCTCATTAATTGACCCATAAGTATGAAATACTGATTTTGGATAACCAGTGTCATTAATTTGAGACACAATAAAACTAAAATTTCCTCTCATATTATCATTTACAAGTACGGAATCATCAAAATCTACACCATCCTCCATTTCACTTTTCTCCGTGTTGACAAGTTTCTTTCCACACTCACGCACCAAACGAAGCAGAACGCGTTGTCAGCAGCGCGAGACGCTACAGCGAGGCTGTCAGCTGTGGTCCAGTTCCTGGGACCCCACAGCACCGTCCACAGCTGCCAACTGCTGCTGCCGGTGGTCTGCTGCGGGTCGCTGCTGCAAGCTGCCTCTGTCCGCGTTCCTGCGGTTCACCGACCTCTCTGCCTGCTGTGTCCTGCCCCTCCGTTTATATTAGTCACAGCATCTGCACTGGGTTTAAGTACTTCTACTGCTCTAGTCACCACGAGTGGTCTTCCAAACAAAAGTTTTACACTGCTGCTTTCAAAGGTCATTTGACAATTAACTTTACTTTTCCCGGCCCTAGCTGTACCAAATACGGCGGGACGGTTTGTGCTCTCACTACCTTTTAAATAATCAGTCCACCTACCTAAATGGGCTTCAGGGTGTCTGTCCCTTCACTCTGCGTTGGTAGCTTTTGGCTTAGCCGACAAAAGGAGCGTTGACGAAAGTTCGACTAAATACCTACTACGCACTCCAGTTCATGGGAGGTAGCTGAAAGTTACTTACACAATCAAGCGTTCGGGATTCTTGCATCAGTTGTTTGAAAACATGTAAAATATTTCCTTTTTGTTGATTCATTGTCTTTAAAACAAGGAAATTGTCTATGAAGACCGTATGTAATATCGCAACTTCATTATGCAATGTTAATGATTACCTCTGTTACAAGTTCACACCTGAAGGCAGCCGGAAGATATTTTGTTCCTCTTGGTATTTTGGCTGGCCGGGGTGGCCGAGCGGTTCTAGGCGCTGCAGTCTGGATCCACGCGACCACTGAGCTCACAGGCTCGAATCCTGCCTCGGGCATGGATGTGTGTGTGATGTCCTTAGATTAGTTAGGTTTAAGTAGTTCTAAGTTCTATGGGACTGATGACCTCGGAAATTAAGTCTCATAGTGCTCAGAGCCATTTGACCCTTTTTTTTGTATTTTGAACGTCCTAAACAGTCATTGACTCTCACTATAATGTCTCGTAATCTGCTCGAAACACGCCATGCGGAGTTTATGGAAGACGAGAATATCTCCTAAAATAAACCAATTGCAAACCTCTACTTTCACAAAATACTCAACACTGCAGTCACTTTCCGTCAGCTACACGAGGACCGATGAAACGCGAGAATTTCTTCGTTTTGGTACAAATGTGATCAGCGAGGTTTAACATAGGCGTTTACTGGAAGACGGTTCCTTAGCGGCTATCTCGACTCACAGAGCTGAGACCCAAAGCCCTACTCACGTACACCGGAAATGCTGAGTCCCCATTGGCTAGTACGTTAAGCAGCCAATCAGATCATCTCGAGCACTTCTATGTTCGTGGTATTTCTAATGTCGGCGAATCAGATTGGTATAAGTAATTTAGCCCAGAAATCTCATAATTCCCAAACAAAATAATATTTAATGAAAACGATTTAATGAAACGATTCGTTTCCAGAAAATAGATTGTTAATAAATGTAAACTCAATGCCCCTTCTCGCTGACTTTTACAACATCAAGCTCACTCGGACATATGGTACAAATTCACCTATTGCACAACAACTTTCTCACGCATACATTTACATAGTTCTAATAAAATATCACATTCTCACTTTATGTATGTCCTCCGTTCACTCTCACAGTCTCTCCAAAACACAAACACAACCAAAACACCATGAAATAATTTTCCAAATCCCTTTTAATCATGTCAGAAATCTCTGGTAAAGCAACTAGAGAAAACCCCTGAAAATTAGATTATATGAACCTATCCTCTTGGTTATAGTTTCAATTGATAACATTCATTAATGCGTTACATTCCCTAACTCAGTTCACAAGCCTCGCGGGGTAGCCGTGCGGTTTAAGGCGTCTTGTCACGGTCCGCGCGGCTCCCTTCGTCGGAGGTTCGAGTCCTCCCTCGGGTATGGAAGTGTGTGTCTTCCTTAGCGTAAGTTAGGTTAAGTAGTGCGTAAGCTTAGGGACCGATGACCTCAGCAGTTTGGTCCCATAGGACACCACACATTTCCAAATTTGAGTTCACAATGACAGCACGGTTATTATGCGTTTTAAGTAAAAAATTATATGTCTGAAAGTACAGAAGTTAATGATTTAAAACTTAAGCACTATGGTTTTGTTACCCATTGAATTTTGTATAGTAAGTATGAAAGTGATCGCTTGATGTTTAATAGTACCTCGTCAAATTAATAGAGAGTATGTGTAACGTATTGCAGGGTTAAGCAAGTACACGGCTCGGTGGGCACAGTAGCCACTGTTCAAAAATGGTTCAAATGGCTCTGATCACTATGGGATTTAACATCTGAGGTCATCAGTCCCCTAAAACTTAGAACTACTTAAACCTAACTAACCTAAGGACATCACACACATCCATGCCCGAGGCAGGATTCGAACCTGCAACCGTTGCGGTCGCGCGGCTTCAGACTGAAGCGCCCAGAAACGCTCGGCCACAGCGGCCGTAGCGTCAGCAACAGCTCAAAACGAAAAATCTCCCAGAGCACTCAAAGAACCCACAGATATGGCTGGACGATTGTAGTTTCGTCTGGTCACACCACATCTAATCGAGATGAGATGTGTGTCTTGGCATACACAACCGAATGCCAGCGACTGAGGGGTCATATCCCGAGTAGTGCTATGAACGCCAAGTTCCACAGTGCATGCTGCCGCTGAATGGTGATCAGCGCTAGTTGTGGTCCTACGAAAAACATAGCTCATGTCGATTTGATGTAATACCGGATTCATACCGACAACTGTCTATAACATAACACAATGGTATTGTGGAAATGTAGAAGATCAATTTGATGTCAGAGACTTGCGGTCTATCAAGCCAGGAAACAACCTCAAATAGACTTGCAATAGTGCCGTTGGCTACAACGCATGCGCGCTGCGCGAGATTTTCAGTTAACCCTCGTTCCCAAACGCCAGTGATTTGCGATACGTCTCTTGCGAAAGGATTTTTAGAATGAGAGATCGTCCATGCTGATGATTAAAACTCTAAATACATTTATGTATACGTACTTCGTAATAACGTGAGCAATTAACAGAGGTTGTAAGGTCCTGAACCCTGAACGAATCAACAGCTGAACCAGCCAGTAGGGAAAATATGATGATATAAGAGCTTAAACAAAGAAAGCACATAGAAGTTGGCGAGTGGTACTTCCAGAATTGAGGTCTGAGTCATGCGTAGATAGTTCGCTTGGTAAGGACCTTGCCCGCTACTGAGATCGAGTCCGGTCCGAGGCACAGTTTAAATCTTCCAGGAAGTTTCGAAACATTACACCCTTCACTGCATGGTAACAGATTCATTCCGGTCTTTCAGTTCTTCCCGTTGAGTATTTTAGCTACTGCACCACACTGCTAGTCAAGTTAACCTTGAAAGCTGTGACCGGTAATGTGTATACCTAGTAGTCCTATGCATGTTGCCTGGTGCAACTGACATTTTGCTCAAATGTCACACATAGTTCATTGTTTGGGGTCACAATACGTACCTATTGTATTTGCTCATGGAGGATATGTCAGTGACGGCAAAGAGAATGCGTAATGAAAGCGATACGTCTGTGTGATGGCAGGAAATCTATTACACTTACGAGGACGAGACAATGATACAGTTTGAGAGAATTTGAATGCTCAGTTCAGGACTTGAGTATGTGCGTGAGAATGTGATGGCGGCCGTCAGAAACATAGGGTGTCTAAAAACTTACCCTACAATTTCAGTGTGTTACGCAGTGTGTATGCGCTCCATGAAATCCGGGAAACTCGTGGGAACTTTTTCACCCCGGAAAAACCCAGGAGTTTTTTAAACTTCCAGGCATTTCTCATTGTTTTGGTTTTCTCTGAAATTTATCTAATTTTGACTGGTAAGATCTGATACCGGGACTCTAACAAATAATTTTATTTTGGCCTTCTGCTGCAGAATAATCCTGCAGCAATGAAACATAAACGAGAGAATAACACCAAAATAAAACTTCAGTTGCAAAGAACGTGCACAATTCACAGCAACAAAACACAGTGCACACACAAGCAACTGCTGACAGCAAAATGTGTCACAAACTTTAGAACGAAGACTGTGCAATACTTCAAAACAACAAACCGCTTTCCATGAGCGTTACGTCACAACTGTTAAAATTTTTAACAGGTCGCAGGAAGGTGTTGCGAATGGTGGTATGAGAAACGTTGCTCTCAAAGTATATTTCCTTTCACGCAAGATGAATTATGTTGTATGTGATAATGTGCCGAGCGTTTGACCCTCATTCAAAACTTATACTCTTAGGACCAGGCGCTTAGAAACTTCGGTGTTTTGGAAGCTTACCGTGCTGTATTTGGTGCAATTCGTATTTGTACTTTCGTAATACGAAAAAAGCCAGTGTAATATGTGACTGTGCAGCAACGATCTTTCCAAAACACGTAGTGTTTTGCTGGGCTTCGTTTCATAAAGTGCTGGGCAGCTCCATGCCGGTGTACAAAGTCTTTACCATTCAAAGTACTGATAAGTTTTCCAGCTCTGAGGAAAAGTACATTGTCACCTAACACGAAACAAATGTACATTTTGTTGTGACTTGGCAAGACAGCCAAGCCACTATGAGATAGCCGAAAGGCACGCGTTTAAGCTCACGCAGGCTGGCGTGAGGTCTGGAACAGTTAAAGGAGTTGAGTCTAGTAAAAAAAGTACGTAGCTTCTGGAATACTTAACTTTAATCCATAATTGGTGAACATCGGTCTGACGGTACATGCATCACAAGATAAATAGCAAATGATAATGGCGCCTTGCTAGGTCGTAGCAAATGACGTAGCTGAAGGCTATGCTAACTATCGTCTCGGCAAATGAGAGCGTAATTTGTCAGTGAACCATCGCTAGCAAAGTCGGCTGCACAACTGGGGCGAGTGCTAGGAAGTCTCAAGACCTGCCGTGTGGCGGCGCTCGGTCTGCAATCACTGACAGTGGCGACACGCGGGTCCGACGTATACTACCGGACCGCGGCCGATTTTAAGGCCACCACCTAGCAAGTGTGGTGTCTGGCGGTGACACCACATTCCTCCCCCGCAAAACGGCGGACGGTTGTGGCATAAGGCTTCCGCCCGCCGTGGAGAGGACCCCATGTTGACGTATGCGACGAGGTGGGGAGCCTAACAACAGGTGAGGCTGTGCCACCCGCACCCTGCCATTCGGACCGAGGGGAGCTAGGAAACGCCTGAAAACCTAGGCCAGGGTGCACGCCAGCATGCGGTGTCAAAGGTTTGTGGTCTGTGATGATAAAGTGACGACCATACAAGAAATCATGAAACTTAGTAACACCAAATACGAGAGCCAATGCTTCTTTCTCGATCTGTGAATAATTTCGTTGTGCAGACGAGAGCAATTTGGACGCAAAGGCAATAGGGCGATCGTGCGAACCATCTTTGTGCGCAAGCACAGCACCGATCCTGCAATCCGATGCATCCTCCATCAACAAAAGGGGTTTCTGGGGATCGAATGGCGTAAGGCAAGTATTGGAAAGCAATGCCGCTTTCAACTGGCGAAAGGCGCGTTCACATTCCGTCGTCCAGACGAACGGAACACCTTTACGGCGTAAGCGATGAAGCGGAGCTGAAATGGAAGAGGCGTGGCGCACATAGCTATGATAATAATTTATTTTTCCCAGCACACTCTGTAGCTGCTTCAAATTCTGCAGCGAAGGCAAGTATTGTATGGCACGGAGGTGCTCTGGACTGGGATGTATGCCTTGGGCATTGAGTACATGGCCCAGATAGGGTAAGTCACGAGCAAAAAACACACATTTGTCCTTCCGCAAGCGAAGACCATTTTCTCGCAAGACCTGAAATAATGTTCTGAGATTGGCTAAATGTTCTTCTTCTGTCTTTCCGGAGATCACAATATCGTCCAGATAGTTTGCTGCAGTAGGGACCGACGCACAAACTGTTTGCAGATATTGCTGAAACAATGCAGGGGCAGATGCACACCCGAATGGCAGTCGTTTGAATCTGTACAAACCAAGATGCGTGTTAACCACCAAAACGCGCTGGGATTCTTCGTCCACCGGTATTTGCAAGTACGCATCTGCTAGGTCCAACTTCGAAAAATATTTACCCGGGCACAGCTTGTCAAAAAGGTATTCCGGGTGGAGTAAAGGAAAAGTTGCAGTCACTAGTTGGGGATTCACTGTTGCCTTGAAGTCCACACAAAGTCTCAATTTTCCGGAAGGTTTGTGCAAAATTACTAAGGGTGATGCCCAGAGAGAAGCCTGCACACGTTCAATTACACCTTGTGATTCCAAATCGTGTAATGTTCTTGCGACCTCATCACACAATGCGTGGGGAACATTGCACGCTCTGAAAAATTTCGGTTGCGCGTTTACTTTCAGTTCCAAATGTGCTTTATAGTTCGTAGCACAACCAAGGCCCGGTGCAAAAATGTCTGCAAATTCTTCACATAGACGATAAACACTGGCTGAAGGCAAAGACTGGTTCACTGCTAGGACCTGATTTACTATAGACAAGTTAAACAACTGAAACAAATCGAAACCAAACAAGTTCACTGCAGAAGAACGAAGGACGTACAATGACACAAATTTTGTTTGTCCCTTGTATGTTGCAAGAAGGCTGCACTGTCCCAACATGGGGAGCACATAACCTGAATATGTAGTTAGCTTAACATTTGCGGCACGCAATGGAGGTGTGCCCAGCTGTTTGTACGTGTCTTGATTGATCAGGCAAACTGCAGCTCCGGTATCGAGCTGGAACGGTATCACTTGGCCGTTAATGGCCAAGTCCACAAAAAGTATATTGTCCTGCTGACGATCAGAGCGACTGTCTCATGCAACGTGAACTGACACTGGTACAGAATCACTTGCGACTTGACATTATTTCTGGCGACATCGACTCACACAATTTGTGGGACGAACACAGTCACTGTCAGAGAGAGTGGCACTGGGCGGAGTGGAATGAACTACATGAAATCCCATGGGCGAAGGTGTACGAGCCCGAGTATTCTTGGTTCGATGCCGGCGCAAAGCAAAGGGCCTGGAATGGTTGTGAGTGTCTGATCTGAGCTTTTTCTGGCAAACACTTTGAATATGTCGTTTTTTATTACAGAAAAAGCAAATAGCTTGGCGTGACGGGCAATTCTCACGCGAATGTCTAGTTGCACACTGCGGGCATGATTTTATCACTGCATTTGCTCGCTTGCGCGGCACACGTGGTGGGGAGCTTGGCGGCAGCTGCGTGGACAGGCGCGAGGGCTGTTTACTGTTCCGTGCAGCTCGCCCGGCGGGTCGGTTAATGTGACACACGGCTGGTGAAGTTTCAAATGATTCCTGAGCAAAGTCAAGTTTGTCTTGCCAATCCAACATGTCCACCACTTGTTGAAGGGAGGGATAGACTAGTTTCAAAATCTGTTCCCATATACGAACATCAGAAACGTTCTGTGCAGTAGCATCACGTACCATAGTATATGAATAAGGGAGTCTGTATTCACATTCAAAAGCACAATCCCTAGTAAGCCCTTGCAAGGTTGCAACCCACTCCTGATTAGTCTGACCGTCTGTACGTTTTGTATGAAAGAACGTATACCGTTTGGCAACTACATCGACTGATTCTTTGAAATATGCATCTAATGCAGACAAAATTTCTTCGTAGGACAGAGTTGCTACGTCGCGTCGGGGAAACAATTTGACTATCACACAGTACATGGACACGCCGACGCATGATAATAAGAAAGGCTGCCGCTCATTACCTTGAATTCTGTAGGCGGCGAGATGGAATCCAAATTGGCGTGACCACTCCGTCCAGCTTTCCAGTGCCGCATCAAAAGGACGAAAAGGTGGTGCAACTGCGTGGTGTGGCTGCGGTAGCGGTGGAGCGGCGGCTACTGCATCGCTTTGCATTGCGCGTTGACCCTGGACGAGCTGTCGAAGGGCATCCAATAAGGCCTGCGTCTGCCGATTCTGCAAGCGATAAAATTCGGACAGTACATCTGGAGATTGTGGCGAAGCCATGACAAGTAAATTAGGGCAACAGCAAGACGAACGCAAAATCCCATCCTGGTCGCCAAAGTGTTGTGACTTGGCAAGACAGCCAAGCCACTATGAGATAGCTGAAAGGCACGGGTTTAAGCTCACGCAGGCTGGCATGAGGTCTGGAACAGTTAAAGGAGTTGAGTCTAGTAAAAAAAGTACGTAGCTTCTGGAATACTTAACTTTAATCCATAATTGGTGAACATCGGTCTGACGGTAAATACATCGCAAGTTAAATAGCAAATGATAATGGCGCCTTGCTAGGTCGTAGCAAATGACGTAGCTGAAGGCTATGCTAACTATCGTCTCGGCAAATGAGAGCGTAATTTGTCAGTGAACCATCGCTAGCAAAGTCTGCTGTACAACTGGGGCGAGTGCTAGGAAGTCTCTCTAGATCTGCCGTGTGGCGGCGCTCGGTCTGCAATCACTGACAGTGGCGACACGCGGGTCCGACGTATACTGACGGACCGCGGCCGATTTAAAGGCTACCACCTAGCAAGTGTGGTGTCTGGCGGTGACACCACACTCTTACCTAGGAAAAGATGTATTTTTAACACGAGGATACGGGAAAATCCGGGATTGTTTTCTCTTGTCAGCGTACACACCCTGTTATAGTACACAAACTAATTAATACATTCACTCGTGTTTGCCTTATGTGACAAACTCACAAAGTTTTGTTTGTATGTTTTCCACATTGTCGTGTGTGAAGCGTAATGACAACGGTTCAAGAAATGGCTTTGTGTGTGGAATGGTTTATTCAGACGAATTCTGGCACGCACGTTCAAAGGAACTTTCAAACTGGGTATAGGAACCACCCTCCTTCACGGAAGTCGATACGCTGGCAGTATAGGAATTTTACGCAGACACAAAGCATTACTGTGAGGTGTAATACAGGCCGACCTGGAACAAGTGAGGCCAACACAGAACAGATACGGTTGGCGTTTCAACGCTCTGTTCGGAGTATACATAGAGTTTGAATACAGACTGGATGTCGTGCGTGCCACCACAGGCGCACTCGCCGAAACTGATTGAACTGCATAAAAACTCTGTAGATAGTCTGTTTCGTACGTCAAAAGCGTTGTAAACATCTTAATTACTTCGGACGCTGTAATACATTAAACTTAGACAGCAACTTTGGAGACACGCTGTACAAGCATCAAGGGTGTATTACCAATGCTAATCTGTATTTGGAACTCCTTGAATAATAATGTCGGCTGCTGAGTGATAAGGTAATTGGTAGGTTTCCTAATAGTGTTTCATTGACTCGTGGATTTCGCAGTTCGTGGTCTAGTGGCTACCTTTGCTGCCTCTGGATCACGGGGTCCCGGGTCCGATTACAGGCCGGGTTGGGGATTCTTCTCTGCCTGGGAACTGGGTGTTTGTGTTGTCCCCATCATTTCATCGTCATCATTCGTGACAGTGGCCAAATTGGACTGAGTAAACTATTTGGACTGTGTAAGAATTGGGACTTTGTAAAGGGCGCTGATGACCACGCAGTTGAGCGCCCCACAAAACCAAACATTATCATCATCATCATTGACTCAATGATCCTCCTGCTTGTCGAAGCCTAAGGACAACCTGTGATCAAAAGTACGTTCCTTCGTCCTTCCATAATTTTGCTCTGGTACTCGAAAATTTCACCTCTTCCTGTGTCTCAGGCTGTACCGTTTTGGTCTGAGTGCGTCTTACGAACTAGTTACAGTGATGTGCAAAAACATTATAGATTTGTTTCATTCCTACGCCGGAAAACTACATTATGGAGTTCCTCTGTAGAATAAGTAAGCTGAGCTTACGAGGTACGAGAAAGGAAGAAATAAAATTTTGGTGGGAAACCAAAAAAAAGGAGAAGACAGGAACAAGAGAAGAGGACAAGTTTCTTTGTTTCCAAGAGTGATTATGGAACATAGGGACGGCTTGTAAACAGGCGACAAAGATTGTTTGTTTTCAGAGAGCACGAAGAAATATTATTAATTCTAAAGTATCTGGAAGACCATCTGAATTATTCGCTATGGCTGTTACACGTATGAATACACACTTGTATTCCGTCACTTACGAAGACGGTATGTAACCTTGTTTGTATCCTTTTACAACAGGAATTATCTTCATACTCGTGCTGTACTAGAATTACTACTGTAGCATCTGCTGTTAGTTAGTTTCACGTTCATGGATTATTTTGGACGATAAATCGTAGTGATTGGGAAGAGACATTTTACATTAATTTGTAACTATGGCTAAATGCCATACTTACTTAAAGTTTATTTTATTTATTTATTTTTTTAATGTGCAGATGTGAGTTAGTAATTCCTACCCACCACCTTTTACTATGACAATAACATTCTTCCATGAAATAGGAGTTGTGAAGGAGAAACATTTTCCGTTTTTTTCAGATTTTACTTTCTACATCTACATCTACATGGATACTCTGCAAATCACATTTAAGAGCTTGGCAGAGGGTTCATCGAAACACCTTCACAATTCTCTATTGTTCCAATCTCATATAGCGCGCGGAAAGAACCCGCGCTCTGATTTCCCTTATTTATCGTGGTGATCGTTTATCCCTATGTAGGTTGGTGTCAACAAAATCTTTCCGCATTCGGAGGAGAAAGTTGGTGATTCGAATTTCATGAGAAGTTTCCGTCGCAACGAAAAACGCCTTTCTTTCAGTGATATCCATCCCAAATCCTGTATTATTTCAGTGACACTCTCTCCCATATTTCGCGATAATACAAAACGTGCTGCCCTTCTTTGAACTTTTTTGATGTACTCCGTCAATCCTACCTGATAAAGATCCCGCTCTACGCAGCAGTATTCTAAAAAGGACAGACAAGCGTAGTGTAGGCAGTCTCCTCAGTAAATCTGTTACATTTTCTAAGGGTCCCACCAATAAAACGCAGTCTTTGGTTAGCCTTCCCCACAGCATTTTCTATGTGTTCCTTCCAATTTAAGTTGTTCGCAATTGTAGTTCCTAGGTATTTAGTTGAATTTACGGCCTTTAGATTTGACTGATTTTCGTGTAATCGAGATTTAACGGATTCCTTTCAGTAATTATGGGGATGACCAAACACCTTTCGTTATTTAGGGTCAACTGCCAATTTCCGAACCATTCAGATATCTTTTCTAAATCTTTTTGCAATTTTTTTTTATCTTCTGATGACTTTATTTGTCGATAAACGACAGCGTCATCTGCAAACAACCTAAGACGGCTGCTCAAATTGTCTCTCAAATAGTTTATATACATACGGAACAGCAAAGGGCCTACAACACTGCCTTGGGGAACGCCAGAAACCACTTCTGTTTTACTCGATGACTTTCCGTCAAACACTACGAACTATGAACTCTTTGTCAGTAAATCACAAATCCAGTCACGTAACTTGACGATATTCCATGAGCACGTAATTTCACTACAAGCCGCTTGTGTGGTACGGTGTCATAAGCCTTCCGGAAATCGAGAAATACGAAATCCATCTGAAATCCCTTGTCAATAGCTCTCAACACTTCATGCGAATAAAGAGCTAGTTGTGTTTCTCAAGAACGATTTTTTTTGAAATCCATGTCGACTGTTTGTCAATAGACCGTTTTCTTCGAGGTAATTCATAATGTTCGAACACTATATATGTTCCAAAATCCAGCTGCATATCGACGTTAATGATATGTACCTGTAATTTAATGGATTACACCTCTTCAGAGATATCATTGGGCAAGTGGTCAAAAGTTTATAGTTACAGATTCTGCACCCCTTTTTGTGCTGGAGACAACCTTAAAAGTGAAGTACTGAATCGCATTTTTCTTTCTGGTATTTTAGTTATATACATCACTGTTTCTTTTGAACTGTAGTGGATTATTACCAGCAAACATCATGTGGGAATAAATGTACTGTGAATCAGTACTCAGAATACACAACTTGCAAAATATGTCAACTTAAAGATGTCTCTCTCCTCAAGATTTGCAATGATTCTGAGTGCAACTGGAACTAAATCAAGTTGTTTTTGGAGTTCTGAAATGTGTTTCTTCCAGTTTAAATTCCAAAAGATACGGACAACTTAGAATTTTAAATTTTTTACATTATTTACTATTTACCCGCACTGTTGTGTCTTTTTAAACTTGAGGGTGAGACCATTTGCAAAAAAAAAAAAAAAAAAAAAAAATGAAAAAAACAGTCAATGATGTTTTGATAAACATTGTTTACCATTCCTCCTGATTGTTTATGTATGCTTGGACTGATTACAATAATATTGTCACCTGCAAAAATAACTAATTCTACTTTTTGTGTATTAGAATGTCATTTAGGTGTGTGAGGAACAATAGCGTATTTAAGATTGAGCCTTTGGGAATCCCATACGCAATTTCCCTCCCAGTCAAAATTAAGTCCTCGGAATTGAATTACTAAGTACAGCTTCCAGCATTCTTTCTGCGTATGATATTATCCATCGGTTGGCTACGCCATCAGACCCGTAATACTTCAATTACTCTCGAGGAATACTGTGGAAGGAAGGAAGATACAGTCATATGCCTTAGATAGGTCACAGAAAATACCAGCCGGCGCTATTTTATTGTTTAAAGCTTGTAAAATTTGGTGGGTGAGCAGGTTTATGGCATACTCAGTAGAGCAACTCTTCTGAAACCCAAACAGTTATTTGTTGAGGATGTTATTGTTACTAAGGTGAGATACTGTTCTAGAATACATCACCTTCCCAAAGATTTTGGACGATAAACTCAGCAGTGAAACAGGTCGGTATTTACTGACATATCTCTTACCACCTTTCTTAAAGAGTATTTTAACAGTGGAGTATTTCAGCTGTAGTTTCGTTTGAAAACGGACGCAAGTCCCAAACTAGTCGCCATCAAAATCTAAAGAAGACTTCCTAATGCTACTTACGACGGTATTCTAATCATTTCTTTCATGAAATATTATTAAAACGAACTGATTGTAGTACGACTTCCATCTAGAAAATTAATTACAGAAAGTAGCCACAACTGCTTGTGTTTTGCGAACGTTGGTAGAATACGTTCAGCTCTAAAACTTACACTGACGAAAAGGTGCTATAGGAATTATAACTTTTTGGGGTCAAGCTCCATCTTTCAGCTCGACATTGTAGATCAATTCACTTCGGGCAATATTACCAACAGTTCATGATGTACGTAATATGAGACTGGGAAAAAATCACGTGTAACTTTTCGTAATGAAGATTAGTTTTTGTTGGTATAACCTTTTATAGTACCATAACATATAACACAATGTGATGGTCGACGTAACTTTAAACTGTGTGAATAGACGTGTAATTAAGTGGTGACCTAATTTCATTGTGTTACATTTGTAAGTAGGCTGTTTAGGGTTTTATATTGGTAACGCCACGTAGTGCTCTGTATGAAAATCACTGGCTGTGCTGTGTGCAGTCTGTGGCTGGTTAGCATTGTTCTAATATTCGCTATTGTAGTGTTGGGCATATGGCTGTTAACAGCGCGTAGCGTTGCGCAGTTGGAGGTGAGCCGCCAGCAATGGTTGATGTGGGGAGAGAGATGGCGGAGTTTTGAGAACGGATGATCTGGACGTGTGTCCATCAGAGACGGTAAATTTGTAAGACTGGATGTCATGAACTGATATATATTATGACTTTTGAACACTATTAAGGTAAATACATCGTTTGTTCTGTATCAAAAACCTTCATTTACTGACTATGCCTATCAGTAGTTAGTGCCTTCAGTAGTTAGAACCTTTTATTTAGCTGGCAGTAGTGGCGCTCGCTGTATTGCAGTAGTTCGAGTAACGAAGATTTTTGTGAGGTAAGTGATTCATGAAAGGTATAGGTTATTGTTAGTCAGGGCCATTCTTTTATAGGGGTTATTAAAATTCAGATTGCGTTGCGCTAAAAATATAGTGTGTCAGTTTAAGCACAGTCATTCATAAATTTTTCGAAGGGAACGTTTCACATTGAATGAAGTGAAGAGCATTTGTTGACAGTGGTTAATTTTACACGTGCCATGTCGAGATGAAAATAATTAAATTGAATTTACTCTGCAACTCAGAAGCACTGAAGCTGCACTCAGTTCTTCGTCTGTACCTTTCCTCAAATATGCAACAACCAGTATCAAGAGCATCAAATGTCATCTTTCCCCGGCAATAAATACAATTTCCGAAAGTATATAGTACCAATGTTGTTGAATAATTAGTATTCATGGGCTCAGAAATTCAAACAGTTACTCGAAGTACAGTGACACACCCAACCCATTCAACTCACGAAAACTGTAAACAAACCAACAATAAGCACTGTATACCAGCTGTCAAATTCGAATATCGTGCGGGCTGTGGTTCTCGGCCAATCAGAACAAACCACATTTATTACAGGTTCACATGGATGCTGCATAACACGGGTTTGAAAATCTGCTTACTTCAGAAAGTTACTTCCTTCTGACATGAGAAATCGGAATCTACAAAACATGGCAAATGCAGTGTATGAATGAGGGCATGTGTCCTACTCGGTGCACCCACGAAATACAGGGTGTACATAAAGTCCGGGAACACTTTCAATTATTTATTGCACAAGAGCCAAACATTGTACAGATATATGTATATATGTCATTTTGAAGAGAAACTTCCAGGGTTTCTTCTTCTTTTTTCATGTATACCGCCACAGCGTAGTTTGGTAATTTACCGATAGTCAGCGCTAGTCGCAAATATGGCGAGTTCAGTTGCGAACCGAGGATTCTGTGTGTTGGAGTTCGACAAAAACAAGTGTGTTACAGCTGTTCAACGGATGTTTAGAACCAAGTACGGTAGGAATCCACCAACAAGGAAGGCCATTTACGACTGGCCCAACAAATTCGTTACGACGGTAGAGAATAAGGGAAGCGACTGCCACAGTCGACGATGCCATGCTGGGACGGGTATGGCAAGAATTCGATTACAGTATTGACGTCTGCCGGGTCACTCATGATTCGCATACCGAATGAAAAAAAAAAAGAACTTTCAGAGTTTCTCTTCAAAATGCGATATGTATGACATCTATACAATATTTAGTTCTCATGCGATAAATAACTGAAAGTGTTCCCGCAATTTATGTAAACCCTGTAGTTTCAGATCTATGTTTAATATGACGCAGTTACACGATTATACACGTCAAAGCACAGTCTCTGACATTTTTAAACCTTATATATTGTTTCATTAGTGAGCAACCGATTTGCGCTGATTGCACACACGAAAACTCTACTGGTTCATCCACGAATAAAAGTGCAGCACACATTTCGCGTATCAGCCAATATTAAACACCTATTTATATCTGTTTATTGCAATATAGACAATTCATTTTCCTTGACTCCAGAATGTAATAACGAAATATCTGTGTATATCATATCTCTGCTTAAGCCGTACGTATGTTCCGCGATGTACAATGGCAATATAACAACGGTTCTTCCATTTCGACGAGCAGTCTTTCTCAGTTTCTGTTTACAATATGTTTTCATAACAGCGCTCCAGCTTTTGTGTACGATATTTGCTCCCGACGCGGTCTTCTGTGGATTTTTCATTTCTTATAGGCCTACACGAGAGGAGATGTATGAAAACGAATGAATCCCTTTGTCGCGTTCTCTATAGACATCTTTCAAGATCCTTTTTCAGCTCTGAGTCGGAGATCCAGTTGATTTAATATGAAGCGACACATACATGCAACGAAACCATAGCCATTATGGTTCCATTTTGATAGCACGCATTTCCATATGACTTTGTAGAAATGTTCAGTTCACAAGCACCGTGGAGAGACTACAAAAATAGTACGTATACAAGTAAAATAAGAAAATAAGTTCATGAAACTGGTATTACGTATGTCAAAACAATGTTTCTACGAAGTGCAGTCACATACGTTTACTCATCGTGAGAAATAACCCGGATTATATTGTTTATTCACCTTTAAAGTGGATTGGTGCTCTCAAGTTTTTAGACAGACACTACCCATTCAATTTGGTTTTTGGTCTTTCCCTGCTTTCGTTCCTCAACATATTTGAAAGCATAGTACAGCATCAAGGCACAGACCCTCTGTTGAATGTTGCACTGTGATGGTAGGTGAGGCAAATGCTTGGGGTATATTAAACCATATCATCCTTAGAGATGAACAATGTATGCTTAACTACACTATCTCACTCAGCGATAAATCTGTTTTGCAAGCCTTCGTAAGGAAAACAGTCACCTAGGTTTCCGTCTAACAAGCTTGGTAGCGCATTCAGTTTGATTTCAGTGGCAGGCTGACTATGGGTTGTAAATCAGCGCTCATCCTTCTCTGACCGACATCCGATCCATCGTAGCCAAATAGGATATGTCAAGATCTACCAGGAAAAGAAACAGAGCTCTGAACAAGCTCTTCGCTGTTGACACGAAGACGGATAAAATTATCTACTCTCTGTCTTCCTCGCAGGTAAACAACTTATCTCTTAGTATTTGCGTCTTCCAGTCAACATTACAGAGTTTGTTGCGGACTATGTGTGTAAAAACACGTCTCTTTCTAATCTGACGTCTTCAACAATACCTCAACCACGAATGTCAGAGCTTTGTCTCGTCGACTTCATGCTTGTATTTCTTCATTGGGAATAATTTTTCCTACGGTTAGACAGTCTTGTGTATTACTAGATTTTTATTGTGTTTTTATATTTGATTACGCACGCAGTTTGCACTGCGGTGACAAAAGCCATGGGATATGTATATACACAGATCCCGTACACAACGTGTAAAAGAGCTTCGGATTGGCAGAGCTCTCATTTGTACTCAGGTGATTCATGTTAAGGGTGGTAGGACGTCAAACGGGCCGTCTTGAAGCAGAAGAGACACCACAGGACAATTTAATTTCCACTGTCTATACATTTACGAATAAGTTCATAAAACTTTATAATCACGACCAGAAAGGATTAAGGATTCACAATCATAGCAGTGGAAGTTCGAAAAAATAGCAAAATAATTTTTTTACATGTGAAAGTTCATCATTTTTTCACGTCTATTGGCTGCGTTTGTTGCTATAGGTACACGTTTCTTCATAACTAATAGAGATTCTTCGATGAATTTTGTGCAGCATATACACCATACTTACAGGTGTATGAAACTCTAGAAATTATTTAATTTGTGAAAAAATGAATGTGCTGTTACATTTTAAACTTCAAGTTTAGAAAAAACTCAAATTTTATAGTTAATTATCTCAATTTTTACCACAGTTTTAATAGATTTGGAAAATTCTAGAGTTCCATACACCTGTACGTATAGTTTGTATGCTGTGCAAAATTCAAAGAAGAATCTCCCTTACTTATGAAGAAAAGTGTACCTATAGCAACAAATGCAGCCAATGGTAAGTGAAAAAAAGGTGAAACACAAAAGTAAAAAAAAAATTATATTCTTATATTTCTGAAATTCCACCGCTGTAAGTGTAAATCCTGAATCCTTTCTGGCCATTCTGAGAGTTTTATGAATTTATTTTTAAAAGTATAGACAGTGGAAATTAAAAATTCCTGTGGTGTCTCTCCTGCTCCAAGTCGTCCCGTATGACATCCTACCCCCCTTAAAAAGTTTCCAATGTGATTATGGCCTCATCATGGGAACTAACAGACTTCGAATGAGGAGTGGTTGTTGAAGCTAGACGCATGGGACCTTCCATTCCGGAAATCATTGGGACTTCAGTTTTCCGAATCCACAGCGTCAAGGGCGTTCCGAGAACTAATCTCAGGCATTACCTCTGGCCACGGATGACGCAATGGCCGATGGCCTTCACTTAATGACCGAGAGCAGCAGCGTTTGTGTAGAGTTGTCAGTGCTAACATACAAGCACCAATACGTGAAATAACAGCAGAAATCAATGTGGACGTACGACTAATGTCAGGACCGTGTGGCTGAAGCTGGCGTTAATGGGCTGTAGTAGCAATGACCGAAGCGAATGCCTTTGCTACCAACACGATATCTCCTGCAGCGCATCTACTGGGCTAGCGGCCACATCGGTTGGACCCTAGACGAATGAAAAACCATAGCCTGGTTATATGGGTCCCGATTTAAGTTCGTAAAATCTGATGGGTGGTGCAGACCCTGTGATACCATGGACCCAAGCTTATCTACAAGGCACTGTGCAAGCTGGTGGAAGTTCCATAATCCTGTGGACTGTGTTTACATGGAATGGACTGAGGCCTCTGGTCCAGCTGAACCGACTATTGATTACTTGGAGACCATTTTGAGTCATTCATGGACTTCATGTTCCCAAACAACGATGTATTTTTGATGTATAACGCGGGCCGCAATTGTTCGCTATTCGTTTGAAGAATCAGGTTGGATCACCCGACATGAATCCCAACGAACATTTATGGGACCTAATCGAGAGGTCAGTTAGTGCACAACATCCTGCACTAGCAACACTGTCACAATTATGGACAGCTATAGAGACAAAATAGTTGAACATTTTTGGAGGGGACTTTCAGTGACTTGAGTCGGGTTGTTGCTCTACGCCGGGCGCAAGAAGGTCCGATACGATATCAGGAGATTTCCATGACTTTTGTCACTTCAAAGTAATTATAACGGTACATCAAATATGGCTGGTATACTTCATTAACTCCTTTAACTTTTTATTTAGCACAACCAACCAAGGGAGACATCAGACGCAATTATGGCAGATGGAGAAGAAATCTTTAACAGAGAGCTACAATAGTTTCAGCTATTAGCTTAGACATGAGAAGCTGGCCTCTCAAATTGCTACTTCGGGAGCATTTGATTGCTGTCTTTGCTGCCGCCTTCAGTGCGAAGGCTGGATTGATTCGGCTGTCCTAGCTAGACCGTCATGTACAAAGCTCTTCATCTTTCAATAATTACTACAAAGTTTTCCACGTAAACTTGATCTCTGATCTCCTCCTTCGATTTTAAGACCCTCCCTCCTTCCTCACACACACACACACTTACACACACACACACACACACACACACACACACACACACACACACACGCACGCACACACACAATTGCCCCTATTACCAAATTAACTGTTCGCAAATATTTAGGACGTCTCCTATCAACCAACACTCTCTATTAGTCTAGTCATGAAATAAGTATATTTTTCTCCAGTTAGATTGAATGTCGTTTCATTAGTTATTCGATTTATTCTTCACACGTTCCACATTCTTCTGCAACATCACATTTCAAACGTTGCTACTCATTTGTCTGTGCTGTCCATCGCTGAAGTTTCACATCCATAAAATGCCACACTCTGAAAAATATTTGTCAGAAACGACTTCTTAATAGTGAAATTCATGTTCAATGTTACTAAAGTATTATTCTTTTCAGGGGAGGTTTCCTTGCTATTGCCAGTCTATGTGGCGTGTTACATTTATGACTAAATAACAAAACTCGTCCACAACTTTTAGTGCCTCATTTCTTCATGTAATTTCCCTCAACATCTCTTAATTCTAATCGACTGGACTCCATTACACTGTTCTTTTTTTTTACTTTCTTTGATGTTCAATTAATCTTCCAAGTCCTTTGACGTCTATGACGGAATTATGGTGTTATCAGTCAACCTAATAGCTTTTATTTCTTGATCCTGAATTTCACTTTCTTTTCCAAATTTCTCCTTTGCTTTGCTGTTTGCTGTATGTAAAGACTGACTAACTTAGCGAATAGAGTAAGAATTTGTCGCACTTAGGTCCCAATTACTACCTCCCGTTCATGTCTTTCTACTGTTGTAACAGCAGTTTGGTGTCTGTAAAATTTGTTGATAACCATCCCCTCAGCATACACTTTTTCTGAAGGCTTCAGAATTCCAAAACTACATTCCGATGTGTGCGTGTGAACTGTTCGCTCTGGTACCTGTAGAAGAAAATACTGACAACATGTGGAATGGTATGGATAAGTGGCTCATGTGCTGATGTATTCAGATGTAGTTTTTGCAGAGATAGATTAAATACATAGAAAATATATTGGAGGTGTTGATGTATGTGTATTACGAATACACAATGAAAAGTTGTGTACGACCTCTGAAGAGACGATGGAAATACCAGGCAACTCATAAACTGATGACTTGACGAAAAGGAAACAATGAGGTGCTTAACAGAACCACACAAATCGCCCTCACGATAAACATCTAACGTTGCGGCATCTACAAAGCACAGTTTACTCCTATAGCCTTATATACTCAAATCTGTACCTAATCCAGCTAACAACCTAAATTTGGTGAAAGCGATGCATTGTACTTCTCTTGAAACCTTCCTGTCGAATAAATAAAAGAAATAATAATTGAACTTAATGCGTTTAGACGATAACCTTCCCGTGTAGAATTTAACAATTTAACTTACTTTCCATCTAATGAAAGAAAGAAAGAGAACTGAACTTTTTGTGACTCGCAGCTTTCCTGTCTGGACTTGCTTCTGACAACGTGTCTGATCTGATTGTCTTTAGCGTACACAGTGTTGTACGCCTTGTGCCTTTACGCCATGACCCTTAGTACTGGTTGTCTATGCAGTGCATCTGAAAAAAATGCATATATATTTTCCTTAGCTTTTATTTTACGTGGTCGCCTCTGGATAACTTCATCGGACTGCATGTCTGAATATGCACACTGTGCTGTATTGTTGATATTGATTCGGGTTGGCATTTTTACTGGAATTGTAAATACTTGAACTAAAAGTGTATTTATTTTTCATTTGCTTTCTTGATTGAAGTTACTGGTGAAAAATTCAATGTCATTATTAAATAAACAAAAGCTAAATCTTGTGGTTACTGGGTTCAATGAAAAATAATACGATATTGACTGAGATAAACTGATCTATTCTGAAAATGATTGAGTATAAATTTTTAACTCTTTATAAAGATTCAATTTATAACGTCGAGTTGTAGTGATGTAGTCGTCAGTTGTGAGTCGTCTATTGTCAGTCATAACATAAGTTTTGTTTAAAATTGTGTATCAAACATCGCCATGTAGATGGTAGAATAAAAAAATTTTGTATATTGTACAGAGTGGGAATCGTTGTAATGGTGTATGCCTTTAACATGTTTACATGTATATATGTGTCGTGAAAGATGCCATATTCTTGCAAAAAATGATGTAGCTGCAAAGCAAGGTAAACATTGACTAACGTAAACATTGTAAACGTTTTAATGTGTTTTTTCCATCCATAGTACTGCGATGTGTCACATGCTAGCAAAATTATTCATTAACATTATATATTTCTTGTATACTAACATACACATTGCCCTCCGGTATCTGTAACTTGCGTCAGCTCTCTGCGTCACCTATTACAAAGCATTCAAAATTAAATACCGTCAGCACACGTCATGATTTCAAAAAACATCTTCTGATAATTCTCGTCAGCTCTCGGTATGACCTACAAAACATTTTATCATAATATTATTTTCTGGAAAATCTCGTCGGCTCCTGGCATGACCTATAAAAATGGCTCTAATGGCTCTGAGCACTATGGGACTTAACATCTGAGGTCATCAGTCCCCTAGAACTTAGAACTACGTAAACCTAACTAACCTAAGGACATCACACACATCCATGCCCGAGGCAGGATTCGAACCTGTGACCTCAGTGGTCGCGTGGTTCCAGACTGTAGCGCCTAGAACCGCTCGGCCACCCCAGCCGGCCAAAATACCAAGATGAACAAAATATCTTCCGGCTGCTTTCAGGTGTGAACTTGTAATGGAGGTAACCATTAACATTGCATAATGAAGTTGCGATATTACATACGGTCTTCATAGACATTTTCCTTGTTTTAAAGACAATGAATCAACAAAAAGGAAATCTTTTACATGTTTTCAAACAACTCATGCAAGAATCCCGACCGCTCGATAGTGTAAGTAACTTTCAGCCACCTCCCATCAACTGGAGTGCGTGGTAGGTATTTAGTCGAACTTCCGTCAACGCTCCTTTTGTCGGCTAAGCCAATATCTACCATCGCAGAGTGAAGGGGCAGACACCCTGAAGTCCATTGTTACTAATGCACAATTTTTTTATACAATCTGCATTATCAGTTTATTTATTGCTGAAAAAATCAATGTTTTCTTAAGTTATCATGACACTTTATGCAACAAAGGTAATTTTATTTGTATGCTATCAGTGCACAAATTCAAAAGTCGTTTCATTAGCTGTATCTTGTCTTGAAGTTAAGAAATGTTTCACATGTTTCTCTTGCCTTGGCGTAGTGTTATTAAGCACACCTCTGTTACACAGAATGTGCGGCGAAATATACTAGGAGTCCGCTTTCATGAACTGTTACTATCTTTCTGCGATACAATGTAATTAGCCACAGCTGAATCGTTTGACTGGGGCAGCCCTTGTGAACATATTTTATGCCTGGAATATACCATTATTGGTTTGTTGTGTTATGTGGCTTTGTTCGCTGCTCAAGCGCGCTGAAACTACCTCTGCTGCACATTTGCGTTTCATTCTGTCCCTCTATGTGGTATGGAATAAAGTTTTCTAAGTTAACAAATGTTTCACATTGGAGATATGATGGTTTACTTTGGATTTATTGTAACGTATCGTTTCAACATGCACTAGATTGACGTGAGGAATTTTGGGAATCCTGTATAGGCCTGGAAAGATGTTCTTGTTGTTCTTGTGGTCTTCAGTCCTGAGACTGGTTTGATGCAGCTCTCCGTGCTACCTATCCTGTGCAAGCTTCTTCATTCCCAGTACCCACTGCAATCTACATCCTTCTGAATCTGCTTAGTGTATTCATCTCTTGGTCTCCCTCTACGATTTTTACCCTCCACACTGCCCTCCAATGCTAAATTTCTGCTTCCCTGATGCCTCAGAACATGTCCTACCAACCGGTCTTGTCAAGTTGTGCCACAAACTCCCCTTCTCCCCAATTCTATTCAATACCTCTTCATTAGTTATGTGATCTACCCATCTAATCTTCAGCATTCTTCTGTAGAACCACCTTTCGAAAGCTTCTATTCTCTTCTTGTCCAAACTATTTATCGTCAATGTTTCACTTCCATACATGGCTACACTCCATACAAATACTTTCAGAAACGACTTCCTGACATTTAAATATATACTTGATGTTAACAAATTTCTCTTCCTCAGAAACGCTTTCCTTGCTATTGCCAGTCTACATTTTATATCCTCTCTACTTCGACCATCATCACTTACTTTGCTCCCCAAATAGCAAAACTCCTTTACTACTTTAAGTGTCTCATTTCCTAATATAATTCCCTCAGCATCGCCTGAGTTAATTCGACTACATTCCATTATCCTCGTTTTGCTTTTGTTGATGTTCATCTTATATCCTCCCCTCAAGACACTGTCCATTCCGTTCAACTGCTCTTCCAAGTCCTTTGCTGTCTCTGACAGAATTACAATGTCATCGGCGAACCTCAAAGTTTTTATTTCTTCTCCATGGATTTTAATACCTACTCTGAAATTTTCTTTTGTTTCCTTTACTGCTTCCTCAATATACAGGTTGAATAACATCGGGGAGAGGCTACAACCCTGTCTCACTCCCTTCCCATCCACTGCTTCTCTTTCATGCCCCTCGACTCTTATAACTGCCATCTGGTTTCTGTACAAATTGTAAATAGCCTTTCGCGCCCTGTATTTTACCCCTGCCACCTTTAGAATGTGAAAGATAGTATTCCAGTCAACATAGTCAAAAGCTTTCTCTAAGTCAACAATGGATAGAAACGTAGGTTTGCCTTTCCTTAATCTGTATTCTACGATAAACCGTAGGGTCGGTATTGCCTTTCATGTTTCAACATTTCAACGGAATCCAAACTGACCTTCCCCAAGGTCGGCTTGTACCGGTTCATTCATATTTGTGTAAAGAATTCGTGTTAGTATTTTGCAGCCGTGACATATTAAACTGATATTTCGGTGATTTTCACACCAATCAACACTTGCTGTCTTTGGGATTCTTCTTGAAGTCTGAGGATATTACGCCTGTCTCATAAATCTTGCTCACCAGATGGAAGAGTTTCGTCAGGGCTCGCTCTCCCAAGTCTATCAGTAGTTCAAACGGAATGTTGTCTGCTACCTGGGCCTTGTTTCCTCTTAGGTCTTTCAGTGCTCTGTCAAACCCTTCACACAGTATCATACCTTCCATTTCATCTTCATGTACGTCCTCTTTTATTTCCATAATATTGTCCTCAAGTACATCGTCCTTGTATAGACACTCTATATACTCCTTCCAATTTTCTGCTTTCCCTTCTTTGCTTAGAACTGGGTTTCCGTCTGAGCTCTTGATATTCATAGAAATGGTTCTCTTTTCTCCAAAGGTCTCTTTAATTTTCCTGTAGGCAGTATCTATCTTTCCCCTAGTGAGATAAGCCACTACATCCTTACATTTGTCCTCTAGCCATCCCTGCTTAGCCACTTTGCACTTCCTGTCGATCTCATTTTTGAGACGTTTGAATTCCTTTTTGCCTGCTTCATTTACTGCATTTTTATATTTTCTCCTTTCATCAATTAAATTCAATATTTCTTCTGTTACCCAAGGATTTCTACTAGCCCTCGTCTTTTCACCTACGTGATCTTCTGCTGCCTTCACTACTTCATCCCTCAGAGCTACCCATTCTTCTTCTACTGTATTTCTTTCCCCCATTCCTGTCAATTGTTCCCGTATGCGCTCCCTGAAACTCTGTACAACCTCTGGTTTAGTTAGTTTCTCCAGGCCGCATCTCCTTACATTCCCACCTTCTTGCAGTTTCTTCAGTTTTAATCTATAGTTCATAACCAATAGATTGTGGTCAGAGTCCACATATGCCCCTGGAAATTTCTTACAATTTAAAACTTGGTTCCTAAATCTCTGTCTTACCATTACATAATGTATCTGATACCTTGGAAAGATAATGAGTGCGAACTAATACTTTGTCACCAATCTCATAATTTTTAGTTTTACTTACCTGCCTCTGTTGTTTCTTTCAACGCTCTGCAGCTGTTTTGATGTTGTCAAGCGCAGTATCTATTATTTCGTGGTGATGGAATCTGCACTTTTTCGGAAAAGTAATCATATCACTGATTTTATTTGGTGGTTCTCTGTTCTTTAGAATTACTGTCAGTGAAAGCATTGTTGATTCATTTGGGATTGCGTTTATTACCTCTTGAAATTGTGAAATGTTTTTGTCCCAGGTGGTATGCTTCCTGCGGCAATAGATTCTGCATAGTTTCCCTATTTCTTTCATCATTTTTTCGAATGGACTGGATGAATTGTGGTATCTAGATATATATACTAATGATATGTTTCTTCCTTCTAACATTCGTGTCCATTTTTCTGATTTGAATTGCGGCCCATTATCTGAAATGGCCTTTTGTACATAGGCTACAGCTGATAAAAAATCTGTTACGATGCTTTTGATACTGTTTTTGCAGTTGCTTTATCTAGTTGGGAAAATGTATCAAAATTTGATGTTATTTCTACGGCTACAAAAGTATAACTGAACCCTTTGTTTGTCCTGGGGATTTGACCAAAAAGATCCACTGCTGCCATATGTCAGCCTAGCAGGTATTATGGGGTACAGTGGTGGAATGTGAGGTACTCTCGATGATTTTGCTTTATGGCATATCTTACAGGTTGCTATAACCCTGCGAATGCGTTTGTCCATGTTGTTAAACTGACAACTTTGTCTAAGAATCAGAAAATTTTTTCTGGCTCCATAGTGTGCATAACTTAAGTGGGTATACCATATCAATTTATTTATTAGCTCTTCTGGAATGCACAGTAGGCAATTGTTGTTGTTTGGGTACGGGCGGCGAAATAGAATATTATTACGTATCGTGTAGTAGTTTGCAATTTTTTTGTTACCATTGTCCTGCCAAAGCGTTATGATTCCTTTCAGAGTTTTGTATTTCTTCGGCAGTCTCGCTATTTCCTTTAGCGATGATGAAATAAAATTTTCGAAGGTGACTTGCTGTATATGCATTAAACTGTAGTTTGTTTGACAGAAAGTATTTTCTCTCTCCCGTCGTTTGCTGTTGACCGATCTTGACAGTGCGTTCGCTACAATGTTCTGTCTGCCGGGAATGTGGATTCTTGTAAAGTAGAATTTCTGTGAATATAGTTTCCAACGGCTCAATCTGTCATGGGTGAATTTGGCTGACAGTAAAAATTGTATCGCTCTGTGGTCAGTATAGACTGTTGTGTGCCTTCTGTACAGATAATGGAGGAACCTTTTGAATGCCCAAACTACACATTGTGTCTCTGATTCCTTTACGGAATAATTACGTTCGGCTGATGAAAGTGTTCTGCTTGCAAACAGAATGTGTTTGATGACTGTTTTACCGTCTTCCTCTATTTACTGCTAAATATGCACTCCAAATGCGGTTATTGAGCTGTCAGTTGCAAATTGGAAAGATTTTTGTTGGGTCTGAAACTGATAGTAAAGGTGCGTTTAGTAATGCGTTTTTCAGATTTTCGAATTCGGATTCGACTTGTTCATTCCAGGACCAAATTGTGTTTTTGCTTGTTAATTGGAATAACAAGAGAGTGTCTAGAGCTTTGTAATGTATGAACTTACGAAACTAGTTAATTAGGCTTAGAAAGCTCCGAAGCTCCTTTTTGTTTGTTGGGACAATGATGTCATGTAACGCTTGCAGTTCATCAGGATCTGTTGCAATGCATTTTTCTGAAATTATGAGACCCAGAAATTTTATTGCGGCTTTTCCAAATTCTGATTTACTGAGGTTTACTGTTACACCTTCTTGCTGGAATATTCTCAGCAAATGTTCAAGAGTATGGTTATGCTGTTCCCAATTAGCTTCTGCAATGAGAATATCATCTACGTATGTTGTGATTTTGTTTTTAAGTTATTCTGGGAGTGTTGTGTTCGTGCCTCTTATAAATGCGACTGAAGAAATCGTTAATCCAAATAGAAGTTTACAGAACTGATAACATTCCCCAAACCAAAGGAAGCCGTGTATTTTCTACAGTTTGGGTGTAGCTCGATTTGCCAAAATTCGGATTTTAAGTCTAGGGTCGTGTAAATGGAAGTGTCATGGAATTTCTGTAATCACTCCTCAAGTGTCTGTGGGTGGTCGGTTTCTGTAATTGTTATGTTGTTCACTTGACGTGAATCAAGAACTAAACGAAGTGACCCATCCTTCTTTTTTACAATATGCAAAGGATTCATATACTGGGTGGCTGCTGGTTCAATTATTCCTTGTTTAAGCATTGCTTATAATTCCTTCTTTACCTCACCTGTATGTATGTGTGGAATGGGATAATGTTTTACTTTAAAAGTTTCATGTGGTTTTACCTGGAATTCATACATGAATCCTGGCATAGTTCCTGGAATGTTATTAAAGACTGTTTTATGCTGCACAAGAATATTCTCTAATTCTGCACGCTCTGTTTTGGTATTCGTCATACTTTACCATACTTTGCAAGCAATTTTTTCCATTACATTGTATTTATGGTCCTCTGGGATATCGCCATTATTTACATCTGTGTATAATGTTAAATAACAACCATTGTCGGAAGAATCTGGAATAATTTCTATCCTATTAATGCTTTGTTCTTCCGTTGATAATGTATTTTGGAATAACAGTACAATTTCCTCGTCTCCATTATGTAGTGTTAGATATGACAGTTTAAAATCGACATTGCGTCGTACTTCGCGAGGAAATTTACTCCTAATATGACGTCTGTTGCAATAGTGGAACTATCCAACAATTAGTGTAAAATGTTCTTCCTGCAAGAATAAATGATAACTGTGTCTGTCTCTTTACTTCTATTCCTTTGCCTGGAAATGCACCTTTGACCTTGGTTTTACTTAATGGGAATACGGTGTAGTTATTCTTCATATTGCATCTGATAAAAGTTTCTTCCTTAATTACTGACACTGGTGATCCTGAATCAATTATTGCTGGGATAACCTGTGATTGTATTCTTATGTGGACTACAGGGTGGCATATGGTTTTCTGTACTACTGGCTTCTCATGTAGTAGTGTATCACGTACATCATCGAATTTAATGGCATGTTCAGTCATGATACATTGTTTCCTTGTTATTTGTGTCGTTGTTCAGAAACGCGTCAGGGGCTTTTTCTAGTCATACCTGTTCTGATGTGTCATTTCCTGTCCAGGAATATTGTGAGATTTCTATTATCCGTATAGTTCTAACACTTTGATTCTTGGTGTCTTGTGATGGATGAAATCTAGTATCAGGTTCGTTCATACGATAATTATTCTGTTGTGATACTGAATAAAATTACTGTTGCGGAATATGCGTTGTGATTCCTGTTCGCTTCCTCTACGCCTGTCATAATAACTGCTGTTATATGGCGTTTGACGCTCATTATTCTGGAACTGCGGTTTTTGTATGTATTGGTTTCTTTGCTGTGGCGGCGTAGGATGAGTCATAGCTGGTGTGTTTGTTGGGGGCTGAGCCATGTGAAAATCAGCCCTATTTGGAAGGTTGTGATGTATCTCTGCCGTGCTACGCGGCTGGCTTCTTTGCTGCTGTGTATTCAAACTCACATTGTTGCTATAATGCGTTTGATTATAGCCCTGTGTGTAATCTGAAACAAAGTTTTCCCCTTCACTGCGAATGCGTTTCTCACAATTGTTATTCACAAACCATGACAGTTCAAAATTACCTTTGTTCGGCTGATTTGCGTTTTGTCTTGAAAAACTTTTATTGACAAAAGCATAATCAGACTGGCGTATTTCTAGTAGTTGTAATAGTTCCAAAAATGCGGAAATGTTGTCTTTCTGTTGGCCTGTTAGTAATGAAACCTCCAATGATCTTGGAAGCTCTGAAATGCAAAATGGTATTAGTGCGGATTGGCTGTACGGTTCATTTAAATACTGGTTTAGCTCTACCATGTATTCAAGGAATTGTGTTATGGTGTGAAAGTTGGAATTCTCAAAGTTTGGCAGACTAATTAACTGATCTTTAATACTGCTTTTGATTGTGTCTGACCAATATACTGACAAAAATGCTTCTTGAAATGCTTATAGTGATAACATCGCCTTGCAATTGGTCTCATTCTCCTTGCCGGTTCACCTTCAAGGAAACTACTAATGAATTCCAATTTGTGTTGTTCTGGCCATGTCGGTGAGAATGCAACGTTAAATTGTTGTATCCAATCTAAGGGGTGTATTTGTGTTCTGTCGTTCTCGAACGTTTTAATTTCCTAAGTGATAGAAAATGTTTGTGGTCGACTCCATTATTTCTGTATGTGTAATTGTTATCACAATGGTGTGAGCATGGGTTTGTGCTCCGTTGTTCGTGATCAAGATCCCTTACTCTCTGTAGTCTACCTACGTTGTATGGGTTGTCCACCTGCGACATATCATGATAATGTGCCTTTTGTTGGTGTGCATTGTTTAGAACCGTTTCATGTGTTTCAGCTATTATTTGCTGTAATGAATCAAATTTTTTGGTGTAACAACTTGTTACTTTCTTATAAATCTGAAATTGTCTGTTGCACATTCTTACTTTGCATACTCTGACTTTCAGAAATCTGTTGAAGTGGGACTGGTGGAGTATCATTTGGAGTGGTGTTATCTGATTTGGCGTCGTTGTTAGTGTCTAACACATCCATTCTCGTAGTGAGCTCATCGATTTTCTCTGTGAGTTCTTTTTGTAACTTACGATTTCTTTTAGTCACTTTCTTTCAGACTGCTTTAAAAGTTTCTGGATCTTGTACAATTTCTATCTGCTCTATTCTGTCAGTAAGTGTTTGAATACCATCTGAAAGTTTGTCCTTGACATTCTGTATTTCAGCGTCTGTGTTTGTTTTCGCCTCTTTTTTGTTCACTTGTACCTCAGTAAGAGTTTCTTGTATTTGAATAGTATTCCCTTTAACAGTTTCAATATCTTCCGATATTGATGCAATGTTATTGTCTACATACGTTCTTCCTGGGCAAACCGAGCGAGGTAGCGCAGTGGTTAGCACACTGGACTCGCATTCGGGAGGACGACGGTTCAATCCCGTCTCCGGCCATCCTGATTTAGGTTTTCCGTGATTTCCCTAAATCACTTCAGGCAAATGCCGGGATGGTTCCTTTGAAAGGGCACGGCCGATTTCCTTCCCCATCCTTCCCTCACCCGAGCTTGCGCTCAGTCTCTAATGACCTCGTTGTCGACGGGACGTTAAACAATAATCTCCTCCTCCTCTTTGTGAGCAAACAGTTTTCTTTTGTCTTCCTGTCGCTGTTTAGTGATTGTGTGTAATTATTCTTTCCTTTCTTTGTCTTGTGATCGCTCGAATTTGCGGTGATTATTAAAACCTTCGTCAGTCTGAGCGTTTACTTTGGCAAAATTTTCTACCACTGTCTCACGTAGACTAAGTGCAAGTTCATCATGTTGTTTTTTTTATAGTTCTTTCAACTCTTCTTTTGTCTGTGAACATTTTTAGCGACTGCTTTAATTTCATTTTTTGTGTCTTTTGATTCTTGTGACATTTTATCTAGTATTTAATTCGTGTCTTGTGACTGCTTGTCTAGTTTTAGTGACGGTTTTTCTCGTTTGTCCATTTGTAGTTTGAGTTGTAGCGAAATTGCCATCATTGTATCCGTTTTGGACTGATCTGTGTTTGTTTCTATATTGGTTGTTGAAAGTTGTGCATCTGTGTTCATTTGAACATTTTCAGAAGACTGTAACTGTGTATTTGTTGCTGAGATACCGTCTGTTGCTACATTGGTATCAGATTCATTCATCACGTCTTCCATGATTTTGGAATTTTCGTCATAGTAACTATCTTGTCTGCTACACGGATTCAGTAGCTGTGTACCAACTGTTGTATTTGTACATGTTGCGTGGTGCAACGTTGTCACATCGTTTGACTGCATTTGGCGTCTTCGTTATTGTGACTGTCACATCTGCTACGCGGATTATGTAGCTATCTATATACCTTCTGTTCTATTTGAAAGTATATCGTTTTGTATTGTTGTCGCATTGTCTGATGGCATAGCTAAATTCATATGTTCGTCACTGTATTGCAAATTATTTACAATCGCGGACATCTGATTCTCTGACATTTCACTGCTGGGATCATTGCGTGTAGGATTATTAACTACTGCTAAATTATTTTTTTGTCTGTATTTTTTATGGTCCTGTCGAGCAACGTACGAGTATTTGGTTCTGCGTGGCATGGTCGGTCATTAACACTGTGCACCACAATAAATCACTTTACAAAGCGGAGTCAACAAAAAGGCAAACAGAATTGCCGATGCGCTGTAAATAAATGCATACACATTAGTAAATGCGTTGCGTCAGTTAATATTAGCTTAACAAGAAAATATTTCAGAGCCAGTATATCCACACATTCACAGTAGATTCTCTAAGTATTCGTACCGTTCGGATATCGCCAAGTGCAACCTTCCCGTGGAATAAATAAAAGAAACAAAGATTGAACCTAATGCGTTTAGACACTAACCTCCCAGTCTAGAATAAAATAATTTAACTTACTTTCCATATAATGAAAGAAATAAAGAGAACTGAACTTTTTGTGACCAGCAGCTTTCCTGTCTGGATATGATTTTGACAATGTGTCTGATCTGATAGTCTTTAGCGTACACAATGCTGTATGCCTTGTGCCTTTATTGGTAACAATATTAATGTGACTGATCAGAAGAAGATTATTTCGACGTGAACACATAAGCTTACACCGTGGCCCTTAGTACTAGTTGTCTATGCAATGAACCTGAAAACCTACATATATATTTTCCTTACCTTTTATTTTACTGGGTCGCCTTTGGATAACGCCATCTGACTGTACGTCTGAATACATTCACTCTGATCTATTGTAGGTAATTATTTGGGTAGGCGTTCATTTACTGGGATTGCAAACATGCGAGCTGAAACTTTACTTATTAATCATTTGCTTTTTTGATTGAAGTTACTGGTGAAAAATTCAATGTCATTATTAAATAAAAAACTGAGAAAAGTCAACAAAAGATAAATCTCGTGGTTACTGGGTTCAATGAAAAAATAATACGATATTGACTGAGATAAACTGATCTATTCTGAAAATGACTGAGTATAAATTTTTATCTCTTTGTAATGATTCAATTTATAAAACTTTGCTTAGCACTTAAATACCTTTGATGCCTTCATGACGTCGATTTTTAATAATTCATGAATAGTGACCAATTAAGTAATATACAGCTGGTGGCGAACAGGCACACCACTCTGTCTCTACACACAACTTCACTGCACAAAGGTTGACTCAAGAGTGTTCTATCGACAATGCTGCGCGATTCTCGCTGCGCTCCCTATATAATAATGCGCGGGCTCTCCCGCCAACATTGAGCTTTGTGCGGATACTTCACTGTCAACATAGATATCCAAATAACTTAAATAATTTTTTACAAAACACATTTCTTAACATTTTTCGTACACACTGTAATTGTTATTTACATATTTCTTAGCTTATAAATATTTTTGATCAGTTTATTAGTGTGATTTATTTATGTTTTGGCCTGGTTGATTTTCTATTGACATATTTCAGTCTAAACGCTTTCACGCTCTTTATTCTCTGTTTTTAATATAGTAGTGAACATTGTAACACATTTCTGGCGCTACCAACTACCTTATTGAATACACAATTTCGTTTTCTAAATGAAACCGAACCGTTAGAAATGTTCCTTGACCACTTTCCTTAGGAATCAGTTACGTATCCACGGAAATTATGCGGCACACTCGTTCTCCAACTAACACATAAATGTTGCTTTCCCGGTAAAGTAAAGAAAAGGCATCACATGTAAATTCAAGTGTGCACACCTTCTGTTTAAAGAGCTGCACTCACAATGAATTTACGACGAGGGTCACGTTTCGTTCGTTTGTTGGGGAACTGTTTTCCCGGTTCGATCATCCGGTTGCGAGCTGGCAAACACATCGATTATGTAGGCACGCTCTGCGCCTGCCCCTACCCTTCTGCACTTGGTCACCTACGGACGACAGGAGGCAGTGCAGAGCACTGCTGTGTAGCTATGCACATCTACAAATGCGGCATGTATTCTTGACAACGTTCGCAAGCTTTCAAAGCTACCGAAAAGTAAGAAAAGTTCTGTAATAAAAAAGAGAAATCAAACAAGATCCGCCATAGTCACAAGTTGTAGCCCAACGTTACTGTTGGAAGTCGTGATGTAAGTAGTCCCTATTAAACAGGGGAAGTAAGGAATACACACTTTACAATCACATTAATGTTACCATCTGTCAGACGACTTCGGCAACGGTAATCGCTGAAAGACGTGTAGAAATTGTCAGTGAGGTTCTGGAAGTGACGGACAGGGATACGGAGCCGTGACGACTCCAGTGCCGCAGCCGACCGGTATGGCCGAGTGGTTCTAGGCGCTTCAGTCTGGAACCGTGTGACCGCTACGGTCGCAGGTTCGAATCCTGACACGGGCTGAGATGTGTGAGATGTCCTTAGGTTAGTTAGGTTTAAGAAGTTCTAAGTTCTAGGGGACTGACGACCTCAGATGTTAAGTCCCATAGTGCTCAGAACCATTTGAACCATTTTTTTCCAGTTCCACGGCTAGGTTTCTCGGTTGAGGATCCACGACGTGAAGAGTCCTGCAGAAGTCGTCTCACAGATTCACTGTTGGGTTTACACCCGGGAAGTAACGTCACCAGGGGAGTATGATAAACTCATCCTGGTGTTCTTCGAACCATTCACGTACATTGCGAGCTGCGTGAGACATTGCATTGTCCTGCTTGTAGATCCCGTCGTGTCGAGGAACAACAAATTGCATGTAACGGGTTGGGTGGACATGGTCCCCAAAGGATAGATGGATACTAATGTCGCTCCATTGTGCCTAGCAGAACGACGAGATAACACAGCGAGCGCCCTCCGGCCGGAACCCTTCCGACGATTGTTGCAGGGTGTTTGCATTCAGACGTTTCATGCCATACCCGCCTCTGACATCTGTCCAATTGAGCACAAAACGTGACTCCGCAGAAAAGACCACCTGTCGCCAGTCAGTGGACGTCCCGTTGCGTTGTTGGAGTGCAAATTCCAACCTTCGCCGCCGATGAACAGCAGCCACCATGGGTGCATGAATTAGGTGCCTGCAGCAACGTTCGCTGAATGGTCATTGGGTAGGCTCTCTTGGTAGCCCCTTGATTCATCTGGTGATCAGTTATTTAACACTTGCGCGTCTATTCACCTGTGCACATCACAGCCGTCTTTCACCCCTGTCATCTATGGTGCACCACAGTTGCCTCGCTGCCGGTTTTGAATAGCGCCAGTCTGGCATGCATGGTATACTTTAACCACAACTTCACGCGAACAGTTTACAAATTTAGCCGTTTCGGAAATGTTTCCACCCTTTTCCCGAAATCCAATGACCACACCCTTTTGAACATCTTTGAATGGTTATTGCACGCTGATGTCAAACATAGGCGGTGGTCACAATAATGCGCTTGGACAGTGTATTTTATCATTTCCAGAAGTGTGCTGTTCCGTCACAACCACAACTGCGTCTGGAAAGTTGAAAAGTTGTGGTAAGGTCTTATGGGACCAAACTGCTGAGGTCATCGGTCCCTAAGCGTACACCCTACTTAATCTAACTTAAACTAACTTACGCTATGGGCAACACATACACCCAGGCCCGAGAGAGGACTTGAACCTCCGGGGGGAGTCGCTCGGACCGTAACAAGGTGCCTCAGACCGCGCGGCTACCCCACGAGGCAACTGCGTCTGATACTTGACGGTACGTCGTTAGCTTGACTTATATCTTCTTTCTACAGTTTCAGAAATTGTCGTGAAATTCAGTTATTGATTTTCTCGGTGCGGTATTGTTTAAACAGACACCCAGTAAAATCAGCTAGTCGTGGGCTTTGGCACAAGCAAACTCACTTGAAACTCATATTCTTCTACGTTAATATACCATAGGATTATTTCCCAGGAAATTGAACTGTGTGCTTTCCGTCTTTCATATAGTTTTAGCTTTCCCCTATCCTTGAAACGTCTACACGAAAACAAACATCTATTACAGGTCATTAAAGATGCTTCACAAATAAAAATAAGTGAAACATGTGTGGTACAACATAAATAGCATTTCACTTATTTGCATTAATTGCGTGAACCACATCTCCAAGAACGTAAATATTGTATTGTAACTTCTCATCTCTCTCTGTAGAGACGGGTAACACACAATATGGTTGGTTCAAATCGCTCTGAGCACTATGGGACTTAACATCTGAGGTAATCACTCCCCTAGAACTTAGAACTACTTAAACGTAATTAACCTAAGAACATCACAAACATCCATGCCCGAGTCAAGATTGGAACCTGCGACCGTAGCGGTAGAGCGGTTCCACACTGAAGCGCCTAGAGCAGCTCGGTCATAGCGGCTGGCAACACAATATGTACAAGAGCCAAGAGGGAATCATAGGAGTCGACGACCAAGGACGAAGTACTCGGATTAAAAAGGGTGTAAGACAGGGATGTAACCTTTCGCCCATACTGTTAAATCTGCACATCGAAGAAGCGATGTTGGAAATAAAAGGAAGGTTCAGGAGTGGAATTAAAATTCGGTATTAAAGGATATCAATCACACGATTCGCAGTTGAAATTGCTATCCTGAGTGAAAGTGAAGCACAATTATATGATCTGTTGAACGGAATGAACAACCTAATGAGTACAGATTATGGACTGAGAGTAAACTGGAGAAAGACAAAAGTAATGAGAAACTTAACATCAGCATTGATGGTCACAAAGTAGATGAAGTTAAGAAATTATGCTACCTAGGCAGTAAACTAATCATAGACGTATGAAGCAAGGAGGACGTCAAAATCAGCAATGGCAAAAAGGGTATTCCTGTAAAAGGGAAGTCTACTAGTATCAAATATTAGACTTCATTCGAGGAAGAAATTTCTGAGAATGTACGTCTAGAGTATAGCATTGTATGGTAGTGAAACATGGACTGTGGGAAAACCGAAACAGAAGAGAATCTAAGCATTTGTGATGTGGTGCTACAGACAAACGTTGAAAATTAGATAGACTGATAAGGTGAGGAATGAGGATGTTCTGTGCAAAATCGGAGAGGAAAGTAATATGTGAAAAACACTGATAACGAGAAGGGACAGGATGATAGGAGATCTCTGTTGAAACATGAGAAAATGACTTCGATGGTACAAGAGGGATCTGTAGAAGGGAAAAACTTTAGAGGAAGACAGGGACTGCAATACATCCAACAAATAACCGAGGACCTAAGTTGCAAATGCTACTCTGAGATGAAGAGGTTGGCGCAGGAGAGGAATTCGTGGCGGCCCGTATCAAACCAGTCAGAAGACTGGTTCCCCCCCCCCCCCCCCTCCAAACAAAAAGGACTTCACTTCGTCAAATTGTTATAAAACCAAAGATATTCTTCTGACTTTCACCGCTTCCGAAACTAAATAACTTTATCATAAGCATCCAACCAATTAATTAAATTCTTCAATGTATATAGGGTATTCTTTCGTAAGTAAGCTAATATGTGTCATTTAACATTTAACAATTACCAAGTAATAAAATATTTCAACTAATTTAATAAAAACGATCTTCACTTGGTAGTTTCCAGCAAGAGATTGACTGCATTGTAAAGACATAAAAGACACTGAATATTCATTAATTAATCGAAGAATTTATTATAATATGTTACAATGAAATAAATTATGTGCAATACATCGTGTAGGCGGTAAGATTCCCTGTGGTGCTGGGCAACTTCTGCTTCACTGCTACTTTCAAACACTCCACTACCAACCAACACGAGATTAGGCTGCAAGTATATCTAGTATGGGTACGCGACGTATGTTTCACACTAACATAACTATACTGTTAGGCATGGCACCTGTTAGGGAGTGCACGGATCTCTGTAGCCCATTCACGTCTCGTAACTAATTTGATGACGAGCCCGCAGTAGCGACCAGCCAAAATTTGCTTTCAATGCACTTCATTTGAAAAGCACGATTATTAGTTTTGAATGTGCGAAATTCCTCTTCAGAGATTTTACATTAGAAACGTGGTAAGTTGTTTTACAAGCGTCCTGCTCTAGAACAGATGTGAATTAAACGTTTGAAATGCGTGCTACCACCAACTAAAATCATTGCTACGTTTCAAAACTCGTGGCAAAGTTCAACTTCCATTAGACGGATTCTTGGAATATTTGTATTAATCGTATTTCGCCAACAAATAGCTTCACGTAGTTCTAGAAACAATGAAGGAGTGTTATGATTTAAAGCCCAGTTGGCGACGAGGGCATTAGAGACGGAGAACAAACTCTAGTTAGGGAAGAATTTGCAAGGAATCTCGACCGTTCCCTTCCAACGGTATCATACCGGAATCCGACTTACGCGACGTAGGGAAATCACGGAATATGGACGGTCGGCAGTGATTTGAACCACTCTGTCAACGAATACGAGTCCGTGTGTTGTCACTGCACCGCTGTATCCTACTTTGCTCTTGACATATCCACAGTCAAAGCGGTGCTCATTGGTAAACCATTGAGCCCCAATGGTTTCTGCCATACAATCCATCATTTTATTCGTTTTGTTTTTAAGGACTATTGCCGTCAGCACGAAAGCACCGAAGTTAAGAAATCTCTAATTGACAGCTTTCCTAGCATCGGTGTTTTCATGCTAAAAGCGCTGCAGTCAGTTGTCAACCCAGGAACTACAAACGTGCGCTGAAATTGGCGCGCTATTGAAACTTCCACTATGTAAAGCACAAAATAAAATATATAAATTAACTGACCTCAAATGTGAAATTTAAAACGTGAACGTGAAATTTAAAACTTCGGCTTTCGGTTTGCTGTCTTCAACTGCCACACCAGACTGGTCAACAAAAGACTGATGGAAATCTTACTCCCGCTTAGCGATTCTACATACGGCCAGATAGTCTGTTTACAGTTCTTAGGGAACAAACGAGCAATAAATTACAAGGGGACTGTAGATAACACGTTGTCATCCTATGAGAAATTTGGTTGCAACATGTCGTTGAAACTATCGTCACATCTGTGTTCGGGCAAGAACAGTACAGTAGCTACAATACGTCCGAAGTAAATAGTACACAATGAAAGGAGAACATCCGGATTGAATCCCAGTTCGATTTTACAAAGAGCGCTCTACGCCATTGGCCCATTGTCTAGCTTGCATTCATCGTGAATTTCTCGCTCAACACAAAGTCCCAAGTGATTGGAAAAAAGCACAAGTGTCTCCGGTATATTGTTGTTGTTGTTGTGGTCTTCAGTCCTGAGACTGGTTTGATGCAGCTCTCCATGCTACGCTATCCTGTGCAAGCTTCTTCTGAATCTGCTTAGTGTATTCACCTCTTGGTCTCCCTCTACGATTTTTACCCTCCACGCTGCCCTCCAATGCTAAATTTGTGATCCCTTGATGCCTCAGAACATGTCCTACCAACCGGTCCCTTCTTCTCGTCAAGTTGTGCCACAAACTCCTCTTCTCCCCAATTCTGTTCAATACCTCCTCATTAGTTATGTGATCTACCCATCTAATCTTCAGCATTCTTCTGTAGCACCACATTTCGAAAGCTTCTATTCTCCTCCTGTCCGAACTATTTATCGTCCATGTTTCACTTCCATACATGGCTACACTCCATACAAATACTTTCAGAAACGACTTCCTGACACTTAAATCTATACTCGATGTTAACAAATTTTTCTTCTTCAGAAACGATTTCCTTGACATTGCCAGTCTACATTTTATATCCTCTCTACTTCAACCATCATCAGTTATTTTACTCCCTAAATAGCAAAACTCCTTTACTACTTTAAGTGCCTCATTTGCTAATCTAATTCCCTCAGCATCACCCGATTTAATTTGACTACATTCCATTATCCTCGTTTTGCTTTTGTTGATGTTCATCTTATATCCTCCTTTCAAGACACTGTCCATTCCGTTCAACTGCTCTTCCAAGTCCTTTGCTGTCTCTGACAGAATTACAATGTCGTCGGCGAACCACAAAGTTTTTACTTCTTCTCCATGAATTTTAATACCTACTCCGAATTTTTCTTTTGTTTCCTTTACTGCTTGCTCAATATACAGATTGAACAACATCGGGGAGAGGCTACAACCCTGTCTCAATCCTTTCCCAATCACTGCTTCCCTTTCATGCCCCTCGACTCTTATAACTGCCATCTGGTTCCTGTACAAATTGTAAATAGCCTTTCGCTCCCTGTATTTTACCCCTGCCACCTTCAGAATTTGAAAGAGAGTGTTCCAGTTAACATTGTCAAAAGCTTTCTCTAAGTCTACAAATGCTAAAAACGTAGGTTTTCCTTTTCTTAATCTTTCTTCTAAGATAAGTCGTAAGGTTAGTATTGCCTCACGTGTTCCAACATTTCTACGGAATCCAAACTGATCTTCCCCGAGGTCCGCTTCTACCAGTTTTTCCATTCGTCTGTAAAAAATTCGCGTTAGTATTTTGCAGCTGTGACTTATTAAACTGACAGTTCTGTAATTTTCACATCTGAACACATAAGAACGGTAAAAGAACGGACCCGCAAAATTAGAGACCAATATCGCTCATTTCTGATTGCTGTAGAATCCTTGATCACATATTCTCAGTTCGAATTTAATAAACTTCCTTGAGGTTAAGAAGCTTATGTCCACGAATCCGCACGGTTTAAGAAAGCATCGCTCGTGCGAAACTCAGTTCGCCTTTTTCTCAAATGATATACTGAGGACTATGGATGAAGGGCAAGAGGCAGATTCCATAATTCTAGATTTCTGGAAAGCATTTGACACGGTGCCCCATTGCAGGCTGTACGAGCATGTGGAATAGGTTCACAGATATGTAAGTGGCTCGAAGACTTCTCAAGTAATAGAACCCACTACGTTCTCCTCTACAGTGAGTGTTCGTCAGAGACAAGTGTATCGTCAGGAGTGCCCCAGAGAAGTGTGGTAGGACCACTGTTGTTCTCTGCACACGTAAATGATTTGGCGGACAGGGTGGGAAGCAAACTGCTATTGTTTGCTGATGACACCGTGATTTACGGTAAGGTGTCGAAGTTGGGTGACTGTAGGAGGATACAAGACGACTCTGAAAAAATTTCCAGTTGGTGTGATGAATGGCAGCTAACTGTGGAAAAATGGAAGTTAAAGCAGATTAGTAGGAAGAACTGATAGCGATTATCACAAAGAAAATTCGAAATTAGCTATAGTTTTTATTTTACACTGTTTTATTACGGTGAGATAATTATATACGGTCTTTTATGTTGAGTTTAAAATCAAATATTATAATGGTTTGTGAAATTCATAATAACTAGTAACAAGAGATTATATTATTGTCCCTGGTCTTACTTGTGTGAAATATTTTGGATATAAGCATTTCGATACCAAGTTTAGTGATCTCTTTGCCTCCCTCTTCGTCAACTTCAGTGTCTTTATTAATGCGTCTAATAATTTTTGCACATTTGTTTCCAGATTAACTACTAGTTGTTCAAGTTGAATTCTATTGAAGTGAATAAAAATGGCACGAGTTTGTGTTAACAGTGCTGACACATTTTGCTATGTGTGTGGAGAAGTGACATTTGCTTCACAAAAGCAGAAAATAGCTCCATTGATTAAAAAAGCTTACCGTTGCTATTTTGGGTACAAATTAGGTGATCAGGATAAACCCTGGGCTCCACATGTGAACACTTGGCCACCAACCTCTGGAATTGGATGCATGGAAAATGACGTTGAAGGGCCTTTGCAGTGCCCACGATCTGACGTGAGCCAACTAACCATGTCAGTGAGTGCTACTTTTGTATGGTTCCTCCTATCAAGAAGGATTTTCTAAGAAGAAGAAGATGACGGTGATCTATCCTAACATTCCATCACCATAGGTCCAGTTCTAGATGGGGAGGGATTGTCAGCACCAGAACCACTGACAGAATACGAGATGACTTCTGATGGAGATTCTGAATGTCCTGAACCATGTACATCACACTATCCAGAGTTTCTTCCAAATATATCGTCAACTGATGATCCACAAAAATTGTCTCAAAATGAGTTAAGTGATCTCATTAGAGATTCGGAGCTCTCTAAAGCTAGGGCTGAGATTTTAGCATCAAGACTGCGACATGGCAATCTAGTGGAATGCAATGTAAATGTTTCAGAGCAATAATTCACTCCTTTTTCTAGCATGCAAGGTAGTCTTGTGGCATGTGTAGACATAAATGGTCTAATGAAGGCTCTCAGAATTAATTACAACCCTAATGAGTGAAGACTATTTATTGATTCGTCAAAGTTGTACATAAAAGCAGTGCTTTTACATATTGGTAACGAGCCTCCTTCTATTCCAGTTGGACATAATGTGCATATGAAAGTGTCACACCAAAACACGAAAATTTTACTAGAAGCCATCAAGTATAATGACTCTCAATGACAGATTTGTGGTGATGTGTACTGCCATTAGGTATGCAGTTAGGGTATAGTAAATATCGCTGCTCTCTCTGTGAATGGGACAGCCTATATGGTGCATCTCATTACAGTAAACGCGAATGGCCCAACAGAAAATATCTTCAACTAGGTGTGCCGAACATTATGAGTGAACCTCTGGTAGACCCTAAAAAGATTCTCCTCCCGCCCTTGCACATCAAGTTGGGTCTCATAAAAGACTTTGTTAAGGGAATGGTCAAAGATGGTGACGCGTTTAAATACTTCAGGCAAAAATTCCCTTACTTAGCCGATGCCATAGTAAAGGACGCCATCTTTGTAGGTCCACAGATTCTAGAGCTTTTTGGAGACCATACTTTTGATGTAATCTTACAAGGTGATGAGAAGTGTGCATGGGAATGTTTTAAGACAGTCTGTTTACAGTTCTGGGGCAGCAAACGAGAAATAAATTACAAGGAGATTTTAGATAACATGTTGTCGTCTTATGAAAAACTTGGTTGCAACATGTCACTCAAAATGCATTTCTTACATAGTCATCCTGACTTCTTCCCCAAATATTATGGTGCAATAAGTGATGAACATGGGGAGTGATTTCATCAAGATATTGCCACATTCCAGAAGAGCTATGCCGGAAAGTGGAGCCCTACTATTTTAGGAGATTACTGCTGGATTGTCATAAGGTATGTTCCCGAGTATGCGTATAAACGTCAAGCCAAGCGAAAACGGTCGTCTTCTGCATTTATCTCTGAACAAAATATGGAAATTTACCATTTGTAATCCTTTATATACATTTGTGACCAGTTAATTTATATACTTTCTTTCGTGCTTTACATAGTTCTGGTACAGAGTAGACTTACAAAGTATTTTCATTCATGTAATATTATCTTCACTTTTTCTTAGTATTTTACTTTTGTACTTCCAGAACGGTACTGAAATTTATCAATGCATAACACATAACATAAATCAAGTAATTATTCACTTAAAATTTTTTATGCTGAATCTTGGAACGTGAATGCATATTTAGTTAGTTATTTATACAAAAATGTAGATTACTTTTTAAAAAAAACTAGAGCTAAATATTTATGAAGATTTATGATTATTTCGTATCAGTTTATACTGAAAGAAACATAAGTAACTCAAAACCATGCAATTTATAGAGTTTCACTTTAAATTTGTTGTTCAGTGTTGCCACTAATGGCAACAACAAATGCACACCAAAAAACTTGGTCTCTTCAAAACCAAATAATGTGCACACAAACAAATCCACAGCGCTCCAGAGCTGCAATAGCCAACTTAATGCAACTTACAGTGCATATCAGATTGACATTGCTTTCAAACAAGGACTGTATTTTTATCAATAAAATGCAGGTGGAATCATTAGAGGCTACAAGATATTTAGCGTAGGTGACACAAAATAGGGGAAGAAATGTGGATAACGAACAAAGATATTAATTTCATAATGATCAGCCAATTTTCTGATGAAGATTCTCTATTGGAAGAAATAGTAAAAGAAAATGTCTGATATTCGTATCTAGCATGTAGTCATATATCAAAAGCCATTAAAGACGACATAAGAAAAATTAACGACATGATAGCCTACAGTAAAGGAGTTGATTGAGTAATTGTTATGGACACCAAAGCAACATCTAGCTCTTGGAACGTACAGTAACAAACTCCAGACAAAAGGAGATGGGAGAATTTCTGGCTTCCATCAATCTGTACCATCTGAACGAGAGGAATCATGTAACAACTTCTGAAAACATTAAGCAGAGGAGCAATACTGATTTAACAATGACCATTTCTCACCTACTGCCGATTCTAAGCCAATGGACGTGTGGTGAGGAAATGTGTTGCTCTAACCACAAGATTATTAGTTTTAGCATAGAGGTATACCCAACAGTATATGGTAATTCAAACTAAAAAATTGTTAGAGACAAAAACCTGAGAAGCTTTGATGGGTACTTGTTTCAAGAACTTAAGTATAAATATTAACCAAACACGGACTTAAACAACTTAAAAGAAATACACTGATCAGCCAGAACATTATGACCATTGCCCACCGCCACGTTGGATGCCGCCTGGTTCCGTTGCGGACACGTGACGTGGTAACCAAAGTATGTAACCGGAGCACACACGGCCAGAGGATCAACCTAGCGAAGGCTGAAACGGAGAAATCCATTGAGATAAATGACTTTGACAAAGAGAAGTTATTATTTCGCGGAACCTGTGAACGAATATCTTGAAAACGGCGAAGATGGTCGACTATTCACATGCTACTGTTGTGAGCATCTACGGAAAGAGGTAGAAGCACAGCGAAACTGCCACTAGGTGCTAAATGGTTGGACGACCACGACTCTTCACAGAACGTGGAGTCCGGAGGCTTGTCTGCTCCGATTACGTAAATAATCAAATACTGTGAAGGATATTGTTTAAGATATATGCTAAAATGATGAAAAAGACTACAGGCTATATGTTAAACAATCCTTTTAAAAGGTCAGACGGGATTGAAGCAGAGAAGTTCGTCCACAGACGGTGCGTTCCTTATGAAGCAAATAAAAGATAAATTTAATAAAGAGACTCGTGTAACTTTTAAAGATTATGTAAAAGCATTCGATCGTATAATAAGGCAAAAACTATGGAGAATATTGTTTATCCCACAAATATTATAAAGGTCCTAAGAGATGTATATACAGATAACAAAATAATAATTAAAACAGGTGCAAGAATTTCAGATATGATACCAGTAAATCATGTTGTCAGACAACGGTGCAGTTTATCACCACCATAACTTAATATATACATTGACAACATCTTAAGGCGACGGAAACAAGAAATATATCCTGGCTTACAGATGCCACAAAATGGAAACATGAACACATTCCAAATTCTGAGGAGTGACAGTATCTACCAAAATCAGGCAAAAATGTCCAATAAAGATGGGTTCGAAATGCATGTCGTAAGTGCTATAAGTACTCATCTTCGCTACTGTGACACACACATCTTCTACTACAAGCTATTTCCTGTTACGAACGACCTGCAAAATGCGGTAAACAAATGAGGCACATTTCTTTGTTATTGACCTGATATATTTCTTCCTTCCTTGTGGCCTTGGTCGCGTGTCAGGGTGTAACCTCCCCCTCACTTACAGACCTTAATGACAGTAAAATTAACCGCGTAAACCTAATGGAAATTCGGGAAAAGCAATCGTCACCGAAGTTAATCTGTCAGTAAAGAGGGAGGAAATGGTTACATCTAAATGAAAGGAAGAATGCAAATGCAACTAGTGGAAATTAATTTTGAAAAGGGGTAAAGTGAATAAAAAAGTAAATGTACGGTCGTTACGTTAAGAATTAACTGGCGTTAATTACATAGATGAGATTTGGGGAAAATTACGGTCGCCAGTCCTATGGACAACTACTATAATAACTGAAAAAAAGGTTATTTCACATATAATTAGCACTAAAAGCGAGGCAACTGAAGGTTGACACGTGTTGTGTGAAAACTGAATGTTTGTCAGAAATAATAAATTACGCTACACTCTGACTTAGTTTACCAAAGGAATTAATAAAACCGGAAAACTGAAAGATAATTTAGTGACTGAAATTAATAGTGATCTTTGTTTCTGAAGCACTACGAAATTCAATAAAATAAGGCTAGTCTTGGGCTACCTCAACAATAATTTCAAAAGCTATTTGAATCCACGCAATTTAGAAATAAGAGATTTAACTTTGAACTTGAATTAAATGATTCTGAACAATTAACAATAGTAAAATTTTGTACGTACGAAGCTGAGCTGCAGTCACAGGTAAGCTAGAATATGGTAACAAAACTCACACTCTTAATTTGTGCTTGTGTAATCTAAATATTGTAGTCAGCTATGAATACCTTAACTGAACTCTAAAATTAAAGCAGTGAAATGGAATGATACTACTTTAATGCTGGAGTTTGAATTTCAATGACACTCAGGTTCGTTTCGGAAAAGGAAGGGACCCTGCTTGGTAATGCAATTGTGGCAATGAGCAACAAAGGTTCATGCTAAGTTGCTGTATTTTAGTGATGCTAATGGAATAGTTTGAAAAGCTGAGGTGCTTTCAATCTTCCTTGTTGGCTGATTGAAGGTTTGAAGTCGTCGATCGAGGAGGTGGCGACAATCACTCATTGTCGGCCGTCGCTGTTGCAGAAGATGGATGTTGGCGCGCCTTCTTCTCGACATGGTCACCAGGCGAAACGGGCTCTTGATGTGCGCCAGCTAATGCTTCCCGTCCGCGACACCATGTCAGAAACTATTATAGCAAGTCGAGCGCAATTACATGCTGTCAAACCCCGGAAGCATGGCAACTTACGGGATCGTCACTCAACACACCTGCTCCACCGCCCTACTCCAGCCAGACTCTGCTCTGCCCGCGCTCCACGCGGCAGAGTTAACACTGCCAAAGATCCTAAACACTTTGGTTCTCCACACGACCTATCTATATAATCGTTCGATAGCATAGTTTTCCCTAGGCAAAACCAAGCATAAAAATACAAATAGTATCTACAAAACAAAGAAATTATACATCGACATGAATATATATATAAGGTAAAAAATTTATAGTACAATAGATGGAAATAGGAGGATATGGATTTCCGGCGTTACTAGGGTCGGCCTTGTTACTATTGATTTGGCAGAGTTAGTTGCAGAGGGTTGTCTGATGCCCTTCCTGCCGCCACCCTGAAACCTCCTCCCACCCCTCCCCCACCCCTATGGTGGAATGATTGTACCCCAGCTGTCTGCGTCTAATGTAAGCCATGGAGTAGTGCAAACGTTTTCAAATGTCGACGAGTCGTGCAACTGAGGCAGAACGTGGGGACCAGTACAATATTAACCTAGCGGGATGTGGAAAACGGCCTAAAAACCACATCCAGTCTGGCCAACATACCAGACCTCATCGTTAATCCACCAGGCGAAATCGATCCAGGGCCGGCCCGCCTACCTGAGTTCAGGAACCAGCGCATTAGCGCTCACGGCTACCCTGGCGTTTAGTTGATCGTATATATATAGTATGCAATAAACATCTGTTAATGTAGTTACTGTAAACAGTATTCACAGACCTGAGCGCATATATTACTTCTAATGAAACCAATTTGTGCGTTCGTAAACGTGTTAAACGCGTTTACATTGTCGTTTTTCTGTGAAGGGCTATCGTTCCCCACAGGAAATGACAGACGCGACCGACTGTTATGGTCTGGCAGAAGAAAGCAATCTTTGAGACTCTGTCCTGTATACTGAAAAATATCCAGACGCTCTGCTGTTTCACAGTAATTGTATAAGTCTTTGTTTATTACGTGTTCCATAGATCATTAGAATGACAGTCTTTCATCGAAATTAATTGGAACGAGTCAGTTTATAGGTATGCATGGTACATGGTTTGTGGTAAAATAAAGGAATAGATTTTTTAGTCCTACTCAGCTACTGCAAGACCTTACATTGCATGTGGCCAGCGTGGTGCTACACTGCAGAGCATGCACTGCTCTCCATGATGATCACACATCCTATTAACAAACTTAACTCGCATTTTGTAATTTCCAGGAGACGATCATAAATCACGGTGACTTCAGTGTAGTTACTATGTTTGACTAAAACTGTCATTTCTGTTCGTCTCACTGCGTATTTTTTTTTTTTTTTTAGTTACCTTATGTATTATTCTGTATCAGCTCTTTCTGTGAATGACCCACATTTTATGGAGCTATGATAGTTGGCAGTGACCCATTATACGAAAAGTTACTTCGTCCATAAGTTTTGCCCACCAGTAGAATTTTACTCGCATTTTTAATTTTTTTATTTACACGTCTAGTTCCGTCGGATCAAATTAAGGAGCAAATCTCCAAGGTCATGGATCGTATTAGTACATGAAATTACAACATAAAATTAAAAACAAATAAAATAAAATGTTTATGAAACCAAAAATTTCAAGCCATAAGTTTTAGTTAACGCAATCAACAATATAACATAGAAATCAGCTTAATTTTCAACGCACTCATCCACATGATAGAAGGAGTGATACATAAGAAACATCTTCAGTTTCGATTTGAAAGCGCTTGGATTACTGTTAAGATTTTTGAATTCTTGAGGTAGCTTGGAAAATGGATGCAGCAGTATACTGCACACCTTACGCACAAGAGTTAAAGAAGTGCGATCTAAACGCATATTGGATTTCTGCCTAGTGTTACCTGAGTGAAAGTTGCTAATTCCTGGGAATAAGGTGCTATTGTTAATAAGAAATGACAGTAAAGAATATATATATTGAGAGGTCAATGTCAGGGGTCGACAAGATGCTTACGAACTTACACCACTTATTGCCCCAACTGCCCATTACTGAGCCAGAAATATCCTTTGAGAGTGGGAAGAGTTACCCCAAAAAATAATACCAAATGACATAAGCGAATGAAAATAAGCAAAGTAGACTAATTTTCATGTCAAACGATCACGTACTTAAAATACTGTCCGAATAGTACTTACCACGACAGTTTACTATCTATCTGAACACCTAGAAATTTGAACTGTTCAGTTTCACTAATAATATGCCCACTGTGGGAAATTAAAACGCCGGGTTTTGTTGAATTGTGTGTTAGGAACTATAAAACCTGTGATTTAGTGTTAGTTCGTTTTCTACAAGCCATGAACTTATGTCATGAACTGCATTATTTGATTCCCGTCGGAGATTTTCTCCACTCAGGGACTGGGTGTTGTGTTATCATCATCTCATTCCCTTCGACACCCAAGTCACCGAAATGGCGTCAACTCAAAAGACTTGCACCAGGCGACCGGTCTACCTGACCGGAGGCACTAGCCACACGACAATTCATTTCAGTTGCTGGACGACTTCTAAAGGCGAACTGTACATTTGAAAGCAAATAAATGATATAAAATGATCAATTATCGTTACATGCACAGCCTTTTTAATAACTTAAGCAAACACTGATGGCATAGAAACAGGCTTAAAATTGTCTACATTATCCCTTTCTCCACTTTTATAAAGCGGCTTTACTACTGAGTACTTTAACCGTTCATGAAACGCACCATCATTAAAGGAAAAATGGCTAAGTACAGGGCTAACATGTGCAGCAGAATACTTCAATATTATGCTGGACACTCCATCATATCCATGAGAGTCCCTAGTCTTCAATGATTCAGTTATTGACTCAATCTCCCCCTTGTCACTGTCACAGAGGAGTATTTCAGAAATCACTCTCGGAAAGGCATTTTCCAAGAGAGTTGTGATTCCCTGTAGATACTAAATTTTCATTTAATTCACCAGCAATGCTCAGAAAATGATTGTTAAATACTGACTTGTCAGCTATTGGAATATTTTTACTAAGAACTTACTCTATATCGTCGACCTTGTGCTGCTGACAAGACACTTCCTTCACAACTGACCATTTGGCTTCAGTTTTATTCTGTGAATTAGCTATTCTGTTCACGTATCACATACTCTTTGCTTTCCTAATAACATTTTAAGCACCTTACAATACTGGTTGTAATGGGCTGCTGTGGCTTGATTGTAATTACTTCTAAAATTTTTATATAATTCCCACTGTGCTCTACATGATACTCTTACACCACTAGTCAGCCACCCAGGCTGCCTTTTACTGCTAGTACGCTGTTTAGAACGTTCTGATGGGAAGAAACTCTCAAAGAGCATGAGTAATGTGTTAAGGAAAGCATTACATTTGCCATCTATGTTATTGGCACTATAAACATCCTGCCCTCTTGTTCCTTAACGAGGTTTAAAAAACCCTACTGCCACTGGATTAGTTTTCCTACATAGTTTAAAATTATATGTGACGTTTGTTTGAGTACAAAAGCCTTATAATGTTAAAATTTGTGCATCGTGGTGTGAAAGGACATTCGCCCATTTACTAACACAATGGCCATCTAGTAATGGCCATTGAATAAAAATATTATCTATGGCTGAGCTCTTGTTCTCCTGCAGCCTGGTTTGAAAAAAAAAACCACAGACTGCATCAGATCATATGAGTTTAGGACATCTACCATCATCCTCTTTCTTGCTCAATCATATACAAAATTAACATTGAAGTTACCACATATAACTAATTTTTTGGTGATTCCTCGAAAGTGAACCAAGAACTCTGTCTTGCTTGAACAGAAATACTATGAAGTCAGAGATAGGGGACCTATAAACAACAACAATTATAAGTTTAGTTTCACTAAATTCAACTGCCACAGCGTATCATTCAAATACCTGCTTAGTGCAGTGCCATGATACATCTACGGACTCAAATGGAATGCTGTTTTTTACGTACATGGACACCCCTCACTCCGCAAAGAACTCCTTAAAAGACAACCGGCTAACCTGTATCCTTGTAAAGTAGGACTCTGAATTGTCAGATTATTTAAGTGATGCTCCAATATACCAATAACGCCAGAGTCAACATCTATAAGCAGTTCACTAACTCTAATACCTCTTACATTTTGATGAAATATGCTAATTCCTTCTCTACTTGGATACCTGACCTCCTCTGAAGGTGAGCCCTTAGTTAGAGGGACTTCCTTTAAGTAGGGATACCTATCAGCTGACTTCAGTCTCAAGAAAGGTGCAGCTCTGAAACCAACTACTTCATGAATTTTTCCATGAGTGATCCCACCACCACACACTACATTGTCACCTATAAGCTTTGCCAGCCTCCCCTTCCCATACTTATTGAGGCTATGCCTAGTGAAACCTGATATATTGATAGATTCAACTTGCACCACTGCAATGTGACCTATGCCCTTCGCCATCAGAGCCTTCTCCAGCCACATGTTAACGCGCCTAACAGCCACATTCAGATGAGGCCGATCATGACGCTGAAACAGTTGCACCAAGCACACATTAGTACTACCAGTTTGATAGCTGTTTTTTCCAGGTCACCACCCTACATTATGTTCCCCATCTCTATGAAGACTATTCCTTGCTCCACCCACGATCACTATCTGATCCTCTTTGGTAAAGTTTAGTAAACGACCTCAACGCACAGAAAACTCTAAAAAACACAGCGAGTGAACGTTTCCAAAAGTTTATTAAATCGTTATTTCGCCACAAACAGCACGAAACACCGCTGAAAAGTATTAATAACTGTATAACAGTGCACAAATAACTTTATCAGTACTTAGCTTTATAACCGCTACAGCTGCAACCGCAGGCCGCAAAATGTAAACACACTACTAAGGCGTGAGGCTTGGACGAACGACGTAAGCACACTCACGAATGACAGACCACTCGAGTCAATAACACAGGAAGAAAGACTGAGATGAATGAAAATCCACTAATAAGTTAGTTTTAGAGAAAATAGTCCGCCTGGTTCTCTGGGTGGTAACGTGCTCGCCTCCCATGCAAGCGGGCCCGGTTTCGACTCTCGACCGGTTTGGAGATTTTCTCCGCTCGGGGACTGGGTGTTGTGTTGTCCTCACTATAATTTCATCTTCATCACAGGAGCGCAAGTCGCCCAATGTGGCGTCGAATGAAATAAGACTTGCACTTGGCGGCCGAACTTCCCCGAATAGGGGCCCCCCCGCCAACGATGCCCTGCGCTCATCTCTCTACAGCAAATATTAGCACAAATAAACTTTAAAATAAGTAAGTGAAGACTAAAATGTCATAAAATATTGGCGAGCAATTTCAACAGCATTCCATCACATGTGACGTGCACCAAAGACTCCAAAACTCCTGTTTTCTTGCCGGGCGCGGTGGCTGTGCGGTTCTAGGCGCTTCAGTCCGGAACCCTGCGACTGCTACGGTCGCAGGTTCGAATCCCGCCTCGGGCATGGATGTGTGTGATGTCCTTAGGTTAGTTAGGTTTAAGTAGTTCTAAGTTCTAGGGGACTGATGACCTCAGATGTTAATTCCCATAGTGCTCAGAGCCATTTGAACCATTTTCCTGTTTTCTTAAAACTGTTACATACGTTACGGCAGTGTTCTGTTCTAAATTCTTTCAATAATGCCCGTGTATAATTTGATTCTAATCTAAAAACTGAGACTGTGGCTCTATTAACCACATGAATGTTTATTGTGTGCTTGTGGTCACCCTTACCCTTTCTGCAAAATGCTCAGCTGATCTGTCCTTCTGCCTCATATCCAGTTGTCGCCCATGATTTATGTATCCACATCTCCCAATTGCAGAAACAGGTACAGCACAGATATGATATTTCGTTTCAGTCAAAAGCAATCTATTCAGCTGTTTGTTTAAGCAGCTGTGTTAAACCAGGGCCGGTCATGACACTGGAAAACCTCCTGCCGCTACCGCTTGTATATTCTCCACGTCACGTTTAATACTACACTTTAAACTGCTAGCCACGGTATTTCCTGTTTCTTGTACTTTAAGTACCTGAACCTCTTCACCAAAGTCTCTGTTCAAAGTACTTATGTTCTGTGTCATCTGGTTAAGCTTGGCGCTAGGTTATGACCTGGAAATTTTCCTGCCGTGTTTGACTACCCCCCCCCCCCCCCCCTGCCTGTTACCAGGCAGCAGGACACTTTACTTTCTACTTGATTTTCCTACTGATCCCTGCAACTCTGCTGCACTCTACTGAAAAAATGGTCGAGGCGCTTCTCTAGTATTCTCATGTATTTACTTCATTCTAGAGAACAATTTAGAAACAGGTGGAAAGAGCATATGAGTAGAATGGGAGAACAGAGACTGAGAAACAACTGTTGAGATACAGTTCGATTGGAAAAAGAAACACAAACATCCCAAAATCAGATGGGTTCAACAATAACTTTTGAAGACGAACAGGCCGTTAGTCTAATCCATGGAAATGAAGATGGTGATGATGATGATGATGGTTGTGGTGGTAGTGGTGGTGGTGGTGGTGTAGGTAGTGGTGATGGTGGCGATGGTGAAGATGAATATCAAACAACGTGATCTGACTTTAGCACATCCTTGCAATAATGTGAGCTGTGTAAATTGAAGTTGTGACCTGGTTGGCTTGATTTTGCACCCTAAGTATCACCTAATTCACTTCAGTATATATACATTCATATACGATTCTCATTCTGCCAACAGCTTTGTCGACGAGGGAGGAGGACAGGATAGAGATTCAGGGCACTCTCTTGCCCTTGGAGTATGAAACTAACTCTAAAGAACGCAAGAATCAGCGATGATCAACTGCATGAAGAATGCCGAAGGGACTGGAAACCACTGTATTAACGACACGTAACGTATATCCACAGAACACGTGGTCTGTAACTGAGAAGTGTCATGGTGTTCTCCCTCTACTGGTGAAGGTTTTCCGAACAGTCTCCCATTCGAAACTCTGGGAGGCGACTGCCAAGGAGTTGCCATTGAGAAATAATCGAATACAAACGAAAGGATAACTTACGACGAGTAAGGGCGTAGAATGTCAGAAGTTTGAACATGGTAAGGAAGCTACGATAACTGGAAAGGTAAACACTAAGGTTCACTCTAGATATAGCGGAGGTCCGTGAAGTGAAATGGAAAGAAGACATGGATTTCTGGTCACATGAGTATACCAGTATACTGTGAACAGATTAGTACTAAGGTTTTTCTCACTAGAATCGTCGGCAAACCGACAACAATAGTTCAGATATACAGTATATGCCTACATCGCAATCAGCAGATGAGGTAAAATGTGTGAGGATACTTAACGAGTAACTCAGTATCTAAAAGCAGATGAAAATTTAGCACACTGGACTCGCATTCGGGAGGACGACGGTTCAATCCCGCGTGCGGCCATCGTGATTCAGGTTTTCCGTGATCTCCCTAAATCGCTCCAGGCAAATGCCGGGATGGTTCCTTTGAAATGGCACGGCCGACTTCCTTCCCCTTCCTTCCCTAATCCGATGAGACCGATGACCTCGCTGTCTGGTCTCCTCCCGCGAAAACAACCCAACAACCCAGATGAAAATTTAAAAGCCATGGGAGACCGAAACGCAGTTGTTGGAGAAGAATAGAAGAAACGATTACGGGAGAATATGGGCTTTGTACTAGGAACGAGAGAGGAGAAAGACAGATTGAGTTCTGAAATACATTGCAGCTAGAGATAGCGAATACTGTGTTGAGGAATCGGAAAAGGAGGAGGAGTACTTGTAAACAGCCAGGACATACGGGAAGATTCCAGTGAGATTACATTACGGTCAGGCAGAGATTCCGAAATCAGACATTCGATTGTAAGGCGTACCTAGGAGTAGATAGACCACAATATGGTAATGATGAAAAGTAGGCTGATGTTTAAGAGACTAGTCAGGAAGAATCAATGCAAAATAAGCGTGAGACGAAATTACTAAGGAATGAAGAGATACGATTCAAGTTCTCTGAGGCTGTTAATACCCCGACAATGAATAGCGCAGTAGGCAGTTCAGTTGATGAGAAGTGAAATCTCTAAAAAGGGCTGTCATAGAAGTTGGTAAGAAAAACTTAGGTACTAGGAACGTAAATGCGAAGAAACCATGGGTAACAGAAGAAATACTTCAGCTGACTGATAAAAGAAGGAAATTCAAGAAAACAGAAAAATTGTACAAGCCACTTAGGACTGAAATAAATAAGAAGTGCAGGAACGCTAAGGCGAAATAGCCACATGAAAAATGTGAAGAAATCGAAAATGAAATGATTGTCGGAAGGACTGACGCAGCATATAGAAAAATCAAAACAACCTTAGGTGAAATTAAAAGCAAAGGTGGTTACATTAAGAGTGCAATGTGAATTCATCTGTTAAGGGCAGAGGAGAGAGCGGATACGTAGAAAGAGTACATTGGAGGCGTCTAGCAGGGACAGTATTTGTCTGATGACGTGATAGAAGGAGAAACAGGAGTCGACACGGAAACAGGGGATCCCATATTGGCATCAGCATTTAAAAGAGATTTGGAAGACTTAAGATCAGATAAGGCAGAAGTGATAGATAACATTCCACAGAAATGCCTAAAATCTTTAAAGGAATGCTTGGATTAAAAAGGATGTAAAGAAGGGAAGTAGTCTTTACCACTACCGAACAATCTATTCATCGAAGAAACAATGAAGGAAATAAAATAATGTACTGATTATCGACTCCATAGAGTGCTGTGTGCACAACGACCAAATACGTGAAATTAGAAAGATGGTCAGCGTTGGCCGTAATGTTGATGGATTATTGAGAGAAAAATCGATTTTGAATCACATAGTTATCATCTTCAGTGCTGTGGTGTACAAATTAAACTCATAGGCACTGGTGTCAAGTTATTATCAGTAACCATAGCTATGAAACGATTAATATAACTCATCGCTTCATAGCTTTGGTTACTGATAATAACTTGACACCAGTTCACATAGTTATCATCGTCAGTGCTGTGGTGTACAAATTAAACTCATAGGCACTGGTGTCAAGTTATTATCAGTAACCAAAGCTATGAAACGATTACAATAACTCATCGCTTCATAGCTTTGGTTACTGATAATAACTTGACAGCAGTGCCTATGAGTTTAATTTTTACACCACAGCACTGAAGATGATCACTATGTAATGGAAAATAGATTTTGCTCTCAATAAACCATCAATATTACGGCCAACTCTGACCTTCTTTCTAATAGAAGAATGGTTCAAGAGTGGTATTAAATTCCTGTGTGTTCGGATATCAACAATAAGACTCGCTGAGGACATTTCTATCCTCCGTGAAAGTAAAGAAGAATTACAGGATTTGTTGAATGGGTGAACAGTCTAATGAGTACAGATTCAGAGCAAATCGAAGAAAGACGAAAGTAATTGGAAGTAGCAGAAATAAGAATAGCGAGAAACTTATTATCAGAACTAGTGATCAGTAAGTTGATGAAGTTAATTATGCTACCCAGACAGTAAAAATCCCTCGACGGACGGAGCAAAAGGACGTAAACAGCAGGTCAGCACTGCAAACAGGGCATTCCTGGACAACAGAAGTCTAATAGTATCAAACATAGGGCTTAATTTGAGGTTGAATTTTCTCAGAATGTACTTTTGGAGCAGAGCATTCTATGATAGTTAAACATGGACTGTGAGATAACCAGAACAGAAGAGAAACGAGGAATTTGAGATGTGGTGTTATAAAAGAATGTTGAAAATTAGATTGACTGGTAAAGCAAGAAATGAGGAGGTCCTTCGTAGATTCGGCTTGGAAAGGAATATGTGGAAAACACTGACAAGAAGATGGAATCATATAATAGGACATGTGTCAAAATATCGGGGAATAATTTCCATGGTACAAGATCGATCTGTAGAGGGTAGAAACTGTAGATTGGGACACATCTAGCGATTAATTAAGGACTTAGGTTGGAGTTGATACTCTGAGACGAAAAGGTTGACACAGGAGAGGAATTCGTGGAGGGCCGCACTTAACAAGTCGAAAGACTGATGACCAATACAAAAAGAAAGCAAAAAAAAGCTTATCTCACTGCTTACTAGCACTACGATTCAATATTAATGCCAGTCGAACTCTTTAAGCTCGAGACTGGCTTATTGTAAGAGGACATTATGTAGCTGTACTTAATGAAACCCGAAAAAATTCCCTTCCGAAACTCTTATCAATTAACTTTTATAGCATAGCCTCCGGAAAAAAAAGAGTATAAATCAGTCGTCGATAATCAACAATGGAGAAACACTAATTGTGCTCTTAGAATCGCAGTTATTTTTATCTTTGTCCCTTTGTACAAGAAGAATGAGCGTATTTCTTTGTTTCCCTATCTTATCGATTCTGATGTTGTAGCTGACGGACGCTAATTGTTCACAGTCTGAAACTGATACAATAATCTGTAGTACTAATAGAATTCTGTTGAATATACATATGAAATTAATAATTGTAATACGTGTTTTTTGTCAGTAGTGAGTACCTATCATGCATATGATTCAGTACGTGATAATTAAATGTTGCCTTGGCCGTTTTGTGTAGGCTCATTATCGTAACGACGCCATTGATGAAAAAAATTACGAAGTTCTTTTAATAGACATTTAATGCTAAAAGTATTAAAAAGAATAATCTCAATAAATTGAAAACGGCGTCTTGCAATATTTTCCAATTTAGATTAGACCAGAGGTACAGTTTTTTATTAATAGTGATATCTATAAATGCTTACGCTGCCATTGGACATAGGTAGCTCTCCTAGAGCATCCAGTCTCACAGAAAAAATTATTAATGGCGTAAAAATAAAGAAATATTTTTAATCCATCGTGAGTGAGAAGGATGTCTTCACGTTGGGATACGTATGATATTTCTGGCGATAGCACCCTGAGAAAAATTAGCAGTGTCTTTTAACAAACACAAAAGAGTATTTTCAAAATCATTTCACACAATAGGAATAACGGCACAGTTATCGTTGTATGAAACAGTGTTCAATTTAATTCATTCAAAACAAAAAAATTTCGCGATTCTTAGAAACACTGTATATCCAAAATTAAACTTAACGTTTAGAAACAATAAATCACTGATCACTGCAATAAAATGTTGAATACCAACGGACTATGTTCGCACGCCATAGCTAAAACGAGTCGTCGCAGAAGCAGTGATTAGGAAGAGAAGAGCTGCATTCGCTAACGCCACACCCTCAGTGAATTCAGACACAGACGTGAACTACAGTACGCAATTTCAGTAATAACTGCAATCATTCAGACACGTTTGTGGCATTAGCAGCGAACAGTAATTTAAATAACGTGTTCGGTGAAACGTAGCTTGAAAAGATAGTTCAATAAAGTGCTTTTTGTGGAAGATCACTGTTGTTATGTATTCAGATATATCTGGTGTGTGTTCAAATGCAGTCTCTATGAGTCGTTAAGAGCGATAATGGTTACTTTATTACCCAGTACAGGAAAAAGTACAGAATTTTAAATAAATTTGAACTTTCTTGTCTTGAAACATTCAGCCCAGCAAATATGACTTCGCTTTTACTGCTGAAACTGGACTCTACAATATTTCACCTTCCACTGCACTTTGCAGAAACCGACTACTAGAATTCGGACAATCCTTACCTCGCCACACGTTTTACAGAAGTACACTAATTGTGAATAGGAATTTCATCCTTCTGTTGAATAGTTTTGACTGTTCAAATTTTTAATCTAAATAATTGTAAACCACAATTTAGCATCCAAATCTTACATATTGAATAAGGTCTTACATCAAGATAAGTCTCTTCTGACTAACCAAAGAACGTGTTTATATAAATCGACATTAGTATTTACAGGATGTTTCAGAGTATCGTAAATGTCTGAGAATGGTATACAGTATCGCGTCATGGAGAACAACTTTCGCTACAGATAAAATGTTCTCTGTAGCTTACGGGTGATGCCAGGCGTCTTTTTATAACTGGCTACGCTCCTGAGGGGACGCAAGGAGGAGGCAGTGTTGCAATGTGTGTGTGTCCAATAATAAGGCAGTCGTTCGCTTCGCGTGAAATAGGGTTGGTTCAAATGGCTCTGAGCACTATGCGACTTAACTTCTGAGGTCATCAGTCGCCTAGTACTTAGAACTAATTAAACTTAACTAACCTTAGGACATCACACACATCCATGCCCGAGGCAGGAATCGAACCTGTGACCGGAGCGGTCGCTCGGCTCCAAACTGTAGCGCCCAGAACCACACGGCCACTCCGGTAGGCGAAATAGGGTTGGCTGAGCTTCTAAAATACACAGAAAGAAGGGGGAAAAAAGGACGACGTGCCACGGAAAACGTGATTTACGTGCACCGACAAAGAGATGATTACAGTTTGAGAAAATTTCGATGATTTTTTTCAAGGGATAGAACTTCACAAATTTATTAAGTCTATAGTGTGCTGGTTTTCCTCTGGCCCTTATGCAAGCTGCAACGGCCTTGCCGTAGTGGATACACCGGTTCCCGTTAGGTCACCGAAATTAAGCGCTGTTGGGCGTGGCCGGCACTGGGATGGGTGACCGTCCGGGCCGCCATACGCTGTTGCCATTTTTGGGGGTGCACTCAGCCTCGTGATGCCAATTGAGGAGCTACTCGATGGCTTGCCGTAAAGGGCAACAAAACAGGGCTTAGAATATCGTCGACGTACCGCTGTTCTGTAAGGGTGTCGTGGCTGACAACCAAAGGGGTGCTGCTGCGAAAAGAACTGGCACTCCAGGTCATTGGCGCTGGTTGTTGGGCCGTACGGCGAACGGCAGTCAGGTTGGTAATCGACAGCTGTGCGGGGCATCTCCGGACACGTCTTCCGCCTGGAATATTATTGACCGGAGTAGAATTGTCTTGAGTGATGAGTCGCGCTTCTATTTGAGCCCTGACGACCAGCAACTGTACATGTATATCTTAACTTACCGATTTCCTTCCCATTAGGATCAATTCCTAAGCAATGCATCTTTTTTTGTCCTAAATTGCTTCGGTGTGTCTTTGTCCGCATAGAGATACTCTTTCTTAAGGTTTTCATTTTGAAAATCACTAACAATTTACTAGGTTAGATAGTATGCGGATACAGCTTGTTATCTCGGTGAACCCTCGCCGTCTCATGGCAGGCCAATCCACTAGAATGACGCCTAGCGTCACTCGTAGGCGAACATTCTGTCTGTTTCCCTTCACAGCATCTATCGCTCTTAGACGTTCGTCGCAAACACTTCTAAACATCCACTATGTTGATCTATGATATCATATGCAGTCCACACAGAACTAGTTGAAACTGAGTAAAAAGCGGTCACAAAACTTAAGACTCCCAGGCAGAGTGGTAATTAATGCTTTGCCCTATAATAGCGTTTGTTACTTACAAATGTTTCATTCTTTATGTCTACTTCCGAAGATAATTCGTTCCTTTGCTAGATTAAAAACAAACCTTTCTTCTTTCGTATGTCATTGGTCACAATTTTAGTAACCCTCTAGCCTGTGAGGTGGTCGTTATTTTTATGTTTTTGCTTTTGTGGAGGAGAATCAGTGCAACGCTGTTCCTCTTTTGTTGAATTATCTTCTGTAAATGTCTTGTCGAGTTCCTTTTTCTTCTAGCGCTTTTCCTTTTTTTTCATTTCTCGAATGGTTCTTGTGCACCTAGTTTGGAATTACAGGACGACCGATATACTTGTTCCAATAACAACAATTTTCATTTCTAATTCAGTCCCTCTGCAGTACATTTTAGTAGCTCTAAATAAATCATCAAATGTTTGCTCGATATTCTCTCTGTGACATTCTATTTTTAAGTAGTGAAATTTATTATCTATCCAACACAAGATTTTCCAAACACTTACCGATTTAAATCCCTACCGTTATTAAATTTTCATTGTCTATTTTCTCAACTTCTGGGTCAAATTTTTGAATAATTTTGTTTCATTCAGCATTATCCGCCACGTCGCTATCATAGACTGCTTGAAGCTGTAATCATTTTTCAGTAGCTGCCCTGCCGCTTTGGTTATTTCCTCTTCTTTTTCTTTCTTCGTTCATGTAATCTCCTTTGCTGTTTACATAAATACTTTTATCAAATAACCACCGCTTTTGCCAATGTCCGTACTTTTACATCTACGTCTAGATCTACATACGGAATCCGCAAGCCACCTCACGGTGTGTGGCGGAGGGTACGCTGTACCACTAGTCGTTTCCTTCCTGTTCCAAGTAGAGTGAGAGAAAAACGACTACCTACATGCCTTCCTACATACCTGAGTCGAAACAAGGCCCCCGGAGTAGACAACATTCCATTAGAACTACTGACGGCCTTGGGAGAGCCAGTCCTGACAAAACTCTACCATCTGATGAGCAAGATGTACGAGACAGGCGAAATACCCTCAGACGTCAAGAAGAATATAATAATTCCAATCCCAAAGAAAGCAGGTGTTGACAGATGTGAGAATTACCGAACAATCAGTTTATTAAGCCACAGCTGCAAAATACTAACACGAATTCTTTACAGACGAATGGAAAAACTAGTAGAAGCCGACCTCGGGGAAGATCAGTTTGGATTCCGTAGAAATGTTGGAACACGTGAGGCAATACTGACCTTACGACTTATCTTAGAAGAACGATTAAGGAAAGGCAAACCTACGTTTCTAGCATTTGTAGACTTAGAGATAGCTTTTGACAATGTTGACTGGAATAATCTCTTTCAAATTCTAAAGGTGGCAGGGGTAAAATACAGGGAGAGAAAGGCTATTTACAATTTGTACAGAAACCAGATGGAAGTTATCAGAGTCGAGGTACATGAAAGGGAAGCAGTGGTTGGGAAGGGAGTAAGACAGGGTTGTAGCCTCTCCCCGATGTTATTCAATCTGTATATTGAGCAAGCAGTAAAGGAAACAAAAGAAAAATTCGGAGTAGGTATTAAAATCCATGGAGAAGAAATAAAAAGTTTGAGGTTCGCCGATGACATTGTAATTCTGTCAGAGACAGCAAAGGACTTGGAAGAGCAGTTGAACGGAATGGATGGTGTCTTGAAGGGAGGATATAAGATGAACATCAACAAAAGCAAAACGAGGATAATGGAATGTAGTCGAATTAAGTCGGGTGATGCTGAGGGTATTAAATTAGGAAATGAGACACTTAAAGTAGTAAAGGAGTTTTGCTATTTGGGGAGCAAAATAACTGATGATGGTCGAAGTAGAGAGGATATAAAATGTAGACTGGCAATGGCAAGGAAAGCGTTTCTCAAGAAGAGAAATTTGTTAACAATGAGTATAGATTTAAGTGTCAGGAAGTCATTTCTGAAAGTATTTGTATGGAGTGTAGCCATGTATGGAAGTGGAACATGGACGGTAAATAGTTTGGACAAGAAGAGAATAGAAGCTTTCGAAATGTGGTGCTACAGAAGAATGCTGAAGATTAGATGGGTAGATCACATAACTAATGAGGAGGTGCTGAATAGGATTGGGGAGAAGAGGAGTTTGTGACACAACTTGACCAGAAGAAGGGATCGGTTGGTAGGACATGTTCTGAGGCATCAAGGGATGACCAATTTAGTATTGGAGGGCAGCGTGGAGGGTAAAAATCGTAGGGGGAGACCAAGAGGTGAATACACTAAACAGATTCAGAAGGATGTAGGTTGCAGTAGGTACTGGGAGATGAAGAAACTTGCACAGGATAGAGTAGCATAGAGAACTGAATCAAACCAGTCTCAGGACTGAAGACCACAACAACAACAACAACATGCCTTCATATGAGCTGTAGTTTCTCATATCTCACCTTCGTGATTCCTACGCGAATTCCATGGCCGCGGCTAAAGAATCGTTCAACAGTCAGCTTCAAAAGCCAGTTCTCTAAACTTTCTCAGTAGTAAACGTAGTTTTTCCTCCAGAGATTCCCACTTCAGTTCCCGAAACGTAACCGTAACACTTGCATGCTGATCGAACCTACCGGTGACAAATCTAGCAGCTCGCCTCTGAAGTGTCTCCTTTCAGTCCTACCTCGTGAGGAAAACATACCCTCGAGCAGACCTATAGGCTGTCTCCTTTATAGATGAACCACACTTTCTTAAAATTCTCCCAATAAACTGAAGTCGGCGATTCGCCTACCTTATCACAATCCTCACACGCTCGTCCCATTTCCTATCGCTTCGCAACGTTATGTCCAGATATTTAAACGACGTGACTGTTTCCGCAGGACTGTACCAGTTGGCTTACGCTTTTCTGCATTTAGATCCAGCTGCCATTCATCATACCAACTAGAAATTTTGTCAGGTCATCTTGTATCAGCCTACAGTCACTGACCTTCGACACCTTCCTGTAAGCCACAGTAACATCAGCGAACAACCGCAGATTGCTGCCTATCCTGTCCGCCAGATCTTTTATGTATATAGAAGATAACAAAGGTTCCTGTCAATCTTCCCTGGGACACCCCTGAATTATTTTTATTTTATTATTACACGTCTAGTTCCGTAGGTCTAAACTGAGAAGTACATTTCCATGTTTATGGAACATATCAGTATATGAAATTACAACGTAAAAGTAATAACAGATTAAATAAAATGTTTATGAACCCAAAAAGACGAGTCATAAGTTTGTGTAAACGCAATCAAGAATATAACACAGGAATCAGCCTAATTTTTCAAGGAACTCCTCGACAGAATAGAAGGAGTGAGCCACGAGGAACCTCTTCAGTTTCAATTTGAAAGCGTGTGGATTACTGTTAAGATTTTTGAATCCTTATGGCAGCTTATCGAAAATAGATGCAGCAGTATAGTCCACGTCTTTCTGCACAAGAGTCAAGGAAGTAAGATCCAAATATAGATCGAATATCTGCCTAATATTAACTGAGTGAATGCCGCGAATTCTTGGAAATAGGCTGATATTGTCAACAAAGAATGACAGTAAAGAATATATATATTGAGAGGCCAATGTCAGAATATCCAGACTAATGAACAGGGGTCGACAAGGGGTTCGCGACGTACATTACTTATTCCCCGAACCGCCAAAAATATCCTTTGAGAATGGGATGAGTTACTCCGAAATACAATACTATATCACCCCTATCTTCGATTAACACTCGCCTTTGAGGACAACATACTGGGTTCTTTTACTTAAGAATTCCTCGAGCCAGTCACGTATCTGGGAACCTATTCCGTGTGATGGTACCTTCGTTAATGGTCTGCAGTGTGGTAGCGTATCGAATGCTTTTCCGAAATCTACAGATATGGAACCTACCTGTCACCCTTCATCCATAGTTCGCAGTATATTATGTGAGAGAAGGGCAAGCTGTGTTTCGTACGAACATTGCTGATTCGTGGACGTAAGTTTTTCTGTCTCTAGGAAATTTATCATATTAGAAAGAATATGCTCTGGAATTCTGCTGCAAACCGATCTTATGAATATTGTTCTGTAATTTTACGGGTCCGTTCTTTTACCCTTCTTATATACAGGAGTCACCTACTGTTTTTTAATGCAGTAAGTTTGTATTCTTTTTATTTGGTATGCTATTTTGCAGTTTAACTTCTCATTGAATTCTCAGTTTATTTACATCACTAGTGTAGTATTTCTGGGTCCTAAACTGCGCTGCTAATTTTTTCTTGTACGATGTGAGTAAGGGGTAACGCGATAGAAGACCAACAACGATGGCAGACGCATTATTAGATCTAACAACATCGAGAAATGTTATTTTACGGGATTGGGAGAAAAAGTAGACCACGTCAGTACGTTACACAAACAGACTGGAACAGCCTTTGAACGAGTATTTAAATGACATTCCTAACGTAAGCGATTAAACAGTTCTCAGTAATTGATGTACTTTTCATGGTTTTTTTTTACTTTCATGATTTTCTATACTGCTAATATTACATGAAATATGTTATACCATGTTTCAAAAGTTTGATGTGTTTTGTGAGCAATATTGTCTAACTGTTTTCTTGACATTTTTCCAGTCGTTCTGCTTCCGTCGTGTTTGACACTTTAGCTTTATATATCACAGACTTTTTAAATATATCTTCACCTTTATTTCTGACAGCCACCCCCAACCATTCCAGTCGTTCCACATGTTAGCTCAGCAACAACACGACAGAAGCCTCTCTTCCAATGAATCTTCCCGAGATTAAAAGCTATCTGTCCTCTCCCCCGAGGACGCCGCTCAATCTTTAAGCCCCGTGTTAAATACCTCAGAACGAACAGCACATACCACTTCAGACTGTCTCCAATATTCATTATACAGCGCGATTTCGGCATTATCGAGTGCACCTTTGTGTGACATCGGCTTCAGGAATAGAGACGGTTTACTTGCATTTATTCCAGTTCCCCAATGCTTTTAGTATCATAGAATAATATTATAATCTTATAGTTATTGACTATTCGCCGGCCACTTTCATGCAGTTCTCTAGTTCTTCCTATCTTCAGCTAAACTATTTACATCTTCATTCATACTGAACTCATTCCCGTCTATACTCCTGTTCGCCTACATGACTTTGACTGTCTTCATAACTTTTTTTTCGGACCAGTACTAAGATTACTGTTGCTGAAAAGCACAGCCGGTCTCGCTCTGACTTCTTATTTCAAATTTAAAATGCTCCAAGCTTCTTCTTCTCAGTTTTTTCCACGTTTCACGTTTCACTTACAAGAAATTGTGCACTCCAGCTAAAGGAACGAGACTGAATTAATGAAAAACAGAGAAAAGTTAATATGGCGGATACAATGCCTCATGTGTTCTAAGTGCTGTAAATATCACTGGCGCCGGCCGGGGTGACCGAGCGGTTCTCGGCGCTACAGTCTGGAACCGCGTGACTGCTACGGTCGCAGGTTCGAATCCTGCCTCGGGCATGGGTGTGAGTGATGTCCTTAGGTTAGTTAGGTTTAAGTAGTTCTAAGTTCTAGGGGACTGACGACCTTAGAAGTTAAGTCCCATAGTGCTCAGAGCCAATATCACTGCCATCAACCACGTCTGATCTCCCAATCTTACCATTTTGAAGACTGACGATTATTAGTTGCCGTAGAGCACTTTATAACGTAAAGTACGTCGTTACTTTAAATTCGTAGTGTACAACTAAATTGTTTGCATCAGTTCTCTAACGTTTCTGGAACGCTCCAATCTTTTTGTCCCAGACTAGCATTTACTCAGCGTCATCAATTATTTGTAGCTTATGTTAGTCTCTGCCATTTGCAACAGTCCCCATGTTCCTTCTTCTGGTAATTTTTAACATATTCCTCTACTGCCTGAGTGGGCGAAGAGCGTCATCACTTCTTATCGGTGCAGTTAATTTTCAGTATCTTTCAGTAAACCCACACCTGAGACATTTACATCTACATACATACTCCGCAAGCCACCGTACAGTGCGTGGCTGAGGGTACTCTATACCACTACTAATCATTTCTTTTCCTGTTCTACACGAAAAAAAAACGAAGGAGAAACGAGTATCAATATGCCTCCGTGTGAGCCCTAATTTCTCTAACCTTACCTTCGTGTTTCTTCCGCGCAATGTACGCTGGTGTCCAAGATTAAATCAACAAAAAACTATTTCCCTGTTCTGTGTCTACATATTCAGGATATAACCATACAAACTGTCAACATACGTCTGTACGGTCGTGTTCTGCACAGAAGATAGCATTCCGGTCGCCCAACAATCACGCCGACGATGAGATCAGGGCACCTATCAAACGGGGTAGTTTTACGTCTATCGGACTCTCTGCGGTGGAGGGACATAGGAAAAATGGAAGTGGGACAGTCACAAATTGATGTGGTCCGGTGGCTTAACGTGAATCGTTCTGTTGTTTTTCGGATGTGGCGACAGTGCATAGAGACCGGAACTGTGTCCTGAAGACCAGAGCAGGGCCGACCACGCGTGACATCAGGAAGAGAGGACCGTTATTTGGCTGTAAGTGGAAGTTGGTACTCTGGCACCGCGGAATTTGAATCCCCGCCAGACGTCATGGAGGTCGAAGACCCCTAGAGGTCTCTGCACCATCGCGCCATAAGCTGTGGCGGCGCGTGCCTCCTGGCCTGCATTTAGTGTGAGGGCGCCACAGTGGAACACGTGGTCCCAGCGGCCAATAGCGGCGTCCCCGATAGAGAATTTAAGAGCCGCCCTCTCTCTCTGCCAGCACCCCCACCCTCATCTACCTTGGCCTCACCATTGACCGTCACCTCACTTGGATCCCTCATCTCCGCTCCATCCAATCCAAAGCCCACAACCGCCTCCGACTCCTCAAACTCCTCTCTGGCCGGACATGGGGGTTGCACCCCTCTACCATCCTCCACACCTACAAATCCTTAATCCGTCCCATCCTCTGTTATGCCAGTCCTGCCTGGATATCTGCCCCCCCCCCCCCCCCAAATTCTATAAGTCCCTCCAGATCCTTGAGCGTCATGCACTCCGCCTCGCCTTCCGTATACGCCTCCCGTCCCCCACGCAGATCCTCTATGATCTCATTCCTTTCCCCCATCTGCTCCTATTCCTCGAACATATCCGCATCCTCTACACCTCCCGCCGTCTTGAACCCCCTCACCCCCTGGTTGCTCCTCTCCTCTCCCATCCCCGCCCCCTGCCACGTCTTCACCGTTGTGTGCCCCCTACCCTCCATCTCTACAACCTACATCTCCTTTCCCAAGGTGGCTTCCATCAACTCCCCCTCCCGGATGATGCCCTCTCTCCCTCCATTTATCCTTCCTATCAACTCTGATCCTCACCCCCCTCCTTTCCTCTTTCCTTTCCCTGGGCTCCCTCTTCCTCCCCCTTCCATCCTGTGTTTTCTCCCCACCTATCCTCTCCCTATCTCCTTTCTCCCCCCCCCTGAGTCCTTTTGTACTCCCCTCCTCTGCCTTCCCCACTCCCTGACACGTCTGCTCAGCACCCCCCCCCTCTTATCGACCCTCCTCTTCCATTGGCTTCTTTACCCCCCTCCCCCTTAATTTTTTTTCTCCTTCCCCCCACCCTTTTTCCCGTCATCTGACCAGTTTCCCCCCCACCTGCTCTCGGGTGTGGTATGTCATATTTGTGCCAACTTTTAGCGCAGTGTTTAAGTGAGTGTTCAGTGTTGTGCGTCCTTCCACAGTGTTGCGAACAGAAATCATGCTGTCGCTGGGTGTGCTTTTTATATCTCTTGCGAATAGAACCCAGACTGTCGCTGTGTTCTTTAATTGTCTGTCTATTATTTTTCTGCTTCCTGTGTATTTTATTAGCATCATCCACCCTGTGTTTTATGTTTTACACTCCAGAATTTTCTGCCATTTTACCTTTAAGTCACCGATTTTATCGCCAACTGTTATTATTTTTTATTATCTTCATCTTTTTAAAACAAATTCTGTAGGCTGAAGAGCGGCGTAATAAGCTGCTGCCAGCCCGCCCCCTTTAGGGGGAATCGAAACTCAATAAAGGAAAAAAAAAAATCTCTGCCAGCGAGCCTAATCGTTGCGTGACTCTCGACACATCGCCTCGACAATACAGCGTATTTATCGTACTTTGATCTCGGTAATCGTGGACGTCTTGGATTCGTTTAGTTGTCTCTTTACTCCGCTGCGTCTTGCGCGTTGTCGTCGTAAGGTCTTTCTCCATCGTCCGTCGTTGTTTCGTGTCCGTCCTTTCCGTTCGTTTGTATGTGCACGGGCCGCCCTCCGTTTGGTTCCGCCGCGCTTTCGCGGTCACAACAGGTAACAACAGGTACTACCTTACTACTGCACGACAACTGGCATCTGACTTCGCAGCGTCCACTGGACGTGTTGTATCGAGGCAAACAGTGTACAGAAGACTTTGGCAGAGTGGCCCTTACTGCCGAAGACCTGCTGCATGAGTACCTCTAAGGCTTCTTCACAGAAGGGAACGTCTAGAGTGGAACCGTCAATATGCCACCTTGGCGGTCGGACAGTGGGTCAATGTTCTTTTCACAGATGAGTCCATATTTGACCATGAGAGTAGATTCGCATCAGGAAGGAACGGGACCATGGGATCCGAACGTTGCGGAAAGAGACCTATACACAGGAGGGACCCTACTAGTGTGAGCAGGGATTATGTTGACCAGTCAAACATGTCTTCATGAACCTGTACGGTTGAATCGGCAAGGTTTAACTGCTGTCAGGCATCGTGACGAGATCTTGGAAATACATGTGGGGTTGCAATTTGCTTGAAAATGCTATGAAACGACGCGGCCATCTGGATGCACTTTTAATAACTCTGCTTATGTCTTGACCACACTTTATTTTTCATCAGCATTACGCTTTCAAAGGCATTGCTATTTCTGTCATATAAAAACATTAGTTACATTGTATCACGTCAACATTCTCGAACACGAGACAAGTTTGCACTTTCGTTACGTCGTCTTTTGTCTTCCTAAAATCACTCAACTTCGACACCTTGCCGTTATTGTTGTTGTTGGTGTTGTTGTCTTCAGTCCTGAGACTGGTTTGATGCAGCTCTCCATGCTACCCTATCCTGTGCAAGCTTCTTGATCTCCCAGTACCTACTGCAACCTACATCCTTCTGAATCTGTTTAGTGTATTCATCTCTTGGTCTTCCTCTACGACTTTTACCCTCACCGCATCCCTCCAATACTGAACTGGTCATCCCTTGATGCCTCAGAACATGTCCTACCAACCGATCCCTTCTTCTACTCAAGTTGTGCCACAAACTTCTCTTCTCCCCAATCCTATTCAATACCTCCTCTTTATTTATATGATCTACCCATCTAATCTTCAGCATTCTTCTGGAGCACCACATTCCGAAAGCTTCTATTCTCTTCTTGTACAAACTATTTGGCGTCCATGTTTCACTTCCGTACATGGCCACACTCCATACAAATACTTTCAGAGAAGCCTTCCTGACACTTAAAACTGTACTCGATGTTAACAAATTTCTCTACTTCAGAAACGCTTTCCTTACCATTGCCAATCTACATTTTATATCCTCTCTACTTCGACCATCATCAGTTATTTTGCTCCCCAAATAGCAAAACTCCTTTACTACTTTGAGTGTCTCATTTCCTAATATAATTCCCTCAGCATCACCCGCTTAATTCGACTACATTCCATTATCCTCGTTTTGCTTTTGTTGATGTTCATCTTATATCCTCCTTTCAAGACACTATCCATTCCGTTCAACTGCTCTTCCAAGTCCTTTACTGTCTCTGACAGAAGTACAATGTCGTCGGCGAACCTCAAAGTTTTTATTTCTTCTCCCTGGATTTTAATACCTACTCCGAATTTTTCTTTTGTTTCCTTCTCTGCTTGCTCAATATACAGATTGAATAACATCGGGGAGAGTCTACAACCCTGTCTCACTCCCTTCCCAGTCACTGCTTCCCTTTCATGTTCCTCGACTGTTATAACTGCCGTCTGGTTTCTGTACAAGTTGTAGATAGCCTTTCGCTCCCTGTATTTTACCCTTACCACCTTCAGAATTTGAGAGAGTATTCCAGTCAACATTGTCAAAAGCTTTCTCTAAGTTTACAAATGCTAGAAACGTAGGTTTCCCCTTCCTTAATCTAGCTTCCAAGATAATTCATAGGGTCAGTATTGCTCAAATGGCTCTGAGCACTATGGGACTTAACAGCTGTGGTCATCGGTCCCCTAGAACTTAGAACTACTTAAACCTAACTAACCTAAGGACATCACACACATCCATGCCCGAGGCAGGATTCGAACCTGCGACCGTAGCAGTCGCGCGGTTCCGGACTGCGCGCCTAGAACCGCGAGACCACCGCGGCCGGCGTCAGTATTGCCTCTCGTGTTCCAACATTTCTACGGAATCCAAACTGATCTCCCCCAAGGTCGGGTTCTACCAGTTTTTCCATTCGTCTGAAGGAATTCGCGTTAGTATTTTGCATCCGTGACTTATTAAACTGATGGTTCGGTAATTTTCACATCTGTCAACACCTGCTTTCTTTGGGATTGGAATTATTATATTCTTCTTGAAGTCTGAGGTCATTTCGCCTGTCTCATACATCTTGCTCGCCAGATGGTAGAGTTTTGTCAGGACTGGCTCTCCCAAGGCCGTCAGTAGTTCTAACGGAATGTTGTCTACTCCAAGGGCCTTGTTTCGACTTAGGTCTATCAGTGCTCTGTCAAACTCTTCACGCAGTATCATATCTCCCATTTCATATTCATCTACATTCTCTTCCATTTCTATAATATTGTCCTTAAGAACATCGCCCTTGTATAGACCCTCTATATACTCCTTCCACCTTTCAGCTTTCCCTTCTTTGCTTAGAACTGGGTTTCCATCTGAGCTCTTGATATTTATACAAGTGGTTCTCTTTTCTCCAAAGGTCTCTTTAATTTTCCTGCAGACAGTATCTAACTTACCCGTAGCGAGATAAGTCTCTACATCCTTACATTTGTCCTCTAGCCATCCCTGCTTAGCCATTTTGCACTTCCTGTCAATCTCATTTTTGAGACGTTTGTATTCCTTTTTGCTTGCTTCATTTACTACGTTTTTATATTTTCTCATTTCACCAATTAAATTCAATATTTCTTCTGTTACCCAAGGATTTCTACTAGTCCTCGTCTTTTCACCTACTTCATCCTCTGCTTTCACTACTTCATCCTTCAGAGCTACCCATTCCTCTTCTACTGTATTTCCTTCCCCCATTCCTGTCAATTGTTCCCTTATGCTCTCCCTGAAACTCTGTACAACCTCTGGTTTAGTCAGTTTATCCAGGTCCCATCTCCTTAAATTCCCAACTTTTTAAAACCTGGTTCCTAAATCTCTGTCTTACCATTATATAATCTATCTTAAACCTGTCAGTATTTCCAGGCTTCTTCCATGTATACAACCTTCTTTTATGATTCTTGAACCACGTGGTAGCTATGATTAAGTTATGCTCTGTGCAAATTCTACGAGACGGCTTCCTCTTTCATTTTTTACCCCCAATCCATATTCACCTACTACGTTTCCTTCTCTCCCTTTTCCTACTACCGAATTCCAGTCACCCATGACTATTAAATTTTCGTCTCCCTTCACTATCTGAATAATTTCTTTTATTTCATTATACATTGCTTCAATTTCTTCTTCCTCTGCAGAGCTAGTTGGCATGTAAACTTGTACTACTGTAGTAGGTGTGGGCTTCTTGTCTATCGTGGCCACAATAATGCGTTCACTACGCTGTTTGTAGTAGCTTACCCGCACTCCTATTTTGTTATTCATAATTAAACCGACTCTTGCCGTACACCACAGTATTATCAGCAAACAACTGCAAATTGCTTCCCACCCTGTCCGCCAAATCGTTTATGTACATAGTCCACGATCTAATTTTTTACAATGCTGTACACCAGATGTACACTTTCGGGAACTTCCTTCTCAAGCTGTGGCCTACGTTTAATACTAACAAACTTCTTCCTTGCGAGAAATGTTGCCTCTGCCCGTGCTAAATGCGTTTTACGTTCTCCGTGCTTCGTACGTGATACTTTATTTTGCGTATAAGAAAGCAAAATTTCTTCATTTCGTCAATTACAGGGTCCACGAATCTGATGCTAAGTGTGTAACAAATCCGATTTGTCCCACTACATCTACATCTACATCTATACTCCGCGAGCCACCTTACGGTGTGTGGCGGAGGGTACTTATTGTACCACTATCTGATCCCCCCTTCCCTGTTCCATTCACGAATTGTGCGTGGGAAGAACGACTGCTTGTAAGTCTCCGTATTTGCTCTAATTTCTCGGATCTTTTCGTTGTGATCATTACGCGAGATATATGTGGGCGTTAGTAATATGTTGCCCATCTCTTCCCGGAATGTGCTCTCTCGTAATTTTGATAATAAACCTCTCCGTATTGCGTAACGCCTTTCTTGAAGTGTCCGCCACTGGAGCTTGTTCAGCATCTCCGTAACGCTCTCGCGCTGACTAAATGTCCCCATGACGAATCGCGCTGCTTTTCGCTGGATCATGTCTATCTCTTCTATTAATCCAACCTGGTAAGGGTCCCATACTGATGAGCAATACTCAAGAATCGGACGAACAAGCCTTTTGTAAGCTACTTCTTTCGTCGATGAGTCACATTTTCTTAGAATTCTTCCTATGAATCTCAACCTGGCGCCTGCTTTTCCCACTATTTGTTTTATGTGATCATTCCACTTCAGATCGCTCCGGATAGTAACTTCTAAGTATTTTACGGTCGTTACCGCTTCCAATGATTTACCACCTATGGCATAATCGTACTGGAATGGATTTCTGCCCCTATGTATGCGCATTATATTACATTTATCTACGTTTAGGGAAAGCTGCCAGCTGTCGCACCATGCATTAATCCTCTGCAGGTCCTCCTGGAGTACGTACGAGTCTTCTGATGTTGCTACTTTCTTGTAGACAACCGTGTCATCTGCAAATAGCCTCACGGAGCTACCGATGTTGTCAACTTAGTCATTTATGTATATTGTAAACAATAAAGGTCCTATCACGCTTCCCTGCGGTATTCCCGAAATTACCTCTACATCTGCAGATTTTGAACCGTTAAGAATGACATGTTGTGTTCTTTCTTCTAGGAAATCCTGAATCCAATCACAAACCTGGTCCGATATTCCGTAAGCTCGTATTTTTTTCACTAAACGTAAGTGCGGAACCGTATCAAATGCCTTCCTGAAGTCCAGGAATACGGCATCAATCTGCTCGCCAGTGTCTACGGCACTGTGAATTTCTTGGGCAAATAGGGCGAGCTGAGTTTCACATGATCTCTGTTTGCGGAATCCATGTTGGTTATGATGAAGGAGATTTGTATTATCTAAGAACGTCATAATACGAGAACACAAAACATGTTCCATTATTCTACAACAGATTGACGTAAGCGAAATAGGCCTATAATTATTCGCATCTGATTTATGACCCTTCTTGAAAATGGGAACGACCTGCGCTTTCTTCCAGTCGCTAGGTACTTTACGTTCTTCCAGCGATCTACGATAAATTGCTGATAGAAAGGGGGCAAGTTCTTTAGCATAATCACTGTAGAATCTTAGGGGTATCTCGTCTGGTCCGGATGCTTTTCCGCTACTAAGTGATAGCAGTTGTTTTTCAATTCCGATATCGTTTATTTCAATATTTTCCATTTTGGCGTCCGTGCGACGGCTGAAGTCAGGGACCGTGTTACGATTTTCCGCAGTGAAACAGTTTCGGAACACTGAATTCAGTATTTCTGCCTTTCTTCGGTCGTCCTCTGTTTCGGTGCCATCGTGGTCAACGAGTGACTGACTCTTCAGTATTTTCATATTTATTTGGTTTATTCTCAATGGATACATTTATTCCATATTCTGTGCACAGCAAATTAATCTTTTCATTCAAAATGTCGTTCAGTTTTTCTTCACTTTCACAGAGTTCGTAGTACTACCAGCGAGTCGTATCATCGATATTCTTTCACCTTGAATTTCATTGTCTCTCGCAAACCTATTTACTTCATTTCTTCTTCGAAAAAAGCTTGAACACTACTGGAGAAAGCAGCAGCCCCGATTAGAACATTTTAATTCGAGTACTTCGACCTCTGTCTCCGATCTCCAAAGCTTTCTCATAGCTCTAGTTTGTGCTGCATATTATCCGTCTTCCACTATATTCTGAGTATGCAGACATCTTGCTTCATTTTACACTGTCAAACTTTTTTCAAAGATAAATAAATCCTTTGAAAGCGTCTTCATTTTTCTTAACGCCTGCCTCCATTATCGAGCGTAGCGTCATAACGGCCTCTCTAGTGCTTTTAGCTTTCCTAAACCCAAATTTGTCATCGTCTGACATATCTTTAGCTTTCATTTCCTTTCTTCTGTATTTCATTTTGCTCAAAAAATTGGCTGCATGAACTGCCAAGAAGATTGTGTGGTAGTTTTCACGTTTATCTGCCCTATCTCTCTTCGGTATTAGGTTGAGGATATTTTTCCGAAAGTTCGATGTTGCACTCTTTGTTCGATCACAGATTTCCCACATCGACTTGATTCATTACGGTGTTGTCCCTGCCCACAGTGACTGCCCGCCTTGTTTGTTCATAAGTCTTCCGAGGCCCGGTCACACTATCAAACCAAAACTGGACCTGCTTTTCCTTCTATCACATTCACTGATAACTACCCTCCGTACAGCCCTCCCCCCTCCCCCCCCCCCACCTATCCTCTACGTACACGTACCACCTAATCGTTCACTTCTCTGCTTATAAGAGAGAAGTTCCTTTATGTCTGATGACTTTGACGCCTTTCCTTTTGAATTTTCGGGCATTTTTTTTTTTTTTTTTTTTTTTACTTTTGTGTATGAAAAATTTGTTCTTCAGACAACAAATTCCTTTGATATTTCGTCTATTGTTTTCTGCAGCCATTTCGTTTTAGGTTCCTTTGACTTCACACAGCTTTCGTTCGTACCTTTCTTATTTTTGCTAAACATTTTTATGTTTCCTACGTTAATTGGTCAATTGAAGTATTTCGTTTGATACCAGTTGCTTCTTTGCACTAATTCTTCGCGTATCTGTATCTGTCTGTCTCAATTCTGTGATTACCGTTTTGCTGTTACCCTTTCCTGTTCTATCTGTTGTGATATTCACTAGCAGAGTAGTTATAACTTGAGAGAAATTCAGACGGACATTATTATCCATCATTACTCCAGTAGTCCATTTTATTATTTACTGAAGCTTTGTAACGATTCTTTTAACTATCAGCCTACAAAATTGTGATCTGACGTTGAGTCTGTTATCTTCCCCGAAGTACACTCTACAATCCAACCTCCGAATTCGGAACATTTGTCTTACCACATTGAATGAATGATACTTTAATAACTACCAGAGTCGATGGTAGATGTGTAGAAACATGAATTTCCATTGAAACATAGTTGATATGATATTATGGTTCCAAATACGACGTTCTCCAGTTAGGAGATTATGTCAGATCTGTTTACGACCAGGCACTGCCATGTGTATACGACCAGAGGGAGCTTTGCCTTCACCATGTACTTGTCTTTTAACATCCGAAAATTAATCGAATTTTCTGTCACTTTCTTATCACTAACATATTTTTCGATACTTGAACAGCGGTTGGACAGCAATGGTACGGTAATACAGAGTTTTCTTTACTTTATTGATTCTTTTGACAAAAGGAATTCCGCAATACCTACAGTGTTCCAATGTTTCGAATCATGTGTGAGTACTACTATACAGGGGAGGGAGTTAAAGCAAGACACCGCAATACATTTAGAATGAATAACTATATCGAGGTGCGGTTTCTGCCACGTTAAAATGGACAATATGACGAATTTCCTGACGTTCTCAAGTAATTTTTATCGATTGTAATAATCGACCTATGACGCCGTCTCTATTCTTTTCTAATGGAAGTTGTAACGCCGGAAATGCATATCCTCCTATTTCCAACTATTGTACTATAATTTTTTTTCCTTGTTTTGTTACCCCAAGATACGACATTTCTGTGTCTTTATATATTGATATTGTAATTGTTTTACTATATATATATATATATATATATATATATATATATATATATATATGCATTTATGTCGATGTATAATTAGTTGTTTTGTAAATATTATTTGTATTTTTACGCTGGGTCTTGCCTAGGGAAAGAAGGCGCGCCAACATTCAGCTTCTGCAACAGCGACGGCCGACAAAGAGTGACTGTCGCCATCTCCTCGATCGACGACATCAAACCTTCAATCAACCAACAACGAAGACTGGTGGCACGTAAAGTCTTAGAACTGTATTGCAGACCTCAGCTTTTAAAACTTTTGCATCACAAAATTACAGCAACTTAGCATGAACCTTTGTTCTTCATTGTCCCAATTGCATTACCAAGCAGGGTCCCTTCCTTTTCTGAAATGAACCCGAGTGTCGTTGAAATTCAGACGCCAGCATTAAAGTAATATCATTCCATTTCACTGCTTTAATTTCAAAGTTCAGTTAAGGTATTCATAGCTGGCTACAATATTTAGATTACACAAGCACAAATTAAGGGTGCGAGTTTTGTTACCATATTTTAGCTTACCTGTGACTACAGCTCAGCTTGGTACGTACTAAATTTTACTGCTGTTCATTGTTCAGAATCATAAAGTTAAATCTCTTATTTCTAAATTGCGTAGCTTCAAGTAGCTTTTGAAATGATTGTTGAGGTTGCCAAAGACAAACCATATTTTATTGAATTTTGTAGTGCTTCAGAAACAAAGTTCACTATTAATTTCAGTCACTAAATTAACTTTCTGTTTTCCGGTTTTATTAATTCTTTTGCTAAATTAAGTCAGAGTGTATCGAAATTTATTACTTCAGTTTTCACACAACACGTGTCAACCTTCAGTTGCCACGCTTTTAGTGCTAATTATATGTGCATTAATCTTTCATTTTCAGTTATTATAGTAGTTGTCCATAGGACTGGCGACCGTAATTTTCCCCAAATCTCAAATATCTAATTAACGCCAATTAATTGTTAACGTAACGACCGCACATTTACTTTCTTTATTAATTTTACCCTTTTCTCAAAATTAATTTCCACTAATTTCATTTGTATTTTTCCTTTCATTTAGATGTAACCATTTCCTCCCTCTTTACCGACAGATTAATTTCGGTGACGATTGCTTTTCCCAAATTTCCATTAGGTACAAGCGGTTTAATTTTTCACTGTCATTAAGGACGAAAAGTGAGAGGGAGGTTAGACGTGGCGAACTGGTGGCAGGACCGTCTTCAGATTTGAGGTTGTTCTGGAAATGAATTTTGTATTGTGCAGATCTCGTAACAAAGTACTGGTTACGAACAGGTCGTTACGTCAGCGAGATTAAGTAGTGGGAGGAATCTTAATTAGATTTGAGATTTGTCCTTTATATTGAAAATTATTAAAATGAGTGAAGGCAACAATTACCAAAGTTTGGTAGACTTGGATACGGAACAATCGGTCAAACAGTGGGAAACGCGCACCGCGGTACCCATTGTTCAGGGGCAGGCGGCTAGCATGAAAGGCGCGACCGCCGAAACGCAACAAAGAGCAGAAATGGAATTCCAAACTTTAGAAAATGTTTCGGAATCGGAAGTGAAAATCAAATCTGAACCCCTTGATGACGAATACGGGGGGACAATTAAAGAGGAAGCCGCTACGGAAGTATAACCGGTAATTTCCGGGAATTTAACTGATTTATTGAATGTTTTGATTAACGAAATGAAGAGTCAATCGGCAGAAATTAAAGCTCAGGCTGCCAAGCAAGAAGCTCAGTCTGCCAAGCAAGAAGCTCAGTCTCAAGAAATTGGACGGATGCTAGACAATCAGAAAAAAGCTATTAATGTTGTTAACAACAATGTTGGAGTTGTTAACACAAAAGTTGATAAAATCAAAGAAGATATTGTTGTGATTAATACCGAAATGAGTAATATTAAACAGGAAATGATAGGCGTTCAGGCGGAAATTGCGAGCATAAGTACCCGTTTTTATTTCGAAATTAGCAGAATCGAGAAAAGTGTAGGAGAAGCAGTTGCTCCGATCATCGAGAATAAGGTGACGGAACAAATTCAATTAGTGAAAAAAAGAGGATCAAAAGAAAGTGGAAATTTTAAAGGCTTTAGTATCCGAAGTAGATCCCAAAGTGAGGAAGCAGGCTAAAACCTGTGAAGAGATAAAGAGGGAAGTGGAAATGTTTGCGACAACCATTTGCCAAGTAATTACGAGAGTGTCGGAATTAGAAAAGAAACTTGACGAAAAACAGAGCTATGTGCCATTCTGTGCACACAGTTCGAAATTGTTGACGAAAGAGGAGCGGTTCGACCCCTTGAAAAATGGCGGTATACACGCGACGGATATCATTAAAAATTGTGAAAGAGTTTTACCCAGATCATGGACTAATGAGAGAAAAATTAATGCGGTTATTGACGTGTTGGCTGGTGATGCCAAGCGTTGGGGCTTAAACCTCAACATTACGAACCTGACTTTTGACGAGTTTAAAAATTTGTTTCTTGTCAGAGCAAAAACAACAAAGTGTCTGGCGCGAATTTGTCGTATCGAGGCCTTTCGATGCGAATTCGCGCGGCTAGATGAAGGAGTTTTGTGAGGGCTGGATCCGCAAGTTGGAATATTTGCGTGATCGCCGCACGGAATCCGAAATAGTCCGGGAACTCTACAAGAAGCTTCCAGATGATACAAAACGCTACATAGGAAGCAATTACAGGACAATCAATGATTTCCTAGAAAGAGTTGAGGACGAGGACAATTGGCGAAATAATCGCGACAGTGGTAGAGGCTGTGGTAACAACAACGGGTACCACAGCAACCACAACAATGATAACCATGGGAATAATGCATACCGCAACCATGGCAGCAATAACAATAATGGTTCGGACCGTAATAACAATCGGTACAATACAAACAATAACAGGAATGACGGAAACCAGTATCATACTAACGTGATACGGGCTTCACAGAATAGTAATAACGCCAGAGAGTGTGATAAGCCGCCTCAGCAGCATCCGGGGAGCGTATCTGCTGGGACGAGACAGGGAAACTATTAGCCGCGCCGGTGAGGGGCCGACCGGGCGTGGAGAAAATTTGGCGGCCCAATAACAGGAGAAAACTCAGGTGTCGTCGTTATGAAAATTCCGTATGGAATAATCAACGGCGGGAGAGTGTGCCAGTGTTAGGAGAAAGGCGTGCGCCCACAAGTAGTAGATCAGCTGTACACACGGCAGTAGAAAATACATTCACTGTCAGAGATAACAATTTAAGTAGTGCTACGGAAATCGATTATAAAGTGGCAGCTGTAACACCCACAGCGGAACTCGAGATTGAGTTTAAGAATGATTCGCAAGTGTTGAGAGAAGATCAGATGTCGGGTAAAACGTCCGCCATCGAGCGAGGGGATGCAGAGAGGGATGAGGTCTGGTTAAGGCAGTTCCGTCGCTTATTCGACGAACTAAGAGATTATAGGGGCCTGTACGGGAGAAGTGTTTATGGGGAGCGCGGACAGGATTTGCCGCGTCTCGTCCCGCAGGAAGATAGTGTTTGTGAAGTGACAGAAATTTCTGGTCCTAACCGGCAAACTTTAGCAGAAATAATTGATGTTAATGGGGAGCACGAGAAAGATTCGTCGTGTTTCGTCCCGCAGGAGTTGGATGTTGAAGTACTAACGTAAAGTTCTGGCCCTAACCGGCAGACCTTACCGAAAGTTATAGTGGTAGAAGTAGCCGACCCATCCGACGCAAAACTCCAGTTTAAACATTGCGAGAGTATTAAGGAGAAAAATTACGAAAATTTTAGTGGTAGCCGGACACGACTGGTAGAAAAGCACGTAGATTACTGCGTGGATGAGGTTAGGGCTGACGTTATACGGTCGGACGGTTGCAGTGTGGGTTGCGCAGATCCAGAGAAAGTAATTGCAGATACTACTGGCCACATTCCTCCAGGTAGATTGGCAGATGAGATCAATCTGACCAAAGAGGAATCAACGAAGGTGACAATTAGTGAATTGATAGCAAAGCAACACTCACTAGTTGACGAGTTACAGGAAAAGGTTTCGGTATTGGAGGTGGAGCTACAGATTAAGCCTCAGGACAAACGTGTTGAAATTAAAACTGTATGTGAACAGAGGCTGAAAAAGCCGCCAGATAAGCCGGATTTACGATCAAAACCGGATGGTTTTTTCTGGAATGACCTGGATATAGACGAGGATTTATTGTGGGAAAGTAAAGAAACAGTCGAGGACAAGTGTAGACAGATAGTAGTGTCTGTTAATATGCAGGACCTACAACTAAACGTGTTGATTGACACCGGTGCAGAATTGAGTGCTGTATCTGGGAAAATATTTCAGTTACTGAAAGACAGACCTGGTATCGTAGTTATGCCAGTAACAGGAGTGAAAATTATCGGTGCTACTGGGAAGGGCAGTAAACCGGTCACAAAACAGATTTTTGTCAACTTCGAGATATGTGGGGCACGATTTGAACAAGAGTTTGTCGTCGTGCCAGACTTAACTACGGAAGTAATTATCTGGTTAGGTTGGCTATTAGAGTACCGTGCAGTAATTAATTGCGAAAGCAAAACTTTGTACGTCACAAGATAAGACAACAGTAGTAAGTTTTGACGAGGCAGGAAATGGTGTGCATAGGCAATACTAGCCTATACACATTTTTAACTGGCCGGATGGTATTGACATAGGTATGAATTTGAACTACTGTAATGTGAGGAATCTCGGCTTTGACAATAGAGTAGAAAGTGAATTGGAAAGTATTGTAGACGGTGTGTCAAACGTAACACACGAACAAAGACGAGGTCTGTATGAAGTGATAATGAGGAATATGGGTGTGTTTTCAGACAAACCGGGACTTGTGGAAGGATATAAATGCAAGTTGCATGTAATTCCGCACGGAGCATTCTTCGTGAGACCGTATACTATACCGCTGTCCAAAAAGGAAGCAGTGCAACGAGAGATAGATAAGATGATCGAATGGGGAGTGATTGAAAGAAGTACAAGTCCATACAATAACGGTTTGGTCATTGTAGCAAAATGGGATGGTAGTGTGCGTATTGTGATTGACGCACGCACGTTGAATAGGGTCGTTCAACGCGAAACAGACAGACCAGAGAGTATGGAGGAGATTTTGCAACGTTTTCATGACGTTAAGTTCATGACTAGCCTCGATCTGACGGCTAGTTACTGGCAAATAGAACTCGAAGAAGAATCTAGGCCATACACCGCCTTCTTGTTTGTGGGCAGGTGTTATCAGTATAGAGTACTGCCGTTTGGACTTAATATATCTGTGTCCGTATTCATCAGGGCCCTATTATGTTGACGACCTATTGTTGGCCAATGCCACTTGGCATGACCATTGTGACCTGTTAGATGAAGTTTTTAGAGCATTGCGCCATGGCGGAATGACTCTAAAGCTAAAGAAATGCGAATTTGTGAAGCAGGAACTGAAATTTTTAGGGCATGTAATTACCACTGCTGATATTACGAAAGACCCAGAGAAACTAGAGGCAATAAGGAATTGTCCTCTACCCAAGTCTAGGAAACAGTTAAAAAGTTTTCTAGGGTTCACAGGATTTTAACGTAAATTTGTAAAAGGACAAGTGTTTAATGATGAAAATTTGAATAACCTCTCACGCAAAAATGTTCCGTTTGTGTGGACTGACGGATGTCAGGCCGCTTTCGAGAGATTAAAAGACGAGTTGTTAAAATCTAACATACTATTTCATCCTGATTTATCGCTACCCTTCCATCTGGGAACGGATTCGTCTAATTACGGGGTGGGGGTAGCACTGTTCCAAGAAGTTGGTAAAGGAGAGGATAAAGAACACCGGACGATAGCGTTCGCGAGTCGAACTTTATCAGAGCGAAACTACACGATTTCTGAGAAGGAGTGTTTCGCTATCGTGTGGGGATTCAAGAAGTTCAAGGGTTACCTATGGGACCGTAAGGTGATTATTCATACGGACCATAAGGCGCTCACTTATCTGAAGGATTGTAAACTACTTCACGAAAGACTGCCTAGGTGGTCGCTGTATTTACAGCAATTCAACTATGGCATCTGTTACGTGAAAGGGACCGACAATTGCGTAGCGGATGCGCTGTCGCGGTTGCCCGAGTCTAATCAAGATGTATTGAAAGATGAGTCAGATGGAGTGGTCAAATTATACTATTTTAAAGAAGTTGAGGGACGTAAATTAATAATGAACATCTGTAAGAATCTACGTCGTCATCAGAACGAGGACGGTTGTTTAGATATGGTGAAAACCTGATATGACGAAAGGAGTCCAGAAGGAGAGAAATTAAGGAAGTATTACAAGATATACGATCATATCTTGTACATACGTAAGGGTGAAGATAGTAATATTTGGCGGGTATGCTGGCCCACGAAATACGTCACGGAAATAATAGACTACTACCATTTGGCGTATGGTCATTGTGGACCAAAGAAATGTACAGAAAAGCTGGGTGAAGTAGTGCATTTTAACAACATTTTAAAACGCGTTACTGACAGTGAAAACTTGCGATTTATGTCAGAAGCTGAAGGTTACCAACTGTACGAGTCGTGGTCCTACGTAAAGTATAAGGCCTAACGACACCTTTGAATTACTGTGCGTGGACTTGTACGGACCTTTGCCCAAGTCATCAGGAAACTTTGCCTACATTTTAGTAGTGCTAGAAGCTTTTTCCTAGTTTATCAAACTATACCCTATTAGGAAAACTACAGCCAAAGCGGTCTATAGCAAACTTGTGAATGATTATTTTGTTCACATTGGTAAGCCCAAGGCGATTCTATCAGACAATGAGGCACAATTTACTTCTAAGTTGTGGAATGAAGGCATGGAAAGTAATGGGGTGAAAGTGATCCATATTTCAGCTTATTGTCCGGCTGGGAATCCCGCTGAGAGGTATATGCGCGAGCTAGGCAGACTGTGCCGTACCTATTGCCATCACAAACATAGGGCATGGGGCAAATATGTAGCAGTATTTGAGAGAATTATGAACACCTTGAGACAGAATCTACAGGATTTTCTCAAGAGGAAATCCTGTTGAATGATAGAAGTAAAAGTTTAGTGGAATAGATAATCAAATTCCCTCCACGGATTGACATTAGCGTTGGTATGAAAAAAGATCGTTTGCGTGAAGTAATGAAGCTAAAAGCCGATGCTCACATACGTCGTCATGACGCTAAAGCGCGTTTTGCTAAGTTTGCAATCGGAGACTTAGTACTTGCAAAAGCTCATGAGAAATCGAGCGAGATAGACAATGAAATCTCTAAATTTAAGTTTGTTTATAATGGACCATATAAAGTCATTGGTACACCTCACACAAATGCTTATTGCTTAGAGTATCCAAGCTCTGGAAAACTATTAGGTATACAGAACATTGTAGACTTGAAATTGTACCAACCTAGGATTGCTTAATACAACAGAATGGGTAATTTGTGCAGTATGTAAATATAGAGTGTAAGATTTAAACGATTTGCTAGATTGCTATGCTTTTGCCTGACCAAGAGGACATTAAAGAAGTTGTAATTAATAAGTAATTAATTTTTACTAAATGTTTTAAGAGAGAGTGATTATTTATCAATTGAAAAATCCAAGCTGCTAGTTTAAGTTTTCAGCTGAGCCACAGTAGATTAAGCAATGTAAATATGATTTTGTAATTAGCTGTAAGATTTCATGAATATGTGTTTTACTAATCATTGCCGATGTACTTAGACGCTGTTTTAAGTTTCAGGCTAGTACATGCGTGTGATGATGGACAGTGTTGGGTTATCCACTGTGATAGTGTTAATGGCCTCCTTGAGATTACTCGGGAGTGAGTCTTTGCGAAAGAATTCAGTGAAACGGACGTTCTGGAAAAGCCGTTTCACAGGCAAGTGAGGTCAACGGTGCCGCACAGGCGGGCGCAACAATACTGGCGAGGCGGAGTCGCTGTCGGCTCTTGTGCCGCTGTCGGCTCTTGTGCCGCTGTCGGCATTCTGTGTACTTGCGGGTTCGGCAGGTGGAGTTGTTTTTCTTCCCGGACAGCTGATGTGAAAGAATTCTGTTGTCAATATTTATGTTTTGTCGATCTGCTGTATATTATTTTCCTGTTTAGCGTTAAGTGGACTCTTATGACGCTAATATTAATTACGAAAAGGTTTATAAAATGAGTATTCTATGTAATTAATTATTAATTTGCAGATTTTGATGTACCTGTTTTTTATGACGATGTACTCTGGTTAATTTTGTAAATAGAATTCCATTTCTTGATACTGTTAGGAATTTTGACGATTTTAGAATACCTAAACCATTTTCTTTGTTTTCTATGAATTTTTATGTTGTCAACCTGTTTTATTTTGTGCAAGATCACAGAGTGGAATATGATTAGGAGGTCTCCACTGAATTATTATGGTCTAAAAATTGATTTATGCTTAATTAGATGAATGCTAAATTTTCTTGATGTTTTGAGCATATGCATTTCCGCTGTTTCTTTTTTGGGACATTTTCTGAGTCTGTTTAGGCTGCACGAACATCCTCAGACAGTGTGGGGCACGTATAATGCCGGAAATGTATATCCTCCTATTTCCACCTATTGTACTATCAATTTTTTCCTTGTTTTGTTACCTCAAGATATGACATTTCTGTGTCTTTATATATTGTAATTTTTTACTATTTGTATACATACACACACACACACACACACACACACACATACACACACACACACACACACACACACACACACACACACACACACACACACACATATATATATATATATATATATATATATATATATATATATATACTCCTGGAAATTGAAATAAGAACACCATGAATTCATTGTCCCAGGAAGGGGAAACTTTATTGACACATTCCTGGGGTCAGATACATCACATGATCACACTGACAGAACCACAGGCACATAGACACAGGCAACAGAGCATGCACAATGTCGGCACTAGTACAGTGTATATCCACCTTTCGCAGCAATGCAGGCTGCTATTCTCCCATGGAGACGATCGTAGAGATGCTGGATGTAGTCCTGTGGAACGGCTTGCCATGCCATTTCCACCCGGCTCCTCAGTTGGACCAGCGTTCGTGCTGGACGTGCAGACCGCGTGAGACGACGCTTCATCCAGTCCCAAACATGCTCAATGGGGGACAGATCCGGAGATCTTGCTGGTCAGGGTAGTTGACTTACACCTTCTAGAGCACGTTGGGTGGCACGGGATACATGCGGACGTGCATTGTCCTGTTGGAACAGCAAGTTCCCTTGCCGGTCTAGGAATGGTAGAACGATGGGTTCGATGACGGTTTGGATGTACCGTGCACTATTCAGTGTCCCCTCGACGATCACCAGTGGTGTACGGCCAGTGTAGGAGATCGCTCCCCACACCATGATGCCGGGTGTTGGCCCTGTGTGCCTCGGTCGTATGCAGTCCTGATTGTGGCGCTCACCTGCACGGCGCCAAACACGCATACGACCATCATTGGCACCAAGGCAGAAGCGACTCTCATCGCTGAAGACGACACGTCTCCATTCGTCCCTCCATTCACGCCTGTCGCGACACCACTGGAGGCGGGCTGCACGATGTTGGGGCGTGAGCGGAAGACGGCCTAACGGTGTGCGGGACCGTAGCCCAGCTTCATGGAGACGGTTGCGAATGGTCCTCGCCGATACCCCAGGAGCAACAGTGTCCCTAATTTGCTGGGAAGTGTCGGTGGGGTCCCCTACGGCACTGCGTAGGATCCTACAGTCTTGGCGTGCATCCGTGCGTCGCTGCGGTCCGGTCCCAGGTCGACGGGCACGTGCACCTTCCGCCGACCACTGGCGACAACATCGATGTACTGTGGAGACCTCACGCCCCACGTGTTGAGCAATTCGGTGGTACGTCCACGCGGCCTCCCGCATGCCCACTATACGCCCTCGCTCAAAGTCCGTCAACTGCACATACGGTTCACGTCCACGCTGTAGCGGCATGCTACCAGTGTTAAAGACTGCGATGGAGCTCCGTATGCCGCGGCAAACTGGCTGACACTGACGGCGGCGGTGCACAAATGCTGCGCAGCTAGCGCCATTCGACGGCCAACACCGCGGTTCCTGATGTGTCCGCTGTGCCGTGCGTGTGATCATTGCTTGTACAGCCGTCTCGCAGTGTCCGGAGCAAGTATGGTGGGTCTGACACACCGGTGTCAATGTGTTCTTTTTTACATTTCCAGGAGTGTATATATATATATATATATATATATATATATATATATATATATGCATTTATGTCGATATCTAAATGGTTGTTTTGTAAATATTATTTGTATTTTTATGCTGGGTCTTGCCTAGGAAGAACTATGCTATTTAATGGATACATCAATAGGTCGTGTGGAGAACCAAAGTGTATAGGATCTTTGATAGTGTTAACTCTGCCGCATGGAGCGCGGGCAGAGACAGTCTGGCTGGACTAGTGCAGTGGAGCAGGTGTGTTGTGTGACGCTCCCGCGAGTTGCCGCGCTTTCGCATGTAATTGCGCTCGACTTGCTATGTTAGTTTCTGACATGGTGTCGCGGACGGGAAGCGTTAGCTGGCACACATCAAGAGCCCGTTTCGGCTGGAGACCGTGCCGAGAAGAAGGCGCATTAACATCCAGCTCCTGCAACAGCGACGGCCGACAGGGAGTGACTGTCGCCACCTCCTCGATCGTGTAACCTCCCCCTCACTTATCGACCATATTGACAGTGAAAAATTAAACCGCGTGTACCTAATGGAAATTTGGGAAAAGCAATCGTCACCGAAGTTAATCTGTCGGAATAGAGGGAGGAAAGGGTTAAATTTAAATGAAAGGAAATATGCAAATGTAATTGGTGGAAATTAATTTTGAAAAGGGGTAAAGTTAATAAAGAAAGTAAATGTGTGGCCGTTACGTTAACAATTAACTAGCGGTAATTAGATGTTTGAGATTTGGGGGAAATTACGGTCGCCAGTCCTATGGACAATTACTATAGTAACTGAAAATGAGAGGTTATTACACAAATAATTAGCACTAGTAGCGTGGCAACTGAAGGTTGACACGTGTAGTGTAAAAAGTGAAAGCTTCTCAGAAGTAATAAATTTCCCTACACACTCATTTAATTTAGCAAAAGAATTAATAAAACCGGAAAATTGAAAGTTAATTTAGTGACTGAAATTAATATTGAGCTTTGTTTCTGAAGCACATCGAAATTCAGTAAAATATGGTTAGTCTTGGGCTACCTCAACAATCATTTCAAAAGCTAATTGAATCTACGCAATTTAGAAATAAGAGATTTAACTTTGAACTTGAATTAAATGATTCTGAATAATTAGCAATAGTAAAATTTAGTACGTACCAAGCTGAGCTGCAGTCACAGGTAAGCTAAAATACGGTAACAAAACGCGCACTCTTAATCTGTGCTTGTGTAATCTAAATATTGTAGCCAGATATGAATACCTTAACTGAACTTTGAAATTAATGCTGTGAAATCTAATGATATTACTTTAATGCTGGCGTCTGAATTTCAACGACACTCCTGTTCATTCTGGAAAAGGAAGGGACCCTGCTTGGTAGTGCAATTGGGACAATGAGCAACAAAGGTTCATGTTACGTTGCTGTAATTTAGTGAGAAAATTTTAACAGTTTTAAAAGCTGAGGTCTGCCATACAGTTCTAAAACTTTACATGCTACCAGTCTTCCTTGTTGGTTGATTGAAGGTTTGATGTAGTCGATCGAGGAGGCGGCGACAGTCACTCATTGTCGGCCATCGCTGTTGCAGAAACTGGATGTAGGCGCGCCTTCTTCTCGACACGGTCTCCAGCCAAAACAGGCTCTTGATGTCTGCTAGCTAATGCCTTCCATCCCCCACACAATGTCAGAAACTAACATAGCAAGTTAGCGCAATTACATTCTGCCAAACCGCAAAACCGTGGCAGCTCGCGGGGGCGATACACAACACACCTGCTCCACTGCACTACTCTAGCCAGACTCTCTCTGCCCATGCTCCACGCGGCCGAGTTCACACTACCAAAGATCCTAAACACTTTGGTTCTCCACACGACCTATTGATGTATTCGATCGACAGCATAGTTTTCCCTAGGCAAGAACCAGCATAAAAAAAGAAATAGTATGTACAAAACAAACCAATTATATATCGACATAAATGCATGTATATACAAATAGTAAAACAATTACAATATATAAAGACACAGAAATGTCATATCTTCAGGTAACAAAATAAGGAAAAAATTTAAAGTACAATAGATGGAAATAGCAGGATATGCATTTCCGGAGTTACACGTGCCCCACATTGTCTCAGGATGTTCGTGAAACCTAAACAGACTCAGAAAATGTCCCCAAAAGAAAAAATCATCGGAAATGCATATGCTCAATACATCAATAAATTTTAGCATTAGGCTGATTAACCATAAACCAATTTTTAGACCATAATAATTGAGTGGAGACACTCCTAATCTTATTCCACTCTGTCATCTAACACAAAAGAAAACAGGTTGACAACATATTAAAATTCATAGAAAACAAAGAAAATGGTTTAGGTATTCTAAAATCATCAAAATTGCTAACAGTATCAAGAAATGGAATTCTATTTACAAAATTAACCAGAGTACATGGTCATAAAGAACAGGTGTATCAAAATACGCAAATTAATAATTAATTACATAGAATACACATTTTATATAAACTTTTCATAATCAATATTCTCGTCATAAGAGTCCACTTAACGCTAAACAAGAAAATAATATACAGCAGAGCGACAAAAACATAAATATTGACAACAGAATTCTTTCACACAGGCTGTCCGGGAAGAAAAACAACCCCGCCTTCCGTACCCGCAAGTATAAAGAATGCCGACAGCGGCACAAGACCCGACAGTGGAACAAGAGCCGACACCGGCTCCGCCTCGCCAGTATTGTTGCGCCCACCTGTGCGGCACGCTTGATCTCACTCGCCCTTGTAACGGCACTTCCAGAACGTCCGTTTCACTGAATTCTTTCGGAAAAACTCACTCCCGAGTAATCTCAAGGAGTCCATTAACACTATCACAGTGGATAACTCAACACTGTCCATCATCACAGGCATGTACTAGCCTGAAACTTAAAACAGCATCTAAAGTACATCGGCAATGACTAGTAAATCACATATTTATGAAATCTTACAGCTAGTTACAAAATCATATTTACATTCCTTAATCTACAGTGACTCAGCTGAAAACCTAAACTAGCAGCTTGGATTTTTCAATTGATTAAGAATCAGTCAATCTTAAATCATAAGTCAAATTTAATTACATATTAATCACAACTTCTTTAATGTCCTCTTGGTCAGGCAAAAGCATGGCAATCTAGAAAATTGTTAAATATTACACTCTGTATTTACATACTGTACAAATTACCCATTCTGTGGTATTAATCAGTCCTTGGTTCGTACAATTTCAAGTCTACAATGTTCCGTATAAGTAACAGCTTTCCAGAGCTTGGATACTCTAAGGAATAAGCATTTGTGTGAGGTATACCAATGACTATATATGGTCCATTATAAACAAACTTAAATTTATTGATTTCATTTTCTATCTCGCTCGATTTCTCATGAGCTTTTACAAGTACTAAGTCTCCGATTGCAAACGTAGCAAAACGCTCTTTAGCGTGACGACGACGTATGCGAGCATCGGCTTTTAGCTTCATTAGTTCATGCAAACGATCTTTTTTCACACCAATACTAATGTCAATCCGTGGACGTAATTTGATTATCTCTTCTACTAACCTTTTACTTCTGTCATCTAACAGGATTTCCTCTGGTTACAGTAGTTCAAATTCATGCCTACGTCAATGGCATCTGGGCAGTTAAAAATGTGTATAGGCTAGTATTGCCTATGCACACCGTTCCTGCCTCGTCAAATCTAACTACTATTGTTTTATCTTGTGACGTACATGTGAAAGTTTTGCTTTCGCATTTAATCCTTGCATGGTACTTCAATAGCCAATCTAACCCGATAATTACTTCCGTAGTTAAGTCTGGCACGACGACAAACTCTTGTTCAAATCGTGCCCGACATATCTCGAAGTTGACAAAACTCTTTTTTGTGACCGGTTTGCTGGCCTTCCCAGTAGCACCGATAATTTTCACTCCTGTTACTGGCATAACTACGATACCAGGTCTGTTTTTCAGTAACTCAAATATTTTCCCAGATATAGCACTCAATTCTGCACCGGTGTCAATCAACACGTTTAGTTATAGGCCGTGCATATTAACAGACACTACTATCTGTCTACACTTGCCCTCGACTGTTTCTTTATTTTCCCACAGTAAATCCTCGTCTATATCCAGGTCATTCGAGAAAAAACCATCCGGCTTTGATCGTAAATCCGGCTTATTGGGCGGCTTTTTCAGCCTCTGTTCACATACAGTTTTAATTTCAACACGTTTGTCCTGAGGCTCAGTCTGTAGCTCCGCCTCCAATAACGAAACCTTTTCCGGTAACTCGTCAACTAGTGATTGTTCCTTTGCTATCAATTCACTAATTGTCACCTTCGTTGATTCCTTTTTGGTCAGATTGATCTTATCTGCCAATCTACCTGGAGGAATGTGCCCAGTAGTATCTGCAATTACTTCCTCTGGATCTGCGTAACCAACACTGCTGTCGTCCAACCGTACAACGTCAGCTCTAACCTCACACTTACTGTAATCTACGTGCTTTTCTACCAATCGTGTCCGGCTATCACTAAAATTTTCGTAATCTTTCTCCTTAATACTCCCGCAATGTTTAAACTGGAGGTTTGCGTCGGATGGGTCGGCTACTTCTACCACTATAACTTTCGGTAGGATCTGCCGGTTAGGGCCAGAACTTTCCGTTACTACTTCAACATCCAACTCCTGCGAGACGAAACACGACGAATCTCGCTCGTGCTCCCCATTAATATCAACTATTTCTGGTAAAGTCTGTCGGTTAGGGCCAGAACTTTCTATCACTTCACAAACACTATCTTCCTGCGGGACGAGACGCGGATATCCTGCCCGCGCTCCCCATAAACTCTTCTCCCGTACGGGCCCATATAATCTCTTAGTTCGTCGTATAAGCGACGGAACTGCCTTAACCAGACCTCATCCCTCTCTGCATCCCCTCGCTCGATGACGGACGTTTTATCCGACATCTGATCTTCTCTCAACACTTCCGAATCATTCTTAAACTCAATCTCCAGTTCCGCTGTGGGTATTACAGCTGCCACTTTATAATCGATTTCCGGAAAACTACTTAAATTGTTCTCACTGACAGTGAATGTATTTTCTGCTGCCGTGTCTACAGCTGAGCTACTACTTGTGGGCGCACTCCTTTCTCCTAACACTGGCACACTCTTCCGCCGTTGATTATTCCATACGGAATTTTCATAACGAAGACACTTCGGTTTTCTACTGTTATTGGGCCTCCAAAATTTCTCCACGCCCGGTCGGCCCCTCACCGGCGCGGCTAATGGTTTCCCTGTCTCGTCCCAGCAGATACGCTCCCCGGATGCTGCTGAGGCGGCTGATCACACCCTCTGGCGTTATTACTATTCTGCGAAGCCCGTATCACGCTAGTATGATGTTGGTTTCCGTCATTCCTATTATTATTTGCATTGTACCAATTGTCATTACGGCCCGAACCACTATTGTTATTGCTGCCAAGATTTCGGAATGCATTATTCCCATAGTTATGATTGTTGTGGTTGCTGTGGTACCTGTTGTTGTTACCACAGCCTCTACCACTGTCGCGATTATTGCGCCAATTGTCCTCGTCCTCAACCCTTTCCAGGAAATCATTGGTTGTCCTGGAATTCCTTCCTATGTAGCGTTTTGTGTCATCTGGAAGCTCCTTGTAGAGTTCCCAGACTATTTAGGATTCCGTGCGGCGATCACGCGAATATTCCAACTTGCGGATCCAGCCCTCACAAAACTCCTTCATCGAGCCGCGCGAATTCGCATCGAAAGGCCTCGATACGACAAATTCGAGCCAGACACTTTGTTGCTTTTCTCTGACAAGAAACAAATTTTTAAACTCGTCAAAAGTCAGGTTCGTAATGTTGAGATTTAAGCCACAACGCTTGGCATCACCAGCCAACACGTCAATAACCGCATTAATTTTTCTCTCATTAGTCCATGATCTGGGTAAAACTCTTTCACAATTTTTAATGATATCCGTCGCGTGTATACCGCCATTTTTCAAGGGGTCGAACCGCTCCTCTTTCGTCAACAATTTAGAACTGTGTGCACAGAATGGCACATAGCTCTGTTTTTCGTCAAGTTTCTTTTCTAATTCCGACACTCTCGTAATTACTTGGCAAGTGGTTGTCGCAAGCGTTTCCACTTCCCTCGTTTTCTCTTCGCAGATATTAGCCTGCTTCCTCACTTTAATATCTACGTCGGACACTAACGGCTTTAAAGTTTCCACCTTCTTTTGATCCTCTTTTTTCACTAATTGAATTTGTTCCATCACCTTATTTTCGATGAGCGGAGAAACTGCTTCCCCTACACTTTTCTCGATTCTGCTAATTTCGGAATAAAAACGAGTGTTTATGCTCGCAATTTCCGCCTGAACGCCTATCATTTCCTGTTTAAGATTACCGATTTCGGTATTAATCACAACAATATCTTCTTTGATTTTATCAACTTTTGTGTTAACAACTCCAACATTGTTGTTAACAACATTAATAGCTTTGTTCTGATTGTCTAGCTTCCGTTCAATTTTTTTCAGACTGAGCTTCTTGCTTGGCAGACTGAGCTACGTGCTTGTCAGCCTAAGCTCTAATTTCTGCCGATTGACTCATGATTTCATTAATCAAAACATTCAATAAATCAGCTAAATTCCCGGCAACTACCGGTTTTACTTCCGTAGCTGGTTCCTCTACATATGTTCCCCCGTATTCGTCATCAAGGGGTTCAGATTTGATTTTCGCTTCCGATTCCGAAACATTTTGTAAAGTTTGGAATTACATTTCTGCTTTTTGTTGCGTTTCGGCTGTCGCGTCTTTCATGCTAGCCACCTGCCCCTGAACAATGGGTACCGCGGTGCGCGTTTCCCACTGTTCGACCGATTGTTCCGTATCTAAGTCTACCAAACTTTGGTAATTGTTGCCTTCACTCATTTTAATAATTTTCAGTATAAAGGACAAATCTCAAATCTAATTAGGATTCCTCCCACTACTTAATCTCGCTGACGTAACGACCTGTTCGTAACCAGTACTTCGTTACGAGATTTGCACAATACAAAATTCTTGTCCAGAACAACCTCAAATCTGAAGACGGTCCTGTCACCAGGTCGCCACGTCTAACCTCCCCCTCACTTTTCGTCCTTAATGACAGTGAAAAATTAAACCGCTTGTACCTAATGGAAATTTGGGAAAAGCAATCGTCACCGCAGTTAATCTGTCGGTAAAGAGGGAGGAAAGGGTTACATCTAAATGAAAGGAAAAATGCAAATGAAATTAGTGGAAATTAATTTTGAGGAAAGGGTAAAATTAATAAAAAAAGTAAATGTGCGGTCGTTACGTTAACAATTAATTGGCGTTAATTAGATATTTGAGATTTGTGGAAAATTGCGGTCGCCAGACCTATGGACAACTACTATAATAACTGAAAATGAAAGATTAATGCACATATAATTAGCACTAAAAGCGTGGCAACTGAAGGTTGACACGCGTTGTGTGAAAACTGAAGTAATAAATTTCGCTACACTCTGACTTAATTTAGTAAAAGGATTAATAAAACCGGAAATCAGAAAGTAAATTTAGTGACTGAAATTAATAGTGAACTTTGTTTCTGAAGCACTACGAAATTCAATAAAATAAGGTTAGTCTTGGGCAACCTCAACAACCATTTCAAAAGCTACTTGAATCTACGCAATTTAGAAATAAGAGATTTAACTTTATGATTCTGAACAATTAACATTAGTAAAATTTAGTACGTACCAAGCTGAGCTGTAGTCACAGGTAAGCTAAAATATGCTAACAAAACTCCCACTCTTAATTTGTGCTTGTGTAATCTAAATATTGTAGCCAGCTATGAATACCTTAACTGAACTTTGAAATTAAAGCAGTGAAATGGAATGATATTACTTTAATGCTGGCGTCTGAATTTCAACGACACTCTGGTTCATTTCGGAAAAGGAAGGGACCCTGCTTGGTAATGCAATTGGGACAATGAGGAACAAAGGTTCATGCTAAGTTGCTGTAATTTTGTGATGCAACAATTTTAAAAGCTGAGGTCTGCCATACACTTCTAAAACTTTACGTGCTACCAGTCTTCGTTGTTGGTTGATTGAAGGTTTGAAGTCGTCGATCGAGGAGGTGGCGACAGTCGCTCACTGTCGGCCGTCGCTGTTGCAGAAGCTGGATGTTGGCGCGCCTTCTTCTCGACACGGTCTCCAGCCGAAACGGGCTCTTGATGTCTGCCAGCTAATGCCTTCCATCCGCGACACCATGTCAGAAACTAACATAGCAAGTCAAGCGCAATTACATGATGCCAAACCCAGAAAGCGCGGCAACTCGCCGGAGCGTCACACAACACATCCGCTCCACCGCACTACTCCAGCCAGACACCCTCTTCTGCTTTGCCCGCGCTCCGTGCGGCAGAGTTAACACTCCCAAAGATCCTAAACACTTTTGTTCTCCACACGACCTATCGATGTATTCGTTCGATAGCATAGTTTTCCCTAGGCAAGACCCAGCGTAAAAATACAAATAATATTTACAAAACAACCAATTATACATCGACATAAATGCATAAATATATATATATATATATATATATATATATATATATATATATATATATATACAAATAGTAAAACAATTATTATATATAAAGACACAGGAATGTCATATCTTGAGGTAACAAAACAAGGAAAAAAAATTATAGGACAATAGATGGTAATAGGAGGATATGCATTTACGGCGTTACAAAGTACACACTTTTTCTGTGCCACGTGAAAGAAGCTTCCAAGAGAACATCAAGAATGTAAAACATATGAGACTTAGTATCAAGATAACAGTGTCGCAAATCCCTGTGCTGACGTCAGGAAAGGATGTTCCACAAATCTCTGCTCTATTATAACAAATATAAGCAAATACGTAACTCAGGTATTGTTCCTCTGTTTACATGTGCGCTTGAAGCCCGTCAGTGTGTGTTCTGCTGTTGTAGCTATCAGATAACTTGCTAGTAAAACTGTTGAGACATTCATAATGAATACGAACGTCGAAAAGTGAATATCGTTTAAGGTGAATATCGCCAAACTATTGAAGAAGGGCTGAGGTTATATGCTGAAGAGTATCCAGATCGTACCAGGCACTCATGATTTGTCTTTGGAAACATTATAAAAAAGTTCTAGCAGCTGGAAGTGTGGGGAGTAGAATATTCCAAGAAAGAAATAGAGCAGCTGATGAAACTAATACTTCAGCAGCACTAATACACAATGCAAATGTCACCAAGGGGCGTCTCTGAAGTACGAGAGGGATCAACCAAACGAGTGTTCTGCGAACACTACATTCCATCGTCTTTCATCCTTTTCTCGTTTCTCTACTTCTACGGCTTCACTGTAAAGACTTCCAGAATTGGTTACAGTCCTCCGAATGTTATCTACGAAAAGTGCAAGTGATGTGGCATATCTGAGACGCCCAGCTGAACCCTCAGGACAGTACAAGTATTAGGAATTGCGGAAGGGGGCCAGAATGAGCGGCTGTCAGTTACACTCCAAACATAACGCCTTATTTAGTTGTCCAAACATTCCAGCGCAACTTATAAGCTTGACTGTCAACAGGAAGCGTCTTTAATTCTAAAACGGCTGAAGGCCCATGAATTAAATAGAACTGCTATAAATATTTTTTTTTTTTTTTTTTGAGACAGAAGGCTCTAGGCTTTAACCTTAAATAGTATTTAAGCCCACGCGATGTAAGACTTGACTAGTCAGATAGATTAAGTTTTTAAAAGCGGCTGATGGCCCATAAATTTAAGACAACATAACTACAATGACCTTTCAATAGGCAGAAGGGCCAAGCTTTACGACCAACAAAAAACCATTCTTAAAAACGGCTGAAGGCCTTTCTTAAAATCAAAAAAAACTGCAACCAATTTTCCATGGGAGAAGGCCCAAAGCTTTTAACCTTAAATAGTATTTAAGCCCAAGTGATGTAAGACTTGGTAAGAATGCAAAATTTTAAAGCGGCTGAAGGCCCATCATTTCAAGAACAACTGCAATAAATTTTCAACAGGCAGAAGGCCCACAGCTTTATCTTGAAAGAATGTAATACTTGATAAATAAGAACCTTAAAACCTAAAGCGGCTGAAGGCCCATGCTTTTTAAAAAAACAATACAACTACAATAAATTTTCAACATGGAGAAAGCCCACAGCTTTATATTTCAAAGGGTAATACTTGATAAGTAAGATCCTTAAAGGCCTTTGATTTTAAAAACATAATTACAAGCATACAAATTCCAACCATCGGCTATGAGCCGTTAATAATACACAATTAAACGTCAATAAGAAAGGCAGTATAAGCAGAAGTTTCCAGTGGGCTCGGTCTCCCCTTGAAATCTTAACGTTCGCTTAGGTGAGACAAGAAGTCGGCCCCACTATACTCGATCCGCCAGGAACACAACCAAGAGACAGTCAGGGTCCCACCGACAAGATGACTTGCTAGCCACTGACCAGTATACGAGGATGCCAAAGCCAAAACGTTACAGACACAGCCGCCCACAACTAAATAAACATTAAGCTGTCAAAACTACTCACCATGTTGGACAGCGACAACAGGTGAGGAAAGGACACTGCCTGAATTTACGTCAGCGACCAGGGCAGGTAATCAGAACACTAACGGCCACAAGGCAGAAAATTCCGATGGTGCACTTGAATTTCAAATCGACAAATTTAGTTAATTCCACCACATTGCGGCTGAATCTTCACCAACTCGAACAATCGCTGTGGCTCCCAGGAATACCACCAAAAGCTAACCACCAACCAACGGGACAATGTGAACAGACGTGGCTTCGGTAATTAGATCACATATCAACTTTCATGTCCTGGGTCGGTGAGCCACGAACCTCGTAGTACTCCGAACAGCCCCCACATGCGCCGAAACTTCGTAGAGACCGCATGCGGGCCCGGCCGAATGCGCCACGCGGAGACTTGATCCGCTCCAACCGACCGACTCACTGACAGTACGCCGACAACATTTAAAACAAGTTGTCAGTGGAAATGACACCAACTACACACTCGGTTTGACAAACACTTGCACGAAGACTTGAACCACTCTCTACATCTACATCTACATCTACATTTATACTCCGCAAGCCACCCAACGGTGTGTGGCGGAGGGCACTTTACGTGCCACTGTCATTACCTCCCTTTCCTGTTCCAGTCGCGTATGATTCGCGGGAAGAACGACTGTCTGAAAGCCTCCGTGTGCCCTCTAATCTCTCTAATTTTACATTCGTGATCTCCTCGGGAGGTATAAGTAGGGGGAAGCAATATATTCGATACCTCATCCAGAAACGCACGCTCTCGAAACCGTGCGAGCAAGCTACACCGCGATGCAGAGCGCCTCTCTTGCAGAGTCTGCCACTTGAGTTTGTTAAACATCTCCGTAACGCTATCACGGTTACCAAATAACCCTGTGACGAAACGCGCCGCTCTTCTTTGGATCTTCTCTATCTCCTCCGTCAACCCGATCTGGTACGGATCCCACACTGATGAGCAATACTCAAGTATAGATCGAACGAGTGTTTTGTAAGCCACCTCCTTTGTTGATGGATTACATTTTCTAAGGACTCTCCCAATGAATCTCAACCTGGTACCCGCCTTACCAATAATTAATTTTATATGATCATTCCACTTCAAATCGTTCCGCACGCATACTCCCAGATATTTTACAGAAGTAAGTGCTACCAGTGTTTGTTCCGCTATCATATAATCATACAATAAAGGATCCTTCTTTCTATGTATTCGCAATACATTACATTTGTCTATGTTAAGGGGCAGTTGCCACTCCCTGCACCAAGTGCCTATCCGCTGCAGATCTTCCTGCATTTCGCTACAATTTTCTAATGCTGCAACTTCTCTGTATACTACAGCATCATCCGCGAAAAGCCGCATGGGACTTCCGACACTATCTACTAGGTCATTTATATATATTGTGAAAAGCAATGGTCCTATAACACTCCCCTGTGGCACGCCAGAGGTTACTTTAACGTCTGTAGACGTCTCTCCATTGATAACAACATGCTATGTTCTGTTTGCTAGAAACTCTTCAATCCAGCCACACAGCTGGTCTGATATTCCGTAGGCTCTTACTTTGTTTATCAGGCGACAGTGCGGAGCTGTATCGAACGCCTTCCGGAAGTCAAGAAAAATAGCATCTACCTGGGAACCTGTATCTAATATTTTCTGGGTCTCATGAACAAATAAAGCGAGTTGGGTCTCACACGATCGCTGTTTCCGGAATCCGTGTTGATTCCTACATAGTAGATTCTGGGTTTCCAAAAACGACATGATACTCTCAGCAGTGGCTGTGAAATCACGAAGACAAATCGGGTGTCTGTACACACACACACACAACCAACCCATAAACGATCGGCGAGCCAATTCCCGTCGTTCAGTACGACGACCGACCGACGATCCACGAAGACTGTCCTCGGCTCAAGTGATGCGTGGCGGCAACGGTCAGGCGAGACATGGACATCCAGGCTCCAACCCGACTGAACTAGTGCCGCACTGCAACTCCACGACTGGCAGGTCCGAACTGCCCCCTGGCACATTCCTATTGACTCCACGGCAAACGACAACCGGGAAGTAATAACAGTGCAGCAAATATAACACGTTAGGGCTAAATCGATAGGCGCTGCTGCTGCCGCTGACGGGCAGACAAAGCAGCAACTCAGTGACAACGGAAATTGAACCTAACATAACGTGATGGCAACACGAAAAAACAGGATGTAAAATAAGAGATGGCACGAGCGCGAGCCAGGCTCGAATTTTGTTTGAGAAAGAAGTACCATTTACATACCATGAGCAAGTCTGTTTCGTAACATGCATTAATCGTCAGTTAAAAATCCACGCTGACACAAAGAAGTGGATGAAAACAATACTCTCGGTCTGCATCGTCTGCTCTGAGTTCTTCGATACCCTCATCATTTGTCCCTGTTTTATTAGTGGGAATCTAAACACACTCAAGTGTCTCGAGTTCCTAAGAGATTCTGTTTCCGCAGTTATTTGAAGACTTCGCACTGCGCATAAAGAGTTGAGTGTGGTACCCAACAGACGGATGTTCCTTCCATTCCGCACTAGGACAGATCCTCTTAAGAGAATATTTGGACAGCATTGGGGTGGTCTTTCACGAAACGCAGTAAGGCCTGAAGACACACCAAACTTAAAACTTCTATACTTTTATCTGCGGCAGAAATTAAAATAAAAGGTCCATTAGGAAACACCGACGACTCCCGCTGGCATGAAATGTCTTATAACACGGACCTGAGCTGTCATTAACTCCACGTGGAATTCAACGTGACAATGAACACACGAAACAGACCTGAGTTTCGTGTTTGTTACTTGGCAGCCTTTTGTGGAACGTCTTCTCGTGACAGCGGGGCAGACGTTTGCGGTGCTGTTATCTTGATACTATTTGATCAGTCCAGTCCTCGTCATGTCGTTGTAGTTCGCTTACAAGCTTTTTTCAAATGCCATACTTAAAAGTACATAGTTTCATTAGAAAAAACAACGCCATTATCGTGATTCGGCTACTATAAATGGTAAAAATTATTTTAGAAAGTCAAGAGATTCGCCATATTGTCCTCTATAAGATGGAAAAAACCGAACCTCGAAATATTTATTCATTTTGTACACATTTCAAGTGACCCGTCTTATCTGGCTCATCCTGTGTACTTCCAGTGCACATTTACAGTCTTGTAAAACAGAAAGTTAATAGCATATGTTAGAGTGTAGCCTCGCCAGTAAATTAATAACTCTGAAATAATTATTCTCTACCTCTTCTATACCCATGGAAGCAATTTTTTGGATCTCCGGGTTTGACATCAGGGACTACGTGCACCTGCAACCCACACTACATAAGCAGGGAAGATGCAACCTGATGCTTCACTAGCAGTCACTCAAACTCCTTTGAAACTCATTTTCTCAGTTTTCCTTCGGACCATTTCCCATCCCATTTTATTCCCACGTTTCATATGGTTTCCATCCAAGTGTTCTAGGTTTGTACCATGAAAATGTTATCTCTTTTAATTTTATCCATTTTATGTACCGGGTGATCAGAAAGTCAGTATAAATTTGAAAATTCAATAAATCACGGAATAATGTAGATAGAGAGGTACAAATTGACACACATGCTTGGAATGAAATGGGGTTTTACTAGAACCAAAAAAATACATAATCTCAAAAAAAGTCTGACAGATGGGCTTTATCTGATCAGAATAGCAATAATTAGCATAACAAAGTAAGACAAACAAAGATGATGTTCTTTACAGGAAATGCTCAATATGTCCACCACCATTCCTCAACAATAGCTGTAGTGGAGGAATAATGTTGTGAACAGCACTGTAAAGCATGTCCGGAGTTATGGTGAGGCATTGGCGTCGGATGTTGTCTTTCAGCATTCCTAGAGATGACGGCCGATCACGATACACTTGCGATTTCAGGTAACCCCAAAGCCAATAATCGCATCGACTGATGTCTGGGGACCTTGGAGGCCAAGCATGACGAAAGTGGCGGCTGAGCACACGATCATCACCAAACGACGCGCGCAAGAGGTCTTTCAAGCGTCTAGCAATACTTTTTTTTGTTCTAATAAAACCCCATGTCATTCCAAGCATGTGGGTCAATTTTTACCTCTCTATCTACATTATTCCGTGGTTTATTAAGTTTTCAAATTTATACTGACTTTTTGATCACCCGGTAGTTTCCAATGATTGGAGATAGAATGATGCGAAAAAGGCAGCGGAAGAACGGGAATAATCTTAGATTAAATGGTGTACAGACCAATCACATAGTGATTCCCTCATGGGAGTTCTGCAATCAGGTGCGCCTGAGGGACGTTTTGGTGAATTTTTATTGCATTTACATATTGGTATTGAGTCACAGGTAACGGATTGGGCTGCAAAGGTCGCCGTGACAGGATTTTTGTCGCAAGTTTTATGATTTTCATTTTTTATTGCTTTCCATACTTCTACCTACAAGTATTGCATCCAAGGTATCTGGCTTGGCTCACAGGTGATAATTTTTCTCAAATTCGATACTTTCGTCTGCTACTGCTAATTCAATGCATACGTAAGTGTCCCATTACTACAACCTACTGATACTGCACATAAGGTGCAAACGCGAATGTAGGTACATTTGCGGGCACTCGACCTCCTTAGAACACCCTTCTCTCTGCTTTCCCTCTCGCTCTCTGTCATCCACCCTTCTCTCTGCTTTCCCTCTCGCTCTCTGTCATCTGTTCCGCTCATTTCTCTAGTGGTCCCGCACTTCGGCTGCGGGCTGCATAATTGGTGTCCTTACTCTCTCCAACAGTCCGTTACTTGCCATGCATAGGCCGGAGTCGTTTACGTAACATTTACTCTTTCCCAAGTATTACGTAAATGCCCCACAGCATCGCGCTCCCAGGGACGACAGATTCACTCCTAAGCATTGGAGAAGTTGTTTCTCTCATGTTCGCATCTTATCACTCATGTCTTGATCTTGACGTATCCCTCATACCTCCCATGTTTGATCCTCAGTGGTTGTATTTATGCTTTCCTAAACGCCTGACATTATCGAGGTCAATTTTACCTTTTATGGACGCCTCTGCACATTTGTTACTGCTTTTAACATGGTATATAAGCAACTGCTTCCCACCCGCCTAGACCTTCACCGACTCTTCTCAAGTGTCTCATTATACTCAAGACCCGATGTTTGACTGCTATCACCACGAATACTAGCTTACTCAGCATCCCTCTAGTGTTCAGAAATTTTGGGAACTATGATATTCTGTTTGCTGAGAAGGTGATTAACTCATTGTAGGGTATTATTATTTTATTTTTGACCCAATCACTCCCTTTTATCATGCAGTCGTAACCGATTTCGGTCTTCAAAGGCCATCTTCAGATGCTACAATAGAGAATAGAAAAGCTCAAATGAAGACCTGAAACAAGTACAATTAGTTTCACTCCGTCTACTTGTGAGTTCTGTAAAGTGCTATCAACCCTTGCTATCAAACCTTTGCAAGACGCGTGTTTTTCTTGTGTATGGTGAAACGCTGGTCCTTCTTGGTCCATCTTCCCAATTCATGCGAATTCTGTTGTTATGACTCTCCAAAACAGGACATTCTTAACTTTTAAATTTATAACTTAAACGTTAGGTACTAAAAGAATATTTTCACGGGTGTTTCTTCCAACATTTTTATTAAGACTTCGTTTCAACAAAATTACATGAAAACAGTTCTAAACTTTCGTAACTTTTCTTGAATAATAATGAAAGTAAAGAAAACTTTCTTACCTCTGAATAATCAGGGAAAAACGAGCATCATTTCTTTAAATGCAATATCCTTATTTCTACCATGACTATAGCACATGACAAAAAATACTAGGTACGTGAGCATAAAAGACTCCAAAATGAACGAAGTTGTACTTTCTACATTAAAGTGTTTTTTCTGCTAAGTCTTCTAGAATCAGAAAATCAAACTAGGAAATTAGAAGACATTTAGGCCCAACAGACGTAACTAGAAGGCAATTGTTGATTATTATCAGTCACCTAGCGGCTGTAGTTGACTAGAGCTTTTCATCACAAAACTTAATACAGATTGACAACAACGACGCAATATAAAATCTTACTAATCTAAAGTAGAAAATACCATGAAAATAGAAAATAATTCTCCGTACATTTGAGTGGACGTCATACATCATTAGCTACCTCAGTCGCGTAACTACTTTTTTAAGGCAAAAAGAGCACATTTTTTGTTTGAACATTGCGTACAAACATGCACTCGGCAATCGATAGATTTATTAGCTGTCTTCCTGCGCTGGGGGCAAACATGACAGTGTTTTCTTTTCAGCAGGTTATCATCGTTCAGAATGGTTGAGGCGGGAATCTCAGTTCTTAGTATTTTACGTATCCAAGATCTGACATCATCATTCACTGAATGGTTTGCTAGCCTTATTGTCGTGGGTGGTTCCACCATCTGCACCCGAATGTCTAACTAAAGCTGCGTTTTTGTTCTACTGGGTTAGCGACAAAGCTTTCATGAACAATACAACTTTTTACCGTGTGTCGATGTATAGTATTCCACTAAATACACAAGGAGGCCATCGCTCACCCTTTCACTCATTTGTGTCCCAACTCGTCGAGCCCTCCTTTGGCAGCACTGTAAAAAGCTTCATTTCAGTTTCATCATTCTCATCAATTCGTTTAGAGTGGTGTATAGAGGATATAATGCTCAAAACCTTGTTGCTTTTGACTTTTGAAGATAACGGGGTACTTTTACCATCTGGGGAAAATTCATAGAGTAAATCATTGAGGCGTTGTTTTTAGGAAGCGGTGAACTCAGGGAGTAGATCCCTTTTATTTTTCCGCATGGTGCCTACACAGGTAAGCCCTGTATTACAAAACTCATTTACAACCTCTTTCGAGCTAAATCAGTTGTCGGCTGTCACATTTCGATTTCTGCCCTGAAATGGGGCTATTACCGTGAGCAAAGCCTGAGTTGGGACATGTATTTCTTTTTCAGTCTGTAGAAAGGTTTTGCCATCCGATCCTTCTCCAGTGTACATATTGGAACTGAACGTGCAGCTAGTAAGAGCATCAACCAGTTTCAACAATTTCGTGCCGTACTTTCCTGGCTTGTTTGGCATATATGCACAGAATCTATTTAATCCCTGAAAGGAAGCAGAATTTTATCCACAGTGGTTCGATCACTGACTACACACATCTTCTAACAGTGTGCTACGACCGTAGAATAAAGTTCAGAAACTGGAGCATCAGTCTCACTCCTATGTGTCTCTCCTCTCTTGTAGCAAGGTCATCAATCAAAAGTGCTTCATTTGCAGCTACGGAGCGACGAAGAGGCATGGCAGCTCGAAAAACAGGTCGCCGTTTACAGCCGGCGAACAATGACTGACAGTTTTCGTGATTACATTTGTGTGTTGATGTTAGTACCAACAGCCCGATAAACATGTCCAGTTCGTCCTTTGTTATATCGTAGTAGCTCCTCGTGTTGAAATTAACTGACGCGTGACTTGGTTTGATTCATATGTGTAGTGTAGTGAATCGCCAAATCTGTTCCATTATCTCTTTACGCGTCCAACGCAGAAGGTTCATTGTCCCAAGCAGTGCAATTCAGACCTGGTACCTTACATCTAAAAATATTGTGAGCAAGAGCTCTCCCTTTCCTTTCGGTTTTGCGGTTTTCCATTCCTTACCACTTTTAGCTATACAGATTTTGTCGTGAATCGCATTACCACCAGCAGTTGGTTCGTCGTCCGATTTCTCTTCGTTTTCGTCATAAGATGTGTCTGCTTCAACATAACTATAATTTGGGGAATAATCTGAGCCCTCATCCGTATCATCTATGTCTGAATCTAACTATCAGGTTACCTTCGATTCAGAAAGTGGGCGCACTCATCGACTGTTATGTGACTTACAAATTGTAGAGTGCAGCAATCAGTCGTCCTTTTTTTAGTTTTTATTATGCAAATACAGTTTTCGGCTAGTGGCTAGCCATTCTCAATGCACTATTTTCTATTGTCAATGCATGTTAGTCCCTGTTGTTCGGGCGTCAGTCACAGTTCTTTGAATACTAGTATTTATATGAATCTAACTATTCCATTCCAACAGGAGGACTTAATGCTACATGTTGATTTTCGTCGTCGTCTTCATGAAGCATACTTCTATTATTGTCACTGTCATCCAAGGGTACAGTGAGTATTGCCAAAATGCTTTCGTCAAAATGTGATTCATCAACTCGAAATATTTTCCTCGCTGGATCGTTTTAGATGTACTTGGTTGATCCATCTGCACAAAATACCCTAACAATCCCTCTGTAAATTTATTTGGTGGCACGTCGGTCCAAGTAGCTGGGGTAACATGTGGAACAAAATGGCACGTAGTGTTATAGGAAAACCAAGTTCTACCTTACCTTCAAACAGCTGTGGCTGCAAACACTAAACAACTAACTGAAACGTATAATAATGGCGCCCCAGACTCTGAGGATCTCCAGTTTTGACTTCACAGCCCCTTCAACTTTCCGCATGCGTCACAAAGGCCTACATGTCATGCAGAGGCTTAATATTCATATGGTTCATGTATATGGGCGGCATTTCATGAATAAGTGTCCATGCGTTGTCATCTAAACATGTTGTTGTTGTTGTGATCTTCAGTCCTGAGACTGGTTTGATGCAGCTCTCCATGCTACTCTATCCTGTGCAAGCTTCTTCATCTCCCAGTACCTACTGCAACCTACATCCTTCTGAATCTGCTTAGTGTATTCATCTCTTGGTCTCCCTCTACGATTTTTACCCTCCACGCTGCCCTCCAATACTAAATTGGTGATCCCTTGATGCCTCAGAACATGTCCTACCAACCGATCCCTTCTTCTGGTCAAGTTGTGTCACAAACTCCTCTTCTCCCCAATTCTATTCAATACCTCCTCATTATTTATATGATCTACCCATCTAACCTTCAGCAATCTTCTGTAGCACCACTTTTGGAAAGCTTCTATTCTCTTCTTGTCTAAACTATTTATCGTCCATACATGGCTATACTCCATACAAATACTTTCAGAAACGACTTCCTGACACTTAAATCTATACTCGATGTTAACAAATTTCTCTTCTTCAGAAACGCTTTCCTTGCCATTGCCAGTTCACATTTTATATCCTCTCCACTTCGGACATCATCAGTTATTTTGCTCCCAAAATAGCAAAACTCCTATATTACTTAAAGTGTCTCATTTCCTAATCTAATTCCCTCAGCATCACCCGACTTAATTCGGCTACATTCCATGATCCTCGTTTTGATTTTGTTGATGTTCGTCTTATATTCTCCTTTCAAGACACTCTCCATTTCGTTCAACTGCTCTTCCATGTCCTTTGCTGTCTCTGACAGAATTACAATGTCATCGGCGAACCTCAAAGTTTTTATTTCTTCTCCATGGATTTTAATACCTACTCCGAATTTTTCTTTTGTTTCCTTTACTGCTTGCTCAATATACAGATTGAATACCATCGGGGAGAGACTACAACAATGTCTCACTCCCTTCCCAACCACTGCTTCACTGCTTCCCTTTCATGCCCCTCGACTCTTATAACTGCCATCTGGGATCTGTACAAATTGTAAATAGCCTTTCGCTCCCTGTATTTTACCCCTGCCACCTTTAGAATTTGAAAGAGAGTATTCCAGTCAACACTGTCAAAAGCTTTGTCTAAATCTACAAATGCTAGAAACGTAGGTTTGCCTTTCCTTAATCTTTCTTCTAAGATAAGTCGTAAGGTCACTATTACCTCACGTGTTCCAATATTTCTACTGAATCCCAACTGATTTTCCCCGAGGTCGCCTTCTACCAGTTTTTCCATTCGTCTCTAAAGAATTCGTGTTATTATATTGCAGCTGTGACTTATTAAACTGATAGTGCGGTAATTTTCACATCTGTCAACACCTGCTTTCTTTGGGATTGGAATTATTATATTCCTCTTGAAGTCTGAGGGAATTTCGCCTGTCTCATACATCTTGCTCGCCAGATGGTAGAGTTTTGTCAGGACTGTCTCTCCCAAGGCTGTCAGTAGTTCTAATGGAATGTTGTTTACTCCCGCGGCCTTGTTACGATTCAGGTCTTAAACATACAATCAGAAATTAGGGAATTACATACAACCAAGTGTACTTTTCCATTCGTCTTCTAAAAGGCGATCTTCAGCTGTAAGAACCACAAAATATTACAATTATTGCAATAATATTTCAATCAGTTGGTCATCGAATATGAAAGGAAAGCAGTAAAACCTATTTAGAACAAAGTGAAGTCGTTACAATAAAAGCGACAGAGTACCAATCCTTATGGTACATTTCCCACGGCGTTGCACTTCAGGCTGCTGGACCTGGCGGGGGTTCGAATCCTCCCTCGGGTACGGGTGTGTGTGTTTGTCCTTAGGATAATTTAGGCTAAGTAGTGTGTAAGCTTAGGGACTGATGACCTTAACAGTTAAGTCCCATAAGATTTCACACCCATTTGAACATTTTTATTTATTTTTTTTATTTTATTTTATTTTATTTTATTTTTTTTTTTTTTTTTTGCCATTCAGGCTGCTAGATGTTTACGCCATTGCACATAAGCTTAGGAGAGACTGCACGGAGGGATGGACTAGGCAAGTTTACTGTTGCAACTCGCTGGCACTCCCCTTCCTGCTGCGAGGTGTTTACCTATGCTGGGTGGATGTCAGGAAGCACAATGCGGCACTCGTTCACAAGGAGGACCGTGATCGGCTGCAGCAAATGTGCGGGAAGCAGCGAGTACCACAGCTAAATAAATCGTCGTAAATATTAAAATATGCATTAGTTGCAAACTTATTTTTTTCATTGAGGAGTTTATCCGGTTCTTTTCGCTTTTGTGGGGTAAATCTCCAGTTCTTCTAAAATATATAGCGTCTACTTTTTCCAACAATTTCACATGTATAACTGACGGTGTCGGTCGAAGTGATGGTACTTTTAGGTGCTTTTGCACAAAAAAGAACGTCTCGTGCTCCATCGATGACGGATTTTAGTCACCATCTTCACGCTTTTTTAATTCTACATAGCCGTTGAAATTGAGTGCTACACAGCTTTTAATGGCTTAATCCTTCAACGACCGTGATGGTGTTTGTAGTGCCGACAGAGTTAAGTTAAATATGTGGTAGATATAGCCCAGTAGGTGAGGTAATTGCAAAGGAATAGTTCGTGTGAATGAGCGAAACACAAGGTAGTGTAAGAATAGGAGAAGTGATGTCCAATCCATTGAGTATTAAAAATGGAGTGCGACAAGGGGATGCCTTGGCATGCCTTCTCTTTAATGCCGCCCTGGAGAAGGTGATGAGAAACACAAACCTTCTGAGTAGGGGAACGATCTTCTGTAAATCAGTGCAGATAGTGGCCTAAGCAGATGACATAGACGTAATAGCAGTAACCCAAGAAGCAATGGAAGAGACATTTATAGCTCTTGAACATGCCAGTAGGAACATGGGATTAATTAGTAATGTACAAAAAACAAAATATGTGGCAGCTGGAAAAGCACATAGAGAAAATATGCCAAATGCAATAACAATGGGCAATTGCACATTTGAGAGAGTTGAATATTTCAAGTACCTGGGCTCGACAGTTACAATCTAAATGAAACCTCCTATGAAATTAAGCAGAGATTAATGCTGGTCAACAGAGCCTATTTTGCCCTGACAAGACTTCTATCCTCAAGGCTCCTGACTCGTACCACGAAATTAGCTATGCATAAATCGCTTATACGACCAGTGCTTACATATGCCTCTGAAGCCTGAGCATTAACAACTAAAGATGTTGAAACAATGGATGCATTTGAAAGAAAGGTACTTAGACGAATTATCGGCCCAATCTGTGAAAGAGGAAGATCGAGGAGGAGATACAACCATGCGTTGTATATCATATACAAAGACCAGCCCATCAGAGGGATAGTGAAATCATCCAGATTGAGGTGGGCGGGACATGTGGCTCGCATGAATGATACAGAAGAACCAAAAAAAAATATTACAAGGAAATCCAGGAGGGCAGAGAGGAGGTGGTCGACCAAGAGCCAGATGGGAAGATGGCGTAATCGAAGATCTTAGGAAGATGGGCTATAGAAACTGGAGAGTATTGACAAAGGACCGAGAGAAATGGAAGGAAATTGTAGAAGAGGCCAAGCTCATCATGAGCTATAGATCCAAGAAAGAAGAAGAAGAAGTTCGTGTGAATAGTTTAGTAGACCGTGAGGCTGATAAATGTTTGGACATGCCATTTCGCTTCACCAAAATGACTTGGACTATATAAATATATTGTTAATAGCTCTAATTGACAATCTGCATGAAGCACAAGTGACAGTGAACTTCTCCATCGGTGTCACCTCACCGTGACTGCTACAATGTGTCTTTCTGATGCAGGAGAGCAGAGGAGAGGAGAGGATGAAAGTGCTTCAGTTCTTCGGCAAGTCTTGACTGCATGTTTAACGAAACTTAATGCTAGTGATTACAGTCATGTTTTAGTATTATTTACAGTAGTGGTTTCGTCTCAATTACAAGTCGTCTTCAGCTATATTTTTTATGCTCTGGACAGAACGGCTATATAATTGTCTACGTAAGGATGGAAAGACCCATCCTCAGCTGGAGTAAAATCATTAAGACACAGTTTAGCAAAGCACTCAGAAAGCGTAAATCAAACGTAAACGAGCTTGTCAGATATTTCTTGTCTGTTTATATTTCGTTACTTATATGTCATGGCAAATCAAGTTGCCAATTTGCATAATAGACTACAATGATCATAACGCTTGTAATGTGGCCATTTTTCTCTGAAACTGTCCTCTAACATAGTTCAGATGTTGATATCCAAATTTCCTTGATCGATTAGCCATCCAGTTACACTTCTCTTCAACTGCAGATCTGGGTTCGCATTGCCAGTGGCTGTTTTCCCTTATCTGTATTCTTTACCTTCCCTCTCTTGTATGGTCGAGGTTTCGAGGAGTTGGAAGCTTACAGGCTGGCTGCACGAGATACCAACCCCCTAAAAACTAGTTGGCTATCTTAAAAATGTTGAAGCCTACGCAGAGTTCCAGCTTCAGGTAGTCAGACTAGCACCCGCGTCTGTTCTAGCCCCTCAGCTTACTGTCAAGGTGCAGCAAGGAATGTCCTTTCTGTCAAAAGAAACATTGAATGCTTCACAGGAGGCTGTTAGCAAGCTAAGAGATATCTTGTCATGTTTCCCAGAGGCTGTGTGAATTTTCGTTAAGTGGCCTCGGAATATCGTTTGGTTTAAACTTTTGGAATCCAGCTTTCTGATTCCGTCATGCTGTTACCCTTCTTGGGGAGACTGCACATTTTCGCCGTGACTACGTGCGAGTCATTGGTTAGGCCCCTTTCAGAGTTGTGCTATGGAGTGGAAGTGTGTTTCTACCGTCCTCGTCACCTCAGAGCACTATTGGTTCAACATACCAAAACTCCACGGGAGTAAGAGATTGTTTCACATCTTCATTTGAGTTTTTCTTGTCGACACTCGGTCTTTTCCACCACTGGCCAGCTAGTTCCTGCTCTAAAGAAAACCAGCAGAGTTGCAGACCAGTCAGAGGGAGAAGAATTCGCTTTAGAACTGCATATTGACGATATCATCTTAGTCTTTTGCAGAAATAACGACAAGAGTGAGACTTCATTAGAGATGCCTGATGTGAGAAGCCTTGCTGCCACTAGAAGGTTGTGCTATGTAAACACTAAGTACAAAGAGAGGGATGAAATCAGATTCACCACCCGCTGCTCGCTGCTCGCTGTTGCAGCCGGCTGTCTCATTTTGCTCCACGTCTTTGTTAAGGTGGGCCATCGTCACCCCCGCTGTTGTCGTTCAGACGCCCAGTTGATTCTCTCTTCAGCAGCTAAATAAGCTGATTTAAAGTCACGTGTCCAGATTGTTGCTCTCGATGCGCATTTTGGCAATCTTATCGTGTTTCCTCCTATCTTTCCGTGAGCTTCACAGTCACTGACCGTGTCCGTGAATTATTAACGCATTGGTGTTTCTTCCTACGCACTCACTGGTGTCATGGTTAGACTTGTAATCCCTAGCCGCTACCCTACAGTTCTTCTTAATGCATCAGTGGATATTTTTCAATTCAAAGACAATGAATCTAATTGTTATAGCGACCATTTGTTTCCACTCATACCTGGAAGATTGCTCCTTCCATTAACATATCTATATGAGTTTATGAGTAATGTGGTACCCATTTGTTTCATACTTAATTTGGGCACCCGGTTAACATTCGTTTAAATAAGAAGTTTCGGTTGTGCACCAGTATCCTTGTTTTGAATTGGTCTGGATGTATATTTGAGGTAGTTCTTCATTCTGTTGCTCACCAGAGTTTGGTACTGTCCATCATAGGGACAAAGTTCAATGTCTCGCTGGGATTGCTCAATGTGACATCAGAAGAAAGGTCGCCGCTAACATCTAGAGACATAAATCAAATACAGTGACCTCACATCCACTCTTTGGACATCAACCTGCCAAGCCAAGACTGAAGTCCAGGAAGAGTTTCCTAACAACTTCACAGCCCTTAGAAGGATCAGGTGCGGCTACCCGACTCACCAAGTGGAAAGAAAGATGCCAACATATGTCAAACTGGATGACAACACAAGAATTCCTGCGGCCTGGACACTTGGAGAAGTGGGTCATTTGGAAGTCCTTGAACAGACTACGGGGGACAATCTCCTTAAATGGAACTTCCAACTGCCAACACAACACTGTGCGAATGCGGTGAATTGCAGACAACCCGGCATCTCTTCAAATGTGACTTATGCCCAACCAGCTGTAGCATGAAGGGCTTAACGTCTGCAGCACCCAATGCTATCAAAATTTTCTAGGTGGATACTGTATAGTTTTCTTTGTATGTACTGTATATGGGTTCATTTTAGTGTACCTCTGACACGAATAAAGAAAGAAGATGGGGGTATGTACCCAATCACAACTGACACCCCACGTAAGATTTAGGTGAATCCTGGCCAGGATTAATTTCTGGTATCCCGCAACCTTGTGAATCACTTAGTTAAATTTTCATTTAACTGATTTTAACGGAAAAATAGCACGATCAAACAATAATAATTGAACATTATCAGATCTAACTAGTTTTAAACGCAGACACTTTTACTAATTTATTTAGGTGAGCAAAAGTCTGTCGTTGTCCAGAGATCACGCCGTTGCACTTTTGTAGGAAATGTTTTATGTGTTTATGCGTGTGATTAGGAACTTTATTGTGTTTGTGACGTTCAGGACAGAGTTTTGGTTATTTGGCGAAAATTATGCGATCTCTATGTCAGTATTTGATAATGCCAAAGTTATCCCGTGCTCATTCATGCAGTTGAGAAAGAATGGGCCCTGTAGTTAGGGGGAAACTAATGATCCGGGAAATGGCGAACTTGACGTGGTGGTCGAACGAGGCAGATCGCGCCCTTCAAATATGGTAAATGGTCAGGAAAGTGAGGCTGAACACTCCTTAGGCACATACAGTGTAACAGACTTTGTGCAGAACAATGAGGAACGATCAGGATCTGAGGTTTTGTGTGAGGGTAATATGACGATATCACAGGGAACGGATGATTCTGTAGCCGCTCCCCGTGAAAATGAGAAACAAGATGTTGCCGATCGCACTCCACACGCATCTCTACCACCAGAATTGGTAGGAACGCTTCATGGAAACTTCCAAGCCATAGCTGAATGTTTCAAGAAGGTGGACAATAAGGCCGACGAATTTTCATAAAGACAGAGGAAAATTTTAAGAAGACAGACGAGAATTTTTCGAAGGCAGACGAGAAATATGAGTTGCGTTTTAAAAACATTGCAGATCAGTTTAAGGAGTGCAGTGAGCATCTGAAGCGATCAGAACAGCAGTTCATCGGTCATATGGAAGGGTGTGACGAACGAATGGCAAACCTAGATGAAAAGATCGAGGAAGGCGTCAAAAAATCTGAAGAGTGAACGAAACAAGTCATTGAGATCATATGAGTAATGGCGAAAAAAATCAGACGCAGCAACGCAAGAAGTGAATGACGTAACCATTGAACTGGAATTGCTAGAAAAGAGATCAGATAAAACGGATAAACAGGTAGGTAGTGTTAATGGAAGGAAACAGACTCACGCTGTTCAAGAAGTAGTAATCCAGATTAAGAAACGTACTGAAATGCAGGAGTTTACTGATGTTGAGACTGTTTCTGTACCTGATGAATATACAGTAAAAGTTAACCACGAACCAGAAGAAGTCGAATTAATTGATGATTAATCAGATCTAACTAGTGTTGTTATATTGAGAGAGGATCCAGAAAATAATGGTAATGAAATGTTTAATGAAGCAGACGAGGTTCTATGTGCTGTAGATTTCAACCAGCTGATCTTATAAAGAGATGATCGAGTTAATAATAAATGAGAAAAAGCTAACGAAATAGATTAGATCGTGTCTGTCGTAAATTTGGCTCAATTACCAGGATTGAAGTGGACCCTGTAATGACTACGAAACGATGAGAATCATTTTTAGAGTTTCACGTAAGTTTTGAAAATGAGATGATGATTTACCAAGATAAATTAGTTATAATGTCATACGATTATGGAGATGAGAGAAAGTTGATTGGTAATGAAAATAAGAAGCGCAGAATGCTTTTAGTATACTGACAAGTGCTTCCACATGCGTACGTTTTGTTTCTGTTGTCGAATCGACACCAGATGCTGGGATACAGTAGGCTATAATTGTAAAATGTTAGATTAAAGATTACAGTTCTTACAGTGACAACTTGTGAGTCTCATCATGTAATTGTAGAGCGATGAGGCTAGATTAGTTGACAGCCGAGTGCCCGACTTTGCAGTAGCATGAGATGCCAATGAAGGAACGTTCTTTGAAAATTAATAAGTTGTAGTTAGCACATGTTTACCAATGAAGTAGGTAAGAAGAGTTTAGTGCACCGAAAGTGCTATAGAAGAAATCAGGAGGTATTTTACGTATTGGAAGTTCAGTAGGTGAGTTAGAGCGCTGAAAAAGTAGTATATGGACCGTTGTTTAAGCAGAATACGATTTCCTTTATACAATGATACGTGGTAAAAAACCAGAAGGTATTTCGTGCACTGGAAGTGCAATAGGAGAGATTACGAGTTGTGAATCTTTTGGTGTACAGATTTGTAGTAGCATGCACAAATAACTACGAGGGCAGTTCAATAAGTAATGCAACACATTTTTTTCTGAAACAGGGATTGTTTTAATCAGCATTGAAATACACCAGGTTATTCCCCAATCTTTTAGCTACACAACACTATTTTTCAACGTAATCTCCATTCAATGCTACGGCCTTTACGCGACCTTGAAATGAGGGCCTGTATGCCTGCACGGTACAATTCCACTGGTCGATGTCGGAGCCAACGTCGTACTGCATCAATAACTTCTTCATCATCCGCGTAGTGCGTCCCACGGATTGCGTCCTTCATTGGGCCAAACATATGGAAATCCGACGGTGCGAGATCGGGGCTGTAGGGTGCATGAGGAAGAACAGTGAAGTTTTGTGAGCTCCTCTCGGGTGCGAAGACTTGTGTGAGGTCTTGCGTTGTCATGAAGAAGGAGAATTTCGTTCTGATTTTTGTGCCTGCGAACACGCTGAAGTCGTTTCTTCAATTTCTGAAGAGTAGCACAATACACTTCAGAGTTGATCGTTTGACCATGGGGAAGGACGTCGAACAGAATAACCCCTTCAGCGTCCCAGAAGACTGTAACCATGACTTTACCGGCTGAGAGTATGGCTTTAAACTTTTTCTTGGTAGGGGAGTGGGTGTGGCGCCACTCCATTGATTGCCGTTTTGTTTCAGGTTCGAAGTTTCATCGCCTGTAACAATCTTTGACAAGAAATTGTCACCCTCAGCCACATGACGAGCAAGCAATTCCGCACAGATGGTTCTCCTTTGCTCTTTATGGCGTTCGGTTAGACAACGAGGGACCCAGCGGGAACAAACCTTTGAATATCCCAACTGGTGAACAATTGTGACAGCACTACCAACAGAGATGTCAAGTTGAGCACTGAGTTGTTTGATGGTGATCCGTCGATCATCTCGAACGAGTGTGTTCGCACGCTCCGCCATTGCAGGAGTCACAGCTGTGCACGGCCGGTCCGCACGCGGGAGATCAGACAGTCTTGCTTGACCTTGCGGCGATGATGACACATGCTTTGCCCAACGACTCACCGTGCTTTTTTCCACTGCCAGATCACCGTAGACATTCTGCAAGCGCCTATGAATATCTGAGATGCCCTGGTTTTCCGCCAAAAGAAGCTCGATCACTGCCCGTTGTTTGCAACGCACATCCGTTACAGACGCCATTTTAACAGCTCCGTACAGCGCTGCTACCTGTGGGAAGTCAATGAAACTATACGAGACGAAGCGGGAATGTTTGAAAATATTCCACAAGAAATTTCAGGTTTTTTCAACCAAAATTGGCCGAGAAAAAAAAATGTGTTGCAGTACTTATTGAACTGCCCTCGTATTTTTCTAAGGTGATGAGCCACCATAAAGTAACCGCAGAGAGCTATGTTATAATACAGTTTTTGAACGGTAAATTGTTATTGAGAACAAGAAGGGTGTCACGAAAAAGTAAGTTTGTCAGCCATTAATATCTCTGTGTGTTGTTTACGATTTCGTACACAACAGTAAGGCGACATGGGCCACAAAGTGGTGCGACAGCTGTCGTCGTAGCAGAGCTGAACAGGAGAGGAAATGATTAGCGGACAAGTTAATCACAGTAAACAGAATATGTGCATGTATTTATCCAAGCGAAGGAAGATTCAGTACAATTAAGGCAGCAAGAAACAGAGTCCAACTTAGAAGACTACCCGCGCTAAGCGCGGACTGTGGTGTTGAAGCAGCGACTATACGGCGTCTGCGTAGCGTCACGCGGCGAATTGGCTCCGAGCACAAGTGGGCTGAGCGGATGCCACGGGCCGTCCACACTGATGCCCCAGACAAACTAGTGAAGGCATGAGCATTCTAATACAGACATTTGTAAACAGGCAGAATACGGCGCTGCGGTCCATTGATCGTAACCGGGGCAAATACTTCCCGAAATAAGCTTCAAACTCAAAAACTACAAAGAACGAAACTTGTCTAGCTTGAAGGGGGGAACCAGATGGCGCTATGGTTGGCCCCCAGATGGCGCTTCCATAGGTCAAACGGATATCAACTGCGTTTCTTAAAATTGGAACCCCCATTTTTTGTAACATATTCGTGTAGCCTACTACGTAAATAAATATGACTGTTTTAGTTGGACCACTTTATACGCTTTGTGATAGATGCCGCTGTAATAGTCACAAACATATGGCTCACAATTTTACACGAACAGTTGGTAACAGGTAGGCTTTTTAAATTAAAATACAGAACTTAGGTACGTTTGAACATTTTATTTCCGTTGTTCCAATGTGATACACGTACCTTTGTGAACACATCATTTCTGAGAACGAATGCTGTTACAGCGTGATTACCTGTAAATACCACATCAATGCAATAAATGCCCAAAATGATGTCTGTCAACCTCAATGCATTTGCCAATACGTGTAACGACATTCCTCTCAACAGCGAGTAGTTCGCCTTCCGTTATGTTCGCACATGCATTCACAATGCGCTGACGCATGTTGTAAGGCGTTGTGGGTGGATCGCAGTAGCAAATATCCTTCAACTGTCTCCACAGTAAGAAATCCACGGACGTCAGATCCGGTGAACGTGCGGGCCGTGGTATGGTGCTTCGACGACTAATCCACCTGTCATGAAGTATGCTATTCAATACCGCTTCAACCGCACGCGAGCTATGTGCCGGACATCCATCATGTTGGAAGTACATCGCCATTCTGTCATGCAGTGAGACATCTTGTAGTAACATCGGTAGAACATTACGTAGGAAATCAGCAAACACTCCACCATTTAGATTGCCATCGATAAAATGGAAGTCAATTATCATTCCTCCCATAATGCCGCACCATACATTAACCCGCCAAGGTCGCTGACGTTCTTCTTGTCGTAGCCATCGTCGATTTTCCGTTGCCCAGTTGTGCATATTATGCTGGTTTACGTTACCGCTGTTGGTGAATGACGCTTCGTCGCTAAATAGAATGCGTGCAAAAAATCTGTCATCGTCCCGTAATTTCTCTTGTGCCCAGTGGCAGAACTGTACACGACGTTCAAAGTCGTCTCCATGCAATTCCTGGTGCATAGAAATATGATACGGGTTTAATCGATGTTGATGTAGCATTCTCAACACCGAGGTTTTTGAGATTCCCGATACTCGCATAATTTGTCTGCTACTGATGTGCGGATTAGCCGCGAAAGCAGCTAAAAATCCTACTTGGGCATCATCATTTGTTGCAGGTCGTGGTTGAAGTTTCACATGAGGCTGAACACTTCCTGTTTCCTTAAATAATGTAACTATCGGGCGAACGGTTCGGACACTTGGATGATGTCGTCCAGGATACCGAGCAGCATACGTAGCACACGCCCGTTGGGCAGTTTGATCACAATAGCCATACATCAACGCGTTATGGACCATTTCCGCAATTGGAAAACGGTCCATTTTAACACGGGTAATGTATCATGAAGCAAATACCGTCCGCACTGGCGGAATGTTGCGTGATACCACGCACTTATATATTTGCGACTATTTCAGCGCCATCTATCACAAAGCGAAAAAGGTGGTCCAGCTAAAACATTCATATTTCTTTACGTACTACACGAATTTGTAATAAAAATGAGGATTCCTATTTTTAAAAAAACGCAATTCATATCCGTTTGACCTATGGCAGCGCCATCCAGCGGGCCAACCGTAGTGCCTTCTGGTTTACCCCTTCAAGCTAGACTAGTTTCGTTCTTGTAGTTTTTTCGTTTGATGTTTATTTCGTGAGATATTTGGCCCGGTCACTATCAATGGACCACCCTGTATAAGACAACAAGTATCGTGTGCAGTTGTTAGATCGGTTACTGCTGCTACAATGACAGGTTATCAACATGTGAGTGAGTTTGAACGTAGTGTTACAGTCGGCGCACGAGCGATGGGACACAGCATCTCCGAGGTAGCGATGAAGTGGGAATTTTCCCGAAGCGCCATTTCAGGAGTGTACTGTGAATATCAAGAATCCGGTAAAACATCAAAATCCGACGTCACTGCGGCCATGCAAGAACGGGAAATCTGGAGATTTGTGGTAAGGTCCTATGGGACCAAACTGCAGAGGTCATCGGTCCCTAGAGTACACACTGCTTAATCTAACTTAAACTAACTTACGCTACGGACAACACACACACCCATGCCCGAGGGAGAACTCCAATCTCAGGCGGGAGGAGCGGTGCAAACCGTGGAAAGACGCCTGAGACCGCGCGGCTATCCCGCGTGGCGAAGAACGGGACCAGTGACGACTGAAGAGAATCGTTCAACGTGACAGAAGTTCAACCCTTCCACAAAGTGCTACAGATTTCAAAGCTGGACCATGAAAAAGTGTCAGCGTGCGAACCATTTAACGAAACATCTTCGATATGGGCTTTCGGAGCCGAAGGCCCACTCGTGTACTCTTGATGACTGCACGACGCAAAGCTTTACGCATCATCTGGGTCCGTCAGCACCGACGTTGGACTGTTGCTGACTGAAGACATGTTGGCTGGCCAGACGAGTCTCGTTTCAAATTGTATCGAGCGAATGGACATCTACGGGTATGGAGACAACCTCATGAATCCATGGACCCCGCATGTCAGCAGGAGACTGTTCAAGCTGGTGGAAGCTCTGTAATGGTGTGGGGCGTGCGCAGTTGGAGTGATATGGGACACCTGATACATCTAGATGCGACTCTGACAGGTAACACGTACGTAAGCATACTGTCTGATCACCTGCATCCATTCAAGTCCATTGTGCATTCCGAGGGTCTCTGGCAATTCCAGCAACACAATGCCACACCGCACACGTCCAGAATTGCTACAGAGTGACTCGAGGAACACTTCTCAGACATTAACATTATTGAGCATACCTCGAGTGCCTTTCAACGTGCTGTTCAGAAGAGATATCCACCGCCTCGTACTCCTACAGATATATGGACAGCCCTTGAGGATTCATGGTGTCAGTTCCCTCCAGCACTACTTCAGACATTAGTCGAGTCCATGCCACGTCGTTTTGCGGCACTTTTGTGTTCTCGCGGGGATCCTACACTATGTTAGGAAGGTGTACCAGTTTCTTTGGCTCTTCTTCTTCTCCTTCTTCTTCTTGCGTTACGGCCTCTGTAGGACCACGGCTAGCCCCTTCGTGGATTGCATTCTACTGTTCTTCTCCCAGAACTTCTTCATTCTTTCTCTTCTTCTCTCCCGCTCCTCTTCCGATATCTTCAGTGTCCGTTTCTCCTGTCGGCTCCACTGGTGAAACACTAATCTTTTCCTGTATTCTTCTCTGTCATTGAGCTCCGGCATATTGGTCGGTGTATATTTGTTCCTCCAATTTTCCTTTCTTTCGATCTTGATCCCCAATTACAACCAGTCCTTCCAATGTACAACAATCCACTTGGTTCCTGTCTTTCCCCTTGTCCTCCCTGTTGTTTCCCACACTCTCATCGTCATTCTGTCCATACTCATTCTAACTACGTGCCTAGCAAACCTTGCCCTTTTGAGTCTGTTTTCCCCGGATATTGTTCTCATGTTCCGGTACAATTCTTCCCTAGGTCTCGCATCCACCTCTCTCCACCTCTTTTGGGACCTAGTATTTTTCTCAATGTCTTTCTCTCTTCTTTCTCTAGTTGTTCTGCCCCATTTATTCCTAGTGTCTACCTAGTTCTTCTCGGCAGTGTAGTCGGAGTGTATAATTCAGTGCCACAGAGCGCTCATAATGCAGAGCTGCTTTAGGTATGGCTCAGTAGACACAGAACGTTGGGTCCACCAGATCACGTGCGACCACTATCGGTGTCAGGCAGAAACTTGCTTGTCAGGGGGAAACTTGCTACTCCGATACCAACCTTGATACACTATAGGGTGGTATCAATGCGTGATACCACACTGTTTATTCTGTGGGCCACTCCGAGTCAGTGAAATTATCCACGTTAACGTTGTGGAAACTGAAACTTTCAGATGTCGCCAACATATTCCTCACCAGAAGAAGTTTGTTGAGTGGAAGATTACCAGTTTTTATCTATGGGCGAGAGGATGAAAGGACAACAAGATGATTAGCCTCAGGATGCTTCCCAATGGTGTTAGACCCTTTCAGGCAGTGTTACGAGGTGCATTCAAGTTCTAAGGCCACCGATTTTTTTTTTCTCCGGACTGGAAAGAGATAGAAACATGTGCATTGTTTTAAAATGAGGCCGCGTTCATTGTCAATACGTCCCAGAGATGGCAGCACCGTACGGCAGCTGGAATTTTACCGCCAGCGGCGAGAATGAGAACTGTTTTAAATTCTTAAAATGGCGACGTTTTCCTTACTTGAACAGCGTGCAATCATTCGTTTTCTGAATTTGTGTGGTGTGACACCAATTGAAATTCATCGACAGTTGAAGGAGACATGTGGTGATGGAGTTATGGATGTGTCGAAAGTGCGTTCGTAGGTGCGACAGTTTAATGAAGGCAGAACATCGTGTGACAACAAACCGAAACAACCTCGGGTTCGCACAAGCCGGCCTGACGACATGATCGAGAAAGTGGAGACAATTGTTTTGGGGGATCGCCGAATGACTGTTGAACAGATCGCCTCCAGAGTTGGCATTTCTGTGGGTTCTATGCACACAATCCTGCATGCCGACCTGAAAATGCGAAAAGTGTCATCCAGGTGGGTGCCACGAATGCTGACGGACGACCACATGGCTGCCTGTGTGGCATGTTGCCAAGCAATGTTGACGCGCAACGACAGCATGAATGGGACTTTCTTTTCGTCGGTTGTAACAATGGATGAGACGTGGATGCCATTTTTCAATCCAGAAACAAAGCGCCAGTCAGCTCAATGGAAGCACACAGCTTCACCGCCACCAAAAAAATTTCGGGTAACCGCCAGTGCTGAAAAAATGATGGTGTCCATGTTCTGGGACAGCGAGGGCGTAATCCTTACCCATTGCGTTCCAAAGGGCACTGCGGTAACAGGTGCATCCTACGAAAATGTTTTGAAGAGCAAATTCCTTCCTGCACTGCAACAAAACCGTCCGGGAAGGGCTGCGCGTGTGCTGCTTCACTAAGACAACTCACCCACACATCAAGCTAACGTTACGCAACAGTTTCTTCGTGATAACTTCGAAGTGATTCCTCATGCTCCCTACTCACCTGACTTGGCTCCTAGTGACTTTTGACTTTTTCCAACAATGACAGACACTCTCCACGGTCGCACATTCACCAACCGTGCTGCTATTCCCCTAGCGATTTTCCAGTGGTCAAAACAGACTCCTAAAGATGCCTTCGCCGCTGCCATGGAATCATGGCGTCAGCGTTGTGAAAAATGTGTACGTCTGCAGGGTGATTACGTCGAGAAGTAACGCCAGTTTAATCGATTTCGGGTGAGTAGTTAATTCGAAAAAAAAAATCGGAGGCTTTAGAACTTGAATGCACCTCGTACTTATAATCCGTATTGATTGGAAAAATTTAGTTCATATGACCAGTTTCGGTTCATCTAGAACCATCTTCAGATCTGATATATCGGTTACTCCTAGTATCGGTTACTCCTAGTAACCGAAATATCAGATCTGAAGATGGTTCTAGATGAACCGAAACCGGTCATATGAATAATAATTTTGCAATCAAGACGGATTATAAGTAACATTGTAAAATTCACTGCTATCCTATCAGACGTTATGTCTGTTTTTGCTTTCAGGCAGTGTTGAAACAATCACGGTAATGAATGCATTGGACGAGACTCTGGATTTATTTGCACGATATGAAGTTATCGTCGTGTGTTATTGTTGATATTTATAGCCATTAGTGAGATACGTTGAGGTATTATTACAGGCAGTTAGGTTGTTTTGCGCACGCGGAGAAGTCTGGGCTTTTGTCGTTTTTGTCGATACGCCAGTGGCGAAAGGTACTGTGTGACCGTTTATCGCCCCTCCTGTTCGGCTATGGGCTTTCATAGGCCCTACTCGACGCGAGCTGACACCTCTATAAAAGGCTACAGCACACCCGAGCTACCTGCTGCCAATGCCAGCCAGACTGCCCCGCAGACCACAGAGCGACGCTAAAGAAGCCACCGAACCCACAACGGCAATGTGAATTGTCAGGCAGACTTTTAGTCGACCTGATCCATCAGCAGACTTGTGTGGTAGATCCTTAGAAAGAACTTTCCGTGAACACTTGAATCTCATTCGGTCATGCTACATATGTTGATGTTACACATTTGTCAACAAACATGAACTCTTACGTTGTACATTGAACCTAAATCATGATATTCAAAGATTTGTTGAACATAAGTATTGTAATAGACAACTTGTTACTACGTGATGCGGGTGAATGAACATTCCTATATAACACTCACTACACCACTTGTGAGTCACGAATAATTCTGCGATTTCTCAAATAATCTACTGAGGACTGGTCAGGTTTTAGAACTTCAACTCTTAACTCTACGTTGATACATGTTGTGAGTGAGGTGAAATACTCTAATTACTATTAGGAGCTGATTTTAAACATAAACTATAGTCAAGGTGTTTTGACCAACTGATAAATTTGAGTTCTTAAATCAGCCCGCGCTGTCGCAAGAAGACCCACAGAGACTGTGAACAGCAGACATATCAAAATATCCACTGGTGTACTGCCGGTCTACAGTGTCCAACGGGCACAATATTTCGGCGATCTTATATGTCGCCATCATCAGGTGAACTGACGGACTGAGCTCCTGTGAACGTGCCGGTACTGAGATCCGTACGCTATGGCTGCTCAGGGGGAAATGGGTTCGGTCGCAACGGCGGCCGATTTAAATACCCTCCGCCCGCGGCGCACTCCCTCCACCGTCCGCGCCCCGCGCCACGGTCACGCGGTGGAACAGATTGCGACAGCGTCTGAGATGACGTCGGTGTGATGACTGTGTCCACCGTGGTCGTCTTGCTAAGATTATAGCCACAGTCACGATTTATGAGGTCGTCATTGGTGCGAATTTCGATGGCCTCTCTAACAACGCTGTCCCAGTATCTCGACGTATGTACCAGAATCCTCTCAGTCCGTCAGTTCACCTGATGATGGCGACATGTATGATCGCCGAAATATTGTGCCCGTTGGACACTGTAGACCGGCAGTACACCCGTGTGGATATTTTGATTATCAAATACACCGGGAGAAACTCAAGAATCACAGATGTGCCTCGTGTTTTGTATTATCAATTTTTCTGTAATTTTCAGGGACATTGCTATAAAAAATGACCATTAGGCCCCCCATCAGCCAGCTGCACTGCGAATCGGTTACTACTAACAAGGGAACCTCCCCATCGCACCCCCCTCAGATTTAGTTACAAGTTGGCACAGTGGATAGGCCTTGAAAAAGTAAACACAGATCAATCGAGAAAACAGGAAGAAGTTGTGTGGAACTATGAAAAAAATTAGTAAAATATACAAACTGAGTAGTCCATGCGAAAGATAGGCAACATCAAGGAAAGGAGAGATCAGGAGCGCCGTGGTCCCGTGGTTAGCGTGCGTAGCTGCGGAACGGTAGGTCCTTGGTTGAAGTCTTACCCCCGACTGAAAATTTTACTTTCTTTATTTTCTCAAAGCTATGATCTGTCCGTTCGTTCATTGACGTCTCTGTTCACTGCAGTAAGTTTAGTGTCTGTGTTTTGCGACCGCACCGCAAAACCGTGCGATTAGTAGACGAAAGGACGTGCCTCTCCAAAGGGAACCGAAAACATTTGATCGCAAGGTCATAGGTCAACCGATTGCTCCACAGGAAAACACGTCTGATATATTCTATACGACACTGGTGACGGCATGTGCGTCACATGACAGGAATATGTTGTCGACCCACCTAACTTGTACATGGGTAAAAAGATTCTTCTACCTTCCCCGATTTAGATTTTCTTGTGGATGTGATAATCACTCGCAAAAAAGTGATGAAAACATAAGAGTTTGTCACATAAACTGAAAATAAAAAATTAAAATTTTCACTCGAGGGAAGACTTGAACCTAGGACTTTTCGTTCCGTAGCTGCTCTCGCTAACCACAGGACCACGGCCCTCCTAGATTCCCATGGTCCTTGATGTTGCATATCTTCGCATGGACTACTCAGTTTGTAATTTTACTTTTAATTTTTTTCATAGTTCCACACAACTTCTTCCTGTTTTCTCGATTGATCTGTGTTCAATTTTTCAAGGCCTATCCACTGTGCCAACTTATAACTAAATCTGAGGGGGGTGCGATGGGGAGGTTCCCTTGTAAGATGTTTCCTCGCTGATTGGCTATCTTGGCACACGCCGTTGTTGATCAGACGCGAAGTTAATTCGCTCCCTTCAGCAGCCAGTTACGCAGATTTAAAGTCACGTATCCAACTTGTTGCTCTAATTGCGCATTTTGACACTCGTATGATGTTTACTCCTATATTTCCCCTTGCTTCTTTAACTAATAACTTACGCCGTCACTAGTAGTGTCTGTGACTTGTTAATGTAACTGAGTTTAATCCTTCGCACCCGCCTATGTCAAGATTATAATTTAGAGTTATAACAACTTGTTAGTTGGTCTAAGGTTCTTCTTAATGTATCAGTGCTTATTTTCCACATGTAAGGAGCAATACCAGGGTAGAATTTTAGAAAATATCATTTTTACTGGGTAAAAGATGCTTTGAACTTTCTAAAATATGAGACAAAAGGTCTAATCTCTGAAAAAATTTGTTGTATGGAATTTGAGCTCCTCCTTTCATGCTTCGGATGACCCGAAATAACCTACCTGCGCCAACTCCATACCATTTGTAGTGTCTGGGTGTAGTAAAATCATTCCAAAATAATAATACGTTAGCTTCACGTAGGCGCTTCAGTCCGGAACCGCGCTGCTGCGGTCGCAGGTTCGAATCCTGCCTCGGGCATGGATATCTGTAATGTCCTTAGGTTTAAGTAGTTCTAAGTCTAGGGGACTGATGACCTCAAATGTTAGGTTCCATAGTGCTTAGAGCCATTTTGAACCATTTTTTGCTTCAAATCTTGGTTTTTGTGTGCAGTATTGACGTTTCATAAGTTGTTTGTGATCTTATTGTCTACCGTTTGTTTTTCCGGCAAGAACAAGTAGCAAAAATGTGTTCTAGAGCAAAGAAGGAACGAAAACATTGTATCCAACGCGGCGTCGAAGCTGTATGCCATCAAAGCGTCCAAATATGAAACGAGGTTGAGATAAGTGCTAAAGGACTCAGTGCCTCTCTAAAAATTGAAGGACAGTAACCAGGATTCTGATGTGAATTACGGATTCAGCCATAGGATTATTAATATTCTTGCCGTTTTCTCTTTTTTCCTCAATACGTGAAATATAAAACGTGCAATACAGACATCACGTTGCAAGAACGATGTCATGTGGGCTTCGACTTCACTATTATTATTACTTTTCCAACCTGCCAAGAAGTTGTTGTACAAAGTAGTAAGTTTGTACGGAACGCATATGAAATCAACCGTCGAATCGTCCTAACAATGCCTCTGCTTGCAGCAGGGCTAAAAGTTTTGTGCGTTCATGGAATTGCCACGACTGATATTTCAATCGTACTACGATAAACTAGTGAATATGATATCGATCGCAACGTCAACAGTACAACAGGCCAGTAATGGGATAGCAGATTAATGGGAAGAGTTTTCTAAAAGTAGAATGTTTTCATTTATTCACGTCTACAACACATTTCGAAACTTCTAAAGCGTTTTTCTCGGAATATGATTTTCCAAAACGCCACGCGGCATGTCCCAACAATTCTCAATCTTTTCGTTTGAAAATTTAACCGCATCTTTGAAATAAAATTTCAAAGTAAACCACGTAGGGGATTTTCGATTAGTCCATTTCAGCAATATTTATTAACAAATGACTGTCCTTTTTTGGTGAAAATTGAACGACTTTATTCACACATTGGTGGTTGGTGGTGGTGGTTAGTGTATAACGTCCCGTCGACAACGAGGTCATTAGAGACGGAGCGCAAGCTCGGGTTAGGGAAGGATTGGGAAGGAAATCGGCCGTGCCCTTTCAAAGGAACCATCCCGGCATTTGCCTGAAACGATTTAGGGAAATCACGGAAAACCTAAATCAGGATGGCTGGAGACGGGATTGAACCGTCGTCCTCCCGAATGCGAGTCCAGTGTGCTAACCACTGCGCCACCTCGCTCGGTTCACGCATTGGTCAATTACACAAAAATCAGTACTTATGAGATCCCCTACGTGGTTCACTAGCTACATTTATGTAGATTACATAGATTTTTTTTTTCCAGTTTCAAATTGGCACCAGTTACAGTGCGTGCCGCAGATCACCTCATATTCAACATGTCTCTGGGGTATTGCTGCAGTGTCGTCACTTAGTAATATTTTACGACAAAAATTTTTGTGATGTGCTTTAATACATGGTCAACAACTACCCCAAGCATTATTTCTCTTCCACCTTTCGTTCCGCCCAAAAACCTGTCAAGGTAACGTTTTTCTTTAGTCCGTTACAGTGATGTTATCCTTTAAGGACAATAAATCTAATAGTTATACTGATCATTTGTTTCCTGTCATAGTTAGAAGATACCTCCTCCCTATGTGAGTGGTGTGGTACATATTTGTTTCATGCTTATTTGGGCCACACCTATTAATATTCCTTTTAATAAGATGTTTGCATTGTGCGACGTTAACAATATTTTAAATAAATTTTAAAATTTTAATAAATTTTCACGGCCCTTTTGGGTGGTTCCTCACCCCATTGGTCACTACAGTTTGGTGCTGGGCATCGTAGGGGTATGCACCAACCACAACCGACATACTACATGCTGACATGGACAATCACATAGCAACGAAAGATGGATGTACCTGCGCACATGGACGCAGAAATTGTTAATGATTCTTGATCAGTTATTAAGACATTTCTCCTGGGACCATACCCATGCAAGAAATTTGAAATAAGATTACTATTGCACTTCCTTTCTGCACCAGTAAATAATAACATTTTAAGAGGATATAGCAGGAAGTACGCAGGTTTTTTTGGAGAAAATCACAACTAAAATAGAATCTTACAGCATTACTTAAAAGCTATTGTTCTCTACAACTCTCCATGACTGCTGTCACAAAATCTTAAGAAAATATTCTAATATAAAATCTTTTTCGAGGTTTAGTATTCACATAATTTATACACGAGACTACAAGAAAGACTGCACGCATATTTTCTGCACTGTACCAAGCAGACGAAGCCATCGTAAAAACTGCATGTTTCTCTTCTAAAAATTTTTATATTGTTTTACTCATATTTCAATAAGCCAATTTACATAATTTCCTAAAAGACCTTTCACCTCTCGTATTGAAAAGCTATGAAAGTTTTTCAGTTCCGGGTAATGAATAGAAAACTTTCTGCAGGTAAATTCAGTGTACGTTTTCTCGCCATGAAGTGCATACTTAAAAATCTCGTACACCCTAATCCTCAGTGGCAGGAATCTATAGGTTGCTATTTTAATTATAATAATCGTTCTAGTAAATTCATTTAACTGCCATTGACAGTTACGTACAATGAGTTAGTAATTTGCGCAATTTTTATCAAAAGAAACCGTTGTCAAAGGTAGCGGTTGAAACAAATGCTAATTTGATGACGTCTTTCTCTGTTGTTGAGTAAAGCAGACAGTAGTAACGGACAATATTTTCCAATAAAACTGATAAACAGTATTTACAACACTCACAAAAAACGTCACCGGTCGTTGTTGCCGAGCGGTTCTAGGAGCTTCAGCCTGGAGCCGCGTGACCGCTACGGTCGCAGGTTCAAATCCTGCCTCAGGCATGGATGTGTGTGATGTCTCTAGGTTAGTTAGGTTTAAGTAGTTTTAAGTTCTAGGGGACTGATGACCTTCGATGTAAGTCCCATAGTGCTCAGAGCCATTTGAATCATTTTTGAACAAAAACATCAACAATAAAATTGGTGAGTTCAAAAACGATGTCCCGGCTAAATTATTTACCATCAAGCCCTTTTGTGCCTATGGCTACACCCACCTAGAGTCGACGGTGTATCGGATTTGGGAGGATGTAAATGTCTGTTACTAAATTCTTGTGAGACGATAAAGAAGCTCTTTTCCGGAAACTAGGCATTGTTATTGTAGACATCAGAGGCACGCATCCTGTCTCCGGGCACATCCTTGCTCACAAAGTATCACGAACGAAGACTGTTTCATTGAGACAGTTAACCAAGACTGATCCACTACGGCTGCTATTAGTTACTGCTTTGATTCTCTGTAGTGATCCTATGGACGTACCAAGACGCGAACGGCGTAGGAAGCGACACTTCGGAAGCTCTGCGCAATGTAGTATTTCTGGTTTTATGGCCAACATGAAGTCACAAGAAGCTCTTCGTGGAGTAGACGAGAAGGTAGCAGTGGGAAAATAAGGTAAGGTGGTGTGAGTTACCGCTGATAGGTTTTTTCGGTACGTGTAGCTTGAGCAAGACCGTCTAAATTGTGATCCTCCTCTGTGATTGGCTGCTGTGTTCGGTAGTAGCGCAACAAAATGATAAATTTCTGTTATGAATATTAGAAAAACTACAAAGTGAATTTACATTGCCTTTCATATAAAAGTATGTCTCAACAGTAGGATATCATTCCTTTATTTCAAAAGTGTTAAATATCAGCAGAATAATAAGTAATTGCTTAACGAAAAGGCAGATGAAGCAACTCAGAGTTCTTCGGGTCGAGCCTAACTTGAATGGTGAACAAGGTGGTTCGGCTGTCAGATCACAGATGGATCGGCAGTCTTGGAGAACAGACATATTGTCTTCTGCTGTAGGTATCGGTTAAGAACTTAATTATCAATTACTGGTTTTTGGACATATAACTGAGAACTAGATTGATAGTAATTACGCAGGCATTCAGTTCCTTATTTCGTTTATTCTCTGAGAAAGTGTGAAAAATGTAAATTATTTGTGATTCATAAAATCGACTACGATCGTGCACTTCTCGATTTTTGTTAATAAAAAGCGAGTGGCATCCCGTTTAAACAATCTAATTCAAAATTTAATTATTTATACAATACCAGTTCCTCCTTAACAGTATATTACAACCTCAAGATAACGGATTTACGGCCTACGTGCTGATTTCTGTGCAGGGGACAACAACTACAGAAGACTGCAAATTGGTGAACATTATACAGAACTTGTACATTCCACTGACTGCGATGGAAGCAACCAGACATCTCGCGTGTACGGCAATATTAGTACATATCAGATCAGTGTCACGCTATCTGTGGTAACACAGAGGATGTGTAAAGGAAAGAAATTTTCAAGGGAAGGGAATTATCATACACAGGTAAATCCCTCTATCGCAATTTCTCTTTCATTTTCTGTAGCTGCCTAGACTGGAGGCTACGAAATATTTCATTTTTAATTCCTTCACAGCTTTTCCAAAAATATTTTGCTAAACCGACATTTTATTTTGATAGGGGGATGTTTTCCAGTAAGGCTGGCTTAATAAACCAAATTCGTGGGATACCTCCGAATATCGTGTCGGATCTCTATTTTCCCCATCGTAGTGGAGCAACTCGATGTGGTATTTACTCAACAAGTCGTTGGAAGTCCACTGCAGAAATATTGAGCCATGCTGCCTCTACAGTCGTCCGTAATTACTTAAGCGTTACTGGTATTAGGAATTTGTACATGAACTGATCTCTCGATTACGTCCTACAAATGTTCGATGTGATCCATATTGGATGACCTGGGTGGACAAATCATTCGCCTGAACTGTTCCGAATGTTCCTCAAACCAAACGTGACTATTGTAGCCCTGTGTCATGATAAAACACTAAATTCCATCCTTGTTAGGCTGTTGTCGATCTCAAAGTAGCCGAAAATAATCATCTAAAGGCAATGATTGTTTCAGTTGGACCAGAGGACCCAGACCATTCCATGTAAATATTGCCCACAACATTATGGGGCCACCTCGAGCCTGCACAGTGCCTTATGAACAAATCGGGTCCACGACTTCGTGGGATCTTCACCACACTCGAACTCTACCATCAGCTCTTACCAACTGAAATCAGGACTCATCTGACCAGGCCAAGGTTTTCCACCCGTCTAGGGCCCAACCGAAACGGTCACGGCCTAGGAGAGGCGCTGAAGGCGACATCGCGCTGCCAGCGAAGGCACTCGCGTCGGTCGTCTGCTGCCATAGCCCATTAATGCCAAATTTCGTCGCACTGTCCTAACGAGACGTTCGTCGTACCTCCCACATTGCTTTCTCCGTTTATTTCGTGCAGTGTTGCTTGTTCTGTTAACAATGATAACTCTACTGAAACGCCGCTGTTCTCGGTCGTTAAGTGAAGACAGTTGGCGACTGCGACGTCCGTGGTGAGAGCTGATGCCTGAAATTTGACATTGGTTCAAATGGCTCTGATCACTATGGGACTCAACTGCTGAGGTCATCAGTCCCCTAGAACTTAGAACTAGTTAAACCTAACTAACCTAAGGACATCACAAACATCCATGCCCGAGGCAGGATTCGAACCTGCGACCGTAGCGGTCTTGCGGTTCCAGACTGCAGCGCCTTTAACCGCACGGCTACTTCGGCCGCCCAAATTTGACATTCTCTGCACATTCCTGACACTGTGGATCTCGGAATACTGAATTCCCTAACGATTTCCGAAATGGAATGTCGTATGCGTCTAGCTCTAACTAACATTCCGCGTTCAAAGTCCGTTTATTCCCGTAATGCGGCTATAATAACGTCGGAAAAATTTTCACGTAAAACACCTGAGTACAAATGACAACTCCGACAATGCACCGCCCTTATATACCATGTGTACGCGATACCACCGCCATCTGTATAAGCTGGCCGATGTGACCGAGCGGTTCTAGACGCTTCAGTCCAGAACCGCGCTCCTGCTACGGTCGCAGGTTCGAGTCCTGCCTCGGGTATGGATCTGTCCTTAGGTTAGTTAGGTTTAAGTAGTTCTACGTCTAAGGGACTGATGACCTCAGATGTTGTCCCATAGTGCTCAGGGCCATTTTTTAACCATCTGCGTAAGTGCATATCGCTATCCCTTGACCTTTGTCACCTCAGTATATATACATATATATTCAGTCATCAGTCTTCTGACTGGTTTGATGCAGCCCGCCACGAATTCCTCTCCTGCGCCTAGCAACATCTTCATCCCAGAGTAGCAACTGCAATCTACATCCTCAGTTATTTGCTGGATGTATTCCAATCTCTCTCTACAATCATTACCCTCTACAGCTCCCTCTAGAACCATGGAAGTTATTCCATGATGTCTTAACGTATGTCCTATCATGATGGCCCTTCTTACTGTCAGTGTTTTCCACATATTCTTTCCCGATTCTCCGCAGAACCTCTTCATTCTTTACCTTCCCAGACCACCTAATTTTCAACATATGTCTGTAGCGACATATCCGAAATTCTTCTATCCTCTTCTCTCCGATTTTCCCACAGTCCATGTTGCAGTACCATACAACGCTGTCTCCAAGCTTGCATTCTCAGCAATTTCTTCCTCAAATTCAGTCCTGTATTTGATACTAGTAAACTTCTCTTGGCCAGGAATTCCGTTCTTACCAGCGCTAGTCTGCTTTTGATGTCCTCCTTGCTCCGTCCGTCATAGGTTATTGTGCTACCTAGGTAGAAGAATACCTAAATTTCATCTACATAGTGAGCATCAGTCTTGATGATTTATCCCTTCTCATTTCTACTACTTCCTGATTACTTTTGACGTTTTTCGATTTACTGTCTGCCCATATTCTGTACTCATTAGACTGTTCATTCCATTCAGCATATCTTTCACTGAGGATAGCAATACCATCAGCAAATCGTATCATTGGTATCCTTTAACCTTGAATTTTCATTCTAATCCTAAACCTTTCTGTCATTTTCATCTTTGCTTCTTCGATGTGTGGTTTGAACAGTAGGGGCGAAAGACTACATCTATGTATCACACTTTTTTAATCGATCACCTTATTCCTGGTCTTCCACTCTTATTATTCCCTCTTGGTTCTTGTACATGTTGTATATTACCCAACTTTCCTTATGGTTTCTCACTCACTTTCTGGGAATTTCGAACATCTTCCACAATATGGCACTGTTGGACGCTTTTTTCAGGTCGACAAATCCTATGAACGTGTCTTGATTTTTCTCTAGTCTGGCTTCCATTATCAACTGCAACGTCAGAACTGTCTCTCGTGTGACTTTACCTTTCCTAAAGCCAAATTAATCGTCATCTAATACATCCTCAATTTTATATTCCATTCTTCTGTAAATTATTCTTGTCAACTACTTGGATGCATGAGCTGTTAAGCTGACTGTGCGTTCTCGCACTTGTCAGCTCTTGCAGTCTTCGGAATTGTGTGGATGATATTTTCCGAATGTCAGATGGCATATCGCGAGACTCATACAGACTACAAACAAACGTGAGTGGGGCTTTTGTTACTTCTCCCAATAGTTTTAGAAACTCTGCTGGAATGTTGTCTATCCCTTCTGCCTTATTAGACCTTAATTCTTCCAAAGCCCTTTTAAATTCTGATTCTAATACTGGGTACCCTGTCTCTTCTAAATAGACTCCTTTTTCTTCTTCTATCACGTCAGACAATCAATGTACTCCTTCCATCTATCCGCTCACTTCTCTGCATTTAACAGTGGAATTCCCTTTGCACTCTTAATGTTACCACCTTTGTTTTTAATTTCACCGAAGACTGTTTTGACTCTTATGTATGCACAGTCAGCCCTTCCGACAGCCATTTCTTTTTCGATTTCTTCACATTTTTCATGCAGCTAATTCATCTTGCTTCCCTCCACTTCCTCAGCGACTTCTATTTCTGAATTTCCCTGAACATTTTTGTACTTCCTTCTTTCATCGATCAACTGAAGTATTCTTCTGTTATCCATGGTCTCTTTGCTGTTACCTTCTTTGTAACTAAGTTTTCTTTTCCCAGCCTCTGTGATTGCCTTATTTAAAGATGTCCATTTCTCTTCAACTATTCCTTATTGCAGTACCTATAGCCTTAGAGAACTTTAAGCTTATCTCGTTATTCCTTAGTACTTCCGCATCCCACTTCTTTGCGTGTTGATTCTTCCTGTCCAGTCTCTTAAACTTCAGTCTATTCTTCTCACTACTAAATCATGATCTGTCTACATCTGCTCTTGGGTACGCCTTACAACCCATATATAATTTCGGGATCTCTGCTTGTCCATGATGTAATCTAACTGAAATCTTCCCGTTCCGCCTGACCTTTTCAAAGAATACCTCCTGCTCTTGTGATTCTTCAACAGAGTATTCTCTATTACTAGCTAACGTAGTTTATTACAGAAATCAATTAGCGTTTCTTCTCTTTTATTCCTAGTACCAAGGCCACATACTCTCGTGAGACTTTCTTCTGCTGCTTCCCTTATAAACGCATTCCAGTCCCCATGACTATTAGATTTTCATCTCCCTTTACGTACTCTATTACCCTTTCAATATCGTAATATACTTTCTCTATCTCTTCACTTTCGACAGTGGCATGTATATTTGAACTATTGTTGTCAGTACTGGTTTTCTGACGATTCTGATGAGAACTACCCTATCACTGAATGTTCACAGTAGCTCACTCTCTGCCCCACCTTCCTATCCATAACAAGTCCTATTCTATGATTTTCAGCTGCTGTTGCTATTATCCTACACCCATCTTATCAGAAATCCTTGTCTTCTTTCCATTTCACTTCACTGAACCCCACTATATCTAGATTGAGCCTTTTAATTTCCCTTTTCAGACATTCTAGCTTCCCTACCAAATTCAAGCTTCTGACATTCCACGCCACGACTCGTAGAATGTTATCCTTTCATTGGTTATTCAACCTTTTTCTCATGGCCACCTCCCCCTTGGCAGTTCCCTCCCAGAGACCCGAATGGGGGACTTCTCCAGAATTTTTTGCGGACGGAGAGATCATCATAACGCTTTTTTATTACAGGCCACATGTCCTGTGGATACACGTTATGTGTCCCTAATGCAGTGGTTTCCGTTGCCTTCTGCATCCTCTTGGCGATGATCATTGCTGATTCTTCCGCCTTTAAGGGCAGTCTCCCAGCCCAAAGGCAATAGGGTGCCGTGAGTCTCTTTCCGCCCCTTCACCTTCTTTGACAAGCCCGTTACCAGAGTGAGGGTGACTTCTTATGCCGGAAGTATTGGGCCGCCAATGCTGATTATTATACAGAATTTAAGCGGTGACAGGGTTCTGACCCGGGACCGAGGACGTTTTGATTACTAATCAAAGACGCTACCCCCTTGACCACAGGTGTGAATGTAACTGTTGTAAATATAACGAATAACAAGTAAAAATAGTACTGAACATAGACCGTACCTTCCGTACAGTACGTTTAGACTCATTGGCCCATGAAAAATTTCTAAGTACAGAAATTAGAATAATTTCTAGGCTATATACAATTCCAAAGACAAGTGAAAGTTTTATTTTTCACATTATGAAAACTCGTTTATCTCAGAAATTAATAATAAATATGAAAATATGTTGAGTGGCCTTAGGCAAATTTACGTCATTTGCACGTTTTAGGTTTTAGTTTGCACCGGCCTCAAGATTTATGTAAAAAGTTTAATATCTACAAGAACCTTATTTCCTTTTACCTGGCCTTTCCCATACTTTCAAGAAGTTAGCATATTAATCTGATTTTGCAATGTTAGTCATAGAAAGTGGCTAGACGTCTTTTGTGTCGTCAACCTTCCACCGGGACGACATTTGTGAACTCCAGATGTCTTCGTCTAGTATTATCCCATGTGAAAGCGTGGGAATGTTTTATATATTTTTGCATATCGTGTAACTGAGATGGGACGTGGACACCATCCCGATATTCACCTAATGGGGTGTGGTAAAACGCCTAAAAACCATATCCAGACCAGTCGGCACACCGGTCCTCGTCGTTAATCCGCCGGGCTGATTCGATCTGGGGCCGGAAAAATCTCCTCAAATCCCGGAAGCGGCGTGTTAATGCGCAGCTATCTGGGCGTGTCAATATCTAAAACAACAGTTACTAAAGTTAGTCATGGTCTGAAATATATACTTTACACAAGTTTATGTTACGTGTACAAAAATTTTACACGGTCTATGTATCAGTTATATTTTATTGGTATGTTATTGTGCACTCGGTAGCAACGACGGAAATACCACACGTAGCGCGGACTGCAAGATGCACAGCTCCACATTAGAATCGTCATCATGTCTTTTATGTATAGAAAGTTGTAACTTTTCTTCCATGTAAATAACCTCCTTTCTTGATTCTCGATTCAAGTGTTACCAATCATTAAATTGTGCACTACGTAAAATACTAGCAGACAGCTTCGCTTTTCGTCCCCTTTACCTTTATCCATGTCCAACTACTTTTATTTCTCTTCCTTTTCCTACTATCGATTTCCAGTCTCCCTTCACAAGTAAGTTTTCGTCTCTCTTACATAATTACTTATACAGATCTACAATTCCAGAAGTACACTGATTTGTTGCATGTTGCATAGATCATTTGCACGATTCTTATTGAAATTATCATGTACAGAGCAGCACACACATGACTTGTTTCTGTGTATGGCTGCATGCTGCCCATTTACACGTTATAACACAGGCCTAAAGATAAAAAAAAGAAACATCATTTTTTTCTATTTATGCGGGTATATTTCTAGCTACACATATTACCAGTTTTAATTAAAAGAGCGTCTGTTCAACAGAGGTATCCAGAAGAAAAGACTCAAGGATAGATGAGAATCTTGTTAAGCTACCTGTCACAAATTTTATGTTTTTCGGCAAATTATCACTGTTTTCTCGGCTGTATACTAAACACCTTCCGGAGCAAATGATAGCTTCAGTAATGAGTGATGAAAGTAAATTTCTTCTAGTGTTTTAGCTGCACACACGGGTGAAATTTGAGCCGAATCGCGCTGAAGAGCCAAAGAAACTGGTATACCTGTCTAATATCGTGTGGGGCGCCAGCGAGCACGCTAAAGTGCCGCACAACCACGTGGTATGGACTCGATTAATGTCTGAAGTAGTGCTGGAGAGCACTGACACCATGAATCCTGCAGGGCTGTCCATAAGTCATTAAGATTGCCAGGGGGTGGAGATCTCTTGTGAACAGCACGTTGCAAGGCATCCCAGATATGCTCAATAATGTTCATGCGTGGGAGTTTGGTGGCCACCCGAAGTGTTCAAACTCTGTTCCAGGAGACTGTAGCAATTTTAGACGTGTGTGGTGTCGCATTGTCCTGCTGGAATTTCCAAAGTCCGTGATAATGCACAATAGATATGAATGCATGCAGATGATCAGGCTGGATGCTTACGCACGTGTCACCCGTCAGAGTCGTATCTAGACATATCACTCCAACTGCACACGACCGACGCTATTACACAGCCTCCACCAGCTTGAACAGACTCCTGCTGACTTGCAGGGTCCATGGATTAATGAGATTTTCACCATACCGCTACACGTTCACCCACTCAATACAATTTGAAATGAGACTGGTCCGACGAGGCAATATGCTTCCAGTCATCAACAGTCCTATATGAGTGTTCAAGGGCCCTGGCGAGGCGTGAAGCTCTGTGTCGTGCAGTCATCGAGGGTACACGAGTGGCCGTTTGGCTCGGAAAGCCCTTATCGATGATGTTTCGTTGAATGGTTTGCAAGATGACACTTTTTGATGGCTCAGCAATTAAATTTGCTGCAATTTGCGGAATGTTTGCACTTCTGTCACGTCGTACAATTCTCTTGTCGCCGTTGTTCCCGTTCTTGCAGGATGATTTTCCAGCAGCAGCGATGTCGGAGATCTAATGTTTTACCATATTGCTGATTTTATGAGTACACTCGTGAAGTGGTCGTACGGGAAAGTCCCCATTTCATTGCTGACTCGGAGATGCTGTGTCCCATCGTTCGTGCGCCGACTATAGCGCCAGACTCAACTCACTTAAATCTTGATAACCTGCCATTGTATCAGCAGTAGCAGATTTAACAACTGGGCCAGACGCTTGCTGTCTTATATGGGCGTTGCCGACCGCAGCGTCGTATTCTGCCTATTTACATATCTCTGTAGTTGAATGGGCAACGGCCTTGCCGCAGTGGATACACCGGTTCCACTGAGATCACCGAAGTTACGCGCTGTCCGGCGTGGTCGGCACTTGGATGGGTGACCATCCAGGCCGCCATGCGCTGTTGCCATTTTTCGGGGTCCTCTCAGCCTCGTGATGCCAATTGAGGAGCTACTCGACCGAATAGTAGCGGCTTCGGTCAAGAATACCATCATAACGACCGGGAGAGTGGTGTGCTGACCCTCCTATCCGCATCCTCCACTGAGGATGACACGGCGGTCGGGTGGTCCCAGTAGGCCACTCATGGCCTGAAGACGGAGTAAATATAGCAGTTTATTTAGCACTTCAGTGTAGACAGGGCCTTGAAAGAAAAGTTTATTTTTCAAATACATTTGTAATAAGTAAGACATTGTTTTTCTAAGGTTAGTGGTATAATATTCGTAATTTTTTTGTGAACGGCTCGTTAAATGATTATGTTAAACACAACATGTACATTTGTTTCTGTTGTCGTACGAATTCATCCATACCAGTTTTTTCCTCTATTAATTCTGGTACAGCCCGTGTACAAAATGTAGCTGTATTGCAGATGTTTGGTATTAACGTTCTCTTGTTACGTGACAGTGTAATTTCTGATCTCCAGTCTCTTCGCCTCACTTTGAACGTACGCGGCGTGTGGGAAACCAGAACGAGGCAGCGACGCAGCCGGAAGAGCGCCCGCAGTATGAGGTCGCCCTGTGCCTAGGGACCACTAGCGGAGCAGCGGAAAGCTCCGGCAGGAGACCCCTGAGAGGACGCGCCGACATCTTTCCAGCGCCGACCGCCGAATTATACGGGGACCGGCCTGCTGACGGCGCAGTCGACGTCTGGCTGCTGTCCGCCTCGACGTCGGGACGTCAGAAGCGCCAAGTGCCGGCCAACCGACGCTTAGCGAACCACCGCTCACTCGGCGGCCGACTTTCGTTCGCTGTTCAGACGCTGATAGCCTGCTTCTACCCTCCAACTCCGCCATTACTCTTCCCCTTCCTCCCCTTAACCTACCGAGTGAAGTGGTGCAGTGGTAGCACACTGGACTCGCATTCGAAAGGACAACGGTTCGAACCCGCGTCTGGCCATCCTCATCTAGGTTTTCTGCAATTTCCCCAAATCGCTTCTGGCAAATGCTCGGATGGTTCCTTCGAAACGGCACGGCCGACTTCCTTCCCTAATTTGCTGGGACCGATGACCTTGTTTCGTCGCCTCCCAAAATCGATCAACCAATCCCCTTAGCTTTTTCTTTTTACAGATACTCGAATCCAAGAGTTTGAAACTATTTTTTTTTTTTTTTTTTTGAAAATGTTCGACTTTATACTGTACAGAACTCCAATGTTTCGTGGTAGCAACATAGTATTGTACGTCATAAAGTCTGTTGAAAAACATGAAAACCCATGCTAATTATTTCTACATCTACACCTACAGAGGTACTCCGTGACCCGTGGCGGGACTGGTGCCAGGGCTATCTTTGGTTAGGCACTATCGATTCCCTCTGGCAGAAGTTCGTCTTTGGAGCCAGGGCCGGCTCAGGATATAGCGGGCAGCACCGAGTGGAAACAGACAGGAACGTTGGGCACGGCACGCAGAAGTGCGCGTATTAGCGAGACGTTGGAGAGACGACGGCGATCACGGTGTGCCTGAGTACGGGGGGCAGTTAGCGCTTGACCGTACTGGGGTCAGTAACGGCGGGCCGGCGCTGTGGCTTCTTGGCAACCTCGTGAAGCTGTGCATGTGCTCGCTTCCCGGAAGGGTCACGCTGTTACTATCTGACTAAGCAACGTCTGGTGTCTTCGCCACATCGATCCAGCAGTTGGCATCGAGTTATGTAATTCAAGTCCTACCAACGACTAATGAAATATAATGATGATTGCTCTTGAGGCAGCAAAGCATTACAAGGACTGTGATGTGATATTTCATGCCTTTTATTGTGTGCTTCGCTCCTTAATAGTATTTTGTTACTTCAGCTGACAAGTGTCTAAAACATTGATACGTGTAAGCAGCCTTTCCGAACGATCTATATTCCGTGTCTAAAGATTGCCGTTGTGGTACCTTACAGGCTCACATAAGGCGCTCCATGTGATGCTTGGGTTTTAATGAGCCAGTCCCGTTTGCATCATTCGTGTACGTGGTTCTGCTTAAAGGAACGAAATCAGTATTATTATTGTCAATTTTATCGAAGTAGTTTTCTGTATAAGTTTGAGTATTAAGGTGAAGGAAGGGTTGTTTGGTTCCCTGTTGTCGCTTCTGATTTATGTTTCAGAGATCGGAAGCAGTGGGCCACCGAAGTGCAGAGCCTTCCCTTTCAAATTATTGGCGGGCGTACGGGCGGTGGACTTCGCCTGAACTCGCGTGTGCTGTTTCCTTCCGATTTCGGTGTTCTGAACGGGATGGAAGTACAAACCACATCTTAATTCGAAGATAAGTACTCAGTCACCTCCACCGTTCGTGGCCAAGTCGCGGCCTCACAATCTCGGGCCTCAGCTATTGTACAAGCTGCAGTTTTCTAAAACTTGTGGTGGCTCTGCAAGGTTGCAATGTTTTAAATATTTGTCTTAAGAATTTTGAGGGATTTCTAGAAGAATGTGTCTTAATTGAAACCGTTTTCTAAAACTGTGGCGCAATTCGCTCTTAGTGGCGTATGTCAATTTTGATGTGGAAATAACTGGGTTATTATTGATCAAACTGTGTATAACCTTGTAAAGTTGTTTGGTAATGTCTCGCCCGGGAGGGGCCGTTTTCAATCTATGTGGAAATAATAATTGATTTCCTGATTATTTGATGTAAAGTTTATTTTAACTGATTTACTTGGCTCGAGTGGCAGTTTTTTAAATGTTTGCAAAGAAATTAATTCGCTTGTGGTTTCGTATAACAAGCAGTTTGTAAAATTGGCCTGAGTGGCGGGTTTCTAAATGTTTTCAAAGAGATTAATTCATTTGTGGATTTATATAACAAGCAGTTTGTAAAGTTTGCCTGAATGGCGTTTCTTAAAGAAATTATTATCTGATTGTAATTCTCTCGATGATTTATCTATGATGCAAATAAATATGTTGAAATGAAATGATCACTGTATGGGTCAAGTCCTTCCTCTCCCTTTATATTATAGGTTAAGGAAATTGCAGTTCAAAATAGAAATAACGTACCCCTCCGGAAGCCACTTCGTCCGGTGCGTGGCGGAGGATACGCTGTACTACTATTACTCATTTCCTTTCCTGTTCCACTCGCAGACAGGACGATAGAAAAACGACTGTCGATACACATGAGTCCTGTGCGGCTCGCATTCTTGCCGTTCATAACTTGACGTCGTGTAATAGCGGTAGTGGCTTTTCGATTCCTTCTTGTGTTAATGATGCCACTGAGTTTGCTAGTATTGTTTGTCCGCAAGTGGCAGCAGCAGCGGTTATCGATAGCCAGTACTGGGTACTATCTTTGGTGCCATGGCTAGTATTTCCGGGTCGTTATGTGTATCATGCAGTTGGGGGCTTCGGACGGCGCAGCAAGGATATCCGCAGCGTGGGACTGCTGGCGCTGTGCGGGCGCTGTCGGATCGAGGGGCTGTAGCCGACGACCGAACCCAGGACGTTTGAACTTGAATGAACCTTATCCAGTAGTGAAATCTCCACTGTATGAGATCTCGCTGTTGTTTGTGTGTTGTTACTCCCAAGGTCGGTGAGACTAACCCCAACAAGTGGAGTCTGTCAGGTTGGCGGAAGCTATTAGCCGCCTTCTACTCCTTGATGTTAGTTTGGATTTAGTATTATTCTTACTAGTGAAGTGCAACCAGCGGTATTTTCTGCCTTGTGGCCGCTAACGCCCCATTTACCTGCCATGGAGGTTACCGTACTTTTCTGGCAGTGTACCTTTCCTCGTCGTGTTGATGCTGCCCGACACGGCGTGTAATTCGACAGCCTCTTGAATTGTACTGTGCATATGTTTTTGGGAGGTTTACCTTGGTTCTAGTGTTTCCTTCGGCCTTGGGTGTGTTTCTGAAAAATGGTGCTGTCCTTCTCTTTGCCCTTGCCTAAAAATATTCTATCGTTGTACAGGTAATCGGACGATAGACCGATTGGTTAGTCGGTCGTTCGGCGCTTAAGCTACCCCTAGTGTGGGTTGCCATCCTGTTACGTGAGTACAACTTTTGGACGCCTGTCTCACCGCTTACACAGCTGTAGTCACCTTCCTCAGGTCGATCCAGGGAGCACTGTCTGCGGATCACTCCGTCTTATTTGGACAAGTGGTCATAATTGTTTAAAATTTACCCTAATGTTTTAACATGTTATTTCCTTTCCCACCTGTAATTCAGGCATTCAGCCCTTGTGTATTCTGAAATTGCTTGTGGCTTTCAGCCCACGAATAGTCTTCAACCTTCTTAATCAGGCCTTCAGCCGTTGATTGTATGTAACATTGTTTGTGGCCTTCCGCCGACCAAAAATTTTCAATTTTTTCTTAATAAAGCCTTCAGCCGTTACTATAGCTTGTTACCGTTTTGATCGTTAAGAAGAAAGTATCTTAGTATTTGTTAATGTGTAAATGCCTTCCTCACTTGTAATTCAGGCCTTCAGCCGTTGTGTATTTTGAAATTGCTGCTGGCCTTCAGCTGTTAATTGTTTGGCCGGCCGGGGTGGCCGAGCGGTTCTAGGCGCTACAGTCTGGAATCGCGCGACCGCTACGGTTGCAGGTACGAATCCTGCCTCGCGCATGGATGTGTGTGATGTCCTTAGGTTAGTTAGGTTTAAGTAGTTCTAAGTTCTAGCGTACCGATGAGCTCAGAAGTTAAGCCCCATAGTGCTCAGAGCCGTTTTTTTTTTTTTTTTTTTTTTTTTTTTTTTTTTTTTTTTTTTTTTTTTTTTTTTTTTTTGTAACATTGCTTGTGGCTTTCAACCGACAAATACTTTTAGTTCTGTCCTGATAAGACCTTCAGCCGTCACTGTAACTTGTTACAGTTATTAAGATTGTTAAAAGGGTTTTTGGTATGTTTAACGCGTAATTGTCCACCTTATTGGTAATTCACGCCTTCAGCCGTTGTGTATTTTTGAAACTGCTTCTGGCCTTCAGCCGACGAATAATTTTGAACCTTCTTAATCAGGCCTTCAGCGATTGATTGTGTGTAACATTGCTTGTGGCCTTCAGCCGACAATAACTTGCAATGCTTCTAATAAGGCTTTCAGCCGCCAGTGTAGTAAAATCTTTAAAAATGATTGTTGAGAGTTTTTTTTAATAAAGTGTATATGTTTTCTGTGCAACCAACGGTAACTGATGTGGCCCCGTTCACACCTTCCCTGCTTTCCCTAAGTCCCACGTCTCAATATATTCATATGAGTCCTAATGGCTGCCATCTTATCTCCGTCGTCCTTGGGCGCAGTTTATGTTGGCCGCAGCAGAATCGTTTGGCATCAGCTTCAAATGCAGGGTTTCTAAATCTTTCAACAGTTTCTGGAAAAGAGCGTCGCCTTCCCCTCTCAGGGATTCCCATTTGAGTTACCGAAGCATCTCCGGAATACTTAGGCGTTATTCAAACCCACCAGTAAAAACCTAGCAGCTCCCTTCTGAATTATTTCGGTGTCTTCCTTCAATCCGACCTGGTACCGATCCCAAATACACGAGCAACACACAACAATAACAGGTCGCACCAGCGTCCTATATGCGGTCTCCTTTACAGGTGAACCACTCTTCCCTAAAATCTTCCCAATAAACGGAAGTAGACCATTCGCCTTCCCTACCACAGTTCTCACATGTTGTAAGACGTGTATATTTCTATTGTCTATTGTCAAACCACAATTTATGAAAGATGTCTGTATTTTATTTATAGGATTAAGTAGAAATAATTAATATTTGTCATGTTGGAAATAATTGTGGTGGCAGGGAATGTCTGCACCAAAGTATTGTTGGCAAGAGAGACCGCAAATTGATATAATTTTAAAAAGGGCGGGAGAGACCGCGTATGGATACATTTTAAGAAAAGAGCGGTAAACACCGCGCGTTGATACATTTTGCAATGGTAGCAGGGATTGTCTGCAGCAGAAAGCATTGCTGGCAGGAGAGACCGCACTTTAGCTTTCGTAGGAAGTCAGCAGTAAGCGAGAAGTGAAGCGAGTCGGTAGCAGGTCTGAAGCGAGAGGTTGAGAGGAGCGGTGTGCCTGCCAGCCACCAGCTATGATTTACAAGAGATTATAAACGGATGTACAGAGACATCAGCTAACTATTATCATAAGAGGAACTAATATTATTGAATTATTTTTTTGAGAACCTCAAGACTACTGAAGGTATGTTTGCGCAATGCTAGTTGTAAGATTATTGTAAAAAGTAAGTCCCATTTGAACATTTGTAAAATCATTTCATTCAGAATATAATTAATTTTTGCCAGCAATATTGCATTACTGATTATAATCCATCTCAAAAACCATCAACGTAAAACTTCGCAAAATTTTATTGTTGTCAAGAAAAAGTTTAACTATGAATTACGTAACTTCAGTCAAATTAATTAAAGAATAACGTCAGCTTTGCTATTAAAGAATAACGCCAGCTTTGCTATTAAAGAATAACGTCAGCTTTGGTAATAAATACAGCCACTTATTATGACAGCCAACCAGCAACTAACAGGGTATAGCAAAACAGGCTAAGTATATTCATATCGTAGTTCGATGTAGCAGTCAGATGGCGATCCAGTAACAGTAAAAAAAGGTAAGGAACAGTTTTGGGTTATTGCAGATAACGACTGAGGGCCACGACGACGACACTTTCTATGTTTCGTTTAAATAATCACAAAAGCACTTTTAATAAGCAGCAATTAAATTTGTATGCGAAGATTGAGAAAGAGAATAAATTTGAAAGTGAAGCTTTCATTTGTTATTATTAAGCAAGAGACATAAATCCTAAGGAAAAGTTTCATAGATTATTGTAGAAGGGAAAGTTGCGTAACAAAAAATAAAAAAAATAAAAAAATGCGATATAGAGGAGACGGGAAGGTTTCAGTGTTCGTTCCTTCTCATATTGCTTTACGACTTTACTACCAGATACTTCAACGACTTGACTATGTCAGGCAGGACGCTAGTAATACTTTATCCAAACATTACAGGTTTGTTCTCCCCGCTCATCCGCATGAACTTACATTTTTACGCATTTATGACTAGCTGCCATTCATCACATCAACTGGAATTTTGTTCAATTTATACATAATTACACGTGATTCTGGGAGGCGTAGATGTATTTACATGGACAGACAGAAAAAGTAACGGAGACAGTAAGAGAGATAGAGGGGGTGGGGTGCAGATGAGGGACATTAAAGATGAAAGCAGAGTGTGGGGTGGGAGAAAGGGAAGAGAGAAATGGGGAAGGAAGACAGAAAAGTAATGGAGGAAGCGGTACAGGGAGAGAGAGAGTGAAGGGAGGGAGGGAAGTTGGGAAAGAGGCGCAGAGAAGCTCAGAGTGAGGGATGAAAGGTAAGAGGAGTAGGAGGAAGCGAGAGGGAGTCATGGAAAGGGAGGGAGGAATGAGAAAAAGAGAAGAGGGCTGTGAGAGTGTAAGAGAAGGAGAGTTAGTGAGGGTGGGGGGCTGGTGAAGAAAGAGGAAGAAGAGCGAGGACAGGGAGAGAGAAGTGAGGTGATGTTTGGGAGAAAGCGGAAAGAGATACTTTGTCATTTTCATCAGTATGTGAATTACTTTTAATACCATTCCAATACTCAAGAAGACTTAAATTCTTAGCATCACTGTCACGAGCTGAGTAAACTATTTTATATTCAGGGCAACCACAGCTGTTGAAAGGTGTGATCTTAGGAGGAACTTCGCTAACAGCTGGTCAAATTGATGCTTATTAAATCGCTCCGTTTCCGTGGCCTAAAGTCGCATCAACAGGTGCAACATTGTTAAAAGATCATAGGCATGCACATCGTACCTAGCCAACTAATCGCTGAATAGTCCGTACCCGTCTACACTGCTGATTGTCCACGTTTCACTTCCATAAGAGGCTACGCACCAGACAAATACCTTCAGTAAACACTTTCTAACGCTTAAAATTATGTCTGATGTTACCGAATTCCTCTTTTTCAGCAATTCTCTTCTTTGTGTTGCCAGTCTGCATTTTATATTCTCTCTACGTCGCCCATCATCAGTTGTTTGGGTGCTTAAATGCCGTAATGCCAAAGACAAAATATTATACGACAACAAATATTTTTTTCGTGGTTTTTATCTTACATGAGCGACAGAAAGCAATATAATATATATATTCATTGTCACTCACATAACAATATACACTCGGAATTAGAAGCAATCACACATGATGTAAACCACATAAATAAATGGAGACATAAATGATTTTACCCTTACTGGTTTGATAGATACAAAATTTCTCCGTTTTTGCAGATAGTACAAGTTGAGTACACCGACTTATTACGTTCTATTCAGTACTTTTCATAAGAGGTTCCTCGAAAAATCAAACAGAAGATATGAAACTGTGAGGTTTTTGCGACTACAAACAGACCACAAACTCAACTGGTAAAACCACTGCGTAAAATCAATAAAGCGTCTTAGTTCAGCAGTGTTTTCTGTAGGTATGATTATTGCAATTTCAAAAGGAGACACTAATTTAGTCTGGTTGAGCACTGATGATCACTGTAGCGCTATGAATTCCGACTGAACCTTGTCCACGCCACTAATGGTGCATGAATTGGCGTGTGTCAAAAAGGAAACAAATTTTTATACGTTATCTTGTCATATGCAAAAACCAGTTGTTATTATCTCTAGTCCAGTTGCAAAGCTGTTAAAGTCTAAAAGTTGCAAAGGTATTTATGGCAACCCTGTGTAACCAATAAATGTTGTTTTTTAACCCTATGACACCTAAGTGTTAAGAATATAATTTTAATCGATTCAATCACAGGGTCTTGGTGCAACGTTGTATACTGTATTAAGAAAACTAAACAGGTTTTTGTCTTATTTGACAAAACTTCATTATTACTTCATGACCCAAGTTTCGGGTCCTAAGCCCATTTTCTACTACACAACTGATTCTAAAGACGGCGTACAAGAAAAAAAAACGTATGTCTACTTTATAATCCTTCAGTTCTTGACTTCAAATATAAAAGTTATGTTTGTTGACAAATTTCACAAAGTTACATTTGTATTCTACAACATTAATTTGGACAGCATTTACAGTAACAATAAATAAACATACACTAGAGTGGAGCTATGTGCACAGGAATGGGTAGTTCCCTCATTATTTTTTTGCATTGGTTATTAGTTTTGGCTGACAATCTAACCATCTCCAGATCTAAGATATAAAATTGATTTTCCTGTGTTAGTAACATGAAACAAACAGAACTGCACATTATATTGTAGCACAGGGTTCAAAAGTATATAAAAAATTCTTGATTAGTGTTGATACCATTATGGCTTCACACATACTTAAAAACTTTCACAAAGCAACAACATCCGTACGTGACATTGCTACAGACATCTTTTCATCGTTCATAGTTAGTATAACTGAACGATGGTCAGAAAATTGAAAATATGCCTTAATATAAAGAAGAGGCAATGAAAACAAAACAATATTTGCATAAGGAACTACCTCATAAAGTGACTGAATGTAAAGGATATCTTCTTACCAATGCATCATATTGTTAAAACTTTGTACCTTACACAATCAGCACTTACATGATTGGGTAACGCAGATCATCATACATCTTTGGTAATATGAGAAAAATTCTGTTTTATATTATTTTAGATCTGAAGACGGCTAGATTGTTAGTGAAAGCAACGCTGATGAACCCAGGAAAATGGTACACCTGCCTAATATCGTGCAGGGCTCCCGCGAGGAAGCAAAAGTGCCGCAACACGACGTGGTATGGACTCAACTAATGTGTGCTGGAGGGGATTGACACCATGAATCCTATAGGGCTGTCCCTAAATCATTAAGGTTACCATGGGGTGGAGACCTCTTCTGAATAACACGTTGCAAGGCATCCCAGATATACTCAATAATGTTCAAGTCTCGGGAGTTTGGTGGCCATGTGAAGTGTTCAAGCTCAGAAGAGTGTTCCAGGAGCCATTCTGTAGCAATTATGGACGTGTGGGGTGACGCATTGTCCCACTGTAATTGCCCAAGTCCGTCGGAATGCCCAACGGGCCGGAATGGATGAAGATGGTCAAACAGGTTGCTTACGTACGTTTCACCTGTCAGAGTCGTATCTAGACATATCATACCAACTGCACACGCCCCACACCAGTACAGAGCCTCCACCAGCTTGAGCAGATCCTTGTTGACATGCAGGACCCATGGATTAATGAATTGTCTCCATACCCGTTCAAGTCCATCCACTCGATACAATTTGAAACGAGATTTGTCCGACCGGTAAATATGCTTCCCGTCATCAACAGTCCAATATCAGTGTTCAAGGGCCCTGGTGAGGCGTAAAGCTCTGTGTCGTGCAGTCGTCAAGAGTACACGAGTGGCCCTTCGGCTCCGGAAGCCCATATCGATGATGTTTCGTTGAATGTTTCGCACGCTGACACTTGTTGACGTCCCAGCATTGAAATCTGCAGCGATTTGCGGAATATCTGCGCTTCTGTCAACCTGAACGATCTTGTTCAGTCGTCATTGATCCCTTTCTTGCAGATCATTTTCCAGCCGCAGTGATGTCGGAGATCTGATGTTTCAGTGGATTCCTGATATTCACGGCACACTCGTGAAATGGTCGTACTGGAAAGTCCACTTTTCATCTCGTAATCGGAGATGCTGTGTCCCATCGGTCGTGTGCCAACTGTAGCACCACGATGAAACTCACTTAAATCTTGATAACCTTCCATCGCAGCAGCAGTAATCGATTTTACAACTGCGCCAGATACATGTTGTCTTATATAGGCGTTACCGACAGCAGCGCCTTATTCTGCCTGTTTACATATCTCTGTATATGAATACACATGCCTATACCAGTTTCTTGACGCTTCAGTGCAGTAATCAAACAAAATAAAGAAGATTTCATGTGCAGTTTGTCTTCATGCGTTTTCAATCCCTAACACAATTAAAAAACTTACAACTGATCACATATCTCCAAGTTGAGAATGTCAAAAAACTACGTATTACAAATTTCTGGTCCCATATTAAGCAATGATTGGCAAGGGATGAATCTGTTTTCTTTAATCTCCAGTTCCTATGGTGCTCTGTGAGCCTAGTACAGATTGACCTCCCAGTCTGTCCAACCAGTGCAGCATGACCGACAGTATTGCCAGGTGATCTTATAAGCCTCACATTTCAAGATGGCCTAGTGTTTACCTTTTGAACTGAAGACTCATCTACCTGGCACCTGTGAGTCATGGAAAAATACAGGGAAACCATTTCCTTTAAAATGTTGCTTATTCTGTTACGAACTGTTGAGTGTAAATATTTGATCCTTTTTTACGATGAACAGGTATGAGACATTCATGCCCGTCTATGTAATCCCCTCCGCCTCCGCTCAACTTTTGGCGAGGCTCACGAGACGGACAGCCACGGCACGTACGTCACAGCAGGTGACAGTTCTTGTCTTACGAGTGCCAGCAGTCGTCTCCGGTGGAAAGCGAGTAACTATTTCGGACGATAATACGCACGGAATACTCCGTGGGTTCTTGGAGGAACATTGACATATTAAAAACTTTAATACAGATCAATCTGTATATTGAGCAAGCAGTAAAGGAAACAAAAGAAAATTCAGAGTAGGTATTAAAATCTATGGAGAAGAAATAAAAACTTTGAGGTTCGCCGATGACATTGTAATTCTGTTAGAGACAGCAAAGGACTTGGACAGCGTCTTGAAAGAAAGATATAAGATGAACATCAACAAAAGTAAAACGAGGATAATGGAATGTAGTCGAATTAAGTCGGGCGATGCTGAGGGAATTAAATTAGGAAATGAGACACTTAAAGTAGTAAAGGAGTTTTGCTATTTGTGGAGCAAAATAACTGATGATGTTCGAAGTAGAGATGATATAAAATATAGACTGGCAATGACAAGGGAAGCGTTTCTGAAGAAGAGAAATTTGTTAACATCGAGTATAGATTTAAGTGTCAGGAAGTTGTTTCTGAAAGTATTTGTATGGAGTGTAGCCATGAATGGAAGTGAAACGTGGACGATAAATAGTTTAAACAAGAAGAGAAATGTGGTGCTACAGAATAATGCTGAAGACTAGATGGGTAGATCGCATAACTAATGAGGAGGTATTGAATAGAATTGGGGAGAAGAGTAGTTTGTAGCATAACTTGACTAGAAGAAGGGATCGGTTGGTAGGCCATGTTCTGAGGCATCAAGGGATCACCAATTTGGTATTGGAGGTTGGAGGGCAGCGTGGAGGGTAAAAATCGTAGAGGGAGGCCAAGAGATGAATACACTAAGCAGATTCAGAAGGATGTATGTTGCAGTAGGTACTGGGAGATATAGAAGCTTGCACAGGATGGAGTAGCATGGAGAGCTGCATCAAACCAGTCTGAGGACTGAAGACCATAACAACAACAACAATACACTGTATTAATGCCCTACAATAATATTTATTAAATAGTTCGTTACGAACCGGCTTCCGGCTTCTTAGGCCATCGTCAAACAATACTAAACAGATAGTTCACACAACGTCAGTGAATCCTCGTAGTTGTACAAAGATTGTTGTACAAAGATAAATGACGCTTCATTATATTGATATAGAACACAAGCATAGCGTAATACCCACAGAGACTCTAAACAAATAAACCTTATATTACAGAACATTTAAATATTAAATCTGTATGAATGTATAAACCAAATATGTTGTACAAGCGAGTAATGGCACAGGCTACTGCGTCATATAGGCAAACATGTGAATGTGATGAAAAGGGCGACTAAAGGGGGGAGGGGGGAGAAATATGTCTATGGAATGTGGGTGTGAAATAGCTATGGCGAGCTCATTATCGAATGCTGAGAGAATTAATATCTGGCTACTGTTGCTTTAGTAAGATTGAGCAATGAATTTGTGTTTGGTCATAAAAACCAGAGCAGAATACTTTGATTGGTGTTTATTAATGGCTAGAATTTTTAGTAATGTTAATTTTCTACCATTAGTTCCTCTATGGAGAACGTTACATTTATATACTTGTAATATGAATGAGAGTCATTCGGAGCGTATTCAGCAAAGGTGGAGTCTTTTCATGCTCAGTCACAACAGTAGGTATGACCTGAACCTTGACGACCAAACACAGTTCCACTACTCACGCATACTAAAGTAGCAGCAGCTACTTATTATGTCTCTCACCATTAGGTAATAAGCTTGTTATAACTGTCCACACCCGCATTCCATAAACTATTTTCTCCTCCCTCTCCCTTCTTTAGCCACCCTGTTCATCACATTCACCAGTCTGCTTATATGACATAGTAGCCTGTGAAATTACTCACTTCTACAACATATTTAGCTTATACACTCGGACAGTTTTAATATTTTAGTACATTGTAATGCAACATTTATTTCTTTGGGGTGTCTTTGTGAATTACATTATGCTTGTTTTTTGTATCGATGTATCTCATATCTTTGTACAGCAATCTTTGTACACAATGAAGTTTCACTGAAATTGTGTGGACTATTTGTTTCGTACGAAGTAAGATGATGATGATGGCCAAAGAAGCCGAAAACCGGTTCATAACGATGAAATAAGTATCATTGTGGAATATTAATACTGTGTATTCAAGTTTTTAATATGAAATATGAGTTTAATAATTCCTCACTACGTGTTTTAATGCATACATGCATGCATACACACTACAGATTTTCGGTAGACCCTTCACAGAGCCTGGCGTTAGCGAAGTATTGCGGGCAAGGTGATTAGCGTGACGTCATAAGTTCTTTGCGGTGTCCGTGTTTCTCATGCACCTCGCCTTTTCGTCACAAGACGCAGCGCTGTTATTCGGTAACGCCGAAAGAGGTTGCTGTGTACACGACGTTTCCCTAAAGGGAACGGCAACCCGTGAGACACTGAAGCATCACGGTGTTGCATATGCACAAGGCTTTGCATCCCGCGACTGCGTCGATCACCGCAAGGAGGACAGACGGCCAGGACAAGCGCCACCGGAGGTCCTCCGTGCTAAGGACCTATTTCCGTGTCACGTGTGCGGAACTAGATCGGCACGAACTCCTCCGCGCTCCGGCTATATGGGGCGGTGGTAGTCAACACGGCGGTAGTTCGCTCCACCGAAGCTCTGAGCCTTCAGTCAGGGCCCTGTCGGATGCAACCGCACCGGAACTTACGGCTTCCAGTGATATCCCAGACGTACCTTTCGGCCAACCACGCCGAACGCTCATCCTCCGTCGTTAGAGTTTACCATCGACATAGCATTCATGTCTGAGCCGTGGTAAAATTCGCTGTTTTGAAGAGCGAGCCGCAGCGCGTGGTGTGAAGCAGTCGCCCTCCGTTTTTGGCGGTGCCGCCGCTGTGGCAATCGCAGCTTTGATGTCTCCCTCTGCTGTGAAAGGGAAAAGCTAGCCTGTTCACGTGCATTTAAGCGGCGCGATGAGCTCGCTAAGGGGGAGTCTGGTCAGTTGGTCAGCCGGGTCAGTGTGGGGCAGTCAGTGTCCGTCTGGCGTCCGGAGTGCTAGTATGTGTTAGGCCGCCAGTCTGCTCGAGTTTACTCAGGCAATGGCCATTGGCGGTTGGGCCGATCGGTTGGTTGGTCGCGCACTGAGACACAGGATGACTTGTCTGCCATGAGCGTCCGCGCGTGTGAGGTCGCCACGTGAGTCCAGTGGGCCGCGCCGTATAGCGAGGGGTAGTGGCTTCGCGGCCGACACGAGAGCAACGGGAGTCAACCCACGACATCGGTCTGGCCGGCGCGAGCTGCGACGCCGTGAGACGGGAGGTCGGCTCGCCTTCCTGCGTCCGTTGAAGCGGCTGGCAGCGGACGGTTCAGGAGAGCGTTTGAGGTGCAGCGCCAGGTCTCCGCCAGACATCGCAGTTTATTAGAAGTTAAGTGATTCGTGATATGTTGTTTCATTTACTTGTTAAATTCTACTGGTTTTTTTTTTTTTTGGTCAGTCTCTCGTGCCCAGCTTGCTCGTCTGTCTCCCGTCTGGTCGTACGGCAGCGTTCTCGCTTCCCGCGCCCGGGTTCCCGGGTTCGATTCCCGGCATGGTCAGGGATTTTCTCTGCCTCGTGATGACTGGGTGTTGTCCTTAGGTTAGTTAGGTTTAAGTAGTTCTAAGTTCTAGGGAACTGATGACCCTAGATGCTAAGTCCCATAGTGCTCAGAGCCATTTGAATCATTTTTTTGTCTCCCGTCCGCATTTGTTAGGCAGTTAGTGTCTATCTGTCTGTCGGTCTGCCGTACGTTAACAGCTGCCTCTGTCATGTTTGTCGGATTCGGTGTTAACGAATTTATTGCTTGAAGTGTAACGGCTGAATTCCTGAAATATGTTTTTATCTTGCCTATCGTCTTGAGAGGCGGTATATGTGTAATGTAGAGCATGTTGTATATTTTATGTAAGACTGCATTTCATGGGTTTTTATTTAAATGGTCATTTTAGTATATAAAATTGCCACTCTTCCACCTTAAGGATTTTTTTTTCTTTTTCATCAAGTTGCAACCACGGTGGCAAGTTAAATTTTTTAATGTTAGTGTTTTGTACCATTTCCATCCCTCCTACTGGGTGTATAGTTTATGTGCTTGTATGAGTTGTTAAAATTTTTAGTAGTCTGGTGTGTTGCAGATTTGCACCAGTGTAGTCTTTCAGAGGCTGTTGTGAGCGGTCGTGACTACGGCCGTGTCAAAAGGGAGCGGCAAGGTTCTCAGCCCGAAAGCTCATACTGTCAATATTTGTTCTTCCTGCCTCTGAATAAATTGTAACTTGGTATTTAGAGGGTGCTTTCTGATTATAATCTCAAATCTGTTTAAAAAAAAGGGGGAGGGGGGGTTGAAAAATTTCCATTTGTTGAAACAAATTTTATGTTTTCATCAGTTACCCACTGGCAACAATTACTTCCACGCTCACATAGTGTGATTAAATGTGTTAATGTTCTTGATGAATCGCTAGTAAATAAAGTAAATTCTTAAGAAAAGCTTTTGAAAGTAAATTCACGGTTCAATGTCCCACTAAGTTTATTTACTGAATGCTCTAGGCGTGTGCCTGTTAGTGTCTGATAAGTCGTATTATTTTTTACTGAGAAATGTTTTCACTTTGTTACTAAATCTATCTACTGTGGTCACAAGAATCCCTCTTTTTGTTTACCTGTGTCTTATTATTGCTTATCAAGCATCTCCCCGTGAGAGATACGACAGAGGTCATGACCTGACGGTGGCCGGGCGGCAGAGGGCAGAGGGCACTGCTAGCGGAAAGGCGACACATATCGCCCCGGCGGCCGCGTCCCACACACGCCACGGGCTGCCCAGAGGTGCCGGGGAGGTCGGTTCGCAGAGCGCGCTGTGTTCGGCGCCGTGTTGCTGGCCGGCGAGGCGCGGCGTCGCATTTCGCGCAGACTCGCACAATAACGGGACCGCGGCGTCACCGTGAGCGGAATGAGAAGGCGCGCTGCGCTTTATTTGGGCGCACGGCGCGGTCGCGTATGGAAATCTCGCGGAAATTCGCAGCGGCGCGCGCAATATCGCTGCGCCAGTGGCGGCCTCGTTTTCACACCACCATCTGCCAGCTGCCAGCGAACCACACCAGCCTCCCTCCCTCCCTCCCACTCCACCACCTCTAAACTTTAGCCGTCACTGCCCTGTCGCCAGTCCTAACACTGTCCTGTTTCCTCATCGGCGTCTTTTTCACGGGTAGCACGTTCCGAGACTGAATTGCAACGGCGAACGAGATGGGATCAAAATAAAAGGAACACCTGCTTGTTTGGTGTAGGACCACCTTCGACAGGCATAATACTGGGAATAATCTTGGGGTCGACGCGTATGAAAACTCAATATCCTCAGAGGTATCGTATAGCATTTTCAACCAAGAAACTTTTCCAATAATCTGAGCGTCTGCCTACAAGTTTAGCGAGATAAGGATTTTGTCAGATCTCGTTTCTGTGTAAAAATTGAGCAACTGGACGAAAGTCGTGAGACGTTGCCAGGCGATTAAATGTGTTAAACAAGCCGCCCTTTTAACAGCTCCTGGGTGGTATCTTCTCTTTCAGACTGACTCTGTCGATACCGGTCTCACTGTTAACGAATTGTTCGATACCAGTTTTTCTCTGTATTCACATAATTCTCATCCTTCACTCGGGTGTAACTTTTTATTGCATTCGTTCAGCATTTCGATTCCTTTATCCTTCTGAACGATTGGAAAAGTATTCCGTGTGCCTTTTATACATAAATATGCGCATTCTGAAGAATTACTTGGCCGAGCAATTCTAGGCGCTACAGTCTGGAACCGCCCGACCGCTACGGTCGCATGTTCGAATCCTGCCTCGGGCATGGATGTGTGTGATGTCCTTAGGTTAGTTAGGTTTAAGTAGTTCTAAGTTCCAGGGGACTGATGACCTCAGATGTTAAGTCCCATAGTGCTCAGAGCCGTTTCAACCATTTGAAAAATTGCTTCTCCAATTGCTCTTACTTTCAACTTTAAACGAAGGCTACTAACAATAATTATCAATGTGAAAACAAATTATATTTTTAGTTAATATATGAAACATTATTTTTCTAATGTATAACATTAATCTCACAGAATCGATCGAGGTAAGTTCTTTGAACAATCATGTTTGACACAGAAGAGTCTTTGGTTATTGGCTCTTACCATGTGCCAGTAGCTTTGTTATGCTTTGGAAGTAGCCGGTTTAAAACCTGTGTTAAATGTTGATGTTGTAGTGGACTACTAACAAACATTCTGTGTTGTGACTGTAACTTTTTTTACGAAAGTTTGACGTTTATGCAGAAATTTGTGAACGTTTTTGAAAATTAACAGTGAAGTTTATCATAAAGAGTGTGAAATTTCAACAAAAGCTGGTTAGTCATTTTTGTTTAAGCCCTGAGCAAACTATAATGTATCTCAGTGGAATTTTATTGCCTCTAGACAGTAACGCCAAAAAAGGATATGTTGAAATGATCTTTCTCTGTTTTATAGTACTGCTGCTGTTACAATGTCCACTTCATTGCATGTTGTTTACACATAATACACAATGCTAACAATGTTTTGACTCAACTCATCAGCAATAGTGCACCAACAGTAGTGCTATCTATATAACCTGTAGGAATCCATTTTCTCAATAATGCAGTTTCTGAAATAAATCTAGACCCAGAGAAGATAACACGTAACTGCCGATACATGTTTGGTAAATAGGAATATTATGTTTTGCAGAATTCGAAAGCCGACCAGTGTGGTCGAGTGGTTCTAGGCGCTTCAGTCTGGAACTGCATGACCGCTACGGTCGCAGGTTGGAAACATGCCTCGGGTATGGATGTTTGTGATGTCCTTAGGTTAGTTAGGCTTAAATAGTTCTAGGTTCTAGGGTATTGATGACCTCAGCAGTTAAGTCCCATAGTGCTCAGAGCCATTTGAATCATTTGAACCAGAATTCGAACTCTTAAAACAGAATTTAAGTCACAAACTCGGGAAATAGACGTCAATAAGAGCATCCAACACCAGCAAGATGAAACATGCTAGACACGACTAAATTAAGGTCCTGCTGCACAGTTTACCATATCACATTCAGAATACACGACCATTCGAAAAGGGAACAGCGAGTACGATCAGCGACTCTGTTGTGCAGTGTGCTCTGCTTTGATAATTCCTGGAAGATTTAATCCGACAAGAGGACCAGGTCCACTCGTGATCACCGACCGTCCAAAATTTGAGGTATATGCATGGCTTGGCCAGAAATAAAAATGACAGAAGTGAGAGCTCGAGATGTCCAAATCTTTAGAAACAGCATTTTCGGCGAGAGCAGGGCGAGGTATCATCCATTTAAGTGAGCGGCTGTTGACGCAGCGATTGGCACATCGGTAAGTACACTTCTGGCCTTTAAAATTGCTACACCACGAAGATGACGTACCAGACACGAAATTTAAACGACAGGAAGAAGATGCTGTGATATGCAAATGATTGGCTTTTCAGAGCATTCACACTAGGTTGGCGCCGGTGGCGACACCTACAACTTGCTGACGTGAGGAAAGTTTCCAATCGATGTCCCATACACAAACAGCAGTTGACCGACGTTACCTGGTGAAACGTTGTTGTGATGCCTCGTGAAAGGCGGAGAAATGCGTACCATCACGTTTCCGACTTTGATAGAGGTCGGATTGTAGCCTATCGCGATTGCGGTTTATCGTATCGCGACATTGCTGCTCGCGTTGGTCTAGATCCAATGACTGTTAGCAGAATATGGAATCGGTGGGTTCAGGAGGGTAATACGGAATGCCGTGATGGATCCCAACTGCCTCGCGTCACTAGCAGTCGAGATGACAGGCATCTTATCCGTATGGCTGTAACGGATCGTGCAGCCACGTCCCGATCCCTGAGTCAACAGATGGGGACGTTTGCAAGACAACAACCATCTGCACGAACAGTTCGACGACGTTTGCAGCAGCATGGACTATCAGCTCGGAGACCGTGGCTGTGATTACCCTTGACGCTGCATCACAGACAGGAGCGCCTGCAATGGTGTACTCAACGACGAACCTGGGTGCACGAATGGCAAAACGTCATTTTTTCGGACGAATCCAGGTTCTGTTTACAGCATCATGGTGGTCGCATCCGTGTTTGGCGACATCGCGGTGAACACACATTGGAAGCGTGTATTCGTTACCGCCATACTGGGGTATCCCCCGGCGTGATGGTATGGGGTGCCATTGGTTAAACGTCTCGCTCACCTCTTGTTCGCATTGACGGCAGTTTGAACAGTGGACGCTACATTTCAGATGTGTTACGACCCGTGGCTCTACCCTTCATTCGATACCTGTGAAACCCTACATTTCAGCAGGATAATGCGCGACCGCATGTTGCAGGTCCTGTAGGGGCCTTTCTGGATACAGAAAATGTTCGACTGCTGCCCTGGCCAGCACATTCTGCAGATCTCTCACCAATTGAAAACGTCTGGTCAATGGTGGCCGAGCAATTGGCTCGTCACAATACGCCAGTCACTACTCTTGATGAACTGTGGTATCGTGTTGAAGCCGGATGGGCAGCTGTACCTGTACACGCCATCCAAGCTCTGTTTGACTCAATGCCCAGGCGTATCAAGGCCGTCATTACCACCAGAGGTGGTTGTTCTGGGTACTGATTTCTCAGGATCTATTTACCCAAATTGCGTGAAAATGTAATCACATGTCAGTTCTAGTATAATATATTTGTCCATTGGATACCCGTTTATCGTCTGCATTTCTTCTTGGTGTAGCAATTTTAATGGCCAGTAGTGTATTTATTAATATTATCATAAAAGGTATGAAAAGGATAAGCAAAAGAAAATGTGGGACTGCAAACAAAATTTACACGAAAGGATTTTAAGGCGTGTACAGTAAGTTCGTATATAAAATTAGATACTTCCAATATTTTACAGTTTATGATTTAGGCGTGCTGGGGTGATAACTGGAGTGTCACTAATGAACGCACAGTGGCCAACAGCGTTTCGCGGCCGGGAATCAGACGGCGGTCAACTCATGGCAGATACGCGGCGGCACCACGGCCTCTTAACAGCGCTTCCGCGGAGCCCCGGCAACGCCAGCCGGCGTACACGCGTAAAATAGCAACCTACGCACTACGGACCAGTCACGCCGTGCCACGCCTGTGTACTCCTGCGCTCCCGGCCTAGTTGAAAGCGCACGTCTCGTCAAGGACGGCAGTGCTAAGTAAGGCCGCAGTCTCGCGAACTGTTTGCACTCACCCTTTGTAACTACGGACGTATACAGACTTGAAGTCCCGGCCGGGGTGGCCGAGCGGTTCTAGGCGCTACAGTCTGGAATCACACGACCGCTACGGTCGCAGGTTGGAATCCTGCCTCGGGCATGGATGTGTGTGATGTCCTCAGGTCAGTTAGGCTTAAGTAGTTCTAAGTTCTAGGGGAGTGATGACCTCAGATTCAGATCTTGTGTGAACTTCAGCTGAAAGCTTAAACTTGTCTTTCCACTCACGCCTACAGCCTTGTTGTTCCCCAGTTCCTATCTTAAAACCATGGGAATTAATAATTTTCTCAGCATCTTACACACATTATAAACTCCGAATTTTTTGCAGCTAAATGTTTGTTTCAAAGTTTCTATGAAGAATAGAGAATAGAGAAGCAAACCAGAAAATGCTACCAATGTGACAATAATAAGGTCGCCAGCCTAATTAGGCACTAACTGAGTTTCTTCCCTGTACAAGTTGGTCTATATTCATGCAAAACAACAAGTTGTAACACTGCGTAATATAGTAGAATTTTAGAATCAGAAAATCTATTGAACTGATAGTTTCACGTTCTGTACTGATATGGAAAATCATGAATACATAACACTACACTACAATGTTTGCTACAAAACTTAATACTGTCTATTAATCTGATTGAAATCGGGCATAGGTTACCCTAGAAATTGTACTTTCATGAAAGTACACACAAAATATCAATTTTGATAAAGATAAAAAACTGATAAATTTTGACTTTTGTATTGACTTTTTACTTTTGCTGGTCAAACCAATTTAGAACACTTCAGAATTCAAATGAAAGAGGAGGGGACCCTGAAACTGTTATGATCGCTGTAGTTAAAAAAAATTATTACAGAATTTATTATTCATTCAAGATTTCCAGTATATAAGTTACTACTCTTTTCATCTCATTTGCTGCTCATTTAAATGCGTTTAAATCTCTCTCGAAATAATAAACTTCATTACTATATCAATACTAAAGTTATCTTTCGACTTCGTTAGACCTTTGCTATTCATTTACTGGTTCATTAACAAAACATTTCTTTAAACACCATTCTAATATAGCTAGTTCTGCAAATAATTTTAAATTTTCATTTCGGGACACTCCGATTGTACGTCTGGAAAGGACCCTGTCTAGGTTAGTTGTGAGGATAATTAAATGATGGAAAATTTCTGTTAAAATTTAGGTTATTATTGCACCAAACAAACACAGTTTACTCTCTGATACATACGAATACGGTACTAAAAGTTTCAACCTGCTAGTATCGATGCGGCGGTTGGAGGGCGGCAAGATGGCGAGGCACGGAGCACACATACAAGCACAGATATGGCTCTTGACGGCGTATTGGCACTTTAATTCTTCTAGAGGACAAATGTAAGGATGTTACCTCACTAGGGGTAAGATAGATACTGCCAACAGGAAAATTAAAGAGACCTTTGGAGAAAAGAGAAGCACTTGTATGAATATCAAGGGCTCAGATGGAGACCCAGTTCTAAACAAGGAAGGGAAAGCAGAAAGGTGGAAGGAGTATATAGAGGGACTATACAAGGGCGATGTTCTTGAGGACAATATTATCGAAATGGAAGAGGATGTAGATGAAGATGAAATGGGAGATATGATACTGCGTGAATAGTTTGACAGAGCACTGAAAGACCTGAGTCGAAACAAGGCCGCGGGAGTAGACAACATTCCATTAGAACTACTGACAGCCTTGGGAGAGCCAGTCCTGGCAAAACTCTACCATTTGGTGAGCAAAATGTATGAGACAGGCGATATACCCTCAGACTTCAAGAAGAATATAATAATTCCAATCCCAAAGAAAGCAGGTGTTGACAGATGTAAAAATTACCAAACTATCAGTTTAATATGCCACGGCTGCAAAATATTAACACAAATTCCTTACAGACGAATCGAAAAACTGATAGAAGTCGACCTCGGGGAAGATCAGTCTGGATTCCGTAGAAACGTTGGAACACGTGAGGCAATACTGATCCTACGACCTACCTTAGAAGAAAGATTAAGGAAAGGCAAACCTACGTTTCTACCATTTGTAGACTTGAAGAAAGCTTTTGACAATGTTGACTGGAATAATCTCTTTCAAATTCTGAAGGTGACAGGGGTAAAATACAGCGAGCGAATAGCTATTTACAATTTGTACAGAAAGCTGATGGCAGTTATAAGAATCGAGGGACATGAAAGGGAAGCAGTGGTTGGGGAGGGAGTGAGACAGGGTTGTAGCCTCCCTCGATGTTATTCAATCTGTATATTGAGCAAGCAGTAAAGGCAACAAAAGAAAAATTCGGAGTAGGTATTAAAATCCATGGAGAAGAAATAAAAACATTAAGGTTCGCCGATGACATTGTAATTCTGTCAGAGACAGCAAAAGACGTGGAAGAGCAGTTGAACGGAATGGACAGTGTCTTGAGGGGAGGATATAAGATGAACATCAACAAAAGCAAAACGAGGATAATTGAATGTAGTCGAATTAAGTCGGGCGATGCTGAGGGAATTATATTAGGAAATGAGACACTTAAAGTAGTAAAGGAGTTTTGCTATTTGGGGAGCAAAGTAAGTGATGATGGTTGAAGTAGAGAGGTTATAAAATGTAGACTGGCAATAGCAAGGAAAGCGTTTCTGAGGAAGAGAAATTTGTTAACATCAAGTATATATTTAAATGTCAGGAAGTCGTTTCTGAAAGTATTTGTATGGAGTGTAGCCATGTATGGAAGTGAAACATGGACGATAAATGGTTTGGACAAGAAGGTAATAGAAGCCTTTGAAGTGTGGTGCTACAGAAGAATGCCGAAGATTAGATGGATAGATCACGTAAGTAATGAGCAAGTACTGAATACGATTGGGGAGAAGAGGAGTTTGTGGCACAACTTGACAAGAAGAAGGGATCGGTTGGTAGGACATGTTCTGAGGCAACAAGAGATCACCAATTTAGTATTGGAGGACACGGCGGAGGGTAAAAATCGTAGAGGAAGATCAAGAGATGAATACACTAAACACATTCAGAAGGATGTAGGGCACAGTACGTATTGGGAGATGAAGAAGCTTGCACAGGATAGAGTAGCATGGAGAGCTGCATCAAACCAGTCTCAGGACTGAAGACTACAACAACAACAACAATTCTTGTTAGCGTCGCAATACTTTTCTATTTATGGCCTATGGAATTTTGTCATGCTGTGTGGGCGTTGGAATGGCATTCTCGAGACTCAGTGAAGCTATGTCTTCTAGGAGGGCCTCCTCGCTCCAGGAGGTGTTGCTCAAACCAGTGCCAGACTCCAACTACTACTGAGCCCGTTGTGCCGTGCAGTGCCCGCGCGCATTTTCCCGCGCTCGCCTGCCATCTACCTTTTACCGCTCCCTGACAGACCGGTTATTCACCCGAGGTTTTGCATTCTACATATCCTAACACGTTGCCTACGTATGGACCAGACGCACAGTTACAATTTTAAACATCTTACAACAGTTTCAACATTTGTTACATTTCATTTCTATTACAATATTTCTTGACATTTGACATAAACTTTAATATTCACATTGAAACTTATTTACAGTTTTCTTAAGATAATGGCATGAAACAAAAAGAAATGAAATCAGAACATCAATTACACAAGTTCATCGTAAAATCAGATGAAAAGGATTACTTATATGTACAATAGTACAGAGTCGTTATTGTTACACTAGGATTACGTTACTGAATTCTTTCTGCTGTGCCAGATTACCTCAACATAAATGGCTCATGCCTCACCCCACCCAAGCCAAAAGTATTACGCGGATTGATCCATCAGTAAGGTTCTTAAAGAATTCCTGCCGCTCGGTAAGGTGGTAGGCGAAATCCCTCAACACCGTCTTGCACGGCTGTTCCCCCATTCTCGATTCGTCCTGGATGAGCTTAGCAATGCCTCTCAACATTGGCGCAGCAGCCGTCCGCGATGGAGGAGGCGATTGTTGATCCCGCCAAGTGCGTGATTCGTTCCGTATTCGGTTTCTGCACGCAAGAGAATCCACACGTTGATGATAATTTTTATGTGGCACAAGCGTATGGCGACAAGTGTTATGTCCATTCAACACGTCCGTTAAATGGTGCAGGGAATGTAGTGCTGGTCGGAAGGAGGTCCACGATGAAGAAGAATGGACTGGAAGACCTTCAGTTTCGGAGGCGGTTAACGAGATGGTCCAAGGCGAATAGCTATAAAAAAAAAAATAGGATTACCGTCTGTGAACTTGTTTTTGGGCGTTCTTACAGTACTGTTGAAAGACCGGTGATAGAATAATTCGCGTATGACAAGTGCTGCGCTCGATGGGTACCACGTTTACAGACAGCAGAGCATAAGAAGAAGCACCTTCACTGTGCTCGCGAGTTTCTTCAAAATTGTCAAGAAGATAAGTATTCACTCCAAAAACGAAACAAAAATCCAAACAAAGGCATTACTGAGGGTCACTAATCGCAAAGAAGTTCAAACTCCTCCTGTGGCAAAGTCATGGCCACTGAGTTTTGGGATAATAAGGGGATACCGGTGATCCATTTCATGGAACGTGGGACAATGATCGCCTCAGTTTCAGTGAAACACTACGAAACTTCAGGCGAGCTATCCAGAAGCCCCACAGACGACGATTGACAGAAGGTGTAATGCTGCTTCACCATAGTGTTCGACGACCTCATATCTCCCGCCTGCCCCAGAAATTTTTGACGAACTTTGGTTGGACTGTCATGACCCACCCACCTTCCAGTCTGGACCGCAAGCCTAGTGGCCAACGCTTGTGGAGCGACGATGAAGTCGAACAAGAGGTGAAACGCTTCCTCAGCGGCCCGGCAGCGGAGTTCAACTAGATGGAGATACAGGAATTGGAGCACCATCTAGAAAAATAAGTAGAAAGAGATGGCGATTGTGTAGAAAAATAGAGCCAATTTTCATCTTTCCAACGATGTAAATTTCTACGAGAAAAAACAATACAGTCTGTTTGTGAAAACGAGGGGAGCCTTACTTCTGGATCAACCCACGTATATTTTCTTTTTTGTTTCTCTAAGCGCTTGGCCATCTTTGGATGAAATCAGTGATGACGAGTACGGGAGGTCCCCTGTGAGTGCCAGACACACTCAAACACTAATCCTTATACTGTGTATCCTACTTGATTAACACTCCAGGGAAAAGTGTATTACTGAAAAATGGCTCAGCCACGACATACAAAATTGTCTTCTGAATGAATCTTTTACTCTGCAGAGGAGGGTGCACTGCTTTCAAACTCTCTGGCACACAAAGAACCAGATTATTTTTGAATTATGGATAAACCGAATTTTTCATGATTATATGAAGTTCTATAGTCTTCCTACTGTGTGGAGTGCTATGGTTTCTGCGTAACATACCCCACCACTTAGCGCGCAAGGAGTACTCTGAAAAGGAAAGTATTAAGCCTGTGAACGCAGGCCCTGCCAGGTAGGGAGATCATAGACACACTCACTGTCAGATATCAGAATAACAGCTGTTTTCGGTCTACTTAAAATATGTCAGTGAGGAAAGGGAACCTCTATCTTAGGACAAACAGACAGTCTATTTCCTGAACACAGAAATTCTTAATCACATAAATTACCATGCATTCGGGTTCACGATGCGAAAATGGTAATCCTAGGAAGTCCTATAGAGTCTAGGAATACCAAGTGCCAAAAATGTAAGGCTCGAAAAGTATATTCATCAAACTTAACAAAAATTAATATCAAAAATATGACGAAAGTGCACGTATAAATATCAACCGATATTTCCGTCAGAAATATTCACTCTGGCAGCGTAAACCAACCTACTGCAGTTGGGCATAGTTTCCTATCACTTGTATTACTTATCCGAACTGACACCTCGGGATGATGTGGCTGTCACTAACACAAGGGAATTCTAGCTTTACTCCAAGCTCACGCAGTTTTGAAGTGACAGCACGCTATTGATTTCAACCTTTAATGCCTGATCAATGAGTCATCTACGTTTCAAAGTGTGCAGCGACATTGGTGGTGGTGGACGGCTACTGCGTGCGACGTGTATTTTACCTGTCAGCCTAACAACGCTGTGCTGATCTCTGGCTGAATTTAATCAGTCGAAAACTTTCAAAAGCCCATGAACCGAAGACTGTATGTGATCCTAGGCTAAGACAAGGTGGCTCTGTACACTCGCCACGGTTGGGCAACGTGCACAATGTTGCCCTCAAAGTTCTTGCAAGAACGTTAACCAGAATCACTCTTCTCGTTTTCTCCACTTTGGAGATATACGAGGGATTCAGCACAAATATGGCTGAAACTGAGCCCAGTCATTGCTGGTAAATCTTTCCGGATGTGAGTTCGTGGTCGAAGAAACTCCTCTGTTCCTAACGTTTCGTCCAGAACTGCGCTGGACATCTTCAAAGGCGTTCCTCCGCTGAGTCTTGCCGACTGACTGGTCGGACGTCCGAGAGCGACATTTGTCATAGATAGAACTTAACTATCGATTGTCGTCTTGTCAGAGATAAAACTGTCTAGCGATTCTGCAGAGCTACTGTCCATATGTCGCTAAGTTTCATTGCCTCCTCTTTTCTATTAAAATTATCCTGATGCTCATAAATGTCAATGGTTTCTCTACATAGTCGTGGATAATAACTTGACGTTGTAGATAAAATTTCTGTTTCATAAAACTTCACTCCGTGGTTTCCTGACTGAAGAGCATGCACTGCTACAGCTGATTTCTCTATTTTTCCTAGACGGCAAAGACTTTTGTGCTCTTTTACCTGTGTATTTACGCTCCTCTTGGTAGTACCAATATAAACTTTACCACACGTACACGGAATTTTGTATACACCACATGTCGACAGAGGAGGGCGTTTAACCTTCACAGATCGGAGTACTTGACTTATTGTCTTTGTTGATTTAAAGACCGGTCTGATGTCATGTTTCTGTAAAATCGGACGGATCTGATCCGTCACTTTTTCAATAAAATGGAGATAAACTGTATTTTTCGGTCCTTGTGGTTCATCCTTGTCCTTCGGTCTTCTGTTCCTTGGTCGCAAAATTCTCTTCACCTCTTTCCCTGAGTAGCCGTTTTTCTCGAAGTCCTGCTTCAAATGTTTTATTTCAGCGTCCAGGTGTTCCAATGTGCTTATCAGCTCGGCTCTATCGAAGGGACTTTTAATGACACTTCTGTTTTTGTTGTAGATGGTCATTGGAATGTTTATGCAAATATCTGTCGGCATGTGTTACTTTCCGAAAAAGTTTATCCTCCAAAATTCCATCGGATCGTCTCATAACTAGAATATCCAAGAAAGATATTCTATTACCATTTTCCATTTCCATTGTGAACCGGATTTTTGGATTAATTTTGTTTAGATAATCAAAGAATTCGTCCAAAAATTTTCTACCACGGGGCCAAGCCACAAATGTGTCATCTACAAACCGATACCACCGAGATGGTTTTGTCCAGAGCCGATTGTTCGAATTTCTCCACATAGAAATTGGCGATCACATGACCTAATGGGTTACCCATTGCTACACTGTCAAGTCGCTCATAGAAGAGCACAAAAGTCTTTGCTGACTTGGAAAAATAGAGAAATTAGCTGTAGCAGTGTACGGTCTTCAGTCAGGAATCCATGAAGTGAAGTTTTGTGAAACAGAAATTTTATCTACAACGTCAAATTTTTATGCACGACTATGTAGAGAAGCCATTGGAATTTATGAACAGCAGGATAATTTTAATAGGAAAGAGGAGGCAATGGAACTTAGCGACATGTGGACAGTAGCTCTGCAGAATCGCTGGACAATTTCATCTACGACAAGACGACAATCGATAGTTAAGTTCTATCTTTGACAAGGATTATCTCTGCTCAGCACGTGTTACTTCGACCACGCCCCTTTTCTTACAGTATATATGTCGCTCTCAGACGAACGATTAGTCAATCGGTAAGACTCAGCGGAGGAGCGCCTCTGAAGATGTCCAGCGCAGTCCTGGACGGAACGGAAGAGTTTCTTCGACCACGAACTCATATCCGGAAAGGCTTACCAGCAGCTATGTCATCCGATCGTCAAAACCTGCATTCTATGAGCCCTGTGAACCAGAAATGTTCACAAAAAAACCTCTCTCTGCGTCACCACAGGGCATTAAGCGCCCAGTGCAACACTTGATGCCTCTAAAGAGGAGACAACGGTAGTTATCCATCAGCAGTTCACTACATTGTCGTGCACTTCCGTAATTGTACCGTGACCTTGCCTCACACCAACACTGGAATCTACCAGTGGAAGTACTCGGTACATTCCGTAACAGCTTGTTCCAGCCAGTAAGAATTTTCGTAGTAAACTTCTCCGTCACAATAACTCCGCTTCCCCCTCCTTGCCTTCCTTTCGTTCAATCATCGTCCGAGTTTTTTTTACTGCGTTTAAGTTTCGTCAGGACAGATGACTTTAAGTGCGAAGCTCACGCCCTAGTCACAACAGGATCATAGACTCCGAGTGTTTAACTAAAAGTGCAACGCAGAGGTTTTTTTTTCCACCTGACGTAGAAATGCCCAGACCATTGTCGTCTTACCTTGGCTCCCTGTGGTGAGGGACATTCTGCTGTGCCTTGCTAATGTTTCCTAATGTGGATTTATATGTCACTCTTCTGGATCCTAACCTGAGTGACTGGCCCCTTTCACTTTAGTTCCAGGCTGCTGTAAAAATATACGCATTTATTTGCATGCAAATTAGGAAGGGACTATTAACCCAAATACGGAAGTTATCCTTTTGGAAGGATTTTTACAGTGGTGCTTAATACTGCTTATAGTTATTCTCTTTGCCAACAGATGGCATTAGTGTACACTTCATCCAATAGAACCTTTCCATTATTTAAAACATAATTTATCTTCCATTGTCGTTTCACGCATATTCTGTGTGCATGTGAAAACTTGGTGTGCTGAAAATGGATTATCTGCCCGACCTTCTCGTCGACGGGAAAGTATAACTTTTATGTGCATACATTTATTAGAGGTATAACTATTCACATATTATCTCAGTATGTCGTATTAGCATACTAAAGGATAACATAGATATTTCCTTGCCAAATATTAACTCCATGACTATCTATTCAAGCACATCCTTCTAGAAGGACGTTAGCTTATTGCATAGAAAAGTCAGACACAATGTTTGCCGAGATTCCCATTTCGCTGCAACGTAATTACGTGTGCTTATACAAAATTTTTGCTACAAAGGTTGTGATTTTAATTACAAAAATGTTTAAAATATGCTCTTAAACAAGTTTACATCTCATTGGGTTATTTTAATTTTCCTTGTTTTAATATCAGAATTGAGAACCCAGGTTTTTATTACTTTATCAAAAATTCTCACATAAAAATCGTTTTTACTAAAGTTTCTTTACAAGCCACACATTTGAATGGTATTTCTCGTCTTTAGTTACATGATAATAAAATGCAGCAGTAAGAGTAAATACTCTTAAAACTATCGCTAATGTAAGCAAAAAATTAGATTTCTTGCACAATTTTTAGCAGGAAAGAGGTAACAGTAGATGAACTTCTTGAAATTCTAGAGAATACTAATGTTGGAATTCCTGGAAATGGTTTGGATGTTGCTTTGTAACCACGAACGCTACAGATTATCTGACAGATAAAGATTTTGGTGATGAAGAAGCACCAAATATTGCTAATGTTCCAGCAAGTCAGTTGAAAGCTCCAGCTGCAATTTGCAGTAAGGCTATGTCTAAAAACATAGAAATTGCAATTCTATATATCTTTAACAATGATAAAGATACTGACCTTTCAAATCTTAAAGATTCTCTGCGTTCCACATCCACTGTTGCAGTATCCTATGCAAAAAAAAAAAATCCATTGCACTAAAACTTAAAAAATCAACTAAACCATCTCATACGTGCAACCAGGTAAAACAGACACTATCACCTACAAGCACAATCTGGCCACAAATGAGTACTGCAAATCATTTGTTGAGGTCACAATTAGAATATTTTGAACTATTTTTTGACGATGATATTATAAACATGATGGTGAAATACACCAAACAATATGCAGCGAAGAGGAACTGACTTGGAGATTGCTCTGGAGAGCAAATGAAATGTTTTGCAGCTGTTTTGCTTCTTAGTGGTTACGTCGTCCTGCCAAGGAAAGACATGTATTGGTAGATGTCAACAGATGTAAACAACATTTTAGTTTCTAATTCAATATCCAGGGACCGCTTCAAGTTCATTATGTCAAATATTCACGCTTGCAACAACGATGAACTTGATGGTGCTGAGAGATTTTCTGAAGTGCATGATAAATGAAAAATGCAGAGAACATATGCCTCATATGTAAAATCACTCAGTCGACGAAAGCATGGAGCCTTATATTGGTTGGCATGGGGAAAACAATTTATTCGAGGGAAACCTATAAGATATGGGTTTAAGTTCTGGTGTGGACGGTCAAGTAATGGATATCTGACATGGCTTGAACCATACCAAGGAGCTGGCATACTGCCAGGAAAATGTGTTCACAATGATCTTGGTTATGGAGTAGTCATGACTTACGTCGACCAGCTGGAAGAGATGCCATATAGACTGTATTTTCGCAATTTATTTACTTCATTTCACCTTCTCTCTGAGTTGCATCTACAAAATATCCAGGCTACAGGTACTATAAGAACCAAAACCATTGGTAAAGATTGTCGTTTACAGAAGGGAGAAGATCTGAAAAGGAAACCAGGGGGGGGGGGGGGGGGGGGAGGGGACATTTGACTTCAGATCGGACAGTTCAGCTAATGATTAGTGGCTTCATGGAATGACAACAGTGTGATGACAATACCAACAAACTTTTGACATTATGTATCCAACTCATCCAGTAACACGATATTCACACCTGGAGAAAAGACGGATAGTAATTCAACAACCAAGAGTCATTTATCACTAAAAAAAGTTTATGGGTGGAAGTGGCAGAGCTGACCAAAATATTTCGCTCTACAGAGTATCTATCATGGGTAATAAATGGTATTTCCCCATTACTGCACATTTCGCTGATGTAGCTGAGCACAATGTATGGCAGCTCTACTGGGAGGATGGTGGTAAATCGGATCACATGGCATTTCGTCGAAGAATCGTCACTGAAATTCTGGAATCAAACTGCTGTGTTGCTACATAGAGAGGAAGACCATTTAAAATGGCAAAAATTGATTCTAGATCTGACAAGCTGGAACATTATGTTGCAGATTTGCCACTACAACGTACCAAAGGAAAGAAGAAACAACTTCACTGTCGCCAATGTCAAGAAAAATCTACAGTGCAGTGCATTAAATGTAGGTGCCTCTTCACGTATTATGTTTCATACTACTCCACACAAAATGGTAAGGCAGTATTGTTTGAAAGCTTAAATAGTGACATTGTGTTAAGTGAATGTATATTCAGCTAAAGTCATTCTAGGAGGATGGGCCGTTTTTTAAAATCCATGCAAATAAAAATTGTAAAACTATTATATACCTGTAAGTTTCATTATAATTAAGTGATTAAATAAAGTTTTCATTAAAATGCAAACAAACAATAATTCAGCCTTATCTGGGTTAATACTGTGTACATGAAAGCCACGTATATACCCATTGCTCATTGCAGTCCTTATTATTCAGACTAAGCTAATTACGTCCAAAGTACGACATGTGCCATATCAATCCAATCAGTGTGTCGTGGAGAAAGACTTATGGGGTGGTAATATACGCTGCCACTTTACGTATTTCCTGATAACACTAACATATACCTTATTGGGTTTAGAATGAAAAATGACTGCTGTACATAAATTTTACAATGACTGTCATGTCAGCTGCTTTGGCCCCTTCATCTTAATTATGGTATTTTGCAAAACAAGTTGAAAAATTTTACTTCCATCAGTTTTATTTGGGATATATATTTGTAACATTGCTGGCTTCCAGTTTCTGTGAATGATCGTCTGTGTCCTCTTTCTTTTGACATTGGTGAAGTGATTTGTTTACATCCTACTGAAAGTTTGTTGTCCAGGGGTGCTACGAATATTTATGTGTCTGGTTATACATTAGTGTTCGATAAATACTGACAAATGCCAAATATCAAGAATTCCTGTTATGTTTAAACAGTTTACAAACAAAGCAGTGTGAACTGTTAAGAGGCACCTACGTGTCATCATTTCTTATGGGAGGAAACACCGGCATAGCTCGCCTCCTGATGATTGAAATTTTGTAATGGATGCTAACCCTATCTTACTGTTTAGCTGTTCAGTTACTTCCGAGCAATCTAAAACGCCATACTTTTAGTTTCCCACTTCCTGTTTCAAAGAAGATGGTCTCATGATCGATTTCCATTAGATATTATATGACGACACATCCAGTTTTTACACATTTTGGTGAATTAAGTGTAAAATCGTACTCATAGGCAGATATAATTCATTTCAAGCAATTATATATTCATTTGTATAAAATATATTTATCTTCATAGTAACTTCATAGCAAGGAATTTAATAATTGCTGAACTATGTGGACGTAAGTATAATTAACATACCTTCACCAAAGGAGCAAGAAGTGCTAAAAGGAATGCCAAATTGAAGCCTGAACGTCAAAAATTCCTGAAGGGTGGAGACTACGCTTCAAGAATGATCTGAGCACAGTTTACTATGAGTCATATCTTCATTCGCATTTACTGGAAAGCTGGTTTTTTTTCAGAATTTAGGTACACATATTCCCTTATATTTATAAAACATTGAACAATTTTTTTCTGTAATTTTCTGTAGTCCATACCTACCTTGTAGACCTAAAAAGGTATTGCAGTTTCAAATAAATTACAGAGAAATACAATTTTTACCAGGAAAAACTTCCAATAATTAGAATATAAGATACAATAACATATTTTTCAGATTAATATGAGTATACTTGATGAGTATAATTAAAAATATCTAGTATCTCAGCCATCATGTCATACATACATGGTAAAAGTTAGGTCCCTTTCATAAGTCTATTTTGATGTTAAATGATACCTGAATTTGACTAAGAACCTCAGAAGATGTTGAGTAGCAATTTCTTATTACTGATTTTTGGTAACATTGGGACAGCGTAAATTGTTCAAAAGGCCTGCAAATTGTTAGGAAGTATTTTCATCAACTGAAATAAATAACAAGATTCTAAAATATATATAAAAGAAATAGTTTATGAATGAAACTGTTGCTGACTTTTACACAATATGGAGCCGAAAAAGTACCTAGTCTGGTTAAAGCTATGTTCGGGGTTCGAAGCTAGAAGCTTGTCTTTTGTGGTCAAATTTCTTAGCTACTGAACTATTTAGGCACAAGACAACACCTGCTTGCACAGCGTCACACCTTTCAGTACTTTGTGAAATCCCCTCTTCATGGTTTGGTCTCCCAACTCTGAACACTACTTCTTTAAGACCTAACCTACGAATTTACATGTGCGCAACTTGAGGTGGATAACACGATACTAGACCCTAGTTGTAGGTCCTAAAGTGCTGATTTGCACAAGAAACATCATGTGATTTGAAGGTATATGATAAAAACAATCTATTGTTTAAACACTGAAGTTTATTAGATTAAACCATTAATTATGGTCATTCATGAAAAAGGGACAGTGAAACAATTGACAAACGCTATCTCTGCGAACTTCTTAGCAGTAGAGTATTACTGTTACCAGTGTTACCCTACTACATAGTAAAAGTTGCACCGTTCCAATTGAAATCGCGATCGTACACTCAAATTAAGCTCACAAAATCCTAATGGAAAAGAAGTGATTGCAAGCTTGGTGACTGGTTCGCCAGATCATACACTCACCACAAGAACGCTTAACCTGAGATGGGCAGTCCTATGAAATTTCACAAGTGTCGAAAAAAATGAAGCTGACACGCCAGTCCCACAAATAATGCTCACTGTAAAAATTTCTCGTGCACCCAGATGAATACCGCTGGAGTGCAAATGGCTCCTCGGAGAAGACGAAGGCACGTCATCATATCAGCAAAACTGCCCCCTGGTCGTCTCCTAAGACACGCTGCGTTTCTCTCTGCTCTTGACCGAAGTCCATGAGCGAAATCGAAACCGAACATCTCTCAGCCAGAATCCTCGCCTGAATGTTAAGACTTAGCCTTAACTTTACGATCCTACACTAAATTTTCTGCCCAACAATGTCTGTCGCCAATACCTAAATTAAACTGGAAAACACTAAAAGTCAAGTAGTGAGGTTTTCTTCCAGATTGAAGAGTCCCGCGTTTTCAGAGGCCAATACTATCTCAGAGCTCTCCACTACTACCACTACTACTACTGAAAACGTCTGCGCCGCTGACGTCAGACTTTCACAAAACAACCCTGCGACTTCCTGCCAAGGTGCTGGCCACACACCAGAGGGCCACAGAAATTGGTAAAAACTGTCCACGGGTCTAACCCAGTATTTTGTCCACCCAGTATTTTCGAAAATGCTTGGTGGTTAACTAAAAAGCCGGTCTGCCAAAATATGAGAAAACCAAGGCCGTCCGCAGCTCATGACACCTCTCCAACCCCTGGCGATCCACCAGGTGGCACTGTATTGTAAACTGGACAACAGCTGAGCAATCCACTGGGACTTATCGCCTCGGCAATATACTTCCACGAACTCAATGCCTGGGCCTCTTGGTCGCCATGCAAAGTTCCGTTTGACGGTAACATCTCGACACGCCCCATCTCAGACCCAGCGCTGTGTCTTCCCACGAATTCAAAGCATTCAGAACCCACAGAGTCCTTCAGCACGTTCAAGAAGGGAAATTGTATAGGGCACTGTACAGCCAGTCCATGTGGCCCAAGATCTCTTTAGTAAATATTCTCAATGCTATCCCCTAATAAATACCAGGTGATCAAAAAGTCAGTATAAATTTGAAAACTTAGTAAACCACGGAATAATGTAGATAGAGAGGTAAAAAATTGACACACATGCTTGGAATGACATGGGGTTTTATTAAAAAAAAAAGTTTACAAAATGTCGGACAGATGGCGCTGGACAGAAAAACGTCAGTGCTACCGTTACGGGTGAGAGGTACGCCGATATGTTACAGAATCGCATCATCCCCAGCCTGGCTGATAAACACTTGCTGGAACGTACGATGTTTATGCAGGATGGGACTCCACCGCATATTGCTAGTCGCGTGAAAGATCTCTTGCGCGCGTCGTTTGGTGATGATCGTGTGCTCAGCTGCCACTTTCGTCATGCTTGGCCTCCCAGGTCCGCAGACCTCAGTCCGTGCGATTATTGGCTTTGGGGTTACCTGAAGTCGCAAGTGTGTCGTGATCGATCGAAATCTCCAGGGATGCTGAAAGACAACATCCGACGCCAATGCCTCACCATAACTCCGGACATGCTTCACAGTGCTGTTCACAACATTATTCCTCGACTACAGCTATTGTTGAGGAATGATGGTGGACATATTGAGCATCTCCTGTAAAGAACATCATCATTGTTTTGTCTTAGTTTGTTATGCTAATTATTGCTATTCTGACGGACATTTTTTGAACTTTTGTATTTTTTTGGTTCTAATAAACCCCATGTCATTCCAAGCATGTGTGACAATTTGTACCTCTCTGTCTACATTATTCCGTGATTTATTCAGTTTTCAAATTTATACTGACTTTTTGATCAGCCGATATATGCGTTCTCAATCTCTAAATTATTGAACCAGCACCTAAATTAATAAAAAAGGGATGCAGGTTTTCCAGCTGTATTTCAACCTCTCTCCTACTTTCATGGATAGTTCATTCGGTAAGAGAGTTGAGAGGTAGAAGTAAGGTTCGAGATCTGACTCCCAACCTGGCAGAAAGATTGAAACTGCCAGGAAGTCGCAGACGGCAAGGGGACAGAAACATATAACGACAGAGATAGGGAGAGCCGCAAAGTGAGATGGACAGTGCTCGATCGGACCCGTCAATCTCTACCTCGGTGCCGTGACGTCGACTCTGGATTCGGCGCTGACAGGTCAAGGAGTGGGGGCTGGAGGGTGCTGGAGCGCTAATGTGGAGGGCGCATTGTTAGGAGCAGCTCGCGGCCATTAGCAGGGCACAGCGGAACGGAGCGTTCGTTAGCGACGCGGAGGGCTGTCATTACCGCCCCTCCGGCAGCGGCGCGCGTGATCAAGCACCGGGCCCAGTAATTGGACATTACCGACCTGGCGGAGGCCGCGACAACTGGCAAACAATAATGACAGTCGTCCGCCCGCTCCAGCCAGGGCTCTTGTGCCGGGCGCCGTAGGTCAGGCTGGCACTTCATGTGTTCTGCGAGGCGTGCCAAAACAAAGCACGGAGGAGTAATCTGCAGAACAAGTGGACCTAACGAGGGGACCACGCGGCAGTCGGTTTTTTTGTAAGTTTTCACATTTATGGTACGTCGAGTTTAGAACTCAAATGTACCTCTCTCAGAGCAGTACGATGCAGGTCTCAAACATTCCCTAGAAAATCGACTTTGGAGCTTTACGACCGCCGTTAATATCCTAAAATATCGCAATAATTTTTCGACAAGCGGTGTGCTTTTTCGTGGAGTGCTCCATGTGTGAGATACCTAGCTTCGAAACCTGACGATATCACATTTTTAAACGAAGACCCACATTATACAAGCCTTTTCGTGAAGCACAATGTTCAAAAAGACAGAAAAACTTAATATGTAATATTTTAATTATATGCATTGATTAACAATATTTTCTACAGAATCACTAATAAAGAATCTTTGTAATCCAAACTCGAATTTTGTTTGGAATATACAAGGTGTTATTGGTATAGGTACTGATTGTTGTGGTTATAGGTACTGATACTGTTATAAACCGTACCTTAGTATGCACTGCTTCAGAGTGCTGCCTGTTGTTTTCTCTCTGCGTCTAACTGTCTTCCTGAAAACACATCATGTAACTACAGTATGATGCAAGCTGAAGAACTGAATTAATTTGTGTGCCACAGCCAGGGCCCGAACTCGAGTCTTCGTGCTTACTAGGCAGGAATGCTAACCATTTCAATATTGATCCACGATCTACCCAAGTCGAATGCCCTCCTCAACACATACTTCAGTTCACATCTTCAGTTTATTTTCCTCCTAAATTGTCACTATTGACAGGGCTCTGTATCATTGGAATAGCACCCCAGCATTGGACGTAATGGGAAGTCCTGTACCATAGGTGATGATGTATATCTTATAACTAAATTTCCGCTTAGACACTTAAGTCTCATCTTCATCTATGGTAACGATGGAAGCTGAAGAAATGAATTAAAATGTTCTGTGATACCCATTTTTCTAAATCAATTGGATAATCGAACCGATACACAACTCGAACAACGTTATGTAATAGGACAATTATGTAAACATAATCTGTGACTCTTCGAATGTGAACTAATATCTGTTGAAACAAATGATCCTAGTTTCTTTAGCGAGACATTTTGTCTCTCACTCTCTTTTTAATCTTACTTCCAGTGCAGACACATACTTTGATAGCCGGTGTCATATTTTCAATATCTGCATATTTCAATCATTTAAACTCCGAAATGGTCTTATTTAAAATGAATTACGGCAGAAAGCTTGTCGTAACCTGTATTTATCTCTTTCAGTATTAGTTTCAGACGAGGCGATGTGGAAGTGTTGATGATGCAATTAATCAGCCGTCATGGTAGCAGCCTGTATACAGATTTGCATGATAAATCATCGAACCTCCATTCATTACCTTTTCAGTATTTACAGAGTCTGATTACAATTTGTTTTACGCATTTTTATGCATACTAGCGTTGGCGATTCGATTCATGGTCTAGTATCACCCTGTTAAACATTAACCACAAAAACCAGTTACACTGATTTTCAAGGAAAGCTTTTATCTGTTTCAGTTTCCTTATCACAAAGCCTCCTTACAATATTTCTGTTGTTATCAGTTCCACTAAAAAATATTTTTAATGAGTAACTCTGAACTTGGGCAGAAATATTATAATAGTACCTGATGTTTTCTGCATAGTCGTAACTCCACTGCAGAGTGGACCACCCCTGTCAGTGTAGACCATCCGTTCTGCGTCCATGCGTCCACACCTTATTACCTGACCTGCCGTCTAGGGGCAAATAAACATTAACGGCTTGCTTGTGCCATACAGAGTTGGAGGTATAAACCAACCTAAAAACATACTACTTGTAGTAGCTATTATTATTAGTCTGCAAGTGAAATAAATACTGATGTGAAGCTGTTCAGTACACTGCACTCAGTCATCAATAGAAATGTTTGCACTTAAAACCCTGACACCATGTATAACTAGAAATAAGAAAATGTGCATTTCTCATAAAAATAACTATTAGGTGTGTTAATTAGCATATATTTAATGACTTTTATATTTAACTGACGTATTCGAACTGTGTGAAAAAAACGGCAAAAATAATGACCGGAACAAGATTTGAACTATCGTGTGCATTCTGTGTTCTTCACTTCCTGGAAATGCTCGTACAACCACACTGTTGGCTGAAAAGCAATCACGTTAATTTAACGTATTACACATGATCTGTACACTTCAAAGACGATTTTCCTGAGACTTCTTTTTAGCTTCAACGAACTGCTCTGGGAGGGATATATTTGAGTTCTGAGCTCAACATGCCACAAATACAAGAAGTTACAAAACTCTGATTGCTGAATGATTCCCTTGTAAGCACAAATTGTCAGTGCTTGCCTCTCAACTCGGAGACTAAGGTCATCCAGACAGAATGTTATTCACCTCCATAAACGTTCACTCTGGTCCCGCTGGACTGCTGCAGATAGTGTGGAACTGCTACGACCCAGTCATGTCAGCCTCCACAGCTGACATACATTAAGACAATGAAGTGGTGTGTATGTGCCAATCAGTTGAATGGAATCAATGAAGTAAGTTGGGTCACTGTGAATAAGAAGACAGTGTCAGAACTTGCCCAAGACCACAGAGTGAATGACGTTGTCTGATCTGCTGGTGGATCAGTATGGACTATTCAACATATGTGGAAAATACTGGCGTACAACTCATAATCATGTTTTATTTTATTTTATTTTATTTTTTTAAGTCATCAGTCTTTCGACCGGTCTGAAGTAGCCTACCACGAATTCCTCTCCTATGCTAATCTCTTCATCTCCAAGTAGCACATTCAGCCTACGTCATCATTTGTTTGCTGGATGTATTCCAATCTGTTTTCCTCTTCAGTTTTCATCCTCTACAGCTCCTTCCAGTACCATAGAAGTTTTTCCGTGACGTTTTAACAGATGTCTTACCAGATTTCTTCTCCCTTCTTGTTGTCACTGTGTTCTATACATTCCTCGCCAATTCTCTGGAGAACCTCCTCCTTCCTTACTTTACCAGTCCACCTTATTTTCAGCATTCTTCTGTAGCACTACGTCTCAAATACTTCGATTCTCTTATTTTCAAATTTTCCCACAGTCAATATTTCACTATCATACAATGCTTTCCTCAAATTGAACATTCTCAGAAACTTATCACTAAAATTATGGCCTATGTTTAATACTAGTAGACTTGGCCAGGAGCGCCCTTTTCACCAGTTTTTATGTACTGTTTGCTTTTTCCTTCACTGGTCATTTTGCTGCCTAGATAACAGACTTCCTGAACTCCATCTACTTCGGAATCAGCAGTTATGATATTAAGTTCCTCACTGTTCCATTTCTCCTACTTCTCATTACTTTCGTCTTTCTTAGATTTAATCCCAGTCCATATTCTCTCCTCATTAGGCTATTCATTCCATTCAGCAAATCCTGGAGTTCTGCTTCACTTCCACTGAGGATAGCAATGCAATCAGTGAGTCTTATCATTAACATCCTTTCACGTTGAATTTTAATTCCACTTTTGAACCTTTGTTATATTTCTGTCATTTCTTCTTCTGTGTGTAGCTCGAACAGTATGGACGAAAGACCTGTGTCTTACACCCTTTTTAATCCAAGCATTTCCCTTACACTCTTATCATTCCCTCTTGAACTTATTGTATATTATCTGCCTTTCGCTATAGTTTATCTCTGTTTTTCTCAGAATTTCGAACATGTTGCGCCATTTGACAGTGCCAAACGCTTTTCTCAAATCCATAAATCCTATGAGCATATCTTCATTTTCCTTTAGTCTTGCTTCCATTGTCAAATACAACGACAGAATTGTCTTTCTGGTGCCTTAATCTTTCTTAAAGCCAAACTGATCGACATCCAACAGATCCTCAATTTTCTTTCCCACTCTTCGGTATATTATTCCTGTCAGCAACTAGGAGCATGAGTGGCTAAGTTGACTGTGCGATAATTCTCGCACTTGTCGATTCTTGCAGTCTTCACAATTTTTTCGATGTTTTTCTGAAAGCCTCATGGTATATCGGCATTATTATACATTCATAAGTGAATAGTCATTTTGTTTCCAATGCCCCCAAAATGATTTTAGAAAGTCTGATGGAATGTTATCTATCCCTTCTATCTTTTTCCATCTCAAGTTATCAAAAGCTCTTTTAAATTCTAACACTGGATGCCCTGTCTCTTCCAGATCGTCTCCTGTTTCTTCTTCCATCACAAGTCTTCTCCCTCATACAGGCTCTTTCCGCCTATTCGCTCTTTTATCTGCATTTAATAATGGTATTCCCACTTATCGCTTAATGTAACACCCTAGCTTTTAATTTCAGAGAAGGTTGTTTTGACTTTTGTATATGGTCAGTCAGTCCTTTCATTATTTATTTCTCCGTATTTTTCATGCAGCTATTTTTTCCTTAGCTCCTCTTCATTTCATTTAAGAGAAGACAGGATACTCTCTCACTTGTTTTAATATTCAAGGCTATTCTTTAATGTTGTTATTACAATGTAGACATCATTTTTGTGAGACAAACGGAAGTTATCAATTTGAGCAGACACTGATGGGAGCATGTACATTATTAATGCATGTTAGATCTTTATGGTAGGTCTCCTTCAAAAAGTATTTTCTGCAGTTAAGAACAAACAGGCAGATTGGTTATTTAACAGTAAATATTGCAGTGGACATTTGTGGATTGGGAACCACAAGCAGCTGTTATGGACAGGAACACCTCAAAGCGGTTACTGTGGACGGAATGCTGCTCCCAAGAAACCCTCACACCAGGTTGCAGACAGAGCTTTCAGTCGAAGACAAGAAAAACTGCCTACCTGGATCTACCTGCAAGGCATTTCTGGCTACAGAAGGGACAAAGGCGCAGGAGAGAAGTGGGTCATCCGGCCAAGGCACGGTGACAGTGTTCTACACGTCCACTGTGTATAGAGCTGGCGCACATGAATATCCGCGAGACTGGACACAACTGTTGGAGCCATCAGGTGATGTCGTCCCTCTGACTGCCGAGGATTTTGGGTATAGCCTCAGACCTTCTGAAGAATTTTAGGATGGAACACAACATTTATGGCAGATGTGAATGGTCTGTGTTGGGATACAAAAGCACTTCTCTCGGTTCAGTCGAGTTCCTTGCTCAGACGTACTGTAACATTCGGCCTGTCACGATAACGATCTCTGTGATAAATATGTTGTTTACTTTTAGCCTAAACGAAGACTCAAAATATATTGTCTAAAGCTGCCGTGGGGAGAAACAATTCGGTAGCATAACTTCTTCCTTACCCAATGCGGAAATTTACCAGTCGGGGATTAGCTGCTTCCCCAGCAGGTAGAAGAATATTGCTAACCGTGTTGAGATTGGCCAGAAGGCAGAGCAGACGAGGTATAGGAGAGACATGGCGCTCATGGAGTCTAGTTATTAGCACAAAACCCTTGTGGGGGCGCTTGCATGGGTGCGCTTTAGGAGTTTACCTAGGTTTGGTGAAAAGAGATGAGCAGAGAAATGGGGCATCAGATTAAGACCTCCTCTGGAGAGGAGATTCTGGTCTTGATTCTGGTTATGACTTGGGACACCCATCCCGAGTGTGACATTGCACTGGTACTGGTCTTGAGTGTGGAGCCTTTGGAGAAGTCTTAGCTACGAGGGTTGGAACTTTAATAGTGGCAACCACTTATTTACAGCTCATACAAAATAGATACGTCTTTCAAAGTTTTACTGACCTTCAAAGTAAGTCACCTGCATTGTGTATAACCCGTTGCCAGCAATGTGGAAGTCGTAGAATACTCTCAGCAGTGTTGACAGTTCGAGCGGCGCGGTCTATTGCCCGACGAATTTGTAGCAGTTCTGAAGCCGTGAAGTGTTTCCTTCAGTTTAGAAATCGAGTTGAACTCACGAGGGCTTATGGCAGGGGAGTGCAGTGGTATAGCACTTAGGAGCCCCAACAGTCAAACAAATCAGTAACAACTTGCACTATACGTGCTTGAGCATTGCCCTGCAAAATGATCGTCTGGTCCTGCAGAAAAGGTCATCTCTTCTGTCTCTGTCATTTTTGGAGCACAACCTACGACTAGCTTAGAGACAGAAGTGATGAAGGAACTAGAGCCCCAGTATGGTGAAAGATATCGTGATTCTCGTGTACGGCTGTGATGGTGTTATCCTAAAGCATTATGTTCCTCCATGGCAGACTGTCGATTCACAATATTACTGTTCGTTTTTGGAGCATCACTTGAGACCAGCTTTTCGGAAGAAGCGGCGACACTTTCTGCTCAACCCAACCATCATTTTGCACGACAATGCGCTGGCGCCTACAGCGCAAGCTGTTGCTGCTCTGTTCTGTCGATGCGACTTGGACGTACTTTACCATTCTCCATACTGCCCGGACTTAAGTCCTTGTGACTTTGATTTGATTCCGAAGACGGAGGAACCACTTCGTGGCATTCGCTTCAGAACTGTTGCAGAGATTCGATAAGCAGTAGACCGCTCCACTCGCACCATCAACGGGCTCTGCTAACGGCGTACTACGCCTTCCACGTCGCTGGCAACGGGTTCTACACAACGCTAGTGACTACTTTAACGCACAGTAACAGGTGCAAACATGTAACTCTTTGGTATCTGTTGTGAATAAATAGTTGTCATTATTTAAGTTCCGACCCTCGTATATTTTACAAATAGACAGCGTTTTCGGCCATTGCCTTTCATCTGATGCGACAACAGTCGACCATTTCACACCGGAACAGGACAAATCATCGTCAACCAAGGGGTCTTGCCGATGAAGTCACGCTGCAGGATCATCTGATTTGTGAGACTGAGGACCCTCGGAGCCGCGACCGATTAACGTCTCTCTCTCTTCTCTTCCGAACGGCCGCCTAGAGCACTCTTACTTTCTATTCCCTGGCATTTCCCCTTCTCCTCCGAGATACGTCTGGGGCTACTTGGGTTATCTTCTCTAGTCCACCTGGCAATCCTCACCGTGTAATCCTCAAGAGCAAATAAATCGGTGCGATTTCTTTTTCTAGCTTAAGCACCGTATATCAGTTGCAAACCCACACAGATTTCCTATACTGACCACAACCCTGATGAGATGTACAAACACACTCGCAGCCCGAGCAGACAGTGAGAGAACGATCGGACTCAGACAAAGAACAATCTGCTATCTGACGTCCGAACAGACAGAAAACTTAGACAGAGATTAAAGAACTGTCTGCTCTACTACATAACGCCTGCACTCGAGGGAGAGAAAAGCTCATTCTGGAAAATATGTACAAAGACTTTGTTAAGTCTCATACTTCAATCACAATCAAGAAGAATCTGTTTTGTACATATCCGACATTCAAGAAACTCTTACAACTGAATGCAAACAACAAGACACTATTTAGTATGGAGTAGTATGGAGTTATCTAAGTTGGATGAAGTGCATGCGGACGTGGTCTGCTTGTAGGAACCCTACACCAGGAACGGCAGACTAGTAAGTTTTGACCATAAACAGTTCATCGTAACAGGTACATCCAATGCGAAGGCTGCGATGTTTGTCACAAATCGAAACCTTATAGTTACACAGATAGCTAATCTATGTACCGAATAACTCGTAACAGTGGAAACAGTGCACGAAGGCAAAATGTGAATTATACACGCAGTACTCACACAACATTGAACCATATCTCATCAGTGACGATGTCGAAACCAGTAACAGGAACTTACTAATAGCTGCAGACATAAATGATAGGTCGACTATATGGCACGCTGACACAACGGAAGACCGGTGTCACCAAGTCCATGAGATGCTAAATGAACATAATCTCTGTACCGTCGCCAGTCCCAACCCGCCACCCATCTACACTACTGGCCATTAAAATTGCTACACCACGAAGATGACGTGCTACAGACGTGAAATTTAACCGTCAGCAAGAAGATGCTGTGATATGCAAATTACTACCTTTTCAGAGCATTCACACAAGGTTGGCACCGGTGGTGACACCTACAACGTGCTGACATGAGGAAAATTTCCAACCGAATTCTCATACACAAACAGCAGTTGACCGACGTTGCCTGGTGAAACGTTGTGATGCCCCGTGTAAGAAGAAGGAATGTGTACCACCACGTTTCCGACTTTAAGGTCGGATTGTAGCCTATCGCGATTGCGCTTTATCATATCGCGACATTGCTGCTCGCGTTGGTCGAGATCCAATGATTGGTAGCAGAATATAGAATTGGTGGGTTCAGAAGGGTAATACGGAACGCCGTGCTGGATCCCAACGGCTTCGTATCACTAGCAGTCGAGATGACAGACATCTTATCCGCATGGCTGTAACGGATCGTGCAGTCACGTCTCGATCCCTGAGTCAACAGATGGGGACGCTTGCAAGACAACATCCATCTGCACGAACAGTTCGACGGCGTTTACAGCACAGCAGCATGGACTATCACTTCGGAGACCATGGCTGCGGTTACCCTTGACGCTGCATCACAGACAGGAGCGCCTGCGATGGTGTACTCAACGACTAACCTGGGTGCACGAATGGCAAAACGACATTTTTTCGGATGAATCCAGGTTCTGTTTACAGCATCATGATGGTAGCATCCGTGTTTGGCGACATCGCGGTGACCGCACATTGGAAGCGTGTATTCGTCATCGCCATACTGGCGTATCACCCGGCTTGGTGGTATCGGGTGCCATTGGTTACACGTCTCGGTCACCTTTTGTTTGCATTGACGGCACTTTGAACAGTGGACGCTACATTTCAGATGTGTTACGACCCGTGGCTATACCCTTCATACGATCCTTGCGAAATCCTACATTTCATCAGGATAATGCACGACCGCATGTTGCAGGTCCTGTACGGGCGTTTCTAATTACAGAAAATGTTCGACTGTTGCCCTGGCCAGCACCTTCTCCAGATCTCTCACCAATTGGAAACGTCTGATCAATGGTGGTCGAGCAACTGGGTCGTCACAATATGCCAGTCACTACTCTTGATCATCCAAGCTCTGTTTGACTCAATGCCGTGCGGCTGGTCCCGGCGGAGGTGTGTTTGTCCTTAGGATAATTTAGATTAAGTGGTGTGTAAGCTTAGGGACTGATGACCTTAGCAGTTAAGTCCCATAAGACATTACACACATTTGAACATTTTTGACTCAATGCCCAGGCGTATCAAGGCCGTTATTACGGTCAGAGTTGGTTGTTCTGGCTACTGATTTCTCAGTGTCTATGCACCCAAACTGCGTGAAAATGTAATCACATGTCAGTTCTAGTATAATATATTTGCCCAGTGAATACCCGTTTATCATCTGTATTTCTTCTTGGTGTAGCAATTTTAATGGCCAGTGGTGTACATACCGCCATCTGGAGCCATGATTGACATAACAACTGCAAATGCAAATGCGCTGCCGTTTATAAAGGGGTGGGACGTCACCACTACGCTATCGTCATGAACGTAGTCACACAGATATACTCACCCACACAGGATAGACATCAGCGATTGTTATTTCATAAGTCGAACTGGGCAAAACTAAGAAATGATCCAGGCCTCCCCCCGGCATGCAGTTGAGGGGTCAGTGGATTGTAATACACATATTTTGCCTGAGTTACTACCAAGAAAAGCGAAACAACGCAAAAAAAAAAGAAAGAAAGAAAAGAACGAGGTGATCATTGGAACACACACGTGGAGAAACAGCTCCAAACCAACATTTGGGGGGAACCCTTCAAAATACAAACGGAGACTCTGAAGACGCCTTTACTCTTAGCAACACTGAGATGAGATGATGGTACCGTAACAGAGGGATGGAGAAGTTCTGCGAAATTCCTGCTAAACAACAAACTCCTCCCCGATGACAAGGAACAGTCGGATGAACAGCTTCATACTAGAGAGCGAACCTTAATGAACTCTTGTGGTGGAAATGGTACCGTCATTATTCCCTTTGCATGTGAGGAGGTCGCGCTTGTGATTGCCAAAATAAAGAACAACAGAAAACCCGGGCCAGATGGTATCCCCTCCGAGACACTGAAAATTGTCGTTGCACAGGTTATTCCATACCTGACTCCATTCAAAGAAGCGCTACGGCGGGGAAGGATACCTGCGGTCTGGAAAACAACAAATGCCATCATAATTAAAAAATCAGCGGACAAGGATCCCTTAGACCCAAAAATGTATAGGCCTATATGCTTAATTAACACCTTGGCTGAGGACGGGAACGACGTGTGTATGATCGCTTGCGATCGCACAGGGAGCTCCTTGTCCTAGTCCACCCCAGTCCGGTTTCAAGGCCAGAAGATCTACAGATGACGCACTAAATAAGGTACCAGCCACTGTTAATAACGCAGACAGCAAATATGCAGTTGTTATTCTTACATACATTTCGTGCGCCTTGAATAATCTCAGGTGGACTGCAATGTTTGGAAGACTCAGAGAGCTGCAGGCACCTAAGACCCTCTATGATAGCCTCTCGGACTACTGTAGAAACAAGGTGGTTGAATAGCGCAGGGTCAGTCAGAAATTGGTCAAAAAACAGCAACGGTGACCTACAAGGATCAGTCTGTGGCCCCGTTTTTTTTTTTTTTTTTTTGTTTTTTTTTTTTAACCTCTCCTACATGAACTGAATGGGGATAACCGTGCGAACGGGGCAATAACATACGCAGCTGACCTTCTGGTGGATGTCTCCACGGACCTAAGAGCGCAACTGGTCAACGCAGCTACTCACAGGCATCAGAAAGTGGAGCAAATATAATAAACTTCAGATGACTCTACAGAAAACAGTTTACATACTACTCAAAGGAACACTACAAAGTAATCCAACCATAAAACTACACGATATTAGCATACTCAAGCGACGGAAAACACGATATCTTGGTGTGCAATTCGACGAACGACTGTCCTTTGACGAACGCATCCGAATAATGACTGACACTGCTGCCAAGATAATGCACAAGCTGCCCAGACTCAACATTACACATTTCTGGGTACCATAACACACAATGACAACTAACCATCGTACACTGTTTGGGTATGTGGTCTGTTTAGCAACCATTGCGTGAGACCACAGAGTATGTCAGGTGACGAATAGGAACGTGGTGCGGCGATGGCAGAAAAGTGCCCTGGTAAGGCTGTGAGGAGCTTTCAACACGAATCACTGTGCGTGGTGTTTGGAACCTTCCCTATCGACATAACCATTCTGTTTCGAGATGCAATGTACTGTCTGAGGAAGGAGAGATAGGATAAGGTAAACAGGATTACCGAACAGCGCCTAGAAGCGCCAACTCGTTGTATGGTGGGTGGATATCGGGCAAAGGGAGTGGGAGTGAAGCGATGTAAGACATCGTGGTCTCCTGACCTTCATTGCTTACATATTCCGCCCTCACAATCATATTCCGCACATCAAGACGCTTCATTCGAACCGAAACTCGATAAGATAAAGTCAGTGTTGTTTGGATTCATGTAAACGATATGCAAATAACAAGTAAGTGCACCGTAGTTGAAATACTCGAGGCTGGTGTACACACATACATTCCAGAGATGACGGTCACAGGAGCCTTACGTTTGGGAGAGAAACCACACAACAGGACGGCGGTCCCTTCACAGGACGACCCAGCCTATCTATGTGGGCCGGTGACCGCCCGTGGAGTCGATAGTGTTTGCCCAATTGAAAGGATGAATGACCCCGTGTTCGGCTTGAAGCAAATTCCGCCACATTGTGTGGGAGCGGCCAGCCTCTGCATTCTTTACAATATATCACGCAGTTTCAGAGATTTTCACAGGGAGACAGCAAACGCCAAACGCCAATACTACAGGTTTCTGGATTGGTCATCTTAAACGAAACGTCATTCTCCCGTCTTAGAAGAGCAATGCTGATTGGCAGACGATATTTCTGAAGCCCTGAGCTGAAGGAGTAATGGAAGAGACCGAAAGATATACCCTTTCACGTCTGGATTGGAGAGGGGCCATTCCATTGTCACTCTTAGAGCGAGAACATGTAACGAGAGCGTGCGCGCTCGTACGTGTACTCAAAGAGCGAGGAACAAGTCTCTCCGCAGTACTTCACTGGGAGAGCACCTCTGTCGAGAGCGAATGGAAGTGTGACTCTTTATTGAGTCCTTGCGATTAAGTGTTGTTCACTGTGTTGGCTGACACACTTATTGTGCGGTGTGAATGGACAGAGTTACAGTTAAACGCCTGCGAGCGAATTTTTGAGTGGCATCGTGGTGGACTGGTTATCTGACCAGTGTACCACGCCAATATTTAGACTAGGGGCGAATAGCAGTCCTTGACTTCGTCAAGGCGTAGGGAGAGTTTGATTGGCGAAGGTCAATCCAGGACAAGAGTTATCTTTTTTGTCAGCAGCGAGCAGCGCAGACAGCAGTCATGGCAGCTTACAGTATTGTGCACTACTCCTCTTGCGAGCCCCGTGTTTCCTCCACAACAGTGCACTCACTGCATTTCACACGCGACTGCATTGACCGTACCTAGCAACATTCAAATGGATAATTATTCAAGTTGAATAGGTGCGGCTCTCAGCCATTCTGCCAAGTCAATAACAATCTTATACTCTGTATAGAAATTTCATTAGAGAAGCCTATCCTTGAGAGCTAACTTCACATTCCGAAAAGAACCAGGATACAACTTGTTCAACTTATAACTAAAAGTGCCATTGTGATTTCTCAGAATTTTTGCAAAATAAATAATAATTTTCGTTAGTTTCACTACTCTAGTACCCAAGTATCCCACTAGTTACGTAAGAAATTTTTTGAATTTTTGTGTCATTTCCTTACAGCGGACTACTCCAAAAGATATTTATTGCTGAAATTTTTCAGGAATTTCTCTTTAGTACGTTGGGAGCGTCTGTCTGACATCTGTAGTAGTGTGGGGGTGCAAATTGCATCTTGCAGGAGCCACAGGGTAAAAGGTACATCTCAGATTAATCCGTTGCGCTGAATGACAGAATAGCAACCCACACGGTCAAAGTGATAAGGGCGCTTTCTTCCCGGACATCAGGGAGCATCTGAGACTGAACGATATCAATCGCAGCAGGGGTACGTTTCACTGCCTGACAGGTCACCGTTCTTACTCCGCGCTTACACCATCTAGGCCGAAGCCAGAGTGCTTCTTCTACATGCGAGGAACATGGATCCCCAGAACAGATACGTTTTTAGTACCGCTGATACAGAGCAGCACGCCAGACACCATCGTAGTACGACAATGACATGACAAGGGCAATAAAAGACAAAGACGATTGGAGATCATGAATAAAGTCGCTGATGAAGTCTCAAGTACATTACATGACGAATGAAGACACGGCCATATAACAGAGTAATGCAACACAGAGGAAGCTCGTAAGACAGCAGTTCCAATTCGTATGTCAACACACACAGCAGTACCGAAACACACACTCACTCAAACAGTGAGCACTTTCCCTAACACGTACCGCAGACAACGTTACACAACACCCAGAATAATTAGACTGTATTAGAATAAACAGCGTAATGCAATCAACCCTGTAAACCTGTTGCAGCTTAAGTATGAACAAAAGGCATATCCATCCCGCGGTCTTTTATACCGCTGTTGGTACGTAACACTTTAAACTTAGTACGTTAGCAACATAATAGGTAAAATTCAAGACACGTAATTTAGAAACTGAATTAATAACCCCAAGAAATAACATACTTTACAATCACACGTCACTGCGCTTTCCACAATGTACATAACAGTTATAGTGTTTTTTCTAAATAGTGTTCAGAAATATTAATCCGTAGATTAAACTGCAGCCAACCTTTTCAGCAAGGCTGAAAGTAGTTCCGAGGCTTTCAGACCGGGCTGGCTCAGACAGGGTAACATACCTGTTTCTCTTTCTATCCAACTCTTTCCTGACTTCTGTCATCATATCTTCTTAAAATCTGAACATTTTTGTGTTTTCTTTCTTCCAATTTCTAATGTATTTATCATTTATTATTACTTCCAATGCAATTGCTGAAAACAATAATTGCTGTTTGTAATATGGAATGTGTTTTCTAATCTACATGAAAAGCTGTAAAACGAGCGACTTGTTACTAAATTAAGGCAATTAGGTCTCTAAATGAGCAAGAAATCAACTTTATATTCAAACTGCACAAACTGGCGTCAGAAGTGAAATGCTGAATTCCCCGTTTTAGGCTTTGAGGTGCCGCATACAGATCATTAACAGGGGGACCGCTCATGGCTTACAAGGGAACAGCGCCTACACGTCACAATTTCGTCCAAATTTGTGTTTATATGCTGGGCCTGGCCAGAGATGAATGTGACAGAAATGGGAGCTCCAGATGGCCAAACCATTAAAAACAAACAGCACTTTTGCCACGGGGTCAAGCGAAACGTGAGAAATTATACAGGGTGATTCAAAAAGAATACCACAACTTTAGGAATTTAAAACTCTGCAACGACAGAAGGCAGAGCTAAGCACTATCTGTCGGCGAATTAAGGGAGCTATAAAGTTTCATTTAGTTGTACATTTGTTCGCTTGAGGTGCTGTTGACTAGGCGTCAGCGTCAGTTGATGCTACGATGGCGACCGCTCAACAGAAAGCTTTTTGTGTTATTGAGTACGGCAGAAGTGAATCGACGACAGTTGTTCAGCGTGCATTTCGAACGAAGTATGGTGTTAAACCTCCTGGTAGGTGGTGTATTAAACGTTGGTATAAACAGTTTACAGAGAATGGGTGTTTGTGCAAAGGGAAAAGTTCTGGACGGCCGAGAACGAGTGATGAAAATGTAGCACGCATCCAGCAAACATTTGTTCGCAGCCAAAGAAAATCGACTCGCAGAGCTAGCAGAGAGCTGCAAATTCCACAATCAACTGTATGGAGAGTCCTACGAAAAAGGTTAGTTATGAAACCTGAACGTCAACTACCCGAGGCGATGGATCGGCCGCCAGGCAGCCTGTGACAGAGCACTTCATCACTGGCCTCCAAGAAGCCCTGATCTTACCCCCTGCGATTTTTTCTTATGGGCGTATGTTAAGGATATGGTGTTTCGGCCACCTCTCCCAGCCACCACTGATGATTTGAAACGAGAAATAACAGCAGCTATCCAAACTGTTACGCCTGATATGCTACAGAGAGTGTGGAACGAGTTGGAGTATCGGGTTGATATTGCTCGAGTGTCTGGAGGGGGCCATATTGAACATCTCTGAACTTGTTTTTGAGTGAAAAAAAACCTTTTGTAAATACTCTTTGTAATGATGTATAACAGAAGGTTATATTATGTTTCTTTCATTAAATACATATTTTTAAAGTTGTGGTATTCTTTTTGAATCACCCTGTATTTTAGCTTGATTTAGAGGCAATGATAGGCGCAGCGGAAAACGTATAGCAGAATGATGTAACGGTCGAGGGATCGAGCCGCCCCTGCGGAACCTCTTCTGCTTTCAGTTTTTACGTTACTTAAACTGCCCCTAAATAATGTTCAATATATCGTTTCACTAACACTTCCAAAAAAAGTATGAAAAGGATAGGAAAAACTGGGACAGCAAATATATTTCCAAGAAAGGACTGTACTCACAGCCTCCAAACACATTTCCAGGAAAGGATTCTAATTAAGGGGACATGATTTCGTATTCCATGTGTTTCATTTTGACCTTCGAACAGGGAACAGCGACACACGTGGTTTTGCTGCCAAACTGTGTTATGGGAGAGAACGTTTACTGAAAGCAAGCCGTGTTGGTTTTCCTACTAGAAACCTGATAAAAAGCAAGTAATTTTAAAAGTTCGACATTTATAACATGTGCAATATGCCGATAAAATTGCTGCTTCCAATATTTTTACGACGAATTTAATCCTAGGATTTAATTTTATGTATGAAGTTCTCATGTACGCATTAAAATCGTCTCCTGCAAATTTATTTAAAGAGCCCACGTGTGCTCTCCTTGTACCATTTTCTCTCTTAGGAATTTATTTGCAAATCCTTTGCCTCATTTTTCATGCCTTTCATTAAAATGTTTGTACGTACAGTATATGTAGCACTATTTCGGTTTATTTGCACTATAAGTAACATAAAACCTGGTAATAAAACTAAATGTTAGCATAGCGGTTCGACTCCATGACCCTTGTAAAAGCGATCGCTGTTCTTTCCGCTGGACCTACCAACGCCAGGAAGCAACTCTAACATACACTGAAGCTCCAAAGAAACCGGTATAGGCATGCGTATTCAAATACAGAAATATGTAAACAGGAAAAATACGGTGCTGCCGTCGGTAATGCCCACATAAGACAAGTGTCTGGCGCAGTTGTTAGATCGGTTACTGCTTCTACAATGGCGGTTGATTTAATTGAGTTTGAACTTCGTGTTAATAGTCGGCGCACGAGCGATGGGAGATAACACCTCCAAAGTAGCGATGAAGTGCGGGTTTTCCGGTAAGATCATTTGGCGAGTGTACCGTGAATATCAGTTAGCCAGTAAGACATCGAATCCCCGATATCTCTGCGGCCGGAAAAATATCCTGCGAGAACGGGACCAACGACGTCTCAAGAGAATCGTTCAACGTGACAGAAGTGCAACCCTTCCAGATATTGCTACAGATTTCAATGCTGGGCCTTCAACAAGTGTCAGCGTGCGAACCATTCAACGAAACATCATCGACATGGGTTTTCGCAGCCGAAGGCCCACTCCCCTATCCTTGATGACTGCACGACACAAAGCTTTACGTCTCGTCTGGCCCCTTCAACATCGGTATTGGATTGGAAACATGTTGCCCGGTCGAACGAGTCTCGTTTCAAATTGTATCGAGAGGATGGACCTGTACGGGTATGGAGAGAACCTCATGAATCCACGAACCGTGCACACTGTATCAGCAGGTGACTGTTCAAGCTGGTGAAGTCTCTGTAATGGTACGAGGCATGTGCGGTTGGAGTGATATGGGGCCCCTGATACGTCTAGATACGTCCTGACAGGTGACACGTACTAAGCATCCTGTCTGATCCCCTTCATCCTTTCATGTCCATTGTGCATTCCGACGGAGTTGGGCAATTCCAGCAGGACAATGCGACACCCTACACGTCCATAATTTCTACAGAGTGGCTCCAGGAACATTCTTCTGACTTTAAACACTTCCGGTGGCCACCAAACTCACCAGACGTGAACATTATTTAGTATATCCGGGATGCCTTGCAACGTGCTGTTCAGAAGAGATCTCAACCTCCTTGTACTCTTGCGGATTTATGGACAGCCCTCCTGGATTCATGGTGTCGATTCCCTCCAGCACTGCTTCAGACATTACTTGAGTCCATGCCACATCGTGTTGCGGTACTTCTGCGTAGTCACGGGGGCCCTACACGATATTAGGCAGGTGTAACAGTTTCTTTGGCTCGTGAGTGTAATTGGCTCATCCCTCACTCAGTGCGCATTCAAAATGCTACTTTTTCTACACTTAGCCATCTGGAGCTCCCACTTCCGCCACTTTTATTTCTGGCCAGCGTTGCACATACCATTAATTTGGAGGAAATCTATGAAGTAGGAGCGGTCTCCTTGTAAGACTGCCGCCTGACTTGGTGCTATGATGCACCAGATGCGTTCTTAGCGCAGTCAGTCCGGGCTACCTGCAATAGTCCGGGCTACCTGCTACCTGCTACACCAGCGCTGCTGCTATGCGAGGTCAACTGTACTCACCTCCGCGTGCCGCTCTCGCACAAGTCCACGCTGCGTGTACGAGACCCAGCGCCACCCCAACACCGGGTACCGAATTAGTGTCGCTGCCCTAGGTTGCCACGCAGTTCCTCGATCAAACCAAAAGGTGTTTACGTAACAGCATGCAAAAATGTGACATGACGTAGGCGATGCTCTACTGAACAATCTGAGATAGGGGACCTTGGGTTGGGGAAGCCATCTTAAGGATATATGAAAGTAAACTTGTCTACCACTTTGTCTACATTACTGTTTTCCAACTTATTTACAGCTATCACATGTACATGTTTACACATACATTCTTTCTTTCCTCCAAGGAAACTATAAGGACGAGCCTGATTACTAGGAACCGGGGGGTGCAGTAGTCCGTCTGAATTGCAGCCTGTAGTTGAGGTCCATGCAAAGAGTTCGACCTGAGTTATTGGAGAATGTACCTGAGCCGTGTTGGTCCCAGCTTATGCGTTGGTTTAAACCTTGACTGTTACTCTGCGTTTGGTTTCCCGCGGTTATGCCGTGGTTCTTCCTCTTTCTAGGTCTGGCAGCTGCGGTGTGTATCGGTATTCGCACCTTGTACTATCTTTGGTCTGGTGCTTATAGTTTCCGGCTAGCCGGTGTGCGGCAGTCGGTCGGTTGGTGTGGATCAGCCAGGAAATATCCACGCGGAGCAATGGGCCGGGTCCGCTGGCGGTCCCTATACAGTGTTGGAGTGTGTCGGAGCTGTTCCGATTGCTACGAGGTTCGTGGCTCACCGACCCAGGACATCAAAGTTGAGTGGTGATTTAATTACCAAAGCCAGTCTGTTTACATTGTGCCGCTGGTTTTCATAGTTGGCTGTTTGGGGGGGTATTCCCGTGAGCAACAGCGAGTGTTCCAGATGGCGAAATTTGGCCACCATACGGGGGAGTTTAACTGTATTTTGATCATTTGAAGTCCAAGTGCACCAGTGGAATTTTATGCCTTGTGGCCGTTAGCGTTCCGGTTAAGTGCCCCGGCCGCTGACATAAAATTCAGGCAGTGTCCTTTCCTCACCGTGTTGTCGCTGTCCAACACGTGTGTGCAGTTTTGACAGCTTATGCATACGGGTGGCTATACCTTTTACATTTTGGCTTTGGAGTTCCTTGTGTACTGGTCCGGTGGAAAGCAAGTCGTCTTGTCGTTGGGTCCATTGACTGTCTCTTTGTTGGGTTGCCAGCGGATCGGATATAGTTGGACCGACCACTTGTCTCCCCTAAGCGAAAGTTAATATTTCAAGTGCAGACCGACCCCCAGAAAATTCTGAGCGCCGCTGGCTGTACTGCCTTTTCTTATTGGTGTGCCGGCCGTATGTGACCGAGCGGTTCTAGGCGCTTCAGCCTGGAACTGCGCGACCGCTACCGTCGCAGGTTCGAATCCTGCCTCGGGCATGGATGTGTGTGATGTCTTTAGGTTAGTTAGTTTTAAGTAGTTCTAAGTTCTACGTGGCTGATGACCTCAGATGTTAAGTCCCATAGTGCTCAAAGCCATTTGAACCTTATTGGTGTTTGATTGTGTATTTTAATGGCTCATAATCGATGGTTTGAATTTGTACGCATTTAGTTGGGTTTTATATAATGGGCCTTCAGCCATTTTAAAATTGAAAGTTCCTTCCTTGTCAAGTCTTGCATTGTTGCGGTCTTCAGCCTCATTTAAAATGTTTTTTTGGATAAAGCTTTGGGCCTGCCTTTCGAGTGTTTTTCAATCATGAGGCTTCAGCCGTCTTAAAATTTAAATTCCTTACTTGTTAAATCTTAGATTTTTTGGGCTTTAAGCCTCATTTAAAAAAAAAAATTTAAGGATAAAGGCTTGGTCTTTCTAGCTTGTAAGAATTTATTGTAGTTGTGTTTTGAATCATGGGCTTTCAGCCGTTTTAAAAGTAAAAATCCTTTTTGTTAAGTCTAAGATTGTTTGGTACTTCAGCCTTCTTTTTCTTAAGTTATCTAAGGATAAAGCTTTCGGCCTTCTGCCTTTGAAAATTTATTGTAGTTGTCTTATAAATCACGGGCCTTCAGCCGTTTTAAAAATTAAAGAGGTTGTGCGCTTAAGCCATAAGGTGGTGTGACATACTCAGTCTATAGTTATGCTCGGAAATTTGCGCTGTAATGTTTGGGCAACTTAATAAAGTTATATGTGTTCGAGTGTAACTGACAGCCACTCATTTGTGGCCCCTTTCCATAATTCCAACTATCTGTTCTGTCCTGCGGATTTAACCAGGCGTTTCAGTACCGTTGGTTGTTCGTGACTGTGAACCGGCTCACGTCAGTGTGGACGCCCACAACCATCTCAACGCTGTATTTCCTGGTCGCTGGATTGGAGGGGAGTTACTACTCCATGGCCTGCGAGGTCACCTGACCTGAATCACTTTGATTATTTCGTATGGGATATCTAAAGTCACTTGTGTATGAGACCCCAATGGATGCGGAGATGGATTTAGTTGCCAGAATTGTTGCTGTCTGTGATGTGATTCGAAGCAAAGCAGGGATATTTGTCAGGGTGCTTCAGAAGTCAGAATGTTGTTCGCCGATCTCATACTTGCATTGAGGTTGATGGCCATCAGTTTCAGCACGTTTTGTAAGATACAGTACAAATGGTACGTTCATTGTGTCAGTGATGGTATTTGCAGTTAACTGTAACTAATGTAAATAAAAAAAGCACACTGTAATGTGATTTTATTCCTATTATCTCCTTAAACTGGCTTTTCTGACCCCAGGATCCCTGCCTCAAATTTTTTCAGTAAAGCATCCTCTGTGAATTGTTAAATTTTTGCAATGCTCTTACGGATCACACTGTATGTAAATCGCGAGCTTCGCCTTTAGGGAAAATATGCCACCGGGGCCAATGCTGCCAGAGACGTCGCTGAGAGCTGCCGGCGATGATTGTTTTGAAGTGCGAAGGTTAAAGCGGTGACCACCACCAGCTCACAGCGGCAACTTGACGTGGATCCTGAAATGCGTGCAAGACTTGATCTACTCTGGGTGGAGAGTGAAGATCTGCAAAGACACCTTTATGAAATTATAGGACGTACATATAGTCACTTCGGCTGCATAAAATTTTGTCAGTTGACTATGGTTTCGATTACACTAGAGCAATCATCATCAGAATAAAAAGTTACATGGAAAATCATGAAATATAATGATATGAACAGAAATAAAATACACTTAATAGGATTACTTCCATAGATTACCTACAAACAAAATGTACTTGCGTGTAATCGCACCATGGTTTAAAACGTCTGAGCATAAGTGCTCTCGTCAGACAGAATTGTCACAGGAATAAAAACTAAAATGTAAAAGTATAACACGTTTGCCAACCAGATAAAATACTCCATGGAATACAATGACAACCCCAAGGTCTCTTAGGACCAAGAGCGGCATAACACAGCCACTATCGTCAGACTATACGAATAACACGTCGAGGCAGCCACGAGGTGGACACGAAAACATATTAGTGCCACCTAGCAAGAAGTAATCGAAATACAGACAAGAGCAAATGAGGCATTGCAAGGACAACTTTAAACATTCCTAGTAACAAACAGGAACCGGTGTATGAAAGTTACAACATAACGTAAAGGTCTTTTTTACAAAAGAAAATACAGTTCAGGTAATATACAGAGAAAACATAAGACTGGATGGAAAAATGATGTTTAGAATACTTCATTGAGGAGACAATTTTAATTAGCGGCTCAACAATTTTAAAGAAGGTTTTGTTGGGTAATTGCAACTGTTCGTTAAGAATGAGACCGTCTTTCAGGGATAGGTATTTAAAAATTATTAACTCTTCTGACATGTTAAGTGTTCACTCGTGAAATGGTCATAGGGTAAAATCCCCCTTCCTCGCTACCACGGAAATGTTGTGTCCAATCGCTTGTGCGCCGACCGAACCACCACGTTCAAACTCACTTAAATCTTGATAACCTGCTATTAGAGCAGCAGTAACCGATCCAACAACCGCCCCAGACACTTGTCTTTTATAGGCGTTGCCGACCGCAACGCCGTATTCTGCAGCATATCTCTGTATTTGAATATACATGCCTATACCAGTTCCTTTGGCGCTTCATTATAGTATTACCTGTAGTGTAACGTACGTCAGTTGTGAACACTTTGCAATATTTTATTTATGACTGTGGATATTTTTCTATGTAGTCACCTATTTTTTTATCTTAGAGTAATATTAATATCGATTATGACAAAGTGTCTACCTATAATGTTCGTTGTAGACGCTAATACTTGTACTAAAGCAGTATGTAATACTTTTACTTGTTTCTCTGCCACGTTATATCAAATTCACGTCCAAATTCGCTTGTAACTTTATCTTATGCGTTTTCAGATTTTAAAATGGCAACCCAATTTTGCCGAAAGTAGTCATCACTGTACAAACAACTGCAGTCTTGGCGAATAAAGCGTCCGTATGAGAAGACCTCCACATTTAAAATAATAATAGTTCCTTTTCCCTCCTTAATTCTGACTGTGAGTGCGCTCTTGGTGACATTTCTGCAGAGTTTTACAGATACTTTTGTTTCCTCAAAAATCACAAAACCTTGTTCCTGAGAGTCATACCTCAGTCTGACTTTGATTCATAAACGCCATTGCAATTCTGTGTGCAGTGTTGAACGATGTTGCGCGCACTGATACTGATCTAACTGAACTGCTAAATCCTCATGTAAGACTGCGTGTAGAGCATAACTATGGCCATTCCGTTCATATTCTTAGAATTAAATTTATCTTATCATAATACACAGTTTATTAAACAAGTCGCAAAGATAATTTAAAAAATGACAATTCTTCTATTAACGTGTGCACAGTAAGACAGACACTTAATACCATGTCTTTTAAATAATATGCAATCTACAGGGCGTTACAGAAAGGTACGGCCAAACTTTCAGGAAACATTCCTCACACATAAAGAAAGAAAATATCTTATGTGGACATGTGTCCGGAAACGCTTGCTTTCCATGTTAGAGCTCATTTTATTACTTCTCTTCAAATCACATTAATCATGTAATGGAAACACACAGCAACAGAGTGTACCAGCGTGACTTCAAACACTTTGTTACAGGAAATGTTAAAAATGTCCTACGTTAGCGAGGATACATGCATCCACCCTCCGTTGCGTGGAATCCCTGATGCGCTGATGCAGCCCTGGAGAATGGCGTATTGTATCACAGCCGTCCACAATACGAGCACGAAGAGTCTCTACATTTGGTACCGGGGTTGAGTAGACAAAAGCTTTCAAATGCCCCCATAAATGAAAATCAAGAGGGTTGAGGTCAGCAGAGCGTGGAGGCCATGGAATTGGTCCGCCTCTACCAATCCATCGGTCACCGAGTCTGTTGTTGAGAAGCGTACGAATACTTCGTCTGAAATGTGCAGGAGCTCATGTAAAGGCGCATGTTCTAGCAGCACAGGTAGAGTATCCCGTATGAAATCATGATAACGTGCTCCATTGAGCGTATGTGGAAGAAACTAAAATGAGCTCTAACATAGAAACTAAGCGTTTCCGGACACATGTCCACATAACATCTTTTCTTTATTTGTGTGTGAGGAATGTTTCCTGAAGGTTTGGCCGTACCTTTTTGTAACACCCTGTATATTGCCAATCCTTAGTCAAAGAAAATCCTTTGGATAATATTCAATCAAATCACAGGGCATGCCAAATACACACAGGATAACTAGGTTTTAATGAGTAATAATCGCCTAATGCTCACTTAACATCAGTTGCAATTCACAATGAACAGAACATGACCCTTTCAGTAAAAATTCAATCCTTTTGTCACCCATAACAGCTGAGCTAAATTACACTAAGTCAAGCCAATGCCTCTGATCCACGTAAAATGCATAATGAAATGAACAAAGTTTTTCAATAAAAATGTCTGTCTAATGATACAAACGCAGCAGAATAAATAATTCTAGATCCTAGGCCAATGCATCCACAAAAATCGCGCTCTAGTTTCATACACGGTACTCGAAATCATTCAGAGACAACATAAAACTGTTAGATAATGACGGCACAATAGCACAACCACCAAGTTTAGCGTGGTGATAAAGAGCGGGATAGGACTGGGTTGAGCTGTGAGTGATCTGTTACCTCTAAAAATTTTATTCAACACATTCCTAAAATTAATTTTACCACAAATATTCAGAAAATTTATGAGGCATAGTTTAAATTGCCTCTATACAACGTAATGTCTTTTCCAAGTCAAGACGAGGTAAGGCCACAATCAAATATCAAATAAGAAAAATAGATCAAAATTACATGTTCTTGAAACCAGAAAATTTCCCAACGGCAATCAGCAAGAACCCACATAGTAAACCCTACGAAAAATAACTAAAGTCCAGTTATTCAAGGAGGATAGCACTGAACACAGCGTGACTTAACAATAACAGTAATATTACTCTGTGTAACAATAACAATAATTACTCTTACATTTAACTTATTTCAAAAATTGTGTGCACCGTTCTGGCCACTAAAGCAACTTCCATCAACGGACCATCATAGCTGGCCAAGAAACTTTAAATCTCCTTCCTCAGCTTAAAATTTATATTCGATGCGGATTCATTGGAATACATTAAAGAAAAGGAACAATATTTCGACGCAGTAAAGCGAAAAGGAACCGGATAAGACAAGTGAACTATGAAACAAATATACCTTTTGTATGTTTCCACTATACACATGCTGAGATAACAAGTACAAAACACGTGCAGTGGGCCAAATACTACTGCACTACTGCACTGATTGATCTCGTGTGCTGAGACAGTGCAATTTCATAGCCAGTCTACACCGAGCGAGGTGTCGCAATGGTCAGCACACTGGACTCGCATTCTGGAGGACGACGGTTCAATCCCGCGTCCGGAAATCCTGATTTAGGTTTTCCCTAAATCGTTTCAGGCAAATACCGGAATAATTCCTTTGATAGGCCCACGGCCGAGTTCCTTCCCCGTCCTTCCCCAAACTGATGGAACCGATGACCTCTCTGTTTGGTCCCCTCCCTCAAATCACTCAATCAATAGCCAGTCTGTGGAAGCCACAGTAATTACAGATCACCTAGGAATGGCAAGAAATGTCGCCCTTAGAAATCGCTGTGCTCTTTCCGGCCAAACACACTACTGTTGACATCAGGGAGAGAGAGTTATAATGTCCCTGTGTGAGCACACACTCACACAGGTTAAGTCGCTTTCTTCAATGTTGCTCTGCAGTGACAAGGGAGTCAGTTATCCATGAAGTAAACTTCGTCCGACTTGTCGTACCACAACCGTTCGTTCGGCCCATTCTCCATAATGCCAGACAACTCGACCAAGGCTGTCCAGGTGTTCAGTTAAATCCGTACGGCCCGCTTATCAGGCGGTGTCCCAGGGTTCGTTCTTGATGTTCTCGTTCGGGTGAATCCACCCCGTTCTCTCTGCGGCCCACGCGGTGCCTCGCAGTGGCTTCAGTGTTGGGACGCAGACGCCGGCAGCGCCTCCTAGAAATCGCTCAGCGATGGCCGCAGCGCGGCTGCCGCGGATTTCTAATAGCTGACCTCAATGACGTCCTATGACTGCACATTTAGCCAACAACGTGCAACCATCTACACGTAAGTCAACGGCAGTATTAATACACAGACAGAAAAAAATCGCAACACCAAATTGTAATTAACGTAGAATAATGAAAACCAGTGTAACCACCAGTACGTTGAATGCAAGCATCCAGACGTAGATGCATTGTGTTGTACAGGTGCCGGACTAAGTTTGTGGGATGGAGTTCCAACACTGTTGTACTTGGTCGCTCAGTAAAGGAACAGTTAATGTTATTTGTGGATGACGCTGAAGTTGTCTTCCGATGATGTCCCACAAGTGCTCGACTGTAGACTGATATGTGATCGAGCAGGCCAAGGCAACATGTCGACAGCGGTATTGAGGCAACCTTTATCCTACTGAAAAACATCCGCTGCAATGCTGTCCATGAATAGCGGCACAACGGGTCGAATCATCAGCCTGACGGATAAATTTGCAGTCAGAATGCGTACGGGAACCACGAGAGTGATCCTGGTGTCCCACGAAATCACACTACAGACCATAGCTCCATGTGAACGTCCATTGTGTCTAGGACGCAGACCGACTGGTTGAAGGTCCTCGACTGACCTCCTTCTAAGCAAGACACTGCCATCCTAAGCACTGACGTAGAACCAGCTTTCACCAGAAAAAATAACAGACCTCCAACTTTCCTTGCCATGAGCTCTCACTTGACAACATTCACGTTGCAAATGGAGGTGGTTTGGGGTCCGTGGACAGCACGCTGGCTTGGACTTGTCCTTGAAGTAACCGATTTGTAACAGTTTGTTCCGTCACTGTGATGCCAACTGCTGTTCAAATTGCTGCTGCAGATTCAGTATGAAGCGCCAGCGCCATAGGCCGGACACGGTGGTCTTCCCTCTCGGTAGTGCGAAGAGGCCGTTCGAAGCCCGGCCTTCTTGCGACGCACATTCTCGCAACCACCGCTGCCAACAGTTATGTACAGTGTCTGCATTCCTGACTAGTCTTTCTGCAATATCGCAAAAAGAACACCCAGCTTCTCGTAGGCCTATTACATGATCTCGTTTAAATTCAGTGAGGTGTTGATAATGCCGTCCTTGTCTCATTAAAGGCGTTCTTGGCTGACATAACTCGTCCTAATCATCATCATTTCATCCCCATCGACGCGCAAGTCGCCGAAGTGGCGTCAAATCGAAAGACTTGCACCAGGCGAGCGGTCTATCCGACGGGAGACCCTCGTTACATGCCATTATTATTATTATTATTACCACGTGCAACCTACAAGGAACTAATGACCACGACAGTTACAGCGTGTATCTAAAGAAAACCTGATGTGCACCGTTACAGCCTCTCTTATGCGACAGGTGCGAACTCTGAATAGACATCGTCTTTCAGATGTAGAAAAGCACTAGCAGCTTTCGTTCTTGTCGCAAAACTCCTTCTTGGTATCGTGTTTTTTTTTTTTTTTTTTTTTTCGTCAGTGCATGTAACATGTAAGCTCTGTAGCACCAGTGATTGTTCTACTTCCTATCTGTACACAAGCGACAGAAGTAGTAGGCAGACTCAAAATCAAACTTGAGCTGGTTCTTGAGAAGCCCTTTACGCCAGAGACCACACACAGCACACAGCACCATCTCTGTCCAAGCTCCCCCTGAACAGCTACGAACAGACTTCCATCACACTAGGACAAACCCGGCTGGCCCAGCCTTCCCGCCTTTGGGACCTCTCTCGTGTCGCCAGCCGCCAACCACCACTCGGCTTACCACACTCACTCAGGTCCAGACTGTTCCACTGCTCTGCAACAGACTGTTACACTCACCGCGGCCACTAGCTCGGTAATTCCAGGTGGCGTTAGCGTAGCTACAGTCTCAACACCAGCGCCCTACCGGCAAGTCGAGAAAACCGCTGCTGCCTTGGCACCAACCGCTCAGGAGTGTGGAACCAGCTACGTGCCGCGAAATCACGGCGCAGTAGGAAGTATAACACGCAGCTCTCCGCCAGATTTGGCCGATGATCTGTAAGATCCTCACGTGGGGCTGGTAGTCAAATTGCTTGGTTATGGAATATTGTCGCATTTATGCGACTGGATTCGTTATTTGTTGTCGGAGAGGTCACAGTTTGTAGTAATTGACGAAAAGTCATCGGGTAAAAAGGATGTGATCTCTGGCGTCCCACAAGTTATACGCCCTCTGCTATTCCTTACCCATATAAACGATTTAGGAGACAATCTGGACAGCCGTGTTAGGTTGATTGCAGTTGATGCTGTCGTTTATCGACTAATACAATCATCAGAAGACCAAAACAAATTGCAATACGATTTAGAAAAGATATCGGTATAGTTGGAAATTGGCAATTAACCCTAAATAATGAAAAGTGTGAGGTCATCCATATGTGTGCTAAAAGCAATCGATTAAACGTCGATTACACGATAAATTAAATGAAATCTAAAGGCCGTAAATTCAACTAAACACTTAGTAATAACAATTACAAACAATTTAAATTGGGAAGAACACATAGAAAATGTTGTATATAAGGTCAAGCAAAGACTGTCGTTTATTGGTGGAAAACACAGAAGATGCAACAGATCTACCAAAGAGAGTGCCTACATCGCTCTTGTCCATCCTCTTTCGGAGTACTGCTGCGCGGTGTGGGATTCTTACCACATAGGAAAACGGAGCACATCGAGAAATCAAAGAAGAGCTGCACGTTTTGTATTATTGAGCAATAGGAGACAGAGTGTGACGAACATGATACAGAATTTGGAGTGGACATCATTAAAACAAGGGCGTTTCTCTTTGCGGCGGGATCTTTTCACGAAATTTCAGTCACCAACTTTCTCCTCTGAATGCGAAAATATTTCGTTGACGCCGACCTACATAGGGTGAAACTATCTTCATAATAAAATAAGGGAAAACAGTGCCCGCACGGAAAGATACAGGTGTTCGCTTTTTCCGTGTGCTGTTAGAGAGTGCAATAATTGAGAATTATTGTGAGAAGGTGTTTCGATGAACTCGCTGAAAGGCACTTAAGTGTGATTTGCACAGTATCGATGTAGATGCGGATGTATATGTAGAACAGACAAAATACACAGTTACTTAGTTCCGCTTAATAATTTAACGCTAATAGAATAAAAACATTGCCCAAAAACTATCAAGGACTTAATTAAGGTCACTCAGCTCTCCAGGAATGTAGTAGAGTAGCGCACTGAATGCACTGGCACACTACGCGCTCTCCCTCCACACTGGTATTCCAGCAGCCTGATATCCCCTTTCCCACACTCTGATGTCTCGATGAAAGCACTCGATACTGTCATATCGATATTCGCGCACAGGGTGTCTGCTTACGCAACGCTGAATTCCGGAATCCGTGACGGGAGGGCGCCTTGCTCGCGAGTGAGGAAATAAAAGAGCCAGCATGTGTGCTGGGTGGGGAGAATCGTGCTGCGAACCAGGACTCCAGTGGGAGGACGCCACGTGAATTCAGCAGACAGGACAGGGCAATGTGTTAAGAGCGGCTTTCTGTTCGGTGTATAGGGAAGGCATGCTAGAGGAACATCCGAGGAGACAGGTACATGCCGAGTAAAACTGTGAAGGACGGGGAAAACCCACCGTGGTTCAACAACAAAGTTAGAAAATTACTGCGAAAACAAAGAGAGCTTCACTGCAAATTTAAACTCTGCCAAAATCTGTCAAACAAACAGAAGCTAAACGATGTAAAAAGTTAGTGCAAGGACGGCTATGCGTGAAGCGTTCAGTGAATTCGAAAGTAAAATTCTATGTACCGACTTGACGGAAAATCCTAGGAAGTTCTGGTCTTACGTTAAATCAGTAAGTGGATCGAAACAGCATATACAGACACTCTGGGATGATAATGGCACTGAAACAGAGGATGACACGCGTAAAGCTGAAATACTAAAAACCTTTTTCCAAAGCTGTTTCACAGACGAAAACCGCACTGCAGTTCCTTCTCTATATCCTCGCACGAACGAAAAGATGGCTGACATCGAAATAAATGTCCAAGGAATAGAAAAGCAACTGAAATAACTCAACAGAGGAAAGCCCACTGGACCTGACGGGATACCAATTCGATTCTACACAGAGTAGGCGAAAGAACTTGCCCCCCTTCTAACAACCGTGTACTTCAATTCTCCAGAAGAACGGAAGGTTCCAAATGATTGGAAAAGAGCACAGGTAGTTCTAGTTTTCAAGAAGGGTCGTCGAGCAGATGCGCAAAACTATAGGCCTATATCTCTGACATCGATCTGTTGCACAATTTTAGAACATGTTTTTTGCTCGCGTATCATGTCATTTCTGGAAACCCAGAATATGCTCTGTAGGAATCAAGATGTATTCCGGAAACAGCCATCATGTGAGACTCAACTCGCTTTATTTGTTGATGAGACCCAGAAAATATTAGATACAGGCTCCCAGGTAGATGCTGTTTTTCTTGACTTCCGGAAGGCGTTCGATACAGTTCCCCACAGTCGCCTGATAAACAAAGTAAGAGCCTACGGAATATCAGACCAGCTGTGTGGCTGGATTGAAGAGTTTTTAACAAACAGAACACAGCATGTTGTTATCAATGGAGAGACGTCTACAGACGTTAAAGTAACCTCTGGCGTGCCACAGGGGAGTGTTATGGGACCATTGCTTTTCACAATATATTTAAATGACGTAGTAGATAGCGTCAGAAGTTCCATGCGGCTTTTCGCGGATGATGATGTAGTATACAGAGAAGTTGCAGCATTAGAAAATTGCAGCGAAATGCAGGAAGATCTGCAGCGGATAGTCACTTGGTGCAGGGAGTGACAACTGACCCTTAACACAGACAAATATAATGTATTGCGAATACATAGAAAGAAGGATCCGTTATTATATGATAGCGAAACAAACACTGGTAGCAGTTACTTCTGTAAAATATCTGGGTGTATACGTACGGAACGATTTGAAGTGAAATGATCATATAAAATTAATTGTTGGTAAGGCGGGTACCAGGTTGAGATTCATTGGGAGAGTCCTTAGAAAATGTAGTCCATCAACAAAGGAGGTGGCTTACAAAACACTCGTTCGACCTATACTTGAGTATTGCTCATCAGTGTGGGATCCGTACCAGGTCGGGTTGACAGACGAGATAGAGACGATCCATAGAAGAGCGGCGCGTTTCGTCACAGGGTTATTTGGTAAGCGTGATAGCGTTACGGAGATGCTTAGCAAACTCAAGTGGCAGACTCTGGAAGAGAGACGCTCTGCATCGCGGTGTAGCTTGCTGTCCAGGTTTCGAGAGCGTGCGTTTCTGGATGAGGTATCGAATATATATTGCTTCCCTCTACTTTTACCTCCCGAGGAGATCAAGAATGTAAAATTAGAGAGATTCGAGCGCGCACGGTGGCTTTCCGGCAGTCATTCTTCCCGTGAACAATACGCGACTGGGTCAGGAAAGGGAGGTAATGACAGTAGCACGTAAGGTGCACACCGCCACACACCATTGGGTGGCTTGCGGAGTATAAATGTAGATGTAGATGTAGATGTCACTTTCGCCAACATAAGTATGTCTGGTTGCGAATGAGCAAGTGAGTGTGTGCCTGTATACTCCCTGTTTCCCACCTACAAGTGCGCCAGCACCCATGGTCTTCAGTGTTAGAAACTGCCAGCATCTTTCTTAAATTGTGCTCCGAAATTCTTGGAAGTGTGGGACATGGCCATTAATGATGTGTGGCTATGAACCGTTATATTAAATAACGTTGCCTTCATTCCGTCTTTGCTGGTAGTTAAAGTGTGCTAAGCCAGCGTTACGAACTATTGCGCCTTATTAATGGTTTAGACTTGTAAAGGCGGACGTGCATTCATTGTCGTTGCTCTGTAAGTTTTGAAAGATGTGGTGTTTCGCACGAGTCACTGAGTGCCTTGTTGGTTTCCTCACACAAATTTGATAGTAACTGTAAGGCAAGGTGTCTGCCGGTAATAAATTTAACTACATAGTACCTCTTGTGCTGTGAATAATTGTGTGTTACAGGTAATAAGCGCTCACGTTTCCTAAAGGTCAAAGGTTCTTCGCTAGCAAAATTGACTCTGCATCATTTCTTTGCTTGCGCTCAATAGTTATACGCTTGTACTTAATATTCTCATTCAAGGAAAAGGCAAAGACCTGGCTATTAATAAATGTAAGCGTGTAGTAAATTTGATCTGCGCTAAAGGACTATGTTAACTACTGTTTTTTTGTTAAAAGACAAGATTTTGGATACAGCATATTTGTGTTTTAATCTCTTGCCTTTTAAGAGCGTTATCAGCCTTGTAACTGATCGGCGTTTCTCTGTTTTAGGAAGTGTGTTTTCTTCGTGTTACTCTCTTGTTCTCTGGGGCGACGGCATGTTTGTACAGTGGCACCCAATGGAGGCGTAAGCTGGGCCACCTGAGACTCGGCAGTGCGGGCCGGTTGCTGGGCCGGCGTCTCTTTGGTGTTGCTGTATGTGTCTTTTAAACTATTTAAAGGATTCACCTTCATTGTTCATCAGATATTAATTAGTTCACCCATGGTGATCTTTATTTGGGTAATTTTTAATAATGCACGTGATTTTTGTACTTTAGACCTAAAGATTAAGCTTTGGGTGACGAATTTACTAGGGTTGTGTAAAGATTTAACTAATTTTTTTTTGTTTTTGTCCCATTACGTAACTAATGATTACGAGGATGCTTTATCAGAAATGATTAATTAATTAATATATGTTTGTTTATACCAGGGTGCAAAGTTTTAAAGATGATTATGACTTGTTCTTTTCCTGAGATATATGCTGTTTCACCTTTACTTGGTCAACAGTATTTATTGCTAGGGTATATGCAATAATTGTTGTGAGAAATAAAATTTGTTATTGTGCTTACTTCCTCGGGCTCAGTGGTTTTCACTCTTGGATACCCCTGTCCTATTATCACATTCCAGTGCTGACGTTATTCCTCAGGAGAGTCGTCAGATTTTCAGAGAGAAAACAAAAGGTATTGTTCGATAAATGAATCGTGAGTCTCATCGAACAGCGTAACTGTTTTAACTTCTCCAATATTTTGGCTACAACAGGGACATGAGTCCCTTTAGAACTCAGTAACAAACTTAGAGGCGCGCTTTCGGGTGTTCAGACCTGTTGTGTTCTTTTTATGCCCAATATTTCAACATCAGATTCAGTCGCCTTCTTTAGGTGCTGCAAGTTGTGCTGTGAGCCCCAAAAGGAGTGGCAGTGAGTACACACAAAATCATAACACTCAGATGGCTACCGGGTCGGTCGCCAAATATTGTTCACAAAGTGGGAACAATAACTCGATTGGATAACCAGAAACACGTCATTAATCAGCCACGCCAGGAAAACCTAAGAGATCTACTTAGCAAGAATGTCTTTTATTGTTAACCTAGTCCCCCTCTCATCCACGTGCACTTCTTATTCTTATTTGTTTATGAGGATCTGTGGCGCAACGCGGGCCGGAGCTGTTTGGTAACGGAACTAGTCACTACATTGTTTATATTCATGATTAGAAATTTACAAACAAAATAAGTACAGAATCAATAAAACACGAAATAATTTTAGTATACGGGTAAATTAAACATTGCAGAGAGACGTTCTCAACTAATGCGAGGAAGTGCTGTACAGAATAGGAGCATTTTTGGGTTTATTACTGATGTTAGTGAAGTAGCTAAATGATACTATTAACTCAACCAAAGCATCCACGGTAGGAGAAAAGTATTCCCATTCTATAGTTCTTTAACTGTGGCTAACTGCACGTTTGCTGTTTAACCCTCAGTCTGTGTTGTGAATCTTTTATGAAATTGTGGCGTGGTGTATTTGCCTAACCCAGACTCTTACTGCATCTTCTAAACAGGTGTTTGGACGGAAATACAAAGTAATGAATACAGGCTATTCCCACTGTTATGTATGTACTATTTATTGACATCGAAACAGCTTTACAAAATCAAAACATAACAATGGCCTGTTTAAAAATTAATATCTCTTTAGAGTACCAACTCCAAATTGCAATCTATGTGTTAATTAATGAAAAAACTTTCACTTATATCTTTGCTAATTAAAGTAAGTGCTGTTATGTGCATTAGCGCCCAAAATATAAAACAAAACAAAAAATGATCAGGTGGGCTTCAAGTTAAGATAATTTCACAAACCCTGAAGTTGGTCAAATTTTCATTCATCCACACACTAGAAGCAGGTTGATCACTCGCAGTATGCACAAATACGTCGTTTGTAGTTTAAAAGACCACTTCAGACTTCTTATCCGATGATCAATGATACAGGAAATACCTCTTCCGTTCCACTGTATCAACATTCTGGACCGAAGAAGAAGACTACATGTTATTGAGAATTACGCAATACAATGTCTTTCTAACATTCCTCTTAGGTTCCTCTGCTGACCATTTTTATCGACTGCACACATAAGAAGTGTTCTGTATTCTTCCTTCACTAACTCTTTCACACTCACCACTATTTGGTACATCCAGTTCAGATTCATCTTCGTGTTCAGTGTTGCGTTCAGGACGACTTTCGTTGGCTGTTTCAACATCACTATCTTCAATATCTTCCACCTCATGTGACAAGTGAGTGACAATAGCCTCAATGTTTGGACCCGAAACACCCGGTCTGTCCTTGTTAGCCATGCCGAGTGATATTTCTGTAAGTAATATAAAATATGAATTGTTCAAAATTACTGAGTTCTCAACGTAAACGTGGGATCGCGTCATACCCCCAGCAACTTATTCTACTTACCAAGTCACTTTAACAGCACCTCCCAACAATGACTATAAACGCTCATAACGAACTCAACGAAAGCCAATAGGAAGCAGAAGTGTGCAGTACGGAAAATTCAGGTGTCTTCGGGACTGAAATGTTAGAGGACTATATCTCGTAGCCCACAACATCGCTTCAGTGTTAAACACTTGTTGGAGAGAGTGGCACTATAGCAGAACACTGGCAACACAATAAGAATCAACATATAACATTTATTAAGGGTACGTTACAAAATGGTTCTTAACTTTGATACAGCTTGATGCTTGTGCATGTGTGGAGACAACCTCTCGTGGTATTTTATTTGCGTATTTCTTGCTTGCTGTGCAACAATCAGCCAATTTTTTTCAGTTCTGCTGGAAGCCTGTTGAAAGTGAAAACTGCTGAATAATTCACAACTTTCTGTACAATGCTTAAGGAAGTTTTGCTCGTGTTCTAGTGCACATAGTTTCTCCGTTTAGAGTTCGCTGAATAAATCTTCCAGTTCCTTCTGAATGAGTCAATATTATTAACAATAAATCCCACGAAGGAATATACGTACTGACAACACAGATATGCCTGACCGTCCTTTCCTGGGCTAGTAACGTGCTTACTGAATGCACACAGTTACCCATAAATACAAGATGTTTCAAAGTCGTTACCACAAACGTCTGGAGTGATAGCTCACGTCAGGGAACAATTTTCGATAACGACAAAATGTTCGCTGACGCACGCCGGCGATTCAAGGCGTCATTTTATTGAATTTGTTGGCCCTGGGGCGACGAACGTTTACTGAACTAGGTGTGTTGCACCTGCGTACTACCTATCCCAGTAAACTGACAGAGCGATTTTCAACAAGAACTCCTTAGGAATGAATGCCTCTAAGCGGATAAAGATGTTTTAGAAGCACGGCGTGCCGCCTTTCACACCGTGTGGATGACTGGCTTATGTTGTTGTTGTTGTGGTCTTCAGTCCTGAGACTGGTTTGATGCAGCTCTCCATACTACTCTATCCTGTGCAAGCTTTTTCATCTCCCAGTACCTACTGCAACCTACATCCTTCAAAATCTGCTTAGTGTATTCATCTCTTGGTCTCCCTCTACGTTTTTTACCCTCCACGCTGCCCTCCAATACTAAATTGGTGATCCCTTGATGTCTCAGAACATGTCCTACCAACCGATCCCTTCTTCTGGTCAAGTTGTGCCACAAACTTCTCTTCTCCCCAATCCTATTCAATACTTCCTCATTAGTTACGTGATCTACCCATCTAATGTTCAGCATTCTTCTGTAGCACCACATTTCGAAAGCTTGTATTCTCTTCTTGTCCAAACTATTTATCGTCCATGTTTCACTTCCATACATGGCTACACTCGATACAAATACTTTCATACAAATACTTTCAGAAATGACTTCCTGACACTTAAATCTATACTCGATGTTAACAAATTTCTCTTCTTCAGAAACGCTTTCCTTGCCATTGGCTTATAGGCAACACAGATAACACACAAACGTCATAGAGTGCCTAAATCGTTCCACGTCTAGGGAAAACAAACAATTTTAACTGACGCCTAACGTTGCCAGGAAGCTTCAGCAAATATTTTGTCTCGAAAAAATGTTGTCTCCGATCATTTATTCTATCATTGCTAGACGTTTACAGCAGAGACTCGTATAATACGAGATAATAGCGTTAGGTATTTTTTCTTTATATTTGACACAATCACTCTTTCATGATACAATCATAACCGGTTTCCACCTTCAAAGCCCATATTCAGAGGCTACAATTTTTTGTCATCAGTCTTCTGATTGGTTTGATGTGGCCCGCCACGAATCCCTCTCCTGTGCTAACCTCTTCATCACACAGTAGCACTTGCAACCTACGTCCTCAATTATTGCTATCCTCAATTATTGCTATCCAATCTCTCTCTCCAATTTTTGCCCTCTACAGCTTCCTCTAGTTCCATGGTATTTATTCCCTCACGTCTTAACAGATGTACTATCATCCTGTTCCTTCTTCTTATCAGTGCCTTCCACATATTCCTTTCCTCTCCGATTCTGGGCAGAACCTCCTTATTCTTACTTTATCAGTCCACCTAATTTTCAACACTCGACTGTAGCACCACTTCTCCAAAGCTTCGAGTCTCTTCTGTTCCGGTTTTCCCAGAGTCCATGTTTCACTACCCTACAATATGCTGTACTCCAGACGTACGCGAGGTGGCGCAGTGGTTAAACACTGGACTCGCATTCGGGAGGACGACGGTTCAATCCCGCGTCCAGCCATCCTGATTTAGGTTTTCCGTGATTTCCCTAATTCGCTCCAGGCAAATGCCGGGATGGTTCCTTTCAAAGGGTATGGCCGACTTCCTTCCCCGTCCTTCCCTAATCCGATGAGACCAATGACCTCGCTGTCTGGTCTTCTTCCCCAAAACAACCAACAACCAACCAATCCAGACGTACATTCTCAGAAATTTCTTCCTCAAAGTAAGGCAGATATTAGATATTAGTAGACTTCTCTTCGCAAGGAATGCCCTTTTTCCGTTGCTAGTCTGCTTTTGATGTCCTCCTTGCTCCATCCGTCATTGGTTATTTTATAGCCTAGGTAGCGGAATTCCTTAACTTCATGTACTGCTTCGTGACCATCAATCCTGTTGTTAAGTTTCTCGCCGTCCTTATTTCTACTACTTCTCATTACCTTCGTCTCTCTTGGATTTACTCTCAGTCCATACTCTGTACTCATTAGTCTGTTCACTCCGTTCAGCAGATCATGTAATTCTTATTCACTTTCACCAGCAATGTCATCAGCGAATCGTATCATTGATATCGGTTCACCTTGAATTTTAATTCCACTCCTGAACCTTTATGCTATTTCCATCATTGCCTCCTCGATGTACAGATTGAACAGTAGGGGCGAAAGGCTACATCCTTGTCTTACATCCTTTTTAATACAAGCACTTCGTGCTTGGCCGTCCACCCTTATTATTCTCTCTTTGCTGTTGTGCTTATTGTATATGACCTGTCTCTTCCTCTAGCTTACCCCTACATTTTTTTCAGAATTTCGAACATCTTGCACCGGTTTTTATTGTCGAAGTCTTTCTCCAGGTCGACAAATCCTATGAATGTGTCTTGATTTTTCTCTAGTCATGTTTCCATAATTAACCGAAACGTCAGAATTGCCTCTCTCGCGCCTTTACCTTTCCTAAAGCCAAACTGATCGTCGTCTAGCGCACCCTCAATTTTCTTTTCCATCCTTCTGTATATTATTCTTATAAGCAACTTTGATGCGTGAGCTGCTAGGCTGATTGTGCGATGATTTTCGCAATTGTCAGCTCTTGACGTCTTCGGAATTGTGTGGATAATGCTTTTTCGAAAGACAGATGGTATGTCGCCAGACTCAGACATTCTGCACACCAACGTGAATAGTTGTTTTGTTGCCACTTCCCACAATGATTTTAGAAATTCTGATGGAATGTTATCCATCCCTCCTGCCTTATTTGATCTTAAATCCTCCAAAGTTCTTTTAAATTCTGATTCTAATACTGGATCCCCTATCTCTTCTAAATCGACTCCTGTTTCATCACATCAGACAAATCGTCCCCCTCATAGACGCTTTCAATGTATGCTTTCCACCAATCTGCTCTCTCCTCTTCATTTAGCTGTAGAATTCCCTTGCTTTTAATGTTACCAAAGATTGTTTTGACTTTCCTGTATGCTGAGTCTGTTCTTCCGACAATCATTTCTTTTTCGATGTCTTCACATTTTGCTTGCAGCCATTCGTCTTTGCTTCCCTGCGCTTCCTATTTCTTTCATTCCAGAGCGACTTGTGTTTCTGTATTTCTGAGTTTCCCGGAACATTTTTGTACTTCCTCCTTTCATCGATCAATTGAAGTATTTCTTCTGTTACCCATGGTTTCTTTGCAGTTACCTTCCTTGTACCTACGTTTTCTTTCCCAACTTCTGTGATGGCCCTTTTTTGAGATGTCCATTTCTCTTCAACTGTGCTGGCTATTGAGCTATTCCTTATTGCTGTATTTATAGCCGTAGAGAACTTCAACCGTATCTCGTCACTCCTTAGTACTTCTGTATCCCACTTCTTTGCGTATTGATTCTCCCTGCCTAATGTCTTAAACTTCAGCCTACTCTTCATCACTACTATGTTGTGATCTGAGTCTATATCTGCTCCTGGGTACGCCTGACAATCCAGTATCTGATTTCGGAATCTCTGTCTGACCATGATGTAATCTAACTGAAATCTTCCAATATCAACCGGCGTTTCCCAAGTATACCTTCTCCTCTTGTGATTCTTGAACAGAATATTCACTATTACTAGCTGAAACTTGTTACAGAACTCAATTAGTCTTTCTCCTCTCTCATTCTTTGTCCCAAGCCCACATTCTCCTGTAACTTTACCATCTACTCCCTCCCTTACAACTGCATTCCTGTCCCCCATAACTATTAGATTTTCATTTTCCTTTACGTACTGTATTACCCTTTCAACATCCTCATACACTTGCTCTACCTCTTCATCTTCAGCTTGCTATTTCGGTATGTATACCTGAACTACCGTTTTCGGTGTAGGTTTTACGTCGATTATAGTAAGAACAACCCTGTCACTGAACTGTCCGCAGTAACATACTCTCTGCCCTACCTTCCTACTCATACCTATACTATTTTCTGCTGCTGTAGATATTACCCTATGCTCATCTGACCAGAAATCCTTGACTTCTTTCCACTTCACTTCACAGACCTATGCTATATCTAGATTGAGCCTTTGCATTTCCCTTTTCAGATTTTCTAGTTTCCCTACCACGTTCAAGCTTCTGACATTCCACGCCCCGACTCGTAGAACGTTATTCTTCCGTTGATTATTCAAACTTTTACTGATGGTAACTTCCCCTTTGGGAGTCCCGGAGATCCGAATGGGGGACTATTTCGGAATCTTTTGCCAATGGAGAGATCACCATGACAATTCTTCAATTTCAGGCCACATGTCCTGTGGATACACGTTACGTGTCTTTAATGCAGTGGTTTCCATTGCCTTCTGCATTCTCATGCCGTTGATCATTGCTGATTCTTCCGCCTTTAGGGGCAGTTTCCCACTCCCAGGATAAGAGAGTGCCCTGAATCTGTGTCCGCTCCTCCGCCCTCTTCGAGCAGGCCGTTGGCAGAATGAGGGTGACTTCTTATGCCGGAAGTCTTCGGCCGCCAATGCTGATTATTAATCAAAATTTCAGCAGCGGCAGGATTAGAACCCGGGACTGAAGACGTTTTGATAATGAATCAAAGACGCTACCTCTACACCACGGTTACGAAAGAATAGAAGGCTACAACAGAGAACATAAAAACTTAAATCAGGAGCTGAAACAAGCGCAACTAATTTCACAAGGTCAATTTATGAGTTTAAAATGCTATTAACATTCGTGTGTTTCATACCTAAGGGCAGAATTTGATGTACAAGTGTTCACGCGTTGTGAACAAAGCTTAAAATCAGTATTCAGGGAATTATATTTATACAACTAAGTGTACCTTTATTTCCGTACTTGTAGCGCTAGATGCGTGCGTCCTGTATAAGACATCTTTAATCGTTAAAACCATAAAATGTTACATTTTTTACAGTAATATTTCTATCAGATATACAACAAATATGAAAGTAAAACAGCATTAGAAAAAAAGTGAGCTCTTTAAAATGAAAGAGACAGAGAATCAATCCTAATGGCTTACTTTTCGGTGCCCGGTACTTAACGTTGCTAGGTTTTTACGCCACTGCACATAAGCTTAGGAGCAACGGCATGGTATAAATGGCCAGGGCAGTTCCTTGTGGTAGCTCGCTGGCACTTTCCTTCCGCCTGGGAGATGTTTACGTTTGCTGGGTAGATTTTAGCATGTGTCTGTGCTGTCTAACATCCACCCAGATAATGTAAACACCTCGCAGCCGGAAGAACAGTGCCAGCGAGCTGCAAGAAGGAATTGCCCTGGCCGTCCACTTCGTGTCGTCTCTCTTAAGCTTATGTACAGTGACGTAAACATCCAGCAACCTGAAGCACCGGGCACCGAAAAATATACCGTAAGGATTCCTACTCTGTCTCTACTGCTCTAAAGACCTCACTTTGTTCTGAACACGTTTTACTATTTTAACAACCTGTGTTTAGTGTCATATTTAATGAGGAACTGATTGAAATATTATTGTAATAATTATCGTATTTTGTGGTATTTACGACTGGAAAAGCGCGCATTTAGAACAAAGAATAGCGAAGGAGAAGCAGACATCGTTCTATGTATATTTTGTGTTTAGCTAAGAACATATGAAACTTTGTTCATTAAATGCCGCCCAAGGATACGAACGATATTCGTGTTAGTAGCACTTTACTAAGGTCACATGCAGACCTAGTGGAAATAATTGCACTTGTCTCAGGTCGTAATTTAAGCTTTTCTGTTCTCTATTGTAGGACGGCCTTTGAAGACCGAAACCGGTTTTTATTGCATCATAAAAAGTGATTCTATCAAAAATAAAACTAATACATTACAATAAGTCAATCACCGTCTTCACGAATGGATTGTCGTTTTTCTTTTTTAAAGAGTATAGGGTGAGGATAAGCAAAGTAAACAAGCCTCTGCGTTTCAGTTACATACAGTTACGGTCATTCTTATAGTGAATATACCAGTGTCCACTTTCTACGCTAGATCGTGAACGTTATACCTCCCAGAAAGCCTTCTATCTAATCTGGTAAGATGTTTTAATCGGATCCACAAGATACTTCCATAAAATGAAGAACCAAAGAGCGCCTGGTAGTAGTATGAACATACTATCCAGTGTAAAAACTGCCATTAGAATTTCAATTTCATATTGTTATTAATCAGAATAGTATGCGATATACACATTATTAGTAGTTAAGGATGCATTTATGTAAATTATGTAAGTTCGTTGTAATAAATTAATTGATAACAAGATTTATGCTACCATATATGGATTATACAGATTAAACAGCGAACAAATTAACCACTTCTGTTAAAAATACGAGGCCAATTCGGAAAGTAAGGTCCGATCGGTCGCGAAATGGAAACCACAGTGAAAACCAGAAATGTTTCATTTGCAACAGTTTGCTACACCTTCCAGCTACTTCTCTACAGAGCCCCCACTCCGACTTAGATACTTGTGATAGCGTTGTACCAACTATCCATTACCTTCGTCATAGAAGGCAGCCGCCAGTGCTTTTCGCCACTTTTTACGCTGGTCTGTAGCTCGTTGTCTGTGCCAAACTATTGTCTTCATAGTAAGTGGTTCAAGTGAGCAGAGATGAACATCAGAGGGAACCAAGTCCCGACTAAATTGTGATTGAGCAAAAACTTCACATCGAAAATTCTGAAAGGGAATTCACAATGCCGCTGCAAAGTGCGCCCGAGAATTGTCATGAAGAAGGAAATGCCTGGGGTTGCATGAATTCAGGCGAAACCTCGCTGCGGACTCTCATACACGGCGGGAGGCATTATTTTCTAGGCAGCTGTACGTGCTCACTGTGCGCTCAGAACTGAGAAGACGTGAAACGGGCGAAGGGCACACTAGAGCCACTTGTAAACATACCTGTGCAGAGCTTCATCGGATTTTCACTGTGGTTTCCATTTCCCGCCCGATCGGACCTCACTTTCCGAATAGTGCTCGTATTTTTACTTCGTTCGCCTCTCCCATTGGTCAATCCCACTAACATTCCACAGTCATTTAAACTGCGGTGTCACCGCAAGGCACCACACATGCTACGTTGTAGGCTTCAAATCGGCCGCGGTCCGTCAGTAGACATCGGACCCGCGAGTCGCCACTGTCGACGCTAGCAGACCGAGCGCCGCCACTCGGCTGGTCTTACGAGACAAGCTAGCGCACTGACCAGTTCTACAGCCGTCTTTAATAGGAATGGTTCACTCATTATAGCTTCAGAGATCTAATTTGCAGAGACGCTAGTTAGCATAGCCTTCAGCTAAGTCAGTAGCTACGACCTAACCAGGCGCCACATACAGTTTATGCATTGGACAATTGATCTACGAGGGTCACTCCAAAAGAAATGCACACTATTTTTGTAAAACTACAGTTTTCATTCTGCATGTGTGAAAGTTTTACAGTGTGTAGAGACATCCTTCCCGCTTGTTTTTAAACTTAGTTCAACCAATTCCCGTGAGTGGCGCCGTCACAGCATGTCTTCAAGATGGCTGCTACACCTGACGTTCGTCAGAAGCAACGTGCTGTCATAGAATTCCTGTGCTGTGAAAACGAGACAGTGGTAAATATCCACAAGTGGTTGAAAAAGGTGGATGGAGATGCTGCTGTCGATCGCAGTACAGTTAGTCGGTGGGCAATCAGGGTACGTGATGAAAGCGGGCACGGCAATATTGAGGATTGTCCTTGCAGTGCCAGGCCTCGTACTGGACACACTCCAGAGAGCTTGTGGACATCATGCCGAGTGGAACCACCATAAATTCTGATGCATATGTGACGACACTGAAGAAACTTCAAGCTCGACTGAGTCGTGTTCGACCACATCGGCAAAAGCAGGATGTTTTGCTGTTGCACAATGCGCGGCCATATGTCAGTCAAAAAACCATGGAATCGTTCACAAAACTCGAATGGACAACACTGAAACACCCCCCCCCCCCCCCTACAATCCTGACCTGGCTCCATGTGACTATCATCTCTTTGTGAAACTGAAAGACTCTCTTCGTGGAACAAGGTTTGAAGATGATGACTCCCTTGTGCACGCTGCTAAACAGTAGCTCCAACAGGTTGGTCCAGAATTTTACCGTGCGGGTATACAGGCGTTGGTTCCAAGATGGCGTAAGGCAGTTGAGAAGGATGGAAATTATGTGGAGAAACGAAAATATTGTTCCTAAAGGATGTATCTACACACTGTAAAACTTTCTAACATGTAGAACAAAAGATGGATTTCAAAAATAGTGTGCATTTCTTTTGGAGTGAACCTCGTATATGTGTTGACCAATCAGAATTGTAAAGAAGTTTTCGCCGTGCAGTCTATAACTGCACTTGTAAATATTATTGTACAAAGTCAAGATCGACGTTCACCGCTGATGCTAAGTATTTAATTGTATTCCTGTCTACTAACTTTCTAATCACCTAAGATGTTCCAGATACATACCGTCCAGTAAAGTTCATTGATCCTCACGTCAGCCTACGTGATTAACTCGTGCAATTAATGGCAACACCTCGTGATCAGACTAAGAGTCAAATTGCGTGACTCAGCCGGGTCACCCTTTTTCCATGTGGCCCATTGTTCCGCCTCATACATAACATAAAGCACGCCTTTTTTCGTGGAAATAACTAACTTATAGCTCAAAAAGAGATTTCACTCGAACCAGCTGCTCAGACAGGAGACACTATTTGGTATTATGATTGCAAATTTGACTTGCCGCCTTCAGTTTTCAGAATAAAGCCGTGGCGTTTCCTTTACTGTAGAGATACACTTCTTTCCGCCTATTGTACTGCTATGCAAAGTGTATTTCTGACAAGAGACTGGCGTGAAAGATTACCGCGGAATCCCGCAGAGGGCGCTCAGAGCTCTGCGAGCGCCGGAGGAGTGTGGCTGTCAGAAGTTGTTGCACTGAGAAATATCCGCGCCGCCCGGCCGCTGGGGAGGCGGGAGGCCGTTGATTGTATTAAGAGTTACAGGGGAAGCCGTTTCACGCGTCACAACTGCCTCCGAGGAACAACGACCGGTGCGCGGCTGCCGGCGCGAAAGAAGAGTGAAAGAGGAGGAGGCGAGAAGGAGACGTAGCGTGGCGCCACTTCCAGCAAACGTCGCCGGATCCCCCTGCAGTGCTTCCTGGAGGATCGTCAAGTGCAGGGGGAGAACCAGCTCGGTGCTACGACTAAAATCTGACACAGCTACTGAAGACCTACAGCGGCTGGACACAATACGTGCAGGAAGAGTGCCTCCGGGAAACCCGTGTACCCCCAGACCAAAACAGTGAACTGTGCATTGTATACTAAAGTATCTACAAATAAAAACTACGGATATGGCTGTGATGTGCTGGTGAAAAAAGTGGAATGAGTGAGGAAAGTTAAGATCACATTTTGTTATCCCGAATGAGACAAACGATTTGTGAGTTGCCGCAAAGAATATGACGAAGACTGGTATGGAGAAATGTGTGGCTCAGATTAGATATTTGGCCCACTATTGTCACAGAGGTTGAGGCAGGGATTGAGTAACTTTAAAGGGCAGCAGTAGCTTGACTGTATAATATATATAAACTGCTAGTGATTTTACAGCCTAATTTATCAGACATTGGCTAATCATAGCCAATAACACACTGAAGCGCCAAAGAAACTGGTATAGGCATACGTATTCACATACAGAGATATGTAAACGGGCAGAATACTGTCGTGCGGTCGGCAACGCCTATACAGGGTGAGTCACTAACTATTGACACCAAGAACAGCTCCGAAAATATCACAGGAGCTGAAAAGTTTGTGGGACAGAAGTTGCATTGGACAACGTGGCCCCTAATATGACGTTGGTTTTTTGTTGCTAGGAGGGGTCGCTTCAGAGATATGGTCGACTTCGGTTTTTCAGATGGGAGGCTATAGTTTGGTACTTTTTTTTTTATAACAGCTATCGGGACAAATCCAATGATGTGTAACAGCAAGGTCTTTGAAGGCCAACGAAGGCCACAAAGGTGGCATGAACGTCCATTTACAGAAGGTGTTCGAATAACATATGGAATAATTACTGTAGAGGTTTGCAATAATATTTTTAGTTCAAGTGTTTGTAGTTAAGTGATTTTTTTATTGTGTCTTAGCAAAAGTGATCACCTTTGATCATTTTCTACTGTTGTAATAGTTTCTGGAGCCTTATGCTACTTGTTGAGCCAGATTTACAATACCGGCACTAATGTGTGTGAGTACCAATTTCAGAAAACTTGTGTACTGTAATAGGTAAATGACTGCAACTACTGAAACTATAACAGATCCAAGGACCACATGTTCCATTTGTGCTCGACGTAACATAATGAAGTTAATACTTCTTAAGAAACAATTAATAATCGGAACAGACAGTAGGACAACCTGAAAACCATTTCAGTGATCGCACTTCACAATAATTAAGCTGATAAAAGAACGTTATGTTCCAGTTGACAGTGTGCCACCTTCAGTAATCCGATGGATGTAATGACGAGTAAGTTTCCTTTTTTAATGTGCAGATTACTTTCAGTGTTGTTCATGCCAAACCACTGGTAAACTGCTTACTCGAGTTTGCTACTGACTCGTTATCTATAAGCAAAAATAGTATTTCAATATCAAGTATGTAAATATCAATGGTTAACTTTCTTAATAAACAGTGCGAGTACTTGATGCAAATTTGCCTAATTAGGCTGGCCACCGTTTCCTTTTAGTAATTGTAGATTACTTCAGGACTAATAGAACGTCGGTTTGATTCCCGTTTCTTTCGCTACTTCTCCCCTTGAATAGAAATCCTTCGAAAAGCTGTCCATTACACACTCTGATGGTCAAATTGACAGGAGTGACATGACCAGCGAATTACTAATGTAGCAAGAGCCGGTAGAGTTATAACCCTTCAGACACTTATGTATTGTGGGCAGTTGAACATTTACGTACAGTAAATATTTGCACGTGAGTTTCTTTGGGTTGGGGTTGGGTTGTTTGGGGGAAGACACTGAACAGGGGGTTATCGGTTTCATCGGATTGGGGAACAACGACTGTGCCCTCGCAGAGGTACCATCCCGGCATTTGCCTGGAGCGATTTAGGGAAATCACGGAAAACCTAAATCATGATGGCCGGACGCGGGACTGAACCAGTGTGCTAGCCACTGCGCCACCTCGCCGTGTTGAGTTTCTTTTATAGGTCACATATGTACTGAATTTGTTTTATGACGGTAATAAGAACTTCGTGATGCATGGAGGAGCAAGTAATACGTTTTCCGACACTTCTAAAAAAAACATACGCTCTCAGAATTTCAACAATAGTGTTCTCGGTGAAATAACATGCCTCTCTTGTAGCGTCTACCGGTGGGGCTTGTTGAGATTCTCCGTAAAGCTTTTGTGCTTAGTAAACGATCAGTAGCCCCCTCCCCCCTTTTCACACTCTATTCCTAAAAGAAAAGTACTTCCAAGATACAACAGCTTCAAAAGCCCAATTACTTTACAGATGAGTTAATGTGGTAAACGGGAACCTTTGGGACAAGTGTGCCAGCACTCATGTTCCCATGCAACCACTATCGGGTCGCTGTCGAATCTGAATGACCCACCAATTTATTGCGTGACTCGACCAGCCAAATGGAGACCCACCATGAGGAGCGTTCCAAACTCTGTGAGGTGCTGACAACGCTGTCTCAGAGCGTCACCGTATCATTCACAGTGATCGCTCACTGTTCACGCCCCTTGTACACCCTACTGAACCTGGTGATAACACTAAACACGGGAAGCATTAATGCACTCTGGTGGCCGAGAATTGCAGCTCTAATCACTTACGCACAAGCCGATGATGTTACATTGTCATCAGACCATGTATTCTGTGGGCTTCAGTATTTCTGTATACGGGGTGGTCCATTGATAATGACCGGGCCAAGTATCTCACGAAGTAAGCATCAAACGAAAAAACTACAAAGAACGAAACTCGTCTAGCTTGAAGGGGGAAACCAGATGGGTCTGTGGTTGGCCAGCTAGATGGCGCTGTCATAGACCATACGGATAACAACCGCGTTTTTTTAAAAATAGGAACCCCCATTTTTTATTATATATTCGCGTAGTACGTAAAGAAATATGAATGTTTTAGTTGGACTACTTTTTCGCTTTGTGATAGATGGCGGTGTAATAGTCACAAACGTATAAGTACGTGGTATCACGTAACATTCCGCCAGTGCGGAGGGTATTTGCTTCGTGATACATTACATGTGTTAAAATTGACCGTTTACCATTTGCGGATAAGATCAATATCGTGTATCAACACGATATCGACCACACATCAGTATGGCTATTGTGATCAAAATGTCCAACGGGCGTGTGCTATGTATGCTGCTCGGTATCCTGGACGACATCATCCAAGTGTCCGGACCGTTCGCCGGATAGTTACATTATTTAAGGAAACAGGAAGTGTTCGGCCACGTGTGAAACGTCAACCACGACCTGCAACAAATGATGATGCCCAAGTAGGTGTTTTAGCTGCTGTCGCGGCTAATCCGCACATCAGTAGCAGACAAATTGCGCGAGAATTGGGAATCTCAAAAACGTCGGTGCTGAGAATGCTACATCAACATCGATTGTACCCGTACCATATTTCTATGCAACAAGGAATTGCATGGCGACGACTTTGAACGTCGTTTACAGTTCTGCAACTGGGTACAAGAGAAATTACGGGACGATGGCAGATTTATTGCACAGGTTCTATTTAGCGACGAAGTGTCATTCACCAACAGCGGTAACGTAAACCGGAATAATATGCACTATTGGGCAACGGAAAATCCACGATGGCTGCGACAAGTGGAACATCAGCGACCTTGGCGGGTTATTGTATGGTGCGGCATTGTGGGAGGAAGGATAATTGGTCCCCATTTTATCGATGGCAATCTAAATGGTGCAAAGTATGCTGATTTCCTACTTAATGTTCTACCGACGTTACTACAAGTTGTTTCACTGCACAACAGAATGGCGATGTACTTCCGGCATTATGGATATCCGGCATATAGCTCGCGTACGGTTGAAGCGCTATTGAATAGCATATTTCATGACAGGTGGATTGGTCGTCGAAGCACTATACCATGGCCCGCACGTTCACCGGATCTGACGTCCCCGGATTTCTTTCTGTGGGGAAAGTTGAAGGATATTTGCTATCGTGATACACCGACAACGCATGACAACATGCGTCAGCGCATTGTCAATGCATGTGCGAAGATTACGGAATGCGAACTACTCGCTGTTGAGAGGAATGTCGTTACACGTATTGCCAAATGCATTGAGGTTGACGGACATCATTTTGAGCATTTATTGCATTAATGTGGTATTTACAGGTAATCACGCTGTAACTGCATGCATTATCAGAAATGATAAGTTCACAAAGGTACATGTATTACGTTGGAACAACTGAAATAAAATGTTCAAACGTACCTACGTTCTGTATTTTAATTTAAAAAACCTACCTGCTAGCAACTAATTGTCTAAAATTGTGAGCCCTATGTTTGTGACTATTACAGCGGCATCTATCACAAAGCGAAAAAAGTGGTCCAAATAAAACATTCATATTTCTTTACGTACTACACGAATATGTAATAAAAAATGGGGGTTCCTATTTTAATAAACGCATTTGATATCCCGTTGCCCTAAGGCAGCGCCATCTAGCGGGCCAACTATAGCGCCATCTGGTTTCCTCCTTCAAGCTAGACAAGTTTCGTTCTTTGTAGTTTTTTTGTTTGACGCTTATTTCGTGAGATATTTGGCCCGGTCACTATCAATGGACCACCCTTTATAGCTGACAATGTTAATATTTCATTGCTTGATAACCCATATTTCCATATCATTCTTCCGACATTTTCTCTTTCTGAATTGTTCAAAAACCGCAGCACTCTTAATTGGCTTGTGGAAACCAGCCTTAACATAAATCAATGACTCGATTAATCCCATATACAGTTTGAAGAAATAACGTGTGGTGTCACCGCCAGACACCACACTTGCTAGGTGGTAGCTTTAAATCGGCCGCGGTCCATTAGTACATGTCGGACCCGCGTGTCGCCACTGTCAGTGATCGCAGACCGAGCGCCACCACACGGCAGGTCTCGAGAGACTTACTAGCACTCGCCCCAGTTGTACGGACGACTTAGCTAGGGATGCAACTCTGACGAAGCCTTTCTCAATTGCAGAGAATATAGTTAGAATAGCGTTCAGCTAAGTCAATGGCTACGACCTAGCAAGGCGCCATTAACAGTTTATAGTCTTGCACGTACCGTCCAGAACGATGTATTCAAATGATGGATTAAAGTTAAGTATTCCAGAAGCTACGTACTTTTCTTTATAGCATTCATTACGTATCCTGTTTCCGACCTCACGCCATCCTGCGTGAGCTTATAGCGTGCATTTCGGCCTTCTCTAGCAATATAACATAACGCCTCACTTGGAGATCGGCACGCAGTTCCTCATACAGATACGAGACAAAAGTTTGTCTAGCAGAATCAGATTGCGTGCATTTTGCAAACACACGTATGAAAACGAGGATATGGCAACACTGTCACATCGTGCAGTGCTTCGGAATGTACAGAGGAAAGTGTTTCACACCTCACACCGCAGTACCATACCTGCCGTCGTAGCTCACTGACTAGACTGCTGGGGTATCAAACCCATAGCCATTTCGGAGCTGTGGTTCGAATATTCGGCAGAATTCTTTTTATCTTTTAGACGTCCGCTCCCTAGTTCTCGTCGTTTATAGCCAGGATATCATTTTTTTCACGTGACAATAGCCTATCATTTGATATTAGAAGCCGTTAAACTGCGAGCTTGTGTCTACTAACCATGCAGTGCACAATCATAACTGTTCCTGTGAAGTTGATTTAGCGCGGCTTCCCGATGGAGTACGCTAAAAATGAATACATCGATATGCTTTTGTTGCTGGGTGCATCCAACAACGAAGCTGCTGCTGCCTGCTCGTGTGTATGCTGTACGGTGCCCTCAAAGGCGTCATTCCGATAAGAGAGTTTTCTGTCGCCTGGAGCAACACCTTCGGGAAACCGGTAATATTTGTCCACAAGCAGTGGAAAGAAATAATCCAAGGACTAGACGTACTCCACAAACAGACGACGCGATTCTTCAAACTGTTCGCGAATCATCTCGGCGAAGAGCCCGTGATATTGCAAAACAGCCCCAGATATCTCAAAGGCTGGTTGTTGAAGCATTAACAATGAAGATCTTCCTCCATGTCATTACACTTTCATTCAGTACCAGCTGCCAGAAGAACTCACTCGACGAGTATAGTTTCGTGAATGACATTTGCGCCTAATGGAAGATCACGAACATTTTGTAAATAACGCGATATGGACTGACGAAGGTAGTTTCACTCGTGGAGGTATTTTCCACCTCCTCAAACGCCATTGTTGGTCGGAACACAACCCGGGAACGTGTCTCTCAGGGATGCCTTGGCATGAAACCTGTGGGCTGGAATCTTGGGAGGAATGCTTTTGGGACCTTACCTATTTCCGGACAAGTTGAATGCGTTCCGGTATCGTAGGCTTCTTTGAAATACTTTGCCTGACTCGTTAGAAAACGCTCCACTTGCTGTTCGGCGAGTCCTATGATTTTAACATGTTGGATTCAATGTGTATAGCTGTTTTAAAGCAGCGTTTTCAGGGCAAAGAATTGGTCTTGGAGATTCAATATTCTGCCCTACATGTTCCCGGACCTTAATCCACTAGATTTTTATTTGCTGGGACACTTGAAGGAACACGTGTATAGTAGTCCGCCCATGGATGTACACGACCTAATAGCTCAAGTGCGCGCGTCATCGGCTGTGATGGATGAAAGTGTGTTGTGTAAGGTCCAGCGAATGGCGAATTGTTTGCAAATGCAAGGTGGTCGCTTTCAACACCTTCTCTAAAGTGAACGTTGCTCGTATGTGTACGGACTGGCTGTATGAAGATTAACCTGAACGTCAGACGAACGTAATTGTATTTTTGTGCATAGCAAAATGCGCACTCTAGCTTAGCCTACCTGTTTTCTGTACCTCAGTGGATAGAAAGTACCATATCTGCTATTATTTTCTATTGGCTTTATTTGTGTCTTGCACGAAACAAAGTTGGGTTGTTTACGTCTGTGAGAAGTTCATGTTACGGCTTAATGTTTAAATAAAGGTAACGGTAACAGAAAGAAATACACAAGATACCGCACTGGCAGTGTAAAATGAACACAATTTGATGCCTTAACTTAAAAAAAAACTAGAAAATCGGAGAGCGTGCATATCCGTTCCCCACGGCATTATCTCGTCTCACTGACCTAATTGTACAGCTCCGCCAAAGAGCCAAATCCATGCTACCTGCTCTTGGCCACGCTGGACGCAGTTACAGCTTTGCCAGAGTCTCGTTTTTTAAAACGTATTTCTGTTATGCATATTGGCGGAACTAAGTTTTGCTACATACACTTTTGTCTTAAACTGGGATGAGGAATCGCATGCCGACGGCCAACTGCGGCATTTTTTCTTCGCCCTGTATAGTCACTACTCCCGCAGAAACTAGCTATACCCGAACTTGAAGCATCAGTGTCACTTTACAATCTAAAAATAATTTTCGGCACGGGAGGTGTTTAAAGAGGTGTTTGAGCCTAGTGTCAGGACTTGCACACATTACAAACTTCCCTTAATGTTAGGAAGCTAATGTACTGGCTGAGTCTACAATAATGTTACAAACTCAGGAATGATGGAAAATTTGAGATAAGGAACCCTGACTCGGAAACGACTGAATCGAACGTTATAAGCGAGTATCGTTCCGATACATCTTGCAGTGGTATACATGTTCCGGTATTGTTGTTGCTAAAACTTTCAGAAGTGGTGGTATGGACCAAAACAAAACAAAAAGACTCTAGTAAACATGGGCTTTTAAAATGCTTGTCATCAGAGCTATGAGCACTTACACTGAAGCGCCAACGAAAGTTGTATAGGCATCCGAATTCAAATACAAGGATATGTCAACAGGCATAATACGACGGCCACGCCTGTATAAGACAACAAGAGTTTGGTGCAGCTGTTAGAGCGGTTACTGCTGCTACAATGGCAGGTTACCAAGATTTAAGTGAGTCTGAACGTGGTGTTACAGACAGTGCACCAAGGTTAGTTATAGCTTCTCCGAGGTAGCGACGAAAAGGGGACTTTCCCGTACGACCATTTCACGAGTGTACTCTGAATACTAGTGAACCGGTAAAATATCAGATCTCCGACATCGCTGCGGCCGGAAAAAGATCCTGCAAGAACGGGACCAACGACGACTGAGACAATCGTTCAACGTGACAAAAGTGCAGCCCTTCCATAAATTGCTGTATAGTTCAATGCTGGTACATTAACAAGAATGAGCGTGCGAACCATTCAACGAAACATCATCACCTAGCCCACTCGACTACTCATGATGACTGCACGACATATCGCCTGGGCCCGTCAACACCGTCTTGGACTGTTGATAACTGGAAACATGGTCGGACGAGTCGCGTTTCAAATTGTATCGAGTGGATGGACGTGTACGAGTATGGAGACAACCTCATGAATCTATGGACCCTGCATGTCATCAGGGGACTATTCAAGCTAGTGGAGGCTCTGTAAAGGTGTGGGGCGTGTGCATTTGGAATGTTATGGAAGCCCTGATACTTCCAGAAATGACTCTGACAGGTGACGCGTACATAAGAATCTTGTCTGATCACCTGCATCCATTCATGTCCATTGTGCATTCCGACGGACTTGGCCAATTCCAACAGGACAATGCGACGCCCCACACACCCATAAATGCTACAGAGCGGATCCATGAACACTCTGCCGAGTTTAAACACTTCCGCTAGCCACCAAACTCACAAGACAAGAACATTATTGAGCAGATCTGAGATGTCTTGCAAATTGCTATTCAGAAGAGGTCTCAACCCCCTTGTACTCTTGCGGATTTATGGACAGCCCTGCAGGATTTACTGTGTCAGTTCCCTCGAGCACTACTTCAGACATTGGTCGAGTCCATGCCACGTCGTGTTGAGGAACTTCTGCGTGCTCACGGGGGCCCTACACCATATTAGGGAAGTGTACAATTTTGTTTGGCTCTTCAGTGCATTTAATGTTCAAATGTTCAAATGTGTGTGAAATCTTATGGGACTTAACTGCTAAGGTCAACAGTCCCTAAGCTTACACACTACTTAACCTAAATTATCCTAAGGACAATCACACACACCCACGCCCGAGGGAGGACTCGAACCTCCGCCGGGACCAGCCGCACAGTCCACGACTGCAGCGCCTTAGACCGCTCGGCTAAGTGCATTTAATCTTCGATAGGTTAAAACACATCTCTTCTTTTGCAATCTATTTGGTTTACACATTTTTGAAGGAGTTAATATGGACCAAAACAAGAAAAAAAAATGTCCAGGTAAATAGAGGTTCCATGCAGGCCTTAAGAGCTTTGGGCACTTATTCGTCTTGGCTACTGTGGAACACATCCCCTCTTACTGAACAGGTGCCCATAGGTACGCATTTTAGAATCCTAATTTAATGGAATTTTTCTCTTTTTTAGATCCGTACTACCACCTCTGTCATATATCTGCCCTACATTCGTAGAGATAACAGTACTGGTACATTTATTCCAATGTTAGAAGTGTCAACAAGATTTTAGCTTGTCGCTTCTCTCGTTTCTGGACTGGGGCCCCTGCCGCAGCCTGATGCATTTACCATCTCCATTATCCCTGAAAGTTTGTAACGTAGTCACACGTCTTCCGCGGGTTACCCAGAGGCAGTGCTGTTCTGCGGGTGGCCTGCTCGGCTTTGCAGGAGGCTAAGTTGGCAAGGCGGGCAGCGAGCGCCGTGCGCTAAGCGGCCGTCTGAGTGGGTGCAAGGCTGCTGCAGGGCTGTTTTTGCTGCACGGATTACACCGTCCGCGGGGGGGAATTAGCGCCACTCTCCCCCGCTTCCCACTTGCCTCCACCGTCAACCCCTTTGGCACCTGTGCTAACCTCCCTCCCATGCTGCGCTGTCCTCCTCCCGACCTCTTACTCCGCCATCAGCCACTGCGGAGGACAACGAGCGAAAACAAAGGGCGGCCCGTTTGAGGCCTGGAGGCTCACTCTTTGTAAGCGGAGAGCTGCCGTCCGGGGAACTCTGCGAGTCGGCCGTGTTTAGGATAACGAGCCAATTATTCCGATGCGGGACGCAAGCTCTCGTCAGACATTGCTGATTACGTTAAGGGCATAGCCCCCTTGTGGCGCCCCTGCGGAAAGCTAAAGTAAGTGGGTGAAAGATCGGAATGTCTTGCAGAAATATCAGAGAGGGCTTACAAAAATGTGCCTACAATCCCGAGTGACATTATTATCCAGAGTGAACGCAGTCCGCAGCGCAGACAGTGGCAAGGAGTGCCGGATGTGTTTACGTGTGGTGCTGGTAGGTCACTTTGTCCGCGTTATTCAATCTTCACATAGAGCAAGCAGTGCAGAACACCAAGGAGAAATCTAGAAATATAATTCTAGTAGAAGAAATGAAAAGTAACAAGATTGGCAGATTACATTTTAATTCTGTCAGTAAGTTCAAAGGATGTGTAAGATCAGTTGAATGGAATGAAATCCGGAGTACTCTTCCTCACTATGGCAGGGAATTAATTACATTTCTAGCTTCAAAAGAGCGCTAATACCATATTCATTAAAACAACAATAAATTCTGCCTTTGTTCTGGACGCACCCTCTACCGCATGACAACTAGGAATCATTCTTAGACACCAGGCCTTCCTAAATTCCCAAAGTGACTAAGTTGTGCAGTTATCTTAATTTCTACGATTAGCAAAAGAATAGATTGCTACTCACCGTAAAAATGACAGGTTGAGTTACAGACAGGCGCAACGAAAGAACGTTTACACACGGAGATCGGAGATTTCAGCAAAGCCTTCTTCAGAAAATAAAGGAAAAGACACACACACACATACACACACACACAGACACATTCACCAAGCAGTCACATCTCACACACACACACACACACACACACACACACCCGCGCGCGCGACCGCTCTCTCCGGCGACTCTTATTGCTTGATTTAGCATTGATTTCTCTCCCTCGGAACTCTCGGTATCATATAATATCACTTTTAACACCCATAAATACATTTTCTATCTTCTTCTGTTTATTATTATTATTACTTTTATTGTTAGCAATTCAAGAACTATCGCTAATATGGCCCACCCGGTTGGCCGTGCGGTCTAACGCACGGCTTTGCGGGCGGGTAGGAGCGCCTGGTCCCCGGCACGAATCCGCCTGGCGGATTTGTGTCGAGGTCCGGTGAACCGGCCAGTCTGTGGATGGTTTTTAGGTGGTTTTCCATCTGCCTCGGCGAATGCGGGGTGGTTCCCCTTATTCCGCCTCAGTTATATGTCGGCGATTGCTGCGCAGACAAGTTCTCCACGTATGCGTACACCACCATTACTCTACCACGCAAACATAGGGGTTACACTCGTCTGGTGTGAGACGTTCCCCGAGGGGTCCACCGGGGACCAAACCGCACTATAACCCTGGGCTCGGTGTGGAGCGACGGAGGGGTGAAGTGGACTGCGGTAGTCATCATGGGGTTGTGGACCACTGCGGCTGCAGCGGGGACGGAGCCAATCCGTCGTTTCTAGGTCCCCGATTAACATACAATACAATCGCTAATATTCTTACCTTTGCTTCTTATTGTACATTATTATTTCAAATATCATCTGAGAAATTCGAATTATGTTTGAAATTACTTTTCAGTCTACTAATTATATTTAATTACTACATCTCATATTAAAACTGTAATAACACTTTTGCTGATGTAAAATGTACTGTACATGTAAAACCCATGCCCGATGTAGGAACGGGACTGAAGGCCCTAAACTGATCAGGATAAATAAATGGCTCGGAGCACTATGGTACTTAACATTTGAGGCTATCAGTCCCCCTAGAACTTAGAACTACTTATACATAGATAAATAAAGGCAAAACAGCCGTTTTCGTATGCATGCCAATTACATCAGGTGGTGCTGAGGGGTTCAGAGAAGATATGTAGTATTTAGCCAGTGAAATAAGCGAGGATGACAAATGTAATGAGGACAACAATGCATACTAGAAATAAAAGAAACGTTTTTATAAAACAAAAAAGTGTGTTATTTCAAATGAAAATTAATCGTTAGGGAGGCTTTTCTGAAAGCGCCGGAGATGCTGGAGTTGGCTGTCGTATGTGTGTGAGGTGTGCTTGCTTGTGTATGTGTGAATCGTGTGCCTGTGTCTCTCTCTCAGTGATGAAGGCTGTGGCCGAAAGCTACATGTAAGTGTCTTTTAACTGTGCCTGTCTGATCTTGACGTGTCTTCTTTACCGTAAGTAGCAATCTGTCTCCTACATTGTTGATATTCCTACCTAGAGTTCCCGTTGTTTGATTTTTGTTGAACTCTGCACAATTAGATGAAAACATAGGTAACGAGATGGAACACATGCTCAACATAATTTTATGACAGCAACTGTGGAAGGCAAAATTTGTAGAGGTATAACACGATTTCAGTATGCTAAGCAGGTTCTAATAGACATCAGTTACAATGGCTTGCAGAGTTGAAGAAACTTTCACAGGATAGATCAGCTTCCATAAATCGACCAAATCATTCGTAGGACCGAACACTACAACTCCGACCAGCTTCCTGTAGTGATATCGGCAGGTGTTGGAGAACTTCCTAAATTGTATAACGTAAACTACCTATGACATTTTCGAAGTATGATACACCTGCAAATACTTCTGCGCGCCGAAACTTCGAAGCGCATACGTACAGTGTAGTATAAGCCGCCATCTGCTGAAAGACTATGTAAATTGACAGTAATGTGTACAAATCAGATAAATTAGTGTCTACTTACTTGCATTGTCAAAGTATTCAGTAATGCTATTTATTCAAACAGCAACTGAAAGATTTGTGACGTGTGGTTGCACAGGAGTCTGGCAGCCATTAGCATTGTTTACGAGAGGCGTTCTCGTTCTGAGGCTTCCAGTTATCTTTCTCAGGGCGGGGAGCAGCTGGAACATGTGGTTTGGTATCAAATGTGTGGCTACTATTTGTGTACGCGTGAATCGCAGTGCTGTGCGGCACACACAACTACAGCGGCTGAGGCGAGGTTGAAAAGTGCTTTTGGTGCTAGAAATCGTGAAGTTTCCATAAAAGAACAACGAATAATCATCGATTTTCTTGACGCGCTTGGTGTCGGTCACTGAAATTTATTTCCAGTTGAATAAGGCGTTTGGTGGTGCTATCATTGGCGTGCAGAACTTCTAACATCATTTGGAAACGAACCAAAACAGTCTCCCGGTCGTAACAGTGGGTCTAAGAAGAAGGCCACATGAGTGAAGACAGGTTTTTGGAAGATCTCCGATTGAAAGTAAAATATAAAGCTTCTGTACTCGACTTTTCCTTGGGACCTGTGCCTACTGGCTTACATGGTGACCCGAATATGCAGTAAGTGTCCGAGTGAGAGCCACGAATGCTGAAAAGCTGCCTTTAACGTTTGTGCATGGCAGCTTGCCAGACGATATCGACACGTGAAGGCGGCATCAATGGGACCTCTCTTTCAACAACTGTTTAGAAGATGTAGGTATGCTCTGTTAGAGGATGGTGAGCTGCAATGAGTCATAATCCCCTCAAATGTAGCAAAATTCCTTTATTTATTTATTACAAGCTCAAACCGTCATAGGGCGACTGCCAGAAGGCTACTTCGACCTACGTGGCACATCTCCTTTACACCTATTCGTATATCTCTTGTATAAATGCAACATCCTCCGTGATTTAAATACAAGTACGCCTTAATGGACACAAACATAAACGTAAAAAATACACACATGGTTCTGCAATAACTAATAAGAAAAACACAGATAAAATTCCCATACATATTGTGACCCAGAGGGAGAGGAAATCCTCAATTAGCTCGCTAGGCCACCTCGTGATCGTATGGTGTATGGATGAGTTGGAACGATTTTAGGGGTCTGCCACTCGCTTTTTCGGATCTTATCTTTCTTTATCAAATGGTTCAAATGGCTCTGAGCACTATGGTACTTAACAAAAAAATGGTTCAAATGGCTCTGAGCACTATGGGACTCAACTGCTGTGATCATAAGTCCCCTAGAACTTAGAACTACTTAAACCTAACTAACCCAAGGGCATCACACACATCCATGCCCGAGGAGGTCGCGTGGTTCCAGACTGAAGCTCCTAGAACCGCTCAGCTACACCGGCCGGCTCTTTCTTTGTCCCCTCTTCCCTCTCTCCTTTGGAGAAAGCGACTGTCAACAGGGGCAAGGCTTCTGGGACACCCCAAAACGGCTTCACCTGACCAGATGTACCATTTTGGCACAAGTCGGAAGATGTATCTCCACGTTGGCCAGAGAAGTCATTTCAGTTACCCTTGATAAGAGATATCTGTGTTTTTCTCTTCGGGACATATGGGTTACCCAGTGTCTGAGAGCACAGTACTTTGGCAGCTTACCCTTCTCTCTTAGCATCTCTTCTTGCTGACAGGTGCCTTTCACACATGCTCCTTTCATTTGGCACCTTATGCTCCTCAATCACTTAGAAAAGTTACACTCGGCTGAAAGGAGGTGTGTCAGAAAAGTAATGAGACTGATTTTTCATTTATCAAAGTTTTATTTTTTCCCAAACATTAATATTGACCCCTTCGGCAGCTATCCACCGGCAGAGTCGTTGTTCCACTCTTGTAGTAGCGGTGAAAGGCTTCATCTGGACGGGCCTTCAACATGTCGCGCACATTCTTCTGACTGTCCTCCAGAATCGCAAAATGGAGTCATTTCTCGATTTAGGGAAAAGAAAAATGTCACAAGGACCCAGATCAGGTGAATAGTTGGGTTGTTGAACAACGGGAATGCCTTTTGAGGTCAAAAATTCCCTGATGGAACCGCCCATATGACACAGGGTGTTGTAGCTATGCAGCAGCCAACTGCCTGCAATGTCCAATTTCACTCGATTCACCCTTTTCCTGAGCCTTTGTAAAGCATTTAGTTGACAGTTTGTCCTGGAGGAACAACTTCATTATGCACGATACACCTCCCGCAGAAAAAGAAAATCAACATTGTTTTGATCTTTGATCTGCTCATTCGAGCTTTTTTCGGTCGAGGAGATGTCTCAGTGTGCCACTCATACTTTGCTGCTTTACCTCAGGCTCGCACTCAGAAGTCCAGGGTACATCATCTGTGATCACACGACTGAACCATTCATAGTGGTTGGCAGTCTTCTTAAGAAGATCAACGCACGTGTTTCTTCGATTGTCCTTCTGCTCAGTTGTGAGGTTTTTCAGCAACATTATGGCACAAACCTTTCGCATGTGCAAAACTTCAGTGAAAATTTTATGTTCGGTGGAAGTGGTTAACAGATCACCCACCATCGTTATTGTTAAATGCCCGTCTGATCTCACAAGAACGCGCACACGTTCGACGTTTTTTTCGGTTTTTGAAGTAGAAGGTTTCTCTGAGAGAGGTTCATCTTCAACGTGTTCTCGGCCTACAAAATATTATTTGCGCCGGAGAAAAACTTGTGCTCTTGATTAGGTGTGTTCTCCAAAGACATGTTTCAACTTTTCAAGTGTGTCACCCGTGGATTCCCCAGGTTTAAAGCAAAAACTTGTTGGCGTAACGTTTCTGTAAACTCAGCTGTACAATTTTCGTAAGACACAGCAAAAACACAACTTCGCCGATGGCTTCACGTCATGACTGTACGGAGATGAAACTCGGTCGGAGCATCTGAAAGGGGGGAATACATCGCTCTACACAAGTAGAACAACAGAGCGTTTCCAGATAGCTCACAGTGTTGTCAGTCTCGTTATTTGTCTCACACATCTCGTATATCTTCCCCATTGGGTGCCTCACAATTTGAAAGTAGAAGACGTATTCTGACCATGACATCATATGGCTATAACGCAGTATTCTGGTACACATACGGGTTACAGGCTGCGCATGGTAGTACTTCGTACTGCTCATTACGATGCATACATTTCCCTATGCTTCTCTGCACTAGCTCGGTCCTCCCATTTGCTAGAGGATGTACTGTGCCCACTCGTAACTTACGGATTTGCAAAAGTCTATGTAGCCGCTTCTTCAGCTCCGTGATAAAGTCAGTTATCACAATCCACTGTGTTCCAAACTTTGAGCTCCAGATGAACATCATTGCCTGGGCTACTCGAAATTTTGCCACAGCAATCATAACCAAATAATTTGAGAAGTTATCTATTATATACTGCGCAACAAAATTAAAAGAACTCTTTTTTTGAAATTCCGCCATTTTCTCTCAGTGCGTCGCAGAAGTTCGAAATTTGACTCAAAGGTCCTCTGTAACGGTGCAAAGGCGTGGCCTCCTGTAACGTCACCCACGTACTCCACGAAGCTTCAAACAGCAGGGAGTCATTTTTTTTCTTTTAGTCATCGGTCTTCTGACAGGTTTGATGCGCCCCGACACGAATTTCTCTCCTGTGCCAACCTCTTCATCTCAGAGTAGCACTTGCAACCTGCTACCTCCATTATTTGCTGGATGTATTTAAATCTCTGTCTTCCTCTACAGTTTTTGACCTCTACAGCTCTCCATAGTATCATGGAAGTTAGTCCCTTATGCCTTAACAGATATTATATCATCCCGTTCCTTTTCCTTAATGCTTCGAGTCTCTTGTTTTCCAGTTTTCCCACAGTCCATATTTCATACCAGACGTACATTCTCAGAAATTTCTTCCTCAAATCAAGGCCTATGTTTGTTACTAACAGACTTCTCTTGGCCAGGAATGCCCCTTTTGCCAGTGCTAGTCTGCTTTCGACGTCATTGGTTATTTTCCTACCCAAGTACCAGAATTCCTTGACTTCATCGACTTCAGGGCCATTAGTCCGGATGTTAAGTTTCTCACTGTTCTCATTTCTGCTGCTTCTCTTTACTTCCGTCTTTCTTCGATTTACTCTTAGCCTATATTCTGTATTCATTAGATTGTTCATTCCATTCAGCATAGCATTTAATTCTTCTTCAATTTAACTCAGGATAGCAATATCGTCAGTGAATCGTATCATTCACCTTGAATTTTAATCCCACTCCATAACCTTTCATTTCCATCATTGCTTATTCGATACACAGATTGAACAGCAGGAGCGAAAGACTATATCCCTGTCTTACATCCTTTTTAATCCGAGCACCACTCTTATTATTCCCTCTTGGCTCTCCTACATGTTGTATATACCCGTCCCTCCCTATATCTTACCCCCACTTTTCTCAGAATTTCGAATGTCTTGCACCATTTTACATCGTCGCACGCTTTTTCCAAGTTGACGGAGCCTATGAACGTGCCTTGACTTTTCTTTAGTCTTGCTTCCATTACCAGCCGCAACGTCAGAATTGCCTCTCTCGTAAATTTACCTTTTCTAAAGCCAACCTAATCGTCATCTAGTTCATCCTCAATATTATTTTCCATTCTTCTGTATATTATTCTTGTAAGCAGTTTGGATTCCTGAGCCGTTAACCTGATTGTGCGATGATACTCGCACTTGTCAGCTCTTGCCGTCTTCGGAATTGTACGGATGATATTTTTCCGAAAGTCAGATGGTATGTCGCCAGAATCATACATTCTACACATCAATGTCAATAATATTTTTGTTGCCACTTCCCCCAATGATTTTAGAAATTTTGATGGAATATTATCTATCCCTGCTGGTTTACTTGATTTTAAAGCCTTCAAATCTCTTTTAATTTCTGATTCTAATATTGGGTCCTCCATCTCCTCTAAATAGACTCCTGTTTCTTCATCTATAACGCCAGACAAATCTTCTCCCTCGTAGAGGGTTTCAGTGTATTCTTTCAACGTATCAGCTCCCTCCTTTGCATTTAACAGTGCAATTCCCGTTGCTCTCTTACTGTTACCACTCTTGCTTTTAACGTCACCGAAGGTTGTTTTGACTGTATATGTTGGAACAGTCCTTCCGACGATCATATCTTTTTCGATGTTTTCACATTTGTCATACAGCCTTTTCGTGTTAACTTCCTTGCAGTTCCTATTTATTTCATTCCTCAGTGACTTGTATTTCTCTAGTCCTGAATTTCCCGGAACATCTTCGTACTTCATCCTTTCATCGATTTCTTCTGTTACCATTGGTTTCTTCGCAGTTACCTTCTTTGTACCTACGTTTTTCTTTCCTACTTTTGTGATGGCCCTTTTTAGAGATGTCCATTCCTCTTCAGCTGTACTGCCTACTGCTATTCCTCATAGCTGTATCTACAGTCTTAGACAACTTCAACCGTATCTTGTCAATCTTTAGTACTTTTGTATCCCACTTCTTTGCGTATCGATTTTTCCTGACTAATGTCTTAAACTTCAGCCAACTCTTAATCACTATTATATTGTGATCTGAGTCTATATATGATCCAGGGTTCACCTTACAATCCAGTATCTGATTTCGGAACCTCTGCCTGACCATGATGTAGTCTAACTGAAACCTTGTAAGTAGGCTGTTTAGGTTTTTATATTGGTATCGCCACACAGCGCTCTGTATGAAAATCACTGGCTGTGCTGTGTGCAGTCTGTGGCTGGGTGGCATTGTTGTAATACTCGCTATTGTAGTGTTGGGCTGTTGGCTGTTAACAGCGCGTAGGGTTGCGCAGTTGGAGGTGAGCAGCCAGCAGTGGTGGATGTGGGAAAGTGAGTTGGCGGATTTTGAGAGCGGATGATCTGGATGTGTGTCCATCAGAAACAGTACATTTGTAAGAATGGATGTCATGAACTGCTATATATATATATATATATGACTTTTGAACACTATTGAGGTAAATACATTGTTTGTTCTCTATCAAAATCTTTCATTTGCTAACTATGCCTATCAGTAGTTAGTGCCTTCAGTAGTTTGAATCTTTTATTTAGCTGGCAGTAGTGGCACTCGCTGTATTGCAGTAGTTCGAGTAACGAAGATTTTTGTGAGGTAAGTGATTTGTGAAAGGTATAGGGTATTGTTAGTCAGGGCCATTCATTTGTAGGGATGATTGAAAGTCAGATTGCGTTGCGTTAAAAAATGGTGTGTGTCAGTTAAGTGTTGATCAGAACAGGTAAAGAGCGAAATGTCTGAGTACTTTCAGTTTTGCTCAGCTGTTTGAAAATCAAATAATGTAAGAGATTTATCAGCACAGAAATTCATTAAGTTTTCTAAGGGGACATTTCATATGGCGACCCTGCCAGGATTCGAACCTGGAAGCTTCAGATTTTTTTCTTGTAGTTTGTGTAATTAGTGTAGCAATTGTTTATTGCTAGCACATAATTATAGAGAGAATTTCCTTTGTAGTTGTGGTTTTTCATTGTTGTACAGTAAAACATTTGTGGCATACATGTAGATTCGCACAAAGTATTTCGCAGCTGCGCTTGCAATTAACTAGATATTATTTTCAGTGCTATGTTAATGCGTTTTCTGATTTTGCTCTTCAAATTGTGCTTTTCTGTGTTATTGTGTGACTTATTGTGACAATAATGGTGTGTGAAAAACGTAACACTAGGCTCCAAAGTAAGCTGAGAAATGATAGTGACGACGAGCGTAGCTTATCAGCACCACTGTTAATGAATTAACAGACATTCAGAGTGGTAATTTGGTAATTGTGTATAGGGAAATGGAGTGGATGGCAAATAAAGGCGTAGACAGTGAAACAATTAGTGAACAGGGAAGCATTATCGATCGATCGGTCGGCAACAGCTCTCCTCAGGAATCCGAAATGACAGGACACAATCTCGCAAATACTGTAGATTCAGTTTTTGGGTCCTCACCATTTTCTCAATTAAGACACATTTTCTGCTTGTCAAAATGTGAATGTTGCCGGTGCAAATTCAGTGCCGAAAAACACTGAGGAACATATTTCAGACATCAGTGCATTGTTATTTCAATTAATACAACAAATGGGACAAACACAGCAAAACCTTCAAAAGTTAGACACAATGGAACAAAATCTTCAAAAGTTAGACACAATGGCAAAAAATCCTCAGAAGCTAGACACAATGGAACAAAATCTTCAAAAGTTACACACAATGTAACAAAATCTTCAAAGGTTAGACACCACGCTTAAACAAACACATGAAGATTTAACTACTGAGTTACATAACATCGAATTGAAATGTCAAAAAGTCTGTAATGACGTAAAAACACAAATTTGTGAGCAGTTCCAACCAATTTTTTCGCGCCATGAAAATACATTACAGAATCACGAAGCAGCCATAAAAGAACTGCAAACTATTGTTCATGAAAATCATGAGACCTTGCAAGCTAATATTGACTCAGTTGCATCTACCGATTCAGTTACGCAACTTGCAAGAATTCAGGAAAACTTAAAGGACACAGTAGATACGATTTCAACACAAATGGACACTCTGAAACTTGGTTCATAAAAACACACTGAGGAAATAAGTTCACTATAAGAGAAAGTAGCCGAACTTTCGGATCAGTTCACTAACTTATCTACAAAGGTGGATGATGATCTGAATCTTGAAGCCTTCACTGACACAGAAGAGTACGAACAAATTATGAAATTCAAACAAAATCAGAATCAAATTAATACGCAACACCAAAAAGAAATCCGGGAAGTACAAGGTCAGTTGACACAGGTAATACAAGAATTACATATGTCAGAGGACACTCGCACTCCAATACGGGAAGAGGGACGTAGAAATATGGAACAGCCACAAAATAATAACACAGGGCACTTCGGAAATTATGAAAGAAATTGGAAAGGTACACCGAATTTTGAGATGGAACCACCGAAACGACGTAACAATGGCCGACATGCGACTCGCCAACACGATGATTTTGACTATAAGCTGTTTATTACTACACGTAAATTCAAAACATTTAAGAATTCCGGCAACATCATTCATCCACAAGCGTGGCTTCATCAATTCTCTCATTGTTTTCCTCCCAACTGGTCATTAGAGCACAGATTAGAATTAATGTGCGGCTACTTAGAGAGTGAACCAGCTGTAAGAATTCGATCAGTCATTCACAATTGCCACAGTGAAGGAGAATTTTACCATGCCTTCCTCTCAGCATATTGGTCTCAAGCCACACAAGAGCGAGTAAAACATAGAATCATAATGATGAAACATTTCGAACAATCTGAATTTTCCAGTCTTGTGAAATATTTTGAAGACATGTTGCACAAGAATCAGTACCTGTCAAACCCTTACAGCCCCTCAGAACTCATCTGCATTTGCTTAATCAAATTGCCTGAACATTTACGACATATTATTTTGGCAGGACGTTGCAAAGACGACATTGAAGCTTTTCAGGGACTGATACAAGAATTGGAAACTGACACAGACAATCGCAGAACGCGAAAACAGCAGCACAACAATTACAGGTCACATCCGTCACAATTCCGCGATGACAGAAATAATAAATGGACACGACAAGGCTATTCTTAGAACGTAAATCGTGACCAAAACAGACACCACCCGTATGACAACTGTTGGCAGAGTTGTAATAATTAGAGGGAAATATCACCTCTCCGCAGTAATGACTATCACAGAGACAATCAGAGAAACAGACAATATGGGAACCAAAATAGTTATTATCAAAGGAGACAGAATAACTTCAGATGCAACGGTCCAGCACGCAGTTACGATTCAGGGAGAAAATCTCCACCACGTGACCGACAAGAAAGAAAGTATGGAATCTACTGACATGACGACAGACGATATGATCGTAACGACAGACCTGAATTGCATCAGAACTGGCGGGATTCAAACAGGGCAGGGCCCTCTCGACAAGATGAATTTGTAGAAGTTAGGTCTCCAAATCCCAATAACGACGCACGCCAACAAAGAGACAATAGGCAATGACTCATACCGCTGGCAGCCACAAAACGTACTTATGAAACTGATGACGCAGCTGCCATAGATAGTAATTATTTAAAAATGGAAGACATTAGGGACGTCTTACTCCAGGAACACGACGTAAAACATAACAACATTGCATATCCCGTGATTCACATTACAGTAAATGACGTAAAATTTACGGCAGTACTTGACTCTGGCAGTCCCATTTCCGTAATTAGTGAAACAGCCTTTAGCAAATGCAACATACCGAACGTTTGCCCCACACTTCCGTTACGTAAGATTAAATTACAAGGTGCTATCGTTGGAAAAAGTGTAGATGTACACCAACAAACCAACTTAGAATTCTTTTGTCAAAGCCACAGCTTCTCTATGAACTTTCTTATTGTTCCATTATTGTCGACGGAAATTATATTGGGACTTTTTGAATGAATACAAAGCAATCGTAAACTTTCATGATGCTGAAATAAGTTTAGAGAAAGAAGGTAAGTTAATAGCTTTGAAATTTGAAGATTGGTTCTCAAACTATGACGAGAAAATTAATCGGCATTACCTCCTGTTAGACAACAGTTCGGAATTTTCGACGGAACTTGACACTAGCAATCACTCTGCAAGTACTGACAGGGATGATATCGACGGCGTATTTGCTACTAATGAGTTAATTCAGAATAAAATTCAAACAATTGATAATTGTAATGAAACTGATAGGCAGGACCTTTTTGAGATTTTACAAGCACATTCCACAGTTTTTACTCACAAAACAGGAACAATCAAGGGATTTGAATACCAATTTCGTGTTCGTGAGCATACTTAATTTTGTGTTAGACCATACATAATTCCAGCACATTATAGGGACCGTGTTAGAACAGAAATACAATCTGTGCTTGACGAGGGCATTATTGAGTCTGCAGTAAGCTCATACAACAATCCATTACATGTTGTTGAGAAGAAAAATGGATCGATCAGGCTTGTCTTAGATTCGAGACAAATTAATACTATCATCATTCCTGAAACAGACAGGCTGCAAACGTTGGAAGAACTTCTTCAAAATTTTAATGGTGTAAAAGTGTTGTCTTCTATTGATCTCAAATCCAGCTTTTATCAGATCGAACTTCATCTAGAATGTAGAAAATACACAGCTTTCCTTTGTTTCGGCGTTTGTTATCAGTTTCGGAAACTTTCTTTTGGTTTGAACATTTCTTCGGCAGCATTCATTCGCGGGCTAAATTCCATATTACCTGAGTTCTTAAAACGTCACATCACCTTATATGTGGACGATATTCTGATAGCAGAAGCCTCATGTGAACAATATAATCGTATCCTCAACAGCGTGTTACATATTTTTGCAGAATCTGGAATTACAGTTAACTTGTAAAACTCTGAATTCGGTAGGACAAACGTGAGGTTTTTAGGACATATTATTTCTTCTGAAGGCATTCAGCCGGATCCTGAAAAGTTAGAAGCAATCAGAGCCATTCCAGTTCCATCCACAAAAAAACAAGTCCGCGTTTTCTAGGCCTCTTAATTTTTTCCGTCGTTTTCTGGATATGCAAATTCTATTTACACCAAAACTTTGTTCTCTCACTGGAAAAATTACTATTTGGAACTGGGGCGAACAAGCACAGTTGGAATTCAATTCTTTGAAAGAATCGCTACTTAACGCGCCAACACTAGCTCATCCAGAGCTGTCACAAGATTTCTGCCTTTGCACGGATTCTTCTAAAGTCGGTCTTGGTGTCCATTTATTTCAAGAAGCCACAGAAAATGACACTACTATTCAGAAAACCATTGCTTTTGCTAGCCGAGTGCTAACAAAATCTGAAAAAAATTATTCCGTTACTGAATTAGAAGCTTTAGCTATCGTTTGGGCATTTAACAAATTCCGTTTCTTTCTTTCTGGTAAGCACGTAAAAGTATACAGTGATCATCGTGCATTACAATTTCTTATGTCTTCAAAATTAAATCATGACTGGTAAAGCGTTTTCTGCAAGAATTCCACTTCACAATAGTCACTACATTCCCGGGAAGGAGAACATTGTTGCGGACAAACTGTTACGCACACCGGCTGGGCTTGAGAAAAGTAACACAGAAGGCAAGCTCGAGAAAAATTTCAGTATTCTTTACATTCAGAAGGTCGCCTTTGAAAACTTCATCACCACATCTTTAAAGGACATTGCTCATGAACAAGACAAAGATCCGACTTGGAAAGACATCAAAAGTAAATGGCATGAAAAGACACACACTCAGATTCGGCATTATTATCTGGTTAGAAACAACATACTCTTCAAATGCTGCACTGTTGATGACAAGCTATGGGTACTTTGCATTCCAGACGATTTTGATAATAAGCTCATTTGGTACATTCATTTCAGCTACTCACATTTTGGTCCACGAAAATGTTATCATATTCTTCGAACGACTTGTTATTTTAACAATAGGGAAAAGAGAATTCGAAGAGTCTTGTCTATTTGTAAACATTGCCAAAAGGCGAAACCATCTACTATCTCACATCGTGCTCCGTTCTTTCCTATCATTCCTTCTAAATTAAAAGAATTTGCTGCTGTCGATCTCTTGAGACCCCTTGTCAACACATCGAATGGATTTTCGTACGTTCTAGTCGCTGTTGAACTTACTTCAAAATTTGTTTCTTTCACTCCGTTACGTAAAGCCACTGGATGGTCTGTATCCAACGCCTTTGTTAAAAATTTCTTACGTGAAGTCATTTCAGATAACAGACCACAATTCAGGTCTGCTGTTTGGTCTCGCATGCTTTGGAACCATAGAATCAAACCTGTTTTTATTTCATTGTACTCATCACATTGTAACCCGTCTGAACGGATTATGTAAGAAATCAATAAGCTTTGCAGACATCATTGTCACAGAAAGCATCAGCTTTGGGACAGATATTTACACTTATTTCAAAACGTGCTGAATGAAATGCCTCATGACTCCACTGCTTTACCACCTATTCTTGTACTGAAGAATGAAGGACCTCCGAAGAGAATCAGAGAGCTTGTACCTTTTCCGAATACACGTAAACTTCGACACAAAGACATAATTGATTTGGTTATTAAAAATATAAAATCTGGTAGACAAAAGGAGAAAACTACACAGTAAAGCAAATGCAAAGAAATTAAATATTGGTCAGAAAGTTCTCATTAAAGGTCATTCATTGTCACAAAAGAAGAAACACTTGAGTCACAAATTCTTTCTGATTTACAATGGACCTTGCAGAATCCGACGTATACCACATGATAATTGCGTTCAAATTGAAACTCTGCGTACTAGGAAGAGTAAAGGATTGCACCACATTTCACAAGTAAAACCTTTTATTGAGAGATAATCTGTTTTTTTTAACTTAGTCTTTGCTATAAAATTTTTCACTTTACATTACTAGTTTGCTGTGTCATACTTAGACTCTGTTAACATGCAACAATGTTTGAAGTTAAATATCCAGTCAAGAACCAAGGAACTTATTTAAACAGAAATCACGAATGCGTTGTTACAGTGAACAGAGGACACAGTGTTATTGTGTCTCTACATTCTTGCTTGTTAATTGCACGATTACGTATCGACTATAAGGCTTACGTACTTAGAATATATACTGCTAATGAGATTTTAATGCAACATTTTGGTTTACTTGAAAAGACATTCTTTATTTGAAGTACTTTCTGTGAGATTAAAGAAGTATTTGGTTTCTTTGACAGCTACAAGATTATATCACGACGCTACTAATGTGTGACACAATTTACATTGTTGCTTTTGTGGTGTATCTGTTTTATATCTGCACAGTCTTCATGTATAATTCTGGAAAGTAAAACATGTTTTAGTAGTAACTTTTGTGGTATAGCTACAATGAGACAGTCTTTTCCGTAGTACAACAATACGTTACAGTACAGTAGTTTCTTCATCACGGCAATAAGCATAATAACTACGATATCTATACGCAAAGCATTTCACTTTTATTTATGATGAGGTTAGTACATTGACTTCAGCAGAAATTTGCTTTTAGAGGACGATAACTACGACACTTCCACAGAATTATCTTACAGCAAGATGCACATTTAGGGCTACAGGACACGCATTTGAGTGATTAATTTTGTACTTAAAACATTTATTTTTAAAGATTTTTTAATTACAAAGGAGGTTTTCCGTGATACATTTCATTCCATTGCTGTAATCTGTAACACCTGAGGGTATAATTACATTAATCCTCAGGGGGTACACGCCTACATTGTGTACTATGTGTCTGGCAAGCACAAGGAGCCCTAGCTGATACGGTATTTGCTTATACAACTTTACACATCAGTACCATATTTCTCTAACACATAAATTACACAGCTGTCTGATCATTTAACTCAGACACAAACTTTTTTTTTACTGCATCAGTGACACATGTTTACACAATTACACAGTTGGATAACTTCACACTTATGAAACTGCATTTTGTCTGTACTTTGTGAATTGTTCATATTTTTTCGGAACCATTGTGATACTATGAGAGCTTTGAATGATGTATTTGGTATGGGATCATGATTTTTAAAGTACGATTGAGGTAGATGACACTACTGAAATGAGCAGAGAATTATTTTAGGTTTTGAAATTATTGCAGAAAGCTACGACATTTTTGAGATTAGGCTGAGTTTTTATGATGTTATTATTACGATGACAATGTGTATTATGCTGTTGAGGTATGTTTATGATCAATAAGCTGATGCTATATGAGGAATTTGATTATGCTATGTATTTATTATGATGAAATATTGAAGAAGTGTCGACGAATATGTATATGTATAATAAGGTAAGGAATAATGAGTAGTAGGGAGTCTGACTTGTGAAAAAGGATGTTGGAAACGAAGAACCGTACTTTAAGAGTTATGAAATGTGTGTAAATGCGCGAATGCCGACGAATATTTTTTGAACACTGTCATATTTATAGGATTTTGTTTCTACAGATTTACAACGCAAATTTTCGACCTGTGAAATTTTTATATGAGACTGTCACTGTAGTGCAAACTGGTGTCGTAAATATTTCGGTAAGAAAGTTCAGTGACCAACTTCACGTAATGCGTCATGGGCACCCAGCTGCGTGACAGTTGCCTGGAAAAAAGCCATTTGTGTGTGCCTTTCAGAGGTACAGGTGGAGAAAAAAGGAGGCCATTATCCCAGCTAATGACATTTCTTTGTAGAAAGCATTGCAAATACGACATGCTCAAACTTGAAAACATATGATTACACTGTGGAGTTCTTTATTTATGATATTTACTAAAATGCCTAATGAAATGATGAGAAACATTTTTACATCTATTGTCTTTCTAGTTGAGAGATTGCTTAATTTGTTTAATATCTAATTTCTAGATGCACTGCAGCATTGATTAAAATAAAATTTAATAGATGTACTAATATAGATATTTTATGCCTACAGATCCAGTAAATAATAATTTTATTATCTACTTCCAAAAAAAAAAAAAAAAAAAAAAGAAAACGAGGCAGCATAAAAAGACATTTCCCTTCACAGGAATTGCATACATAATTTTCTTTTCAAGTACTTGGTAATTTCTTTTGTAGAATAAGTTGTGGTGCACCACTTTAATGACATAGACATTAAGATGTGAATAGACATTTCCCTTATCTGCATTGTTGTCTTTAGTGTAATATTTTTTCTGCTTGAGCTTTGTCATGTTTAGGCATAAGTTATAGCATTTGCTGCTGCTGTTTGCCAGGCATAGTTTTACTGAATTTGACTTTGTATTACTCTGTTAAGCCAGTTTTACTTCGGATTTATTTTTCTTGTTTACTGCACATTTCCTTATATTAGTTGTAATATTGCAATTGCTTTGCTAATTTATGTATACTGCTGCTTGCTTTGCCAATTCCCATTTTGTTGTCATTGCTGTTTGTGTTAATTTGTTATGTGCTGCTGCATTGCCTCGTTCTTTGGTATATACACTCCTGGAAATGGAAAAAAGAACACATTGACACCGGTGTGTCAGACCCACCATACTTGCTCCGGACACTGCGAGAGGGCTGTACAAGCAATGATCACATGCACGGCACAGCGGACACACCAGGAACCGCGGTGTTGGCCGTCGAATGGCGCTAGCTGCGCAGCATTTGTGCACCGCCGCCGTCAGTGTCAGCCAGTTTGCCGTGGCATACGGAGCTCCATCGCAGTCTTTAACACTGGTAGCATGCCGCGACAGCGTGGACGTGAACCGTATGTGCAGTTGACGGACTTTGAGCGAGGGCGTATAGTGGGCATGCGGGAGGCCGGGTGGACGTACCGCCGAATTGCTCAACACGTGGGGTGTGAGGTCTCCACAGTACATCGATGTTGTCGCCAGTGGTCGGCGGAAGGTGCACGTGCCCGTCGACCTGGGACCGGACCGCAGAGACGCACGAATGCACGCCAAGACCGTAGGATCCTACGCAGTGCCGTAGGGGACCACACCGCCACTTCCCAGCAAATTAGAGACACTGTTGCTCCTGGGGTATCGGCGAGGACCATTCGCAACCGTCTCCATGAAGCTGGGCTACGGTCCCGCACACCGTTAGGCCGTCTTCCGCTCACGCCCCAACATCGTGCAGCCCGCCTCCAGTGGTGTCGCGACAGGCGTGAATGGAGGGACGAATGGAGACGTGTCGTCTTCAGCGATGAGAGTCGCTTCTGCCTTGGTGCCAATGATGGTCGTATGCGTGTTTGGCGCCGTGCAGGTGAGCGCCACAATCAGGACTGCATACGACCGAGGCACACAGGACCAACACCCGGCATCATGGTGTGGGGAGCGATCTCCTACACTGGCCGTACACCACTGGTGATCGTCGAGGGGACACTGAATAGTGCACGGTACATCCAAACCGTCATCGAACCCATCGTTCTACCATTCCTAGACCGGCAAGGGAACTTGCTGTTCCAACAGGACAATGCACGTCCGCATGTATCCCGTGCCATCCAACGTGCTCTAGAAGGTGTAAGTCAACTACCCTGGCCAGCAAGATCTCCGGATCTGTCCCCCATTGAGCATGTTTGGGACTGGATGAAGCATCGTCTCACGCGGTCTGCACGTCCAGCACGAACGCTGGTCCAACTGAGGCGCCAGGTGGAAATGGCATGGCAAGCCGTTCCACAGGACTACATCCAGCATCTCTACGATCGTCTCCATGGGAGAATAGCAGCCTGCATTGCTGCGAAAGGTGGATATACACTGTACTAGTGCCGACATTGTGCATGCTCTGTTGCCTGTGTCTATGTGCCTGTGGTTCTGTCAGTGTGATCATGTGATGTATCTGACCCCAGGAATGTGTCAATAAAGTTTCGCCTTCCTGGGACAATGAATTCACGGTGTTCTTATTTCAATTTCCAGGAGTGTGTATCTGAGCTCTTAAGATTTAAGTTAGCTTAAGAGGGGGTAGACCATATAAGAAACTAACTATGATGAATTGGAAGAAATGCATTGAGAAGCTATAAGAAAATGGTTTGGCCAAAAAAGTAGTGTACAGTGGAGAAAAGCTATTTTTGAAAGAGGATGTGAACAGAATACAGAAAGCATGCTTGGATAGGATTTCTTTTGGTGGAAACAAATGTTGAAATAAGAGGAAAGATCTATGGAACGAAGTTTTGGGTTGGACTACAGTACCAAATGTCACACTGAAAACAAACCCTGTCCTGTACTTTTGTGTTATTACGCTATGCGAATTTGTGTTTTTCCTATCTTTATGTGTTTAGCTAATAAGATTTACGTTGTAGAATTTTTCTGATAATTTTTTATTTACTTTGTAGAGATGTTTAGACATTATTTATTCTGTTCTGTTTCAATGCTCATGTGTGAAATTAAAGTTTCGAAAACTATTCTCATTATTTTATGTATTTACTTATGTCATAATTCCTGTAACACTGATGTATATGTTTATCTGCATTCTTTTCTAAAGCCTGTATTACTACAAATGTTATCTGTATTATTATGTCTTTAATGATGTATTTTGTACCTTTGTAATTGTATTCTTATGTTGTAAATTTATAATTTTATAGACACCAGTTCCTCAAATTAAGTATCATTTCACTGCACACGTTTCTGTTGGTCATAATATATGCACAGTATGTGAGAGGTTGCGACTGTTAGTGCTTGCACGTGTGTTAATAATTCAGCAAGGGACTGGTTAACAGCATTGCTGGTTCTAAGGACAATTCCAAAAACTTTGTGAGTGCACAAGTGGTGGTTTATGGACTTGTTATATTGTCCACAAGACTCTTCGATGGTCATTGTGCACCTGCACAGTTGCAACAGATGGCTGCTGTCCGTCTGTGCAAGGACTGCAGTGGGTCTGCATCTTTGATGGCCCACCAATACCATTATTTCTACAAGGACTACAGTGGTTCTGCACGTTTGATGGCCCACCAATACCATTATCTCTACAAGGACTGCAGTGGGTCTGCACCTCTTGTGGCCCACCAATACCATACTCTCTACCAGGACTACAGTGGGTCTGCTCTGTGATGACCTACCTACCAATATTCTTCAAAACTTCGAATGACTCTGCTGTAGGTTTGCTCTGTTGTGGCCCATTACCTGTCTGCATGTTAGATTAGATTAGATTTACTTTCATTCCAATTGATCCGTAGTGAGAAGGTCCTCCAGGATGTGGAACATGTCAGAAAAACAACAACACATGACAAATATTAACAACTAAAACCAATAATCTACTGTACCATTCCACAGGTCCCAAGTGGAATGATCATCATTTTTTAATGAACACTATATGAAAGTCATTTTACAAATACTAATGCACTGAATTTAAAATAAAAAAGTTTTTTATTTATTTATAAGGTAATAAACATGTAATACAACTACTATAATACTTATTTACAATGAACACATTACTGCACTGAACTGGTGCAGAAGTTAGATTGTACTTACACACACACACACACACACACACACATTTGCAATAACACATTACTGCACTGAAATTGCACAGAAGTTATATTGTACATACATACATATATATATATATATATATATATATATATATATATATATAAGTAAAATAAGTACAATATAACTTCTGCGCAATTTCAGTGCAGTAATGTGTTCATTGTAAATGTGTTTGTGTGTGTGTGTGTGTGTGTGTGTGTGTGTGTGTGTGTGTGTGTGTGTAAGTACAATCTAACTTCTGCACCAGTTCAGTGCAGAAATGTGTTCATTGTAAATAAGTATTATAGTAGTTGGTTTTATTGAGAAATTCATCAATGGAGTAGAAGGCTTCTCTTAAACTGAATTTCATTGGTTGTTAAGCTTTTTATGGCTGCTGGCAAGTTATTGAAAATGTGTGTTCCTGAATAATGCACACCTTCTTGTACAAGACTAAGTGACTTTAAATCCTTGTGAAGATTGTTCTTATTTCTAATACTGATTCCACGAATTCAGCTGTTGGTTTGAAAAAGTGATATATTTTTAATGACAAATTTCATTAAGGGATAAATATATTGGGAAGCAGTAGTTAGCATCTCTAGTTCCCTAAACAGGCTTCTGCAGAATGTTCTTGAGTTCACACCACATATAACTCTTACTGCACGTTTTTGTGCCCAGAAAACATTAGCTCGGCTTGATGAATTACCCAAAACATTATCCCATATGACACTATGGAATGAAAGTAAGCATAGTATGCCTGCTTTTTCATTTTTATATCCTCTATGTCTGACAAAATTCTCATTGCAAACAGAGATTTGTTAAGATGCTTCAGCAGTTCTGTGGTGTGCTCCTCCCAGTTGAATTTATTATCAAGCTGTAATCCCAAGAATTTAATACTGTCCACTTCTTCTATCTTCTTGTCATCATATGTTAGACATATACTCGTGGGACACCCCTTATAAGTTCTGAACTGCATGTATTGTGTTTTTTCGAAGTTTAGGGACAAATAATTTGCTAGGAACCAGTGATTAATGTCCACAAATATTTATTTAGCTGATCTTTCTAAGACTATGCTTGACTTGCTATTTATTGCAATGTTTGTATCATCGGCAAACAAAACCAACTTGGCATATGGTAATGTTACTGATGAAAGGTCATTCATATACACAAGAAAAAGTAAGGGCCCCAAAATGGAACCTTGTGGGACCCCAAATGTAATTAGTTCCCAGTTGGATGATGCCTGATAGCTTGATACATGTCTCTTTCCTAATAACACTCTTTGTTTCCTGCCAGAGATATAAGATTGGAACCATTTTGCAGCATTTCCTGTTACACTATAATATTCTAATTTACTTAAAAGGATATTGTAATTTACTCAGTCAAATGCCTTTGACAGATCACAGAATATACCTGTTGCCTGCAATTTTTTGTCTAATGAATTAAGCACATTTTCACTGTAAGTGTAGATAGCCTTCTCAATATCAGAACCTTTTATTAATCCAAACTGTGACTTTGACATTATGTTATTAGAGATAAGATGGTTATAAAGCCGACTGTACATTACTTTTTCGAAAATTTTTGAGAATGCTGGCAACAGTGAAATTGGACGGAAATTTGATGCTATTTCTTTATCTCCCTTCTTAAACAGTGGCTTAACTTCAGCATATTTCAGCCATTCAGGAAATATTCCACTGATAAATGACTGACAGATAGCTTAATACGTTACTTAGCTCAGAATCACATTCTTTAATTACTTTTGTTGATATTTCATCATACCCACTAGATTTTATGATGGACATTATTTCTGTTGGGGTAGTGAGGGTCAAATTCATATTATGGAAGTTGCTTGGAATTTCTGGTCTGATGTATTCCATAGCAGCATCTACCAAACCTGACAACCCCATCTTTTTGGTAACAGTTATCAAATGTTTATTAAAAAGTTCTGCAACACTATACACATCTGTCACCAATGTATCATTTACTCTTAATGCTATTTGTTCCTCTTCATGTCTGGTTCTACCAGTCTCCTCCTTCACTATATCCCATATTGTCTTTATTTTGTTATCTGATATGACTATCTTTTCCTTATAATATATTTGCTTTGACATCCATATTACAGTCTTTAATATTTTGCAGTATTTCTTGTAATGTGCTATAGCATCTACATCGGAACTGTTTTGGATTGACAGATACAGTTTTTTTTTGTTTTACAAGATACCCCTATTCCTCGTGTAATCCATGGCTTTTTCGTAGACTTTACTCTAACCTTGGTAAGTTGTGGGGGAAAACAGTGTTCGAATATGGTAAACATTTTATTAGCAAAAGTGTTATATTTTTCATTCATGCCATGAGCCCTGTAAACATCAGTCCAGTGAATGTCTCTGAGGAGTGTCCTAAAATAATCAATTTTTGGCTTATTGATTACTCTCTTGAGCTCAGATTTAACAGATTTTATATCCTGTTCAGTATTAACATTTAACAGAAGGAACTGCATGTCATGGTCTGAGAGGCCATTGACTATTGGTTTTGTAATATAAATTTGTTCATTGGGCTTTTCTATAAAGATATTATCAATGGCTGTTTGTGAGCAAGTGGCTACCCTAGTGGGGAACTTTACAGTGGGAATTAAGTTGAATGATAGTCTTACTAACTCAAATACGATCTTATTGGGAGAGTCTTTCAGGAAATCTACATTGAAATCACCATCAACCACTATTTCTTTATTTTTGGTTGTTAAATGGGCCAGTACAGCTACAAGGTGGTTTACAAACAGATGAAAGTTACCTGCAGGTGCTCGACATACACTTAATATTATGAAGGATTTTTTGTGAAATTCTAATTCTGTTGCACATGCTTCCATATGCTGTTCTATGCAAAATTTATGAATGTCTATGTTTTTACATTTATAACAGTTCCTAATGAATGTGGCAACTCCTCCTTTCTCTATTTATGATCTACAAAAGTGAGATGCTAACCTAAACCCTATAACACTTAAAAGTTCTATACCAGTGGCCACATGATGTTCAGAGAGGCAGATTATGTCAGCTGGGTTTCAAGACTCTAATTCATCTATGCAGATAGTTAATTTATTAATTTTGTTTCTCAGTCCTCGAATATTTTGATGCAATAAACATAGCTGACATTTCACATTGACTGAGTTAAAATTTGGTAGAGTTATAATATCTGCTGACTGTTGAAAATTCTTAACCAATAGCTGTTTATGCTGATGTAATAAGCTGGAATTATGTTTTTTGATTTATTTCTCAAACTTAAGGTTTGTCTCAGTTCTAACCTCTGTTAAAATTTGCTTTCTTTCTGTCCTCCCTACCCTAAAAGAGTCAGCACTGTCTTTCCGTTGGAAGGACAACACTAATTCTTCAAGACTGCATGGAAATCCACTACTTCCGTATGCATTTTCTTTTACTGCTCAGACTTTGAGAAAAACACTGCAATTTTACTGTAATGAACGATCAGGACTGTCTTTATGGACTGTGAGAAAATTTTAGCTTTTGACCAACATTGTATCGATAAGTGTGTGCATTTGATTTCTTTGTTATTGTAATTATGAAAATTTTTTTCAAATCTGTATTGGTCACTGCCCAAAACAATTTGCAAAATTTTTTGCGGGCTGTTTAGGTTTTTATATTGGTAACGCCACGTAGCACTCTCTATGAAAATCACTGGCTGTGCTGTGTGCAGTCTGTGGCTGGGTGGCATTGTTGTAATATTCGCTATTGTAGTGTTGGGCTGTTGGCTGTTAGCAGCACGTAGCGTTGCGCAGTTGGAGGTTAGCCACCAGCAGTGGTGGATGTGGGGAAGTGAGATGGCGGATTTTGAGAGCGGATGATCTGGACGTGTGTCCATCAGAAAAGTACATTTGTAAGAATGGATGTCATGAACTGCTATATATATATTAGGACTTTTGAACACTATTAAGGTAAATACATTGTTTGTTCTCTATCAAAATCTTTCTTTTGCTAACAATGTCTATCAGTAGTTAGTGTCTTCAGTAGTTTGAATCTTTTATTTAGCTGGCAGTAGTGGCGCTCGCTGCATTGCAGTAGTTCGAGTAACGAAGATTTTTGTGAGGTAAGTGATTTTTGAAAGGTATAGGTTAATGTTAGTCAGGGCCATTCTTTTGTAGGGATTATTGAAAGTCAGATTGCGTTGCGCTAAAAAATATTGTGTGTCAGTTTAGTGATGATCAGAACAGGTAAAGAGCGAAATGTCTGAGTACGTTCAATTGTGCTCAGCTATTTGAAAATCAAATAATGTGAGAGATTTATCAGCACAGTAATTCATTAAGTTTTCTAAGGGGACGTTTCAACCTTCCTGTATCAAACGACCTTTTCAAAGTATACGTTCTCCTCTTGTGATTCTTGAACAGAGCATTCCCTGTTACCAGTTGAAACATGTTACAGAAGTCAATTAGTCTTTCTGCTCTCTCATTCGTTGCCCCAAGCCCATATTCTCCTGTAATATTTTGTTTTACTCTTTCCCCTACAACTGCATTACAGTCCCCCATAACTATTAGATTTTGTTTTTCCTTTGCGTACTGTATTACCCTTTCAGCATCCTCATACACTTTCTCTGTCTCTTCATCTTCAGCTTGCTATGTCGGCATGTATACCTGAACTATTGTTGTCGGTGTTGGTTTTATGTCGATTCCGGTAAGAACAACCCTGTCAATGAACTGTCCACAGTAACATATTCTCTGCCCTACCTTCCTATTCATAACGAATCCTACTGCCGTTATGCCGTTTTCTGCTGCTATTGATATTATTCTGTACTCACCTTACCGGAAATCCTTGTCTCCATTCATTTCACTTCTCTGACTATATGTAGATTGAGCCTTTGCATTTCCCTTTCCAGATTTTCTAGTTTCCTACCACGTCCAAGCTTCTGACATTCCACGCCCCGACTCGTAGAACGTTATCTTTTATTATTCAATCGTTATCTCATGATCACCTACCCCTTGGCAGTCCCCTTCCAGAGATCCGAATGGGGGAATATTCCGGAATATTTTGCAGTGGAGATATCATCACGCCACTTTTTCAATTACCAGCCACATGTGCTGTGGATACACGTTACGTGTTTTTAATGCTGTTGTTTCCATTTCCTTTTACATCTACATCTACATCTATACTCCGCGAGCCACCTTACGGTGTGTGGCGGAGGGTACTTATTGTACCACTATCTGATCCCCCCTTCCCTGTTCCATTCACGAATTGTGCGTGGGAAGAACGACTGCTTGTAAGTCTCCGTATTTGCTCTAATTTCTCGGATCTTTTCGTTGTGATCATTACGCGAGATATATGTGGGCGGTAGTAATATGTTGCCCATCTCTTCCCGGAATGTGCTCTCTCGTAATTTCGATAATAAACCTCTCCGTATTGCGTAACGCCTTTCTTGAAGTGTCCGCCACTGGAGCTTGTTCAGCATCTCCGTAACGCTCTCGCGCTGACTAAATGTCCCCATGACGAATCGCGCTGCTTTTCGCTGGATCATGTCTATCTCTTCTATTAATCCAACCTGGTAAGGGTCCCATACTGATGAGCAATACTCAAGAATCGGACGAACAAGCGTTTTGTAAGCTACTTCTTTCGTCGATGAGTCACATTTTCTTAGAATTCTTCCTATGAATCTCAACCTGGCGCCTGCTTTTCCCACTATTTGTTTTATGTGATCATTCCACTTCAGATCGCTCCGGATAGTAACTCCTAAGTATTTTACGGTCGTTACCGCTTCCAATGATTTACCACCTATGGCATAATCGTACTGGAATGGATTTCTGCCCCTCATCCCGCTGATCACTCCTGATTCTTCTGCCCTAAGTCGTAGTTTCTCCACGACTAGGACAAGAGAGTGTCCTGAACCTCTCTCCGCTCCTCCGCCCTCTTTGACAAGGCCGTTGGCAAAATGAAGGTTACTTCTTCTGCCGGAAGTCTTCGGCCACCAATCCACCAATGCTGATTATTAATAAAAATTTAAGCAGTGGTGGAAGTGGAATCCGGTAGCGATGACGCTTTTTTTGAATCTCATTTTCTTCTTTGTTGTTCGTTGCGTTTGCACGAGGCGGACGCCCCATGACACCCGTTCACGTTTTTTTTACAGAGGGCAGACAAGCCCCCGACCGAACACGCTGAATTACCGTGCCGGCGACTCCTAGACCACAGTAGTCTACAAGTGTAGAAAACGGGCCACGCTCAGAACTTCATGCGAGATATACGGTGGGTTAACGATGTCACATTGGCGTCACATTTCGTGATAATTCTGCCTGATGGCATTGTGAACGTGTCACACGATGGAAACGTCGTCACAGCCCCTCTTACCCACATTTCAATCCTTCTTTAGACGCCTCTGCGATGGAGTTCAGAACCGCGACACCCAGGGATGAAATCACGCGATTTTCTTACGAGTGGCCGTCAGAAACAACAGAACCTGTAATCCTTACTGCCATCGGAGGTCTTTTTCTTGGTACAATAACAACTGTTGCTTTCTGCCGGCTGATACTTTCTTCTAGTGTTTTCTCAAGGGGCTGCTAGTTTATAAATTCCTAGTTTATAAATTCACACATCGTGTGGGGGTGATGTACTACTCGATATGATTTCTTATACGTGGCAGTTCATTCTAACTGGGAATCTTATGATGTGTTATTGGCGTAGATGGCAGTTGTCCGGGAACATTGCATAATTCCGCGTTGTCTTCGAAATTTTACCATTACCTCTCTACCCTTTCCTTTCAAATGTGACACTGTCACTACTCTGCAGCTAAATTGGCAGACAGTTCCAGCTTAGAACGCTTTACGCTGAAATTTCTGTTTCTTCTTCCTGTAATACCTCCAAATGGCCTGTAAGCGCACCTCGTGGTAATTTCACTTCCTTAGATCCAAAATTATCTAGGCTGACAGGCACTATCTGGCTACTGCCAATCTCTTGTACTTCTGACAAAGTACGGCATACAAAGCACTGCGCTTTTCCCAGTTCTTCGTCCTCTGATGAAGGTTCAACTATATATGCCGGTAATGTATTATTTGGCCTCTGCGCTACTACATCCACCCAAACTAGCTGCCCTGTAAGTTTCGGTATTTCGTCCCTCGACTCTCAGGGACCATGCACACGGTGTAGTTGGCATACCCCACATCTTTATGGTTATTCTGGCAATAAAGCATAAACAGGACGATGTCACGTCCAGAACCACTGTACGACATTCCAGACAGACTCTGTCGTAGCGTTTACTCAGGCGAACCGGACCATGTATGCCATCATAACGTTCAGCAACCCAAGGATGTGCTTTCACGCAAGTCCGGACGCCTTTCTCTTCCAGTCGGAAGTCGATCCGTGCTGGAACGATTTAATAAACCGTACCCCAACATTCATTAGTGGACAATGATGCTGGTTCAACTTTCCCACCTCGCTGTGTGTTAACTTTCTATGTATACTAATAAAATTTTACTTGCCCTTTCCCCCGCAAAGCCGGTGAAACAGCAGTCTGCGTCTGATTCATTACAGAGGTATCCTGTGCAAACATTAACTGGAAACACTGCACAGTGGCCACATCGTTTCGTTTCTCGTTTAACGCCGAGTGCGAGCTCTCCCTTGCAAATCTCATCCCCTTGGTTGCGGAAACCTGCACGAACATTTCCGTTCACTATGTCCCGCTTAATTGCACAATCCACGGTGAGGGATCCTACAGCTCCGCCAGACGTGACTAAGTTCACCACAAAAATAACACTCAATTTCCGTTTTAAAGACCACCTCTTTCTCCCTTGCGCTGGTCACTTCACATACATATCTGTTAACTCTGCTGCATGTATTACAGCTTCATTTGCAGTTTTTGAGAATTCTACTCCTATCGTATCTGACATTTAAGTTGGAATGGACTCAATGGCGTTATGTCATGTTATACTTCATAAGTATTGATGTTCTGTTTGCATATTACACTGAAGAGCCAAATAAACTAGTACACCTGCGTAATTCGTGCAGGGCCCCCGCTAGCACACAGAAGTGCCCCAACACGACCTGACATGGACTCGACTTAAGTCTGAAGTAGTGCTGGAGGGAAGTGACACCATTAATCCTGCAGGGCTGTCCATAAATCCGTAACACTACGAGGGGTGGAGATCTCTTCTGAACAGCACCTTGCAAGGCATCCCAGATATGCTCAATAAGTAATGTCTGGGGAGTTTGGTGGCCAGTAAAAGTGTTTAAACTCAGAACAGTGTTCCTAGAGCAAGTCTGTAGCAATTCTCGATGTGTAGAATGACGCATTGTCCTGCTGGAATTGCCTGTTAGAACGCACAATGGACATGAATGGATGCAGGTGACCAGACAGGATGCTTACGTACGTGCCATCTGCCTCAGTCGTATCTATACGTATCACGGGTCCTACATCACTCCAACTACACACGCCCCACACCATTACAGAGCCTCCACCAACTTGAACAGTCCTCTGCTGACATGTAGGGTCCATGGATTCAAGAGGTTGTCTCCATACCCGTACACGTCCAACCGCTCGATACAATTTGAAACGAGACTCACTGGGCCAGACAACATGTTTCCAGTCATGAACAGTCCAATGTCAGTGTTGACAGGCCCAGGAGAGGCGTGAACCTTTGTGTCGCGTAATCATCAAGGGTACACCAGTGAACCTTCGGCTTTGAAAGTCCATATCGATGATCTTTCTTTGAATGGTTCGCACCCTGACACTTGTTGATGATCTAGAATTGAAATCTTAAGTATTTTGAGGAAGGACTGCACTTCCGTCACGTTGAGCCATTCTCTTCAGTTGCCAATAGTCCCGCTCTTGGAGGATCTTTTTCCGGCCTCAGCGATGTCGGAGATTTCATGTTTTACCGGATTCCTGATATTCAAAGTACGCTCGTGAAATGGTTTCACGGGAAAACCCCCGTTTCATCGCTACCTCTGAGATGCGGCGTCCCATCGCTCGTGCGCTGACTATAACATCACGTTCTAACTCAGTTAAATCTTGATAACCTGCCATTGTAGCAGCGGTAACCGATCTAACAACTGCGCCAAACGCTTGTTACCTTACACAGGCGTTGTCGACCGCAGCGCCGTATTCTGCCTGTTTACATATCTCTGCATTTGAATACGCATAGCTATACCAGTTTCTTTGGCACTTCAGTGTAGATCAACAAAACTATCTACAAACTCTCCCTGCGCTATATCATTAACCTGCTCGCGATAAAACTAAGCGGTTTTCTTTCCTTCTAAACATTTCCAGTGTACCTTCTTGTAGGTCCTGAGAAATTGAACATTATGTAGCTTGTCGTAGCACATAATATACGCCCTTACATCCCCTGTCAAATTTAATCGAGTCATGCTTACAATGAGAGGCCACGACGTTTGGATCACGGATTTACTTCAAACTTAGTACGCTTTTAGTAGTCCATTAGGACAATATAATGGGTAAGTAGTAAGGCATAGCACTTACGCGAGTTCGAGATAATCGCAAGAGAAGTTTAAGCGCCAGTTACACACCGGTGCATTGCGGCCATTATCCCGAGCTGCCGATGGTCATGTGGTTAGCGTTCAAGCTCCGTCATCGGTGTACCACTGCGTCGAGTCTTTCTCATGCTTTTTTTAAATTTATATTCTACACTGTTCATACTATTTCATACATATTACATTTCAAAGATTAAGTGAGGAAAGAACACCTGTATTTGCATGAACTTTTATTGAATTTCGAGTGTTTATGATTGTTCACTAGATTTTATTATTACAACAAGCGCAATGCTACTTTTTTTCTACAGACAAATTAAAAGTTTTGTCAAGCGACTTCAGACTTGTTCGTACTGGACTGAGAATGAACGAGAAATTGCTTGTCGTGAAGATGCTATTAAAATACATTCAACAGTACATCGCCAATTTTCGGCACCGATATTTACGAAAATGTTGCGTTACGCAAAGTTTGCATCCAAACTATCGGGAAGAAAGAGAAATTTTTCAAAACTTCAACGACCTTTGTTTTTCCTTAGAAAATAACGATTCCTTGTGTATGCGCAAAATTGCATGCATACGATGTAGTAGATACCCTTTTAATTTATGTTTTCCGTATCAGTATGAAAAAATATCACCCTGCAACTTGTAATGCCGAAAGCACACCCGCAATTAATCGTACATTACCCTGATATTCAGGCACATAGTGAATCAATATATGATTGAATAAAGTTATTTATACTTCTATTTATCGATGTTTGTCTTGGGGTTTCCAAACCGACCCCTCGTCCTTGAAACCTTTGTATACAGATCGAAGCGTCCAGGTTCATAGCAGCTGTCGGTACTTTACCCGATTACAGGTATTAGGGACTGAGGAAACCGCGACAGGCATACATTTTCGGGAAAACTTCATGAGGTTGGTCGTTTACTTGTCGGTAGTTATAAACATGGTATTTGCTGTGACAATGAAAATTAGCAAACAGCCAAGTAACATTGGAAATTCAAAAAAAGTTCACGCAAATACACGCGATATTTTGTATGATTAGTACAGAAAGAAATATAAATTACAAAAAATAACTAGCAGAACTTGATCCACCTATTACGGAGTTCGACCGCTAACCACATGACCACCGCTCTTTCGCGCTCATGATTGCAACGCACCCGTACGTCTCTTATGCGTAAAACTTCTTTTGCGATTTTCTCGTAATCGACTAAGTAGTGCGCTCTACTGCTTGCACACTGGTTGGTTGGTTGGTGTGGTGTTCAGTCCTGAGACTGGATTGTTGCAGCTCTCCATGCTACTCTATCCTGTGCAAGCTTTTTCATCTCCCAGTACCTACTGCAACCTACATCCTTCTGAATCTGCTTAGTGTATTCATCTCTTGGTCTCCCTCTACGAGTTTTACCCTCCACGCTGCCCTCCAATACTAAATTGGTGATCCCTTGATGTCTCAGAACATGTCTTACCAACCGATCCCTTCTTCTGGTCAAGTTGTGCCACAAACTTCTCTTCTCCCCAATCCTGTTCAATACTTCCTCATTAGTTATGTGATCTACCCATCTAATCTTCAGCATTCTTCTGTAGCACCACATTTCGAAAGCTTCTATTCTCTTCTTGTCCAAACTATTTGTCGTCCATGTTTCACTTCCATACATGGCTACACTCCATACAAATACTTTCAGAAATGACTTCCTGACACTTAAATCTATACTCGATGTTAACAAATTTCTCTTCTTCAGAAACGCTTTCGTTGCCATTGCCAGTCTACATTTTATATCCTCTCTACTTCGACCAGCATCAGTTATTTTGCTCCACAAATAGCGAACCTCCTTTACTACTTTAAGTGTCTCATTTCCTAATCTAATTCCCTCAGCATCACCCGACTTAATTAGACTACATTCCATTATCCTTGTTTTGCTTTTGTTGATGTTCATCTTATATCCTCCTTTCAAGACACTGTCCATTCCATTTAACTGCTCTTCCAAGTCCTTTGCTGTCTCTGACAAAATTACAATGTCATCGGCAAACCTCAAAGTTTTTATTTCTTCTCCATGAATTTTAATACCTACTCCGAATTTTTCTTTTGTTTCCTTTACTGCTTGCTCAATATACAGATTGAACAACATCGGGGAGAGGCTACAACCCTGTCTTACTCCCTTCCCAACCACTGCTTCCCTTTCATGTCCCTCGACTCTTATAACTGCCATCTGGTTTCTGTAAAAATTGTAAATAGCCTTTCGCTCCCTGTATTTTACCCCTGCCACCTTTAGAATTGCACCCTATGTTGTCCTAATGGACTACTGAAGGTGTTCTAAGTTTGAAGTAAATCCGTGGTCCGAACCTCGTGGCCTTCCCTTATTAGCACTCCGCCGTCCGGCGACACCACAGTGGTGTGGTGTGCGAAATAGCGGTCAACGGCCGGCGACACCACAGTGGCGTCGTCTGCATAGTATCGCGCAGCGGCCGGGGACAGCACTTCAGTATCTTTTGCATTCTGTTGGTGTTTTGTTTAGGTAACATTAAGTTACACACGCTAACAAGTGTTTTGTTTTTATAAGTACCTGTGCCCTTTGATCATAGCGGACGAAAGAGACACTAGGATTATTTACATGCCACGCCCGGGTTCCCGGGTTCGATTCCCGGCGGGGTCAGGGATTTTCTCTGCCTCGTGATGGCTGGGTGTTGTGTGATGTCCTTAGGTTAGTTAGGTTTAAGTAGTTCTAAGTTCTAGGGGACTGATGACCATAGATGTTAAGTCCCATAGTGCTCAGAGCCATTTGAACCATTTGATTATTTACGATGAATGCGCAGACGTCTTGTCTGACGTTCCGGACGACTCAGCCGATTGAGAAGAAGACATTGGATATCAACAAAATGAAAGTGAAGCAGAATCGTAGGAAAATAGTGAAATACGTCCAAGGAGAATTTGGCGAACACTACGGTTGCCAAAGGATTCGGCTGAATCAGACGAAGAAGACAGTGCACAGTGGTCAGACTTTGATTTACGGAGGACCAGTAATAAATTTGAAGGATCCCCGGGTACAAACATATTTCCCAAAGATACACTCAGCGTCGAGGATATCGTACAACTATATATTGGGAACAATCTATTTGAATATATTAACAACGAAACCAAAAAGTACTACATTCAAAATTTCAATAGAAGGAAACTGGATCAAAAAAATGCCAAATTTGTCGACGTTATGGGACCCGAACTTAGAAAATGATTTGGGCTTGCTATCTTTATGGGAATTGTAAGAAAAGCAAGGATCGATGATTATTGGTCAACGAATCCGTTGAAAGACACACCGATAGTTCGCAAAACGATGTCCCGCAACCGATTCAGACAAATATTATCATTTTTACATTTTTCCGACAACAACAATAAACTGGATAGTGCCAACCGGATTGACAAAGAGCAATTCATAATTGATTACTTTTCGAAAAAGTTTAAAGAAACGCTTAATCCAAGTCAGAACATCTCAGTTGATGAAGGAATGATACCGTGGCGTGGACGGTTAAATTTTAAAGTTTACAATCCGTCAAAAATTACGAAATACGGCATACTCATTCGGATGCTGTGTGATTCGAGCACGGGATACATTTCTTCATTCAAGATATATTCCGGTGCTGGACAGGCTTCAGCAAAAACAGTGACGGAACTGTTGACACCTTCTGATGGAAAGTGGCATCACCTCTGCGTCGATAATTATTATAACAGTGCAGAACTCGCAGAGAAGTTACTTGAAAAGAAAATTCGAGTTTGGGGAACTATACGGCAAAATAGAGGACTTCTGGAAAATTGAAGCTCGCAAAAGTCAATGTGTTAGAAGCCTGTCATCAACGGAGAGGTGACAAGAGGCCGGCGACAAGGCAAGTAATCCGAATTAGCTCTGCCGGCGCCAAGCGAATAAATTTGTACGAGACGTGCGGACGGCAAAGTTGATAACTGTTCATCATTTCATGCCCCACCCCTCCCCCCACCACCACCACCAATTTCGCGGCTGTCAGTGCATTTTCTATATAAGTCAAAATAACTTCCCTAATCTACCCGGGGAAGGAGTTACTAACGAGGCGGTGTTGGTATCCAGGAAAAGGGGACGCATTAGCAGAGGTCTACTCTCTTCTCCTGTACACTATGAAGCTCCTTACTGAACTCTAACATATTAGCTCGGATTTGAGACACGTGATCCAACAGATGTTGCATTATATGTAAATTGAAGATGGAGCTTTTGCTTTTAGGAAGCTTTAATTGTCGAGTCCTATTAATAGTGTTCCATAGATTTTGTGTTTGTTTTGAATACAGTCAGAGAGAGTCCCTTTAGTCAACCATAGTGCCAGTAGTGCTATTGCTTGTTTTAAATACAGTCCAGAGACAGGTAGTGCTATTTTCATTGTTTTCTACAAGAAGTGGCTAGCAATCACAGTTTAGTCAATAATCAGGCGCCTTTAGTGAATTAGTAGTCTAGTTAAAAGTTGATTAACTCTCTTCAGTAAATTGATTCCTTAGGATGGATAGGATGTGTGACTGCTGTGTACGGACGCAGGAGGAGCTGGTCACTGTTCGCAAACAGCTGAACATGTTGATGGCCGCGGTCAGCCGTCTTCAGGCTGCTGCCTCGGAGTGTAGCGGCAGTGGGGAGTCTGGTGCGTCGCACGGTACACCCCAGGTGTTACATGTTTCAGCCACTGTCCCTGCTGTCGAGACATCTTCGCGGGTACCGGGCGCGGTTGGGCCACCCTCTCCCCAAGGGGAGTGGCGGGTTCAGCGGCGTTCGCGGCGCACGAGGCGGAGAATAAATGTGGAGGCTGGCCGTGTGGCATCGCCCGCTCTGCCTGTGAGTGGACATGTGGCTGCTCCTTCGGCAAGGTCCGAGCAGGCACACGGGGGAAGGGGTTTATTAGTTATTGGGAGCTCCAACATTAGGCGGGTGACGGAGCCCCTTAGGGAAATAGCGGAAAGGTCGGGGAAGAAGGCCAGTGTTCACTCTGTCTGCTTGCCGGGGGGTCTCATCCGAGATGTGGAGGAGGCCCTGCCGGCGGCGATAGAGAGCACTGGGTGCACCCGACTGCAAATTGTTGCTAATGTCGGCACCAATGACTCCTGCCGTCTGGGTTCAGAGGTCATCCTCAGTTCGTACAGGCGGTTGGCGGAATTGGTGAAGGCGGAAAGCCTCGCTCGCGGGGTGGAATCAGAGCTAACTATTTGTAGTATCGTTCCCAGAACCGATCGCGGTCCTCTGGTTTGGAGTCGAGTGGAAGGCTTAAACCAGAGGCTCAGACGATTCTGCGGAGATCTGGGATACAAATTTCTAGACCTCCGCTATCGGATGGAGAAATGTAGGGTCCCCCTGAATAGGTCAGGCGTGAACTACACGCCGGAAGAGGCTACAAAGGTAGCCGAGTACGTGTGTAGTGCACATGGGAGTTTTTTAGGTTAGAGAATTCCCTCCCTAGGCCCGACAAGACGCCTCCTGAGACGCGGCAAGCTAGGAGTAGGCAAAATGCAACAGAGAATAACAATATTAATGTGCTAATAGTAAACTGCAGGAGCGTCTATAGAAAGGTCACAGAACTGCTCTCATTAATAAACGGTCACAACGCCCATATAGTACTAGGGATAGGAAGTTGGCTGAAACTAGACGTAAACAGTAATGAAATCCTAAACTCAGATTGGAATGTATACCGCAGAGACAGGTTGGACAGTGAAAGGGGAGGCGTGTTTATAGCGATAAGAAGTGCAATAGTATCGAAGGAAATTGACGGAGATCCGAAATGTGAAATAATTTGGGTGAAGGTCACGGTTAAAGCAGGCTCAGACATGGTAATTGGATATCTCTATAGGCCCCCTGGCTCAGCAGCTGCTGTGGCTGAGCACCTGAAGGATAATTTGGAAAATATTTCGAGTACATTTCCCCACCATGTTATAGTTCTGGGTGGAGATTTTAATTTGCCGCACATAGACTGAGAGACTCAAACGTTCATAACGGGTGGCAGGGACAAAGAATCAAGTGAATTTTTTTTAAGTGCTTTACCTGAAAACTACCTTGAGCAGTTAAACAGAGAACCGACTCGTGGCGATAACATATTAGACCTTCTGGTGACAAACAGACCCGAACTATTTGAAACAATTAACGCAGAACAGGGAATCAGCGATCATAAAGCGGTTACGGCATCGATGATTTCAGCCGTAAATAGAAATATTAAAAAACGTAGGAAGATTTTTCTGTTTAGCAAAAGTGACAAATAGCAGATTACAGAGTACTTGACGGCTCAACACAAAAGTTTTGTCTCAAGTACAGATAGTGTTGAGGATCAGTGGACAAAGTTCAAAACCATTGTACAATATGCGTTAGATGAGTATGTGCCAAGCAAGATCGTAAGAGATGGAAAAGAGCCCCCGTGGTACAACAACCGAGTTAAAAACTGCTGCGGAAGCAAAGGGAACTTCACAGCAAACATAAACATAGCCAAAGCCTTGCAGACAAACAAAAATCACGCGAAGCGAAATGAAGTGTGAGGAGGGCTTTGCGAGAGGCGTTCAATGAATTAGAAAGTAAAGTTCTATGTACTGACTTGGCAGAAAATCCTAAGAAATTTTGGTCTTATGTCAAAGCGGTAGGTGGATCAAAACAAAATGTCCACACACTCTGTGACCAAAAAGGTACTGAAACAGAGGATGTCAGACTATAGACCGAAATACTAAATGTCTTTTTCCAAAGCTGTTTCACAGAGGAAGACTGCACTGTAGTTCATTCTCTACATTGTCGTACAGATGACAAAATGGTAGATATCGAAAAAGACGACAGAGGGGTAGAGAAACAATTAAAATCGCTCAAAAGAGGAAAGGCCGCTGGACCTGATGGGATACCAGTTCGATTTTACATAGAACCATGGACCTTGCCGTTGGTGGGGAGACTTGCGTGCCTCAGCGATACAGATAGCCGTACCGTAGGTGCAACCACAACGGAGGGGTATCTGTTGAGAGGCCAGACAAACGTGTGGTTCCTGAAGAGGGGCAGCAGCCTTTTCAGTAGTTGCAAGGGCAACAGTCTGGATGATTGACTGATCTGGCCTTGTAACAATAACCAAAACGGCCTTGCTGTGCTGGTACTGCGAACGGCTGAAAGCAAGGGGAAACTACAGCCGTAATTTTTCCCGAGGGCATGCAGCTTTACTGTATGATTACATGATGATGGCGTCCTCTTGGGTAAAATATTCCGGAGGTAAAATAGTCCCCCATTCGGATCTCCGGGCGGGGACTACTCAAGAGGATGTCGTTATCAGGAGAAGGATGTAGGTAGCAGTAGGTACTGGGAGATGAAAAAGCTTGCACAGGATAGAGTAGCATGGAGAGCTGCATCAAACCAGTCTCAGGACTGAAGACCACAACAACAACATACGCGAAGGAACTTGCCCCCCTTCTTGCAGCGGTGTACCGTAGGTCTCTAGAAGAGCGTAGCGTTCCAAACGATTGGAAAAGGGCACAGGTCATCCCCGAATTTAAGAAGGGACGTCGAACAGATGTGCAGAACCATAGACCTATATCTCTAACGTCGATCAGTTGTAGAATTTTGGAACACGTATTATGTTCGAGTATAATGACTTTCCTGGAGACTAGAATTCTACGCTGTAGGAATCAGCATGGGTTTCGAAAAAGACGGTCGTGTGAAACCCAGCTCGCGCTATACGTCTACGAGACTCAGAGGGCCATAGACACGGTTTCACAGGTAGATGCTGTGTTTCTTGACTTCCGCAAGGAGTTCGGTACAGTTCCCCACAGTCGTTTAATGAACAAAGTAAGAGCATATGGACTATCAGACCAATTGTGTGATTAGATTGAAGAGTTCCTAGATAACAGAACGCAGCAAGTGATTCTCAATGGAGTGAAGTCATCCGAAGTAAGAGTGGTTTCAGGTATATATACATAAATGACCTTGTGGATGACATCGGAAGTTCACTGAGGCTTTTTGCAGATGATGCTGTGGTGTATCGAGAGGTTGTAACTGTTGTGGACTGGCAAGATAGCCAATCCACAGTGACGGGTAGCCGAAAGGCACGCGTTTAAGCTCACGCAGGCTGGCGTGAGGTCTGGAACAGTTATACTAGCAAGAAAAGTACGTAGCTGCTGGAATACTTAACTTTAATCCATAATTGGTGAACGTCGGTCTGACGGTACATGCATCACAAGATAAATAGCAAATGATAATGGCGCCTTGCTAGGTCGTAGCAAATGACGTAGCTGAAGGCTATGCTAACTATCGTCTCGGCAAATGAGAGCGTAATTTGTCAGGGAACCATCGCTAGCAAAGTCGGCTGTGCAACTGGAGCGAGTGCTAGGACGTCTCTCTAGACCTGCCGTGTGGCGGCGCTCGGTCTGCAATCACTGATAGTGACGACACGCGGGTCCGACGTATATTAACGGACCGCGGCCGATTTAAAGGCTACCACCTAGCAAGTGTGGCGTCTGGCTGTGACACCACAGTAACAATGGAAAATTGTACTGAAATGAAGGAGAATCTGCAGCGAATTGACGCATGTTGCAGGGAATGACTATTGAATCTCAATGTAGACGAGTGTAATGTGCTGCAAATATATAGAAAGATAGATCCATTATCATTTAGCTACAAAATAGCAGGTCAGCAACTGGAAGCAGTTAATTCCATAAATTATCTGGGTGTACGCATTAGGAGTGATTTAAAATGGAATGATAATATAAAGTTGATCGTCGGTAAAGCCAGACTGAGATTCATTGGAAGAATCCTAAGGAAATGCAATCCGAAAACAATGGAAGTAGGTTACAGTACGCTTGTTCGCCCACTGCTTGAATACTGCTCAGCAGTGTGGGATCCGTACCAGATAGGGTTGATAGAAGAGATAGAGAAGATCCAACAGAGAGCAGCGCGCTTCGTTACAGGATCATTTAGTAATCGCTAAAGCGTTACGGAGATGATAGATAAACTCCAGTGGAAGACTCTGCAGGAGAGACGCTCAGTAGATCGGTACGGGCTTTTGTTAAAGTTTCGAGAACATACCTTCACCGAAGAGTCCAGCAGTATATTGCTCCCTCCTACGTGTATCTCGCGAAGAGACCATGAGGATAAAATCAGAGAGATTAGAGCCCACACAGAAGCATACCGACAATCCTTCTTTCCACGAACAATACGAGACTGTAATAGAAGGGAGAACCGATAGAGGTACTCAGGGTACCCTCCGCCACACTCCGTCAGGTGGCTTGCGGAGTGTGGATGTAGATGTAGATGTAGATGAAAAAAGAAAAGGAAGGGAAAGGATCAGCCGCATTCGGACATTAGGTGGAATCGGCAGCGACGAGTGAAAATGTGTGCCCGATGGGGATTCGAACCCGGGACCTCCTGCTTACTAGGCAGGACGCAGCGTTACTGCCACTGCACGGACTACCTCGGCGCACCTCACGGCCGGCCCACACTCCCAGCGAGCACCACCTGTCGGCAGCGCCTCTCCATCTCCTCCATATTCGCTCCTCCGAGATTCCCACAGATCGGGCGTATTTGTGCGTCAGCGCTGAAGAAGGTGGATTCATTGCCCAGGTAGGCCTATCAAATTATATGAATGTGTGGTGTCTGTTCCTTTGGACGTGTCCCGCATAGCACATGACCATGCTGGGCTTGTTACTGCTACTATGCTACGGAAGCCACTTAATTTTGACCCAGCTGCATACGACTCTGGCCGTTGCACATGCTGGTGTACATGCCTGATAACTGTTGCCATTTGTAGACCTCGTTGGTCTTTGTTGTTGCGGTTGTGAATGGTAGACGACGCTAGGGTCCTGAATATGACACCATTTGATATCGAAACTGGTAACATGTGTTAAAAAGAATAAACGGTTTTTATTCAATACAGCTGTCTGTTTTTTTACCATTTTTCAGGTGCTTCATGTCCGGGTGCTGTCCCACTCTACTGGATGGATTGATGGATTACCAGAGACTTAAAATAGGAATGGGCGATAGTCGATAGTTTTATGGATACGAGGGTGAGTCAAATGAAAACCTTAAATTTGTAATAACAGAATAGCCTGTAGGTGGCAGCATAGTGCAGATATACACATACCGTCGCAGTATCAGTATAAAGATGTCCGCTCCACTTGCGACTTGCACCAGGGAAGAACAGCGTTCTGTTATTCGGTTTTTGCGTAGCCAAGGTGTGAAAACTATTGAAATTCATCGACGAATGAAGATTCAGTACGGTAATGCATGCTTGTCACAGCAGCAAGCCTACGAATGGAGTAGGAAGTTCACAAATGGTGTGACTTCAGTGAAAGATGCTCCTCGTCCAGGTCAGGCACAACGAGTTGTGACTCCACAGAACATTGCAACAGCTGAAGCCATAGTGAAGGAAAACCGCCGAGTGACACTGAATGACACTGCAGCATGTTTACACATTAGTCATGGGTCAGCACACCACATCGTGCAGGATGTGCTCCAGTTTCACAAAGTTTCTGCAAGATGGGTGCCACGGCAGCTGACTCCTGAAATGAGAGAACGACGTGTTGATGCTTGTGAAGAACTTCTTCGGCCCTTTGAACGAGGTGATGGCTTCCTTGTAAGAATGCTGGGTTCACTTCCAACAATCGGAAACGAAGATAGCGAGCAAGGAATGGTGCCATTCCTCACCACCAAAATCAAAGAAGTTTTGAATAGAACCATCAGTAGGGAAGGTAATGCTGACTCTCTTTTGGGACGACAAAGGCGTCATTTTGGAGCATTACATGCCTAGAGGGACCACTACCAGTGCATCATACACAGATCTCCTAAAAAAATCATCTGCGGCGTGGAATCAAATCAAAGCGACGTGGATTGCTGTCAGCAGGTGTCCTTTTGCAACTTGACAATGCACGGCCCCACACTGCCCGTACTACAGTTGCAACAATCACAGACCTGCATTCTGAGTATCTTTCTCATCCACCATACTCACCAGACCTTGCCCCAAGTGATTTCCATATGTTTGGACCACACAAAGACGCAATGGGAGGAAAGAAGTTCCGTTGTGATGAAGAAGTACGCCACACGGTGCATGAGTGGTTGCGCGGACTACCAAAAGAATTTTTTTCTAAAGGAATTTATGCACTTTGTAAGAGGTGGAGGACTTGCATTGAGCGTGGGGGAGGTTATGTTGAAAAGTGATACAGGTTTTTACCACTTGTGCACACTAAATTATATTTAAAAAAGTATTTAAGGTTTTCACTTGACTCACCCTCGTGCATAAACTACGTCCGAAACAGGCCCTGGAAGGTTTTTGGACAACATGGTTGTGGAGAGAAGCAGTGATTAGTATGATTAATCAATAAATCAAGAATAGTCTTAATTGCATTTATTATTGTTTTAATACCGCCAGCCGGTTTCATCCCGACGTACGGGTCATGTTCTGGGCGTTTACATCATTGGTCGACTGCTGGTGGTGTCACTCCTGTCTTCATAACGCCAGGAAACTATGCCCTACGTCGGGTTGAAACCGGTTCGCGGTATTATAACAATAATAAATGCGATTAAGACTGTTCTTGAATTATTGAGGCCCTGGAAGGTCCAACGGTACCGACCGGCCGCCGTGTCATCCTCAGCCCACAGGCTTCACTGGATGTGGATATGGTGGGTCATGTGGTCAGCACACCGCTCTCCCGTCCGTATGTCACTTTACGAGACCGGAGCCTCTACTTCTCAGACAAGTAGCTCCTAAGTTTGCCTCACAAGGGCTGAGTGCACCCCGCTTGCCAACAGCGCTCGGCAGACCGGATGGTCACCCATCCAAGTGCTAGCCCAGACCGATAGCGCTTAACGTCGGTGGTCCGACGGAAACCGGTGTTACCACTGCAGCAAGCCGTTGGCTTTATAGATGTATAGATACTTTAAATCTATCATCGGACCTGCTGTCGATAGTGCGTATCGCTTTTTGGTCGTATGACTGAAAAACAAAAAATCCTTCAGTATCACTACACGGCGACTAGGTCGTATGTAATTTAATTTACTTGATACTGCGAGGTGGGGGCGCCCCGACACTTGTGCCTCCTTGTGGTGACGCTAACATCACTGCGCAGATATTCTTGCAACAATGACAGTGATTGAACTGCTACATCTTTTAAAGAGGGTGCAGAGATGTCAAATAAATATGTTCTGTCAAAGCTGTCTCTCCTTTATCTCTGTGCAAAGCCAGAAACTCTCCAGCCCCCTTTTTCCCCCTCGCATTAGAGTTTAAAGCTGTTATTACACTAACCGCCGCGAGTCGTTATAGCGTTCTGAACTCGGCGGCAGCGCTAGGGCAGCGGCGTGGCATTCATCCCCGCGTCTTAATGTGCCGGCCGGCGCTGGGGCGCTAAGCCCTTAAATCAGGGCTGAGCCGCGCCGTCGCCGCCGCCGCCGCTCCTGTCTGCGACCTTTTCCGCTCCCAGGCGGCCGGCGGACTGGTGCGTTGCTACAGCTCTGCGAGGCCGCGAAGCCGTGGGCCGCGCGCACGGGAGAGGGGGAAAAAAATTACCGCGAATGGAACTCGTTATGAAAGTAACGGTGTAATTTTCGTCCTTTCTGCATTTCCTGATTTTAATGAAGAGGGCCGCGACCGTAATTACGTTTCATGAAATCTTAAAACAGTGAGCCGCGCGCGCGGCTCTAAGCGTCCGCCGCAATTTAGCAGCGGCACGGGCGCCGGCGCCGCTCAGCCCGCGCATGCGCAGACGGCGCCTCGTCGAGTAGTCACCCCCCACCACTCCGCCCCTCCCCCCCCCTTCCTCGCACACCGCAAGCCCACTCGGAGCACCACTCGCGCACACGGTACTCGTGTTAACGCACTGAAACGCAAATAAACGAGAACAAAAGTGGTCGGCAAACGCAATTAACTGCAAATTACTGCTGGCTGCCCCCGAATGTAATTAATTGTGGAGTCAAGGAACGGTTAGGCGTTTTAAGCCGCTGATTAATCGCCTCGTACATTAGATCCGCCGCCCGCGTCAGCAGTAGCCGCCACGTGCGGTCAGACGGCGCCTCTGCGCTTCTTCAGCAGCTGGCGTGCGGCCGCCTCGCTCATTTGTAAGGTGCGGGTCGTTACTGGCCGCCAATGGGTGGATATGTGGACACTGAAGGTGGTGATGTTTTCCATAGTGACTGCAGAGGGTCATTCTCAAACGCTATGTAACGCTCAACAGCCCGCGTTAGTACTATTTCGCGTTCTCTGCTGCCCATTTGTCCGCCTCCGTGGCTGAGTGATCAGCGCGGCTGGCTGCCATGCAGAGGACCCAGTTCGATTCCCGGCACTACCGCGTTGCTGGGAGGACATCAACGATGTGCACTCAGCCTCTTGAGGAGCTAATTGACCGTCTAGTAGCGGCTCCAGGTAATGAGAACTCACGACGGCCTGTAGAACAGTGTGTCTTCCTAACTCTTGCTACCACATTCAATAACACTATTGGCAGAGGATGACAGGGCGCTCGGTCGATGCCCATGGGCATGTCAGGGCCTGTGGGCGGAGTTTCTTTTACATCCCGTTGATTGAAACATGTTAAATATATTCTCTTCCTCATAAATCCCCCAGGTATATATACAGGGTGAGTCACATAACATTACCGCTGGATATATTTCGTAAACCACATCAAATACTGACGAATCGATTCCACAGACCGAACGTGAGGAGAGGGGCTAGTGTAATTGGTTAATACAAACCATAAAAAAAATGCACGGAAGTATGTTTTTTAACACAAACCTACGCTTTTTTAAATGGAACCCCGTTAGTTTTGTTAGCACATCTGAACATATAAACAAATACGTAATCAGTGCCGTTTGTTGCATAGTAAAATGTTAATTACCTCCGGAGATATTGTAACCTAAAGTTGACGCTTGAGTACCACTCCTCCGCTGTTCGATCGTGTGTATCGGAGAGCACCGAATTACGTAGGGATCCAAAGGGAACGGTGATGGACCTTAGCTACAGAAGAGACTGGAAATTCACATTACGTCCACATGCTAACACCTTTTTATTGGTCTTTTTCACTGACGCCCATGTACATTACCATGAGGGGTGAGCTACACGCACACACGTGGTTTCCGTTTTCAATTACGGAGTGGAATAGTGTGTGTCCCGACATGTCAGGCCAATAGATGTTCAATGTGGTGCCCATCATTTGCTGCACACAATTGCAATCTCTGCCGTAATGGATGTCGTACACGCCGCAGTGCATCTGGTGTAATGTCGCCGCAGGCTGCCACAATACGTTGTTTCATATCCTCTGGGGTTGTAGGCACATCACGGTACACATTCTCCTTTAACGCAACCCACAGAAAGAAGTCCAGTGGTGTAAGATCAGGAGAATGGGCTGGTCAATTTATGCGTCCTCCACGTCCTATGAAACGCCCGTCGAACATCCTGTCAAGGGTCAGCCTAGTGTTAATTGCGGAATGTGCAGGTGCACCATCATGCTGATACCACATACATCGACGCGTTTCCAGTGGGACATTTTCGAGCAACGTTGGCAGATCATTCTGTATAAAGGCGATGTATGTTGCAGCTGTTTGGGCCCCTGCAATGAAGTGAGGACCAATGAGGTGGTCGCCAATGATTCCGCACCATACATTTACAGTCCACGCTCGCTGTCGCTCTACCTGTCTGAGCCAGCGAGGATTGTCCACGGACCAGTAATGCATGTTCCGTAGATTCACTGCCCGGTGGTTTGTGAAACCCGCTTCATCGGTAAACAGGTAGAACTGCAACGCATTCTCTGTTAATGCCCATTGACAGAATTGCACTCGATGATTAAAGTCATCACCATGTAATTGCTGATGTAGCGACACATGAAACGGGTGAAAGCGGTGACGATGCAGTATGCGCATGACACTACTTTGACTCAGTCCACCGGCTCTCGCAATGTCCCGTGTACTCATGTGTGGGTTCATGGCAACAGCAGCTAACACACCAGCTGCACTCACTTCTCCTGTGACGGGCCTGTTACGGACCCGTTTGCGTGCTACGACCATACCTCTTGCATACAGTTGGCGGTAGATGTTTTCCAATGTGCGGCACGTTAGATGCTCTCTGTCCGGGTACCGTTCTGCATACACCCTGCAGGCTTCAGCTGCATTTCGTCGACACTCGCCATAGATGAGTATCATCTCCGCCTTTTCAGAGTTCGAATACACCATGGTCACAGTTCCTACAACACTACACTATCACAGACGTCTGGTAACACGGTGTACTACAATTGGTCTGCGTGCGGAGACGAACGCAGAATAACAATAGCAGCAAGCGCTACATGCGGACACGGCGACAGCTAGACCAAACCACAACAGTGCACTTCAGCCACACTCGTAAACACGGTCGTCATCGTAAACATGTCCCTGCAGATGCTGCTCGCCGACCGTGGCCCGTGTTTGTTACAACACGCAACTGAACGTCGGAGGTTTCAAGCGTCAACTTTAGGTTACAATATCTCCGGATGTAATTAACATTTTACATTGCAACAAACGGCGCTGATTACGTATTTGTTTATATGTTCAGATGTGCTAGCAAAACAAACGTGGTTCCATTTTAAAAAACGTAGGTTTGTGTTAAAAAACATACTTCCGTGCATTTTTTTATGGTTCGTATTAAACAATTACACTAGCCCCTCTCCTCACGTTCGGTCTGTGGAATCGGTTCGTCAGTATTTGATGTGGTTTACGAAATATATCCAGCGGTAACGTTAGGTGACTCACCCTGTATATCTACACTACTGGCCACTACAATTGCTACACCAAGAAGAAATGCAGATGATAAACGGGTATTCCTTGAACAAATATATTATACTAGAACTGTCATGTATTTACATTTTCACGCAACTTGGGTGCATAGATCCTGACAAATCAGTACCCAGAACAGCCACCTCCGGCCGTAATAACGGCCTTGATACGCCTGGGCATTCAGTCAAACAGAGCTTGGATGGCGTGTACAGATACAGTTGCCCATGCAGTTTCAACACGATAGCACAGTTCATCAAGAGTAGTGACTGGCGTATTGTGTCGAGCCAGTTGCTCGGCCACCATTCACCAGACCAATTGGTGAGACATCTGGAGAATGTGCTGGCCAGGGCAGCAGTCGAACATTTTCTGTAATCAGAAAGGCCCCTACAGGACCTGCAACATGTGGTCCTGCACTGTCCTTCTGAAATGTAGGGTTTTGCAGCTATCGAATGAAGGGTAGAGCCACGGGTCGTAACACATCTGAAATGTAACGTCCACTGTTCAAAATGCCGTCAATTCGAACAAGAGGTGACTGAGACGTGTAACCAATGACACCCCACACCATCACGCCGGGAGATACGCAAGTATGGCGATGACGAATACACGCTTCCAAATTGCGTTCACTTATGCGACCATCATGATGCTGTAAACAGAACCTGGCTTTATCCGAAAAAATGACGTTTTGCCATTCGTGCACCCAAGTTCGTCGTTGAGTACACAATCACAAGCGCTCCTGTCTGTGATGCAGTGTCAAGGGTAACCGCAGCCATGGTCTCAGAGCTGATAGTCCATGCTGCTGCAAACGTCGTCCAACTGTTCGTGTAGACGGTTGTTGTCTTGCAAACATCCCCATCTGTTGACTCAGGGATCGAGACGTGGCTGCACTATCCGTTACAGCAATGCGGATAAGATGCCTGTCATCTCGACTGCTCGTGGTACGAGGCCGTTGGGATCCAGCACGGCGTTCCGTATTACCCTCCTGAACCCACCGATTCCATATTCTGCTAACAGTCATAGGATCTCGACCAACGCGAGCAGTAATGTCGCGGTACGATAAACAGCAATCACGATAGGCTACAATCCGACCGTTATGAAAGTCGGAAACGTGATGGTACGCATTTCTCCTCCTTACACGAGGCATCACAACAACGTTTCACCAGGCAACGCCGGTCAACTGCTGTTTGTGTATGAGAAATCGGTAGGAAACTTTCCTGATGTCAGCACGTAGCAGGTGTCGCCACCGGCGCCAACCTTGTGTGAATGCTCTGAAAAGCTAATCATTTGCGTATCACAGCATCTTCTTCCTGTAGGTTAAATTTTGCGTCTGTAGCACGTCATCTTCGTGGTGTAGCAATTTTAATGGCCAGTTGTGTACATACATACTTCGCAAGGCATCATGTGGTGCATGGTACCTTGTACCACTTGCAGTCATATCCGTTCCAGTTCCACTCCCAAATATATCGAGGGAAAATGACTGCCCGTGCCTCTGTACGAACTCTAATTTCTCTTATCTTCGTGGCTCTTACGCGAAACGTATGTTGATCTCAGCAGAATAGTTCTGGTGTCAACTGCAGTTACCCTCTAAATTATCTCAGTATCGTTTCGCGAAATGAATTCTTCCCATCAGAGATTCGCATTTGAGTTCCAGAAGCATCTCGATAATACTCGCGCGTTGAGCGAACCTACCGGTAACAAGTGGGACAACAGCCGTCTGAATTTCTTCGGTGTCTTCCTTTAATCCGACCTCGTTGGGATTCCGAACACTTGAACAGTGCTCAAGAATGGATCGCACCCATATTGCATATGTGGCATCCTTCGTACATCAGCGCCGATCACTGTGGCCGAACGGTTCTAGGCGCTTCAGTCTGGAACCGCGCGACCGATACGGTCGCAGGATCGAATCCTGCCTCGGACATTGATGTGTATGATGTTCTTAGTTTAGTTAGGTTTAAGTAGTTCTAAGTTCTAGGGGACTGATCACCTCAGGTGTTAAGTCCCATAGTGCTCAGAGCCATTCGAACCCTTTTTTTTCGTACATCAGCTTTATTTTCCTAAAGCATTCTCAGTAACCCGAAGTCGTGCGTTCGCCTTTGCCACAACCGTCCTTACGTGCTCATTCCGTTTTGAATCACTTTGCAAAGTTACGCCTAGATATTTAATCGAAGGGACTATGTAAAGCAGCACGCGAGTAAAACTGTATTCGAACGTCACATGATTATTTTTCCTACTCATCTGCATTAATTTACAATTTTGTACATTTGGATCAAGCTACCATCCATCACGCCAAACAGTAGTTCTATGTCATTCCGTATCCTTCTGCAGTCACTCAAAGGCGACACTTTCCCGCGTAGTACAGCGTCACCGGAAAGCAGTTGCTGTTCACATTATCCGTCTGATCATTTGTGTTTGCAGAGAACAAGAGCGGCCTTATCACACATCCCTGGGACATTCCTGGCTGCACCCCCGTCTGTGAAGAACATTCGCCGTCCAGGATAAACTGCTAGGATGCTATTACTTGGAAAGTCTTCGAGCCACTCACATATCTGGGAACTTATTCCGTATGGTCGGACCTTCGTTAACAGTTTTCAGTGGAGCACTGTGTCAAACGCTTCCCTGATGTCTATGAATGAGGAATCTCTGGTTGTTGTGCTCCATCCATGGTTCGTAGGATTTAATGTGAGAAAAGGGCAAGCTGAGTTTCACTATAGCGATACTTTCTGAACTTGTGTCCATCTGTGGATATAAGATTTCCTGCCTCATTGGCATTCATTATATTCGAACTTACAAGTTGTTTAACAATTCTGCAACAAGTCGATGATAAGTATAAGGACATTGATACATAATTTTGCAGGTCCGTTCTTTTACCCTTCTCATGTACAGGATCAGGTCATCGAGCTGCGATCGTGGCAATTCAGGCATCTGTAAAATCAGGAATATCAAAATTTGCCAAAAAAAATAGTGCTAACAGATTGTAGATCTACTCTACAAAAATTGGAACAGCGCGACAACTAGACTTAAGGAAATAAACGTCTAATACATATCTTGAATTGGATATAGATTGCCAAATTGAAGTCTCAAGACATTAATCTATTATTATGAAGGTTCATGCTGTTACCCAACATAATAAAACAGTGGACGTTGTAGTGAAGCGTAATACTATACACGGCCATTTCCAAGACATTCACTTCATTCCGTTATTCAGGTAATAGGGCTCAGTAGGAATGGATTACCTACTGGGTCACTATACAAACTGATAGAGGAAGATTTTACACCCAAGTTGAACCTGTCATTACGATAACCATGGTACTGTCGACTGATCTCAGTAAACGTCCATCACAAGAGTGTGCCTGGGACAAGCATCTTAGCAACCCATCTCCATAGAATAAAAGTTTAGGGCTATCCGTAGGGTACCGAGAGAGATATCCAAATAGTAGATCACAATAACATCATAATGTCTCTTAGTCACATGTCACCTCCACTGTCTGTTACCTCTCCCAGCCCAAAGTGGCGTGTGCCGTGCCACTTCATGTAGCTGCAGTTTTACTGGTGTTACCAGCTTTATGTCAGTGTCAGTGTTTAATTTTAAATTGACTTTAATACTAATTTCTTACTCAAGTATTTTGTGCGAGGAGAGCATTAGTGCCCTTGCATTCGTTCGCCGGTTACCACAAGTGAGTACAGCCTTCTTAAAAATCTGTTCGAAATAGAAACAGGTTATTCTACAGCTTTCACTATGTTAATGTTTATTTATGATCTTTTTAGGTAATCGTGAATTTTCTGATGAAAAAACCTATAGTCGATTTCGAAACCTGGTAAAAGTAAAATGTTGTTGCAACCGTTTGGCTGTTTTATACTTATCACATTCTTATACACTTGCTGTGTCGCAGTCATTTTAAAACTGCAAAATCATTATTTATTTATGCCTTTGTTTCACCTGTCAAAGTTCTTAGGAAGTTAACTTCACAACACGTACTATTAATGACCCGTTATTATCATTATTATTATTATTGTTATTATTACTATTATAGGCTAGTATCAAGATATTACGAAATTGGCGGACTGGAGGTATACTAAAATCGATAAAACATAGAGCCATTAAAATAAAAAGAGGACTCCATTGCACTCTACTTAAAAGGGGCAGTAAATAGTGTCTGAACAAAGACGATGAACTCCCTACGCACCACTAACGAGGCGTACCAACATCACAAAGGTGTCAACAGCAGGTTATCTACGTTGTCTGTCTAGCAGCGATATAAGAAAGAGATCACAACAGCTATTGCAAATAATATTTACCGACATATACATCAGTATAACCTAGCAGTAGAACACAAATGGGATACTAAGAAATCATACGGGTGCACAGAGTCGTTACTCAGTAGAACAATACTCTGTTGGCCTTTTTTTTTTAAAAAAAAAAAAAGGATGGGATGTTAGGAAGATTAGTTCGCTCAGTTGTGCAGATTCATACAGACACTTCACACTTCACGTAGTTTGAGTGAGGAAATAAGTTTATTTGCGGTGAAACAAGTATCCACACAACAATGTGATGACTTCTGAATCACCACGTACTGTCATCCTGGCGACCATTGTTGCGGCTTGCGCAGACGTGGCAACAGAGAGAGGGGCGCGCCGGCAGCGAAGTTCCCAGCGACAACACCGTACCATACCACGATGGAGTTATCTGCGTGTAGAATATTCTTTCAGAGCAAAGGAACATTGTCAGATTGTATTCGTCACCGCCATAAGGGCCCAACACTTGGCGTGGAGGTCACCTCTTATTCACATAGCAAGTAATTTGGAGCGCAGCCGATGCTCTTCTGTCGTGTGAGGTAAACTCTATCTTCAATATTTCCATTACGACACCTTTCAACAAGATAACGACATACCTGGCCAGCACAGTCTCCAGATCTCACGCCTATTGACACCATCTGACTGTGACCACTCGCCAGCTTCTATGGTTGAAAAATACTGGCACAGAGTATGAGCAGCACGGAGTAGTGGTTGGACCACTTATATGTCATCAGATATCAGATGGAGTAGACGCCCACCTGAGTTAGGTGCGCTTTTACTGCCCGACGTGGAGGCTCGGCTACCAAACTTTGCACCCTATATACTTTAGCAAGCGAGGAGACGGGAGCTGTAAGGAGCGAGGGCATAAAAACAAAACACGTCGACCACAAAAGACTTTCTGTAACAAGTCGTGATAAACTTGTTGACTTCTAAACATCTGGAATTTAACAAAGTCAAATGAATGTAAGAAAGCACGCAAATTTTCTGTTACCAGTCACTTTTATGTGTTTCGCGTTTAATCCCACACAGGCTTTGGCGTCAGTTATAATAAACACTATACACGGCTCTGCACCAGCAGAAGACTGCCCCATTCCCCAACCTCCCCCTCCAAGACCATACCAGTCACTCTAGCAGCGAAGAGCAAACAAAAAATTCTACGTTGATTTGGTTTAAGACACTTTATTTTTAAGTAACAATCTTCTGTACGCATAAACGTCTGAAGGCGGGCATAACATGCTAGAAAGGCGTTGATATATATTAAATCAAACGTAAAACAAATAAAACAGAAAGTTAGCACAAAATAGAAATGAATGAAAATGTTTATTATTTGAAAATGGAGAAAATTTCAATTGATGTTTGAAACTGTGAGCTTTCGTACAGCTTCTATCAAAATAATCTCAATAAAGCATATTATGAAATTCTGTCATTACTGGAATAGACCGAAATAAATTCCATAACTTCAATAAAAGACAATGTGAAATTCAAGCATTATTAGAATATTAGAAAAGGTATAACAGTGTGCCGTCAGCGATAATGCTATTTATTCTGCACCTGTTTCGGTCTTTAAGACCCGTCATCAACAACATACAAAAGTGGACAATGTGACAGATTGTCCACTTTTCAGCATTGTACAGTTGCCGTTGATGATGGTTTAAGACCGAAACCGGTAGTAGAATGAATAGCATATGACAGATTGCACAGTGTCATGCATTTTGCATTTTGTAAAATTCGTACATGCTTTTGACCAGTGCCTAAACAAGATATTCATAATTAGAATAGGTAAAACGAAAAATTTCTGTTAACTCTTACTCCAAAGAAGAAAAATCATTAAACATTTACTCAAGATATGAACTGACAGCAATACAGAACAACCAACGGGAAATTAGTAAATAGTGTGAAACATTAGCTTTACGCAAATCTCAGATATATTACTTTCTTCTTTTTAGTAGCAACCTAGTTCTATAAAAGAATGTATTAAAAAAATTAAATCATACTGAGACACTAACAATTAAAATTGTGCATAGCTTGACTTTAATTTGAGATTATTCAGGCCACTTCTATAAAAGAATGTTTAAACGAAATTCGTACGAGAAGGTCCACATATCTTCAACTAAAAGACCTGACAATGAACTGACATTAATTCTGAGTATACAATAAATTGCAGGACCATGTCAAATAGCATTCACAAATTACCAACAGTGCTCATTTCGAGACAAATAACAGTGTGACAAACAATTTTAGTCGTGTAAGTTGGTCCGACTGGTACACTCTACAGCAGTCCCACTTTGACCGTGGTCTCTGTAGATCCCAAATAGAAGTTGAAGTAGCAAGGCGACCTTCCACCAAATCGTGCAGTATGCTTCTCAGTCATCTAAGTACCAATAGAAATGCACAATCTAGATCAAAATGATATTCATTTTCTGCAGTCTCTCATAGCCACCACTTCCCACGTAACTGCCCGCACTTGTCCTTGGGTTGCTATCCTCCAGTTATCGGTGGCCAACGACTAAGGATGAGCTCACGTGGACCGCCATGAAGTCGGCGCGGGAGAGAGCCAAGTGCGAGACGCGGAGCAGACAATTGCTTAGCCACAGGCAAGGAGCTTATATCGCACTTTCGATTACATATCAGCATCTCCTCAGAACAGATAGCACATTGCGATACAGCGGCCATATATACAAACAAGATTTTAAAGAGAAACGAAGAACTCAGCTGCAAATGGACACTAGAATAAATTCAGTAGTGGGCGACAAGTGAAAACTTGTACCGAACCGGGTTTGGAACCCGGATTTCTTGCTTTAAGCGAGCGGTCACCTTAAGTGTCTCGGCTATCCGGACACACTTTACATACGACCGCTTGTCACGTGCCAGTAGCCTGCCTGTCCGACGGTGTAGACACCACACGTATATATACGGAGAGGCAAAAAGATTTTAACGTTAACTTATGGCGTCACGGTATTCCACTGAGGAACGAAGGAAGGTAGTTGCCTGTTTGAAAGTCTTTCTGTCTCCGAGCATCGTACAAGTAAAATTCGAGGCCTGGACCGGGTGGGGTGCACCATAGTGCCTGACAAGACGTAGGGTCTGCGAGAAGTTCGTAAGTACGAGGTCCGTTCAAGACGATTGGAAGGGAATCAGCGGTAGAAAGACAATAATACAGTCCTCTTTCAGGGAGCGATGGTAGCCAGGCCAAGCAAGTTCTCGCGCAGACGTGTTCTAGAGACTAACATTGCTCTAAGGTCAGTGGCTAGAACTTTGTACCACGTTTTAGGAATGAAACCGTACCACTTTGCATACTGCGCAGCAGTTCACAAAGGCGCACAAGCAAGCACATGTGAGTGCTGCACAAATTATCTTGCAAATGGTGCACATGGAGCATGACATTCTATTCACGTTTTTCGACGAAGCAGCATTTCACATCAGAGGTCGTGTCAGCAACCGAGCAGCCTGCTGGAAGTTCGAGGCCACATGCGGGATTCCCCCAACGTGAACATTTGCTGTGCAGTGGTCAAATATGGAGTGACTGAACCATTCTTTTTTTGAAAGACGAACTGTCAGCGGCGAGAATTCATTTGCCGTGCTCAGCACATTCATGGAAGAGCACGCTCCACTTGCCATTCTCCAACGAGGTTCTTTCAACAAGACGGCGCCCCTGCCCATCACAGTCAGATGGTTCGTGACTACCCGAACTACACGTTCCGTAAACGTTGGACTGGTAGAGGTGGTCCTCTCCCATGGCCAGCAAGTTCACCCTACCTGACGCCATGTGATTTTTGGCTGTGGGGGATGAGCAAGGAACGTGTCTTTGTCAGTAGACCTGTCAACTTGGACGACCTGGAGCACCGTATCATTGAAGTCATCGCTTCTGTCCCTGCCCAAATGGAACAGTGTGCCTTAAGTCAACAATGGGCAGACTCTAAAAGTGCACTGAGTGGGATGGGTACCAAATGGAAACCCTGCAACCAAATTCCTGCCTTGTAATTTCACGTGATTTAACGCCCATTTAATGTTAACATCTTTTTGTCTCACCTTGTATAAAGAGTAAATAAAATTTCGTTTTTTCTTATTCTTCCTGGTATTGCAGTTACAACACCCAAGAGAGTCATAATCCGTTTCTAAAGAAGATAATTTATTACAGTCGTTTCTGCCCCAGATGAGTGCGATTACTGCCTCTCTTAGATAATTAACCGTGATTCTAGATGTGAAAGCTTATGCTACAGCTGTTACAGTTATTTAAACCAAAATACTGTGTAATGAAATTGACAGATATGTTTTGTTATTCGGCTTAACACCGAGAAATAACGAAATAATACAAAAAAGAATCGGACAACTGCGAATAGGACCCGCGCTGTAAGAGTTCCCTAAGAACTTAATTGTGTGTATAGCTGATAATAATAATAAGTCTTCCTATTGAACGCCACTTCTGGACTTGTGTGTCCCTAACCTACCCCGGTTATCGAACCGCGGAAAGAGGACCTATCCGAACCACATCTTGTTTCTGGCTACTCCTCGCACTATTAGGAGGCGATGGCTAGGTTACAACGAAGACTGAAAAATCTTGGATCCTCGAGCGATTCTGTGCCGCGACCTCCCAATTTCCAGGCACACACTTTACCGCTTTTATTCCAGAAGAATTTTTATTATTCATTTCACATTTCAAATAATTCTATACAATATAATACAAATATACCAAGTCGAATCACAAGAGACTTTACTGTAGCACTGGTTTCTTAGTCATAACAATGAAAATTATTTTGTGAAAGTTTACTATGAACAAATAGACATACATTCAGAACTATTACACACAGTAGTGGCTTTGTAGAGTATCCATCATTCGTCTGGCGTCGAAAACAAATATTTTCTTCTCCCTTGTTGTACATAATTCTGTAGCCGCATTCAAGGCATCGAGCTGGGTCGCGTGCTCGTATTTCGTCTCCATGATGATATTCTTCACGTGTGAACATCATTGGGATTTTAATTTGTTCCTTTGGCTGGACCATGATCACTTAGCCAAAATAACTTCAGAAAACTCTAGCCTAATAGTCGTAATTCCTGACTTAGAGAGTACAACACAAACTTTGTCAAGTGTTAACACTACAACTGTTAAGCTGTTCAGTACAGCCTAACTCCCTGTGATCTGCTATCAACAACCACAGAAAATATAATAACCTAGTTCTAGCAGAAGGGGCTTTCACTGGTCACTCTTCAATGAGCCAAAGCCACGAGGACCGATATGTGTTTAGTGAATCCATTTTCAGATTATTGTGAGTGACTTTGCAAGTATGAGAATGTATGACATAAACTGAAGAGGCAAAGAAATTGGTATATCTGCCTAAAATCATGTAGGGCCCCCGCCAGGACACAGAACTGCCGCAATACGAAGTGGCTTGGACTCGACTAATATCTGAAGTAGTGCTGTAGCGAATTGACACCATGAATCCTACAGGGCTGTAGATAAACCTGAGAGTACCAGGGGGGGGGGGGGGGGGGGGGGGGTGGAGATCTCTTATGAACAGCACGTTGCAAGGCATCCCAGATACGCCCAATAATGGAGAGCTTACTGGCAAGTGGAAGTGTTTAAACTCAGAAGAGTGTTCCTGGAGCCACTCTGTAGCAATTCTCGGAGAGTTGAGTGTCGCATTATCCTAGTCCGTCGGAGTGCACAATGGATATGAATTGAATCTAGACATATCACGGGTCCCATATCACTCCAACTACACACGCGCCGCACCATTACAGAGCCTCCATCAGCTTGAATAGTCCCCTCCTGACATGCAGGGTCCATGGATTCATGAGGTTGTCTCCATACCTGTACACCTCCATCCACTCGATACAATTTGAAATGGGACTCGTCCGACCAGACGTAATCTTACCTTGCCATACATCACTATTAAAATTCTCTGTCTCTGCACAAGTTTTGAAAGCTTCATGTGGTGTAAGATATATAAGAGAGACAATTTTTACTTATCTTCATTTTCTCTTGTTGCTGCCTCCAATTCTTGAGTCTAGGGGTTCATTCTTGAGCTGTAATTTTTTTATAACGTCTTGGGTTCCTGATGGCTAAATACCTGATGAAGATTTGCCTGTATTATTCTTGAATTTTATTCTTTATCACATTTTTCAATATCACACCGTCTTCACAATTTCTACTTTTATAACACAGCTAATTACACTGCTAGCGTCAACCATACAAATCCGACCGATTCCATCAGAGGCATGCCCACTATTACTATCTACTTCCTGCGGTACGCACAATATTCCAAAGAGATTACAAAGCAAAAGAGTTTACAAACTTCCTTGACAGAAGGTGAATCATCACCAAGACATAACATTATTTAATAAATGAATCCAGAAATAAATTTAATAATTAGCGTTAGCTTTTGCAATTAATAATGTGAATTTTAAATATGCTAGATATTTCGTAACTTCAAATATTTTAAAAAAACAGTAATTTTAACTTACGTACAGAGTACTAACAAATTAATTTCTTTTTGTACATTTTAGCTTGAAATATAATACATCGTATACAAAATCAAATGAAACTCTTTCAGTGAAACAGTCGAGAATGTTCAAGTATCCCAGATTCAGGATTAATCCTGGTATCGGCTACTTCTATAAAAAATGTTATGTTAGAAAAAGGTGTCCTATTACACAGGCAACATGTTTCCAATCATCAAGAGTTAAATTTCGGTGTTGACGGGCCCAAGCGAGTGGTGAAATTTTGTGTCATGCAGTTATCAAGGGTACACGAGTGAGCCTTCGGCTCTAGAATCCCATATCGATGATATTTCGTTCAAAGGTTTGCACGCTGACACTGAAATCTGCAGCATTTGCGGAATGGTTGCACTTCCGTCACGTTGAACGATTCCCTTCGGTCGTCGTTGGTCCCATGCTTGCAGGATCTTTTTCCGGCCGCAGCGATGTCGGAGATTTGGTATTTTACCGGATTCCTGATATTGACGGTACGCTCGTGAAATGGTCGTACGGGAAAGTCCCCACTTCATCGCTACCTCGGAGATGCTGTGTCCCATCGCTCGTGTGCCGACTATAACATCACGTTCAGACTCACTTAAATCTCGGAAAACTTCCATTGTAGCAGCGGCAACCCATCTAACAACTGCGACAGACACTTGGTGTCTTATATGGGCGTTGCCGACCGCAGCGCCGTATTCTGACTACTTATGTCTGTATTTGAATAGTCATCGCTGTATAGTTTCTTTGGCGCTTCTGTGTATATGGCCGTATCTTTTGATTGTATAGACCGAGATGCTCCAATTATTTAGACCTCAGTAGTCGACGTAAATTTCAACTTGATAGCTCTACCCATTGCAGACGGTCGGTCAGTCAGATAGACTGACGGATAACAACGTGATCCAATAAGGGTTCTGTTTCTACCCACTGAGATACGGAAGTCTAAAAACTAAGAGCAAAATGAGAAACAAATTACCAGAAAGGTACCTGAACATGGAGTAGGTGCTAGAAGTAAATGACTATACTCAACATCAGTTTTGTAAGCAGTAAGTTTGGCAGATTCGAGTTGACAGGTAATGGTTGGAAGAAGAGCAATGCTTCTGTTTGTCGCAAGATCGGTATCCGTGACTCAGATCTGCAACCTCCCCCCCCCCCCTTCCGAGTAAACACCGCGTCAGCCGCTGCTTCGGGACAAATGAGTGCCCCTCCCCCCTCCCCCCCACCCTTGCTATGCTGCGGGTCGTAATGTACATCATTAACAGTAATGAAGCCAGCGACGGATCCCGGCCGCCCAGGTGCGTTCGCTGTCTCTCTGGAGCAGCTCTTTGTGTCCTTTGCAAACCCCGCCATTAAGACGCTTCCCTTTGTGGGCGGGAAATGCACCAAAGAAAATTAATCTCAAGGAGGAGAATAATTGTGATCCCTTAAAGTATGCTTATGAGGATGGAACGCGAAATTGAAAAAAAATAATGACTTGCATCCGTGCGGTGCATAACAATCTTTTAGCTGAACCGTAATCGTTATCGGGATCCTGCCAAATTCTACACGGAAAATATTTTTGTAGGAGCCGTACTGCGCCGATACCTCGGTGCTGAAATAGGCTGATGCTTCTGCGAGGAATGTTAATAACACACCTGTCATTCGTGCGAAAACATTTTTAGGTTTGCAATCTGGTAGTTTGCACATGCGCACTAATGCGATCACGTGAACGACGATTTGCACACACTGAACTCAATAGCTAACTGGAGAGACTATTTATTGAAGCCAAACTGTGACGCTTTGTGTCACAGCTGCCATTGTAGGTCGGCACTAACTGCCAAATTGTTCTGGTAGACAGCAGAAATGCAACTCGTATTTGCTGTTACTATGCGACGCTGTCCGGTATTTGTTTATTGTTAATACTGATTCGTACCTGCTAATCCTTCTCTGCAAGATCAGCTTCTAAGCTGTCGCGCTCCGTTTCTATACGCAAATTTCGTGCCGTCATTAAATATATATCCTATTCATACTTATCATAAATATTGCTTCTGTGAAGAAGAGGTTCTGATTTCACTTTCCACATCGCACTTCCTGAATGACGAGACAATGTATCAAAAGAAAATGTGCAAAGTATGGACGTAAGAACTTTTTCTATTATTTACTCCCCGGAGGCGCAGTGAACATGGAAGGGGGTAGTTTAATTTCATCTGTAGTACACCTCCATGTTATATGAGGAATCCCCAGGCAGGACCACTACGTGCAAGGGGGATATTGTAATTTTGTCCTTAACTCCCATTGACAATAAAGAAATCCTAAACAGCTGCCACTACATGCAAAGGGATCTACCCTTATTGTACCATAATTTTTCGTTAATTTGTCAACCGTGAGAGTCGTTGTCACGAAAGCAGTGGATAGTATTATACCATCTCGCACATGGGGCAAGATTTCAGTCACTGCAGTTCGACTCATGGGCGCATAAATCGTTCACTGCACATGCCAGGCTCTTATTGTTTCCTGACTTGTTAAAGCAAAACATGTCTACCTTACTGTTTCTGACTGCTATAACAAAGAAACAACAAACAAACACAATGTATACGTAAAGACCCAATACGACCATGCAATGACGAATCTCTTTGTGTGTGCATTCTTTTTTTGTGTGTATTACTGACATCATACAAGTATTTTTTGAAGGAATGGTAAGTGAAACAATCATGAATGATAATTAAACTGCGTTCAGAAATCTGGTTATTTATCACAAAAGTTAATACCAACTGGACTCGCATTCGAGAATACGACGTTTCAAACCCGCGTCCGGCCATAATGACTTAGGTTTTCCGTGACTTCCTGAGTCGGTTCAAGCAAATGACAGGATGGTTCCTTTGAAGGACATGGCCGACTTCCTTCACGATCTTTCCCTAATCCATGGGACGGATGACCTTGCTGTTTGGTCTCCTCCCCCAAAAACCAACCAACGAACTTAAAATCATATTCAAAATATGCAAAACAGTAACAATCTTATGTTTATCTTTGACCCTTAGATATACACAGGGCAAAAGTAGCTATCATGAATTTGCATGGGAATTCAGCCTGGAAGGCCGCTTTATACATTTGTGGTAATGAACTACTTCAGAATGGATTTATGTACATGCACGCACACACAGCCAGATATTAGCAACAGAGGAAACCACCATTGATAAACTCTAGGGAACTGTAGTCATTCACTCAATACTATAAGTATTGTTACTCGTTAAACATGCATGCCTGAGTTCCTCCAGACTCAGTCCAGCTAAGTGGTTTGCTGTTAAAATTAAAATGGCTTGACATTAGAAACCATTATAGTAAAAACCATAAACTTACACAACACTGTATCTAGAGCAAAAGGAATTAGAGATTTTCCCACTTAGCTGCACCTGATGATACTGGGTAAAGTAGAAGTGCAAAAGCAATCACAGGTGTCACAGGACGACCACACAAATGGTTACAAGCCAGTGGAACAACCTGTACACATGGCCTTAAGCTCCATATGAAACAATTAAACTCCACACACAAAAATAAAAACAAGTAAAGTCAATCGCTCCCTATTCCTGATGGTGCTGGTACCAACAGGTTTAAACATGACCTAACTCATAAATGTGAACCCGACTTAACATCTAAGTCCTCATTCCGTCAGAACGTCTGTGCTCACTGGCTCCTCTGCCGAAATTCAAAAGCCTCTCCCAGACGCTGTGTCCAGAGCCAGTTGTTTATGGAGGGGTGGCAATAGACTAAACCCCTACACCTGCCAAAAGAATGGATCACTAAGCCAACCACAGGGTTTGGGAAAGTGCCTGCGATTCTTCCACACAGAGAAAATTTCCGCATTGTTCCAGAAAGTTCTGCACGGGGCTCTGTAGGGCCAGTCAGAGGACTGGATTTTAAAAGAGCCGTGAAGATCCGCATTTGTCGTTGAGACTTGCTCGTGGCAGTCATGTTCCAAGAAACACAATGAACTTTCCTATGTCTCCCAGAGAAATGAAAAGAAGAACTAGCTCTAGCTTGAAGCTACTTAGTGATGTCCCCGTCTCACGCAAGTGAAGAAAAGGGGAATTAGTATACAAAAGTGAATGAGACTACTGATCCCAACAAAAATTAAACTACAATAAAGTGAAATGCTCAGCAGAAAATCCTCTTCATGTTATTGTCATATGACAGAAAAATTATGAAGCTCGCAAATATAAAATAAAACAATAGTAAGTCAGGGAAAGATAGAATTATGGATGTGATACGAAAGCGCTGTACTCCTTTCAAACATTCAGGTAATTAATCATTTTGATGTAACCACTTTTGAGTACTGCTAATTATATTTTATGGAAACACTTATCATTCTTATATATGAAGTTCCAACATAATGGGGGCAACACGGGTGTGAAATATATTTATAATGTGAAAATATTTTTATACTGGAGGAAGTACTTATCTCCGTGTACCTGTTGTTGTATTGGTCTTCAGTCATGAGATTGGTTTGATGCAGCGCTCCGTGCTACTCTATCCCGTGCAAGCTTCTTCTTCTCCCAGTACCTACTGCAACCTACATCCTTCTGAATCTGCTTAGTCTATTCATCTCTTGGTATCCCTCTACGATTTTTACCCTCCACGCTGCCCTCCAATACTAAATTGGTGATCCCTCGATGTCTCAGAACATGTCCTACCAACCGATCCCTTCTTCTAGTCAAGTTGAGCCACGAACTTCTCCCCAATCCTATTCAATACCTCCTCATTAGTTATGTGATCTACCCATATAATCTTCAGCATTCTTCTGTAGCAACACATTCCGAAAGCTTCTGTTCTCTTCTTGTCCAAACTATTTAAAGTCCATGTTTCTCTTCCATACATGGCAATCTGTGTATCTAAAAAATGTAAAACCGATCCTGTAGAGCTTTAGGCAAAGAAAAAAGAAAGTACTTTGTTCGCAATCATTGACTCCTTTTTCCCTAGATTCTCCTTCTTTTCTTCTTTTTCTGCTGCCTTGTCCCGCCGTCTCGCAGGGTCGGCATGATTAGGACGGCTTTGGCAAAGTTAATTTGAAGGGGTGGCCGGATGCTCTTCTTGCCGCCACGCCATATCCCCCGGGATCGAATCAGTGTACCCCAGCTGTCAGCATCTACTGTAATCCGTGGAATAGCGCGAACGTGTTCAGATGCCTGCGAGTTGTGTAACTGAGGCGGAACGTGGGAACCAGCCCGGCATTGGCCTAGTGGGATGTGGAAAGCCGCCTAAAAACCACACCCAGGCCAGCCGACGCCAGAAATGCGCCGGGCGGATTCGATCCGGGACCGGCGCGCCTACCTGAGTCCAGGAAACATCATAATAGCACTCTCGGGTAACCTGGCGGATCTCCTTTTTTCCCTAGATATCAAACAAAAATATCTAAAATCAAAGGAAATAGTTGACATTACAGATTAACGAAAACCACGAAAGCTCTGTTAATACACACTTAAGGTGACATACACCGATCAGTCATAACATTATGACCACCGACCTAACGGCCTTTGGCACGGATAATAGCGGTGATGTCAGGTTCAATCACATCCCAGATGTGTTCGATCGGGTTCAGATTTGGCGGGTTGGGGGACCAGAACGTCAATTGGAACTCGCCACTGTATTCCTCGAACCACTCCATCACACTCACAGCATTGTGAGATGGCCATTATCTTATTAAAATATTCCACTGCCGTCGGGAAACATGATCGTTATGAAGGGGAGTACGTGGTCTGCACATATGTATGTACTCGTTGGCCGCTACTGTGCCTCGCATGAGCTCCAATGGACCCTAGGATGCTCACATCAATGTTCTTCAGATGATAATGCAGCCGCCGCCAGCTTGTCTCCCTACCGCAGTATAGGTGTCAAAGAGATGTTTCCCTGGGAGACGACGGAATCACACTCTCCCATAGGCATGATGTATTAGGTATCAGAAATCAACAGATCATGCAATGCGTTAACATCCAGTACCGATGGTTATGTGCCCATTTCAGTCATACACTCCTGGAAGTGGAAAAAAGAACACATTGACACCGGTGTGTCAGACCCACCATACTTGCTCCGGACACTGCGAGAGGGCTGTACAAGCAATGATCACACGCACGGCACAGCGGACACACCAGGAACCGCGGTGTTGGCCGTCGAATGGCGCTAGCTGCGCAGCATTTGTGCACCGCCGCAGTCAGTGTCAGCCAGTTTGCCGTGGCATACGGAGCTCCATCGCAGTCTTTAACACTGGTAGCATGCCGCGACAGCGTGGACGTGAACCGTATGTGCAGTTGACGGACTTTGAGCGAGGGCGTATAGTGGGCATGCGGGAGGCCGGGTGGACGTACCGCCGAATTGCTCAACACGTGGGGCGTGAGGTCTCCACAGTACATCGATGTTGTCGCCAGTGGTCGGCGGAAGGTGCACGTGCCCGTCGACCTGGGACCGGACCGCAGCGACGCACGGATGCACGCCAAGACCGTAGGATCCTACGCAGTACCGTAGGGGACCGCACCGCCACTTCCCAGCAAATTAGGGACACTGTTGCTCCTGGGGTATCGGCGAGGACCATTCGCAACCGTCTCCATGAAGCTGGGCTACGGTCCCGCACACCGTTAGGGCGTCTTCCGCTCACGCCCCAACATCGTGCAGCCCGCCTCCAGTGGTGTCGCGACAGGCGTGAATGGAGGGACGAATGGAGACGTGTCGTCTTCAGCGATGAGAGTCGCTTCTGCCTTGGTGCCAATGATGGTCGTATGCGTGTTTGGCGCCGTGCAGGTGAGCGCCACAATCAGGACTGCATACGACCGAGGCACACAGGGCCAACACCCGGCATCATGGTGTGGGGTGCGATCTCCTACACTGAATAGTGCACGGTACATCCAAACCGTCATCGAACCCATCGTTCTACCATTCCTAGACCGGCAAGGGAACTTGCTGTTCCAACAGGACAATGCACGTCCGCATGTATCCCGTGCCACCCAACGTGCTCTAGAAGGTGTAAGTCAACTACCCTGGTCAGCAAGATCTCCGGATCTGTCCCCCATTGAGCATGTTTGGGACTGGATGAAGCGTCGTCTCACGTGGTCTGCACGTCCAGCACGAACGCTGGTCCAACTGAGGCGCCAGGTGGAAATGGCATGGCAAGCCGTTCCACAGGACTACATCCAGCATATCTACGATCGTCTCCATGGGAGAATAGCAGCCTGCATTGCTGCGAAAGGTGTCGCCGAGAACTTAGAACTAATTGAACCTAACAAACCTAAGGACATCGCATACATCCATGCCCGAGGCAGGATTCGAACCTGCGACCGTAGCGGTCGCTCGGCTCCGGACTGCAGCGCCTAGAACCGCACGGCCGCACCGGCCGGCTGTGTATGTGAAATCGGTTGGAATCTTTCCTCATGTCAGCTTGTTGCAGGTGTCGCCACCGGCATCAGCCATGGGTGAATGCTGTGAAAAGCTAATCATTTGCATATCACAGCCTCTTCTTCCTGTCGGTTAAATTTCGCGTCTGTAGCACGTCATCTTCGTGGTGTAGCAATTTTTATGGCCAGTAGTGCATTTTCCTGCATTCCACGGCTGTTGGGACAGCAGCTACATAACACCTCTTTACAACCTCTCTGCGTGGGCGCTGGACAGACTCATTTTTGGGCTCCGTCTCAAAATATGCTGGCGTCCGTCATTTACAAGAAATGTCCTCACTGTCGAGAAAAACATCTTCTTAAGAATGCTGGCTCCTTTCACTCGCCTCCCTACGCCGATTCCCGGAGCTTTTTGTACGCTGCTCCCTGTGCCTGTGGTGTGCTGAAATTGTCGGCAATCCCTGCTTTCTAAGGCAGCTAAAATTGCCGCCAGGCCAGAAGAACTCAGAAGCTTTCACGCGTACATTCTTGACGTTCCGTCCTAATGGCTGGAGATATCCATCAGTTCTCGGCACGTCACGCCCCTCGTTGTCACACAGGCCCTTTGCATCGTGTCCGTCCTTGAGCGAGGCGCGGACGTCTGCCCGGCCTCCAGCTGTGTGCCTGCAGAATGACTGCTCCCGGGGCCTCGTCCCACGGAGTCCGGCTCTTCCTCCTCCAAGGCCGCTGCAGCGACTGGGTGAAACTGGCTGCGGTACTACAGCATATTACGAAAATTAAATGATCACTTATAACTGCAGTCTTCCAGTAATGAACACTGGACTAGGTGCACGCGATTCAACTGCCCGCGAAATCTGCACGACCTGCACTTCGACATCGTTTGCACTTTCATTTCCTGAGTGAACTGCAGCCCCGTCATCTGTGTATTCTGTATTTGACATGTTTGCCCTCTTTGCAGACTGATTTAAATAAACTTGTTCCGCGGCGCGGGATTATCCGAGCGGTCTAACGTGCTTCAGTCTTGGACTGTGCGGCTGGTCCCGGCAGAGGTTCGAGTCCTCCCTCAGCCAAGGGTGTGTGTGTGTTTGTCCTTAGGATAATTTAGGTAAAGTAGTGTGTAAGCTTAGGGACTGATGAGCTTTGCGGTTAAGCTCCATAAGATTTCACACCCATTTGAACATTTCGATTTGAACTTCTTCCACCGTTCTATCTTGTTCTGGGTCAGTGGTTGACTTGTGCTCCATTTTGGATTACATAAGCGTGGTGTCACCGCCAGACACCACACTTGCTAGGTGGTAGCCTTTAAATCGGCCGCTTTCCGTTAGTATACGTCGGACCCGCATGTTGCCACTGTCAGTGATTGCCGACCGCGCGCCGCCACACGGCAGGTCTAGTCTAGAGAGAGGCTGCCTAGCACTCGCCCCGGTTGTACAGCTGACTTTGCTAGCGATGGTTCGCTGTCTACATACGCTCTCATTTGCAGAGACGACAGTTTAGCATAGCCTTCAGCTACGTCATTTGCTACGACCTAGCAAGGCGCCATATTCAGTTACTATTGATATTGATATTGCGAATCATGTACCTTCAAGAGCGGCGTTCATCATTAATGGATTAAAGTTAAGTATCAAACTAATTACGTCCGCTTTCTGATTTCACATTCCTTGTCATGTTCCAGACCTCACGCCAGCCTGCATGAGCTAAAGCGCGTGCATTTCGGCCTCCTTTAGTAACACGGTGTTGGCTCTTCTGCCAACACAGCAATAGGTGCACAGTCTTTCTCACTATACAAACGTGATTTTCTTCTCGTAAGCGCTGAAATCTACTGCTACTTTCGCAACTTTCCGACTCTAACGCATCACACGCCACAATTGTGCTCTGATCTTCTTCTAAATAATGCAAACAATTATGCCTAAGCCTATGAAACAAAACCTACAGTAAAATATCGTACATATTCCCGTAGCCAAGTTTGTTCCACAAAGGCTTGCACAACGCTGTTAGCAACAAGACAGCGTCAGACAAGAAGTACTGCAGAAGTCACTGGCAAGACACAAAGCGAAGCAATAAAAAAAAGACAGAAACAGTACATGCACTGAAATAAAATGGGTATAACATACTACAGATTTCTGAGATACAACGCGTAGTGCCAAACCCGCTCTGTGCACCATGTTCTCAGTGCACCATAGTCTCACTTTGAAAAAAAAAAGGAAAAAAAGAAAAAACACCCGCCTGTTCCGTAAGGTAATGCACTAACTACCTCACGAAAGTGCCGTGATTCGAGACTCTTGTCAAGGGTCGTCCATTGCAAGTAGTTGCTTGCTTTAATCATAAATACATGTCTGTATGATGCAAATATTATTTTTACATTAGGAAAAGAGCATGAATTAGTGAATTTACTCATGGCATTTCTGTTGCCTATGCCTATGGTCAGTTTCAGAACTCATATTAATAATCAAATTATTTAAATTTAGAACCACAATAAAATAAAAAACACTGGATTGTTGAGGGCGTATGAATGACAGCTGCGTATTTAAACTTACAAAAAAGACAGGTTTTATTAAATCTTTTGTAACTACAACTAGCTGATAAATCTTACACTAAATTCCAAACACAACTCAAGGCGATGTCGCAACACATTATCCTGTCACCTTGATTCACGTGGCAGCAGAAAACTGCGGCTTGTGGGCGAGGAGCGGTGTGCTGCAGCAATTGTAATGTTCTGACGTGCCTACGAAAATTTGCACACTACGCTGTCAGGAGTTCTGATTATCAGAACTTCCCCATCAGAGCCCTGAAATCCCGACACATTTCAGTGTGAGGTGCACCCGTTTTCTGGTCTGCCCAAAACAGTTTGACTCTCAGGCACGACAGTGCTTGCTGGACGAATAAGTTCACCCTCGTGACAAACGATGTGTCCGAAATGATACTGTTGGTACTGTTTGACATTGCCACTGCCTTTTATTACACCTAAAAAAATGACTTGAAGTCTCGCCCACTAGGGAAACACCTGATGTTCTCCATCACCTGAGGAACAGAAGACGAAGACCGCAAAGAATCACAACCACTTTCCAACAAGAATTGCTACGGGAGCCAAATTAGCCAAAACGATACCGCCTCCACATTGTACTAAACGATCCAACTATCTTCAACTCATTGAATCTCCCCTCTCGACAGCTTTATTGCCCTGATAGCCAATCCAGACACAGCAACGGGATTCCCACGCTTGGGGAGCAGCCCTCCGTTTTGCATATCCTGGGAGGGCGGAGTCGTTTTCACGGTAAGCATGGCCATATTTGAGCAAAAAAAAAAAAAAATCTACCTAGAAGGGACCACAGTCCCTCATTTACAGAGAGATCTAACCTTTCTAGACCTATAATTACCAATTTCTGAAAGAGGGCTGTAAAGCTTCCTAAAAAGTGGGGCCTACGATATACACTACTGGCCATTAAAATTGCTACACCACGAAGATGACGTGCTACAGACGCGAAATTTAACCGACAGGAAGAAGATGCAGTGATATGGAAATGATTAGCTTCTCAGACCATTCACAAAAGGTTGGCGCCAGTGGCGACACCTACAACGTGCTGACATGAGGAAAGTTTCCACCCGATTTCTCATACACAAACAGCAGTTGACTGATGTTGCCTGGTGAAGCGTTGTTGCGATGCCTCGTGTAAGAAGGAGAAATGCGTACCATCACGTTTCCGACTTTGATAAAGGTCGGATTGTATCCTATCGCGATTTCGGTTTATCGAATCGCGACATTACTGCTCGCGTTGGTCGAGATCCAATGACTGTTAGCAGAATATGGAATCGGTGGGTTCAGGATGGTAATACGGAACGCCGTGCTGAATCCCTAAGGCCTCGTATCACAAGCAGTCGAGATGACAGGTATCTTATCCGCATGGCTGTAACGGAACGTGCAGCCACGTCTCGATCCCTGAGTCAACAGATGGGGACGTTTGCAAGACAACAACCATCTGCACGTACAGTTCGACGACCTTTGCAGCAACATGGACTATCAGCTCGGAGACCATAGCTGCGGTTACCCTTGACACTGCATCACAGACAGGAGCTCCTGCGATGGTGTACTCAACGACGAACCTGGGTGCACGAATGGCAAAACATCATTTTTTCGGATGAATCCAGGTTCCTTTTACAGCATCATGATGGTCGCATCCGTGTTTGGCGACATCGCGGTGAACAGACACTGGAAGCGTGTATTCGTCATTGCCATACTGGCATATCACATGGCGTGATGGTATGGGGTTCCTTTGGTTACACGTCTCGGTCACCTCTTGTTCGCATTGACGGCACTTTGAACAGTGGACGTTACATTTCAGATGTGTTACGACCCGTGGCTCTACCCTCCATTCGATCCATGCGTAACCTTACATTTCAGCAGGATAATGCACGATCGCATGTTGCAGGTCCTGTACAGGCCTTTCTGGATACAGAAAATGTTCGACTGCCGACCTGGCCAGCACATTCTCCAGATCTTTCACCAATTGAAATCGTCTGATCAATGGTGGCCGAGCAACTGGCTCGTCACAATGCGCCAGTCACTACTCTTGATGAACTGTGGTATCGTGTTGTAGCTGCATGGGCAGCTTTACCTGTACACGGCATCCTAGCTCTGTTTCACTCAACGCCCAGGCGCATCAAGTCCGTTTTTACGGCCAGAGGTGGTTGTTCTGGGTACTGATTTCTCAGGATCTATGCATCCAAATTGCGTGAAAATGTAATCAAATGTCAGTTCTAGTATAATATATTTGTCCAATGAATACCCGTTTATCATCTGCACTTTTTCTTGGTGTAGCAGTTTAATGGCCAGTAGTGTATATACGTTTTCTTCCGCTCGCTAAGAAAACCTGGCGACTCCCTGGCGTCAGTGGAGCTACAGTCTTGCCTCCACTAAATACACGCACCAGCCACTCTGTCCGTATCGCCCAAACTCCTAATATGAGAATGCACGGAGTTTTATGAACTCAGTTTACAGCAGCCGCTCTTAAATCTCTTCCTCGACCCACTTTCCGCCAACTGGCCGCCTTCACGATGGACAGCCGCCTGACCCAGGTAAAATGTTTCGCCAACCGTCGCCCTCCGGTACGATCCTAAATGGAAGGAGGAGTTTGCTGGGACGACAGACTGAGTGCTGCTTCCCAGAATCACTCACACACCCTGGGCGCTGCACTCAGAATTTATGGCCAACCAGTCAATCTACCTCCCCCTGTTCTCCGTCACCTCCACTACGGTCCCTCAGGTACAAGTTCTCTACAGGTTACACATTCCGTTATAAGAACACACTGCCCACAATTTCCACCTGTAAAAAAAGTCCCATATGAAATGTGGTAATGGTGAACAACGAGAACATGACCTAAAATATAAATACTGATCTGCATGACAGTAATTTAAAGTGTGAAAGAAGGCTGTTAAGCTTCCCAGACAGTCGTGTTACATCTCAAAGTGTTGTGAAAGTTGCTCTTGTATGCTGACTGGTATGTGAGGACCATGTCTGTAACACTCGACATGTGCATTTGTGGGACGTGTCTGTTTCCATGTGAAAGAAATTTTTAAATTTTTACCCACTATCATTACCAATAACACGTAAGTAATTTAAATAACAATTGTAATATGCAAGCATAACACGTTGTAAGAGGTCCGAGCAGATGTAATTTCGATGTATTGCTCACGCGCTGCCTGCGATATGCAAGGTATAAGAGAATCTCAGACCAGAGAGCAGCGTTGACTGCAGTAGGAACTGTGTAGCTGTAGCAGTAAGCTGTTGCTAGCAGTCTGGTCTGGTTTGTCGTGTTGGCTGGGCCGGTCGTGGTGCAGCGATGCCGGAGCCTGAGTATTATTGTATAAGGTAAAAAGCAGCCTCGCGCATATGCAGTATTGTTATCTCAAGTCCCATGTAAATGTTTTAAAAATCTCCTAATAATAATCTTTCTCATAAAAAGTAACTTTTAACAACCATTCATTTCAATTTAAAGAACTTAGTAATTTCTCCAATCCATGATCATCCCGATTATTGCAAAAGAAAAATCAGTTGTTTCCTTTCAGAAACGACAAATCTATCGGCCAGCATTGCACAGGGCTGTGCCAGAAAAATTTATTGTAAGAGCAGATATATATGCGTTATCCGGCGACTTCATTGAGGTAAGAATTTTTCTGTTTTTTTCAGAATGATCTTTCAGGGCCATGACGCAGCACTGCTGACGTCCAGAATTTACCAGGTTAAATTCACAGTCAATTATTGAAAAGTTATAAGTGAGCGACAATTTAATTCAGAGGTTAGTTACATTGTATTATTACCAGGTTACTGAATTTATTTTTTGTTGGGACGTTACACTGAATGTGAACGACATAATTATATTTTTTACTGTTGAGAGGTTTAGGAATTTTTCTGTTTTGAGGTTACGCCAAATGTGAATGAATTTTGTGGAGAGGTTACACTTGTTATTATATTTTGTGGGGAGGTTACACTTGGCGACAACCGGCCAGGATCGTATTTCTTTGTGAATTTCTGAGAAGTAGTCAGTTATATATCTGCTCTTATTTACATAAATGTAGTTTGCATCTGGCGCAACGCATTTACTAATTTGTCACTCTTTCTTTCTCAGATCATCGGCAATTTATTGGTCTTTGTTGTAATTGTGTTTGTTCCATTTTTACTTCGTCTTTAATTCATTTTGTGCTTAATTTTGATTTGTGAAAAATGCCGCGAAAAAATGTTAACAGTACATCGCGATGTGCAATGAGTGAAATAGCCGACTCGAATAATTTGACCGATAATACTTGCGACAGTCAGTGTAATAATGATAATCCCCTAATTACAGATAATCAGTGTGTGCCGATCACTAGTAATGATTTTGATCCTAATGATGAACAAACAAATTCAATTATGTCCACAGTAAATGTAACTATTGATGACGCGATACGTTCCGTTACAATGAACGCTGTCCAGTTTGACACACCTGATTTGCAAAATTTACGCAGTGAACAGATAAATGATTCTAACGAAGGTGAACAATATTCACAAAACACGTCAAGTTTATTTGATTCCGATGTAGTGACCAACAGTGCACATCTGATTGGCAAACCTCTTTGTGAATCAGACAATGAGCAAATGGTTACACAAAACGCGACAAATGCAGATACACCAACACACAACATAGAAAATAGAGCCGCTAATTTTGGCTGGGATCAAGTTATGGCATTATTACTACAACTTAATGAAAGTTTCAAACAGCGGAATGAAAAATTCGACGACCATTTCAAACAACTTAATGAAAAATTCGACAACCATTTCAGACAACTTAATGAAAAACTAAACAACAATTCCAAACAGTTGAATGAAAGTTTCAAACTGTCGAATGAAAAACACGACAACCTTAACGTACAGAACAAACAACTTAGTGAACAGATTACAGCCGTTACCGTGCAACGCCATGATACTAAAGAACAATTACGTGAGGAAATTAAGGCTTGTGCTAGGAACAGTGGTGAAGAAATTATATCTGTGGCACAAGAATTAAGTAGTACACGTGTAGCCACAACGAAATTACTTAGAGATGAAAGTAGTGCAGTCACTGAACAATGTTCTGAAAAAGCAACACAGTTACGCGACGAGTTTAAATTAATGTCAGCAGAACTTTCACACACGCTGGATGCGGAAGTCGATAAGAAATTTGAACAACAGAACAGCCAAATTGACGGACGTTTTAAAGTGACCGAAATGAAAAATGTTTCAGTCACTAACACGTCACAGCATACGCCACATTCCGAACATTTGTCACACTCACACAGCCAGTGTCACTTAGGTAATTTACAGAGACTATGTGACTTAGAATCCGAACAGTCACAGATAAACAGATTATCACACAATCCTGAACCAGTTCACACATTCAGAGACGATAACGCTGATTATAAGCAATTTTTATCCGTAAAAAAATCTAAGGTATTTAAAAATGACAGAACACAGATTCACGCTTTAGACTGGATACAACAATTAGGCTTCGCATTTTCACCGCCATTGCCTGTAACGCAGAAAATAAAATTTATTTGCAGCGCGTAATCGACCTCAGGGGATTCATTACGCTTTAATGAATATGTGCCGTAGCGTGCACAGGGCCCCGAGCCGTAGTAGTGCTATTTCATCTTTAGTTTTCTGCACTGCTGCCTTCTCTTCTACTATCCTTTATATCTATTAAAACAGCTCTTCAACTATCGATCTATCTAGGATTAGAAATGTGTAAAGAAAACGTGATATGACAAGTTTTACCTGAAAGTGACAGTTATTATTATACCTCCAGAAATGACAACCAAGAGAACGTTAATACCAGCCAAAAGATTAATCATCAGTATGTACAAAATGTTCAGCAATTTCAAACATATTTTGGCATCAATAGAGGGTTTTCACCACAACAGCAACAAAAACAGTCGGTTAGCATACCTAACCTACAATGTAGTCTGCAAAGGTCAACCAAGCTTTAATGTTTCGCCGCCTACACGTATAGCGTCGGCTCCACCAAATAGTAATCCACAGCAACAAGGAAATCAGTACGTACAGAAAACACATCATTTCAATTCCTATCGCAACGCGCCGTATAGCAATGATTATCATGACAGACGTAAAAGTAATGAGCACAGTTTTCAGCGTAACAATCGGTCTTACCAGCAGCAGAATCAACCACAACAACAGATAATCATGAATGAACCAGGCAGTAGGTATCATCCGGAACCTAATACTTCAGGACGAAGTAACAGGACAGTACAAATAGTTGAAATGCGACAGCATCCTCCCGAAAATAATAGCACATCAGATAGAATTTGACTAGATACAGTACAGGTTGCATCCTCCAGCAACATAAGCAGTACTTCAGATAGACAGAATCTTGTTCACGAAAATGTTATTACCTTTGACGACATCCGATACACACTTTTGCATGAAAGACAGAATCACAACGTATGTAGACGACATTCTCATTGCAGAAGCTAACTGGTCTGAACACAATTTGATTCTGGAACAACTGTTGCAAACTTTTCGTGCATAAGGACTGACAGTTAATCTTAGCAAATCACACTTTGGCAAAACTTCTATAAAATTTCTTGGACATGTAATTTCAGCAGAAGGCATTGCGCCTGATTCAGAAAAACTTCAAGCTTTGCGTGACATTACTGTACCTACGACAAAGAAACAATTACGTGGCTTTCTGGGATTAATTAACTTTTTCCGTAAATTTATTCATTACGGTGCTTTAGACACCCCTAGATTATGCCAGTTGACGGGTAAAAACACTATTTGGTCGTGGGATAGCCAAGCACAGTCAGAATTTGCTAATCTGAAACATGCTTTGTTGAATGCACCACTTTTATCACACCCAGATCTTACTAGAAATTTTTCCATTGCCACCGACAGTTCTAACACCACTTTAGGCATACACATTTTTCAGGAAATTGAAGAAGACGGTACTACAGTAATTAAAAACATCGCCTTTGCGAGTCGCATTCTGTCACCTGCTGAACGCAATTATTCTGTTACAGAACTTGAAACATTATGTATTGTATGGGCATTTACGAGATTTAGGCATTTTCTTTATGGAAGACATACTACCGTTTACACAGACCATAGAGCTATCCAGTTTTTACTTTCAGCAAAATTTACACACGACAGATTAAGCAGATGGAAACATTATTTACAGGCATTTAATTTTACAGTTGTTCACATTCCCGGTACACAAAATATTTTAACAGACGCACTATCCCGTTCTCTCAGCAACAATCAGCAAGACATCGCAACCAACTTCTGCCAAGTAAATTCTAGCGTCATGTATATTCAGCAAGTTGCATTCGAAAATTTTATTTCGGCATCATTACGAGACATATCACAAGAGGAGAGCAAAGACAACGTATGGAAATAAATTAAACGCCTTTGGCAAGATAGGAATAATGTTACCATCAGAAACCACTACACTATACGCAATAACATTCTGTTTCGCCGCTCTCACCCTGACAGCAACGATTGGTTATTATGCATTCCTGACGAACTTGTTAACAAATTAATTTGGTATACTCATTTAAGCTACGCGCATGATGGAGCCAGAAAATGTTTTCTTATACTGAGACAGAACTGTTATTTTGCCAACATGGAGAAACGTATTCGACGAGTTTTAGCATCATGTAAAATCTGCCAGAAAGCTAAATCAGACACGACTTCACATATTCCTCCGTTACATCCTATTGTACCCGTTAAATTAAGACACATGGCTGTTGTACACATTTTTGGTCCGATTCCAAGAACTAATAGAGGTTTTTGCTATATCTTTGTCGCTGTTGAACTCACTTCGAAATTTGTTACCTTCACTCCGTTACGCAAAGCTACTGCTAAATCTGTTTCGAATGCATTTGTAAAACATTTTCTACTTCATGTAGGGCATGTATTGAAAGTAATTTCCGACAATGGACCACAGTTTCGATCTGCTATATGGACAAGTATGTTACGAGCAAGAAACATTTCTCCGATCTATATATCCAAGTATCACGCTTCTTCGAACCCTTGTGAACGACTAATGAAAGAAATTGGTAAACTATGTAGAATATACTGCCATAAAAGACATATTGATTGGGATACACACATACTCTCATTCCAGGATGTAATTAACTCCATACCAAATGAATCTACTATGCTATCTCCGACTGTTATATTGAAAAATGTTGAACCACCTAACAAAATTAAAGAATTAGTATCCTTTCCTACATCTCGTCGACTACGCCACCATGAAATAATTGACATTGCGCTGAACAACATCAAACGTGCCGCGGAGCGCCGGAGGAGACAGCAAAAACAGGTTTGTACGCGCCGTGACTTTCACATAGGACAGAAGATATTAGTACGCACACACTATTTATCCAACAGAGGAAAGTGTAGATGCAGTAAATTTGAGCTTCTATACGCAGGTCCATACATAATTCGCAGCATTCCTCACCCCAATGTAGTACACGTTGAAACTTTGAGAGCCAGAAAAAGCAAAGGCAATCACCATGTCTCCAATATTAAACCCTTCATTGAATGAACATAGTTTACGATTTATCACACTGTAATGCAATTTCCTGAACTTTATATGACCACTCATGCAATTATATTTATATGAACACTTACTGATGATTATCATATTTTTTCCTGGTAAGTGCCCGGTAAGGTAAGGTTAGCAGGTCGCTTTTCTTGTCGTTACACATCAGACCGAGCACATTTTCCATTTTTTATGTATGTATGATTTTTTCCTATGGAAAGTAGAATTTTTGTCTGTATGCACTATGTAATCTTTAAGATATAACAAACACCAGTTGACTTTGACATTTTTCCTTATGATATCTCAATATCTTGACTATTCTACACTTTTTGCCACTACATCATGATACTGTGTGTACATTTTTTGCACTTGAAAACTGTCTATGTTTTTGACATAATACGTTTTCTGTCATGCTATGCTGTATGCTTAATTATACCACTAGAAACAAGTTTTTATCTAATGGGTATATGATTTAAATGCAAGATATTAATCCTTATTCATCATTTTCAGAAATCAATAACGTGTACAAGAAATAAATTAAACAAACCACAGTGGTTTACTCTGAAATGGATATTTTACCATCGGAATGAACGAAAGAAAATGCAATATCTTGTCATGAAGAGTAAATGGATCAGAATTAACAAGCATTAACCAGAATATACTATACACATCGTATGATAGCAATCTTGACAAATTATTTTTCTTTCAGAATACGAGGCGATTGATGCAGGCTGTCAGACAGAACTACACATATTAGTTTTAGTGATGAAATATGCTAGAAATAAGAAACTCTATACTATGAATAGTTGTATGAAGTAAATGGTAATTTGAATAATGAATAATGAAGTGTCCTTTTTTGCAGATGATAATAAATGATGATGAATAATTGTATGAAGAATGTGCTAATATGAATAATGAGGTTTTTCTTTGCAGGTAATGATAGTGATGAAGTTATGGTAATATGAATAATGAAGTTTTTCTTTGCATATGATGATAATGATGACGTTTATATATTTACTATTAGTTAAGGGATGCTATGTAGTTATTTAAGTATTTGTTGCAGTTCGTTTTGACAGTATGTCTTATGTCGCATGGTATAATGACTGAATGTTTTGGAAAGGACAGCTAGAGTACATACATATTGAGTACACGTTTCATTACCTGTTAATTCGAAGTTCACTACTTTGCAGCATAATATGCGTTTCTTCTTTCAGCTCAATAATCCATTTTGTATTTTTTCCAGAAGAAGCTATTCATGAAATTAATGTGCTATAAGCAGTTAGTCATTAAACCTGTCCTAGTACTTGCATTTTTTTTACCTAGTTGTGTCTGTCATTCATGAATGTGATCACATATACGGTACTTGTTTCATAATTTTGCTACAGCTGACTCATGACAAATGACGTTATTAATCCTTATTTCCAGCAATAAGTCAAAAGCAAATGTTTTCATGCCCCAGCAATTATCCATCTCAACACAATGCATTGTTAGCACAAAAAAAATTATTACCAGTCCCAACTATTACCACTATACAACCAAATAATGCTACTAGTTTAAGATATATTTCTAGTTCTAAATATAATGCAAATTTTTCAGATATATTGAATCCATTATATCTATGTATTATTGGACCACAGACCTTGAGTAATAGTTACAGTGTGTTACATTTTAAATTTGTCCTATGTCACTTGAAAGATAAGTTCTGAGTAATACTGAATGATGTTTTGTAATAATGCATAAATGCTATGCCAATAATTTCTATAAATAATATTTTTGTTATACTCTATAAATGCTATGCCAATAATTAACTCTTGTTTTGAATGATGACTTCTTATAAATGCTATGCCAATAATTAACTCTTGTTTTGAATGATGACTTCTAAATAATACTGAATAATGTTTTGTAAAACTATATGAATACTTTGTAACTGGCCAATGAGTGCCAATAATTACCGCAATCAGATGAGTTATGAATAGTGTTTTGTAATATTCAATACTTGCTACATGTTTAGTAACTGGCCAATGAATGCCAATGATTACTATAATTAGATGAATTATGTATAAATGCTATGCCAATAATTAACTCATTTTGAATCATGACTTCTGAATAATGCATAAAACAACGCTTTGTAACTGGCCAATGAGTGCCAATAATTACTATATTGAGATGACTTATGAATAATGTTCTGTAATACTCCATACATACTACTTAAATGCTGCGTAAATAGCCAAGAATGCCAATAATTACTCAGATCGGTTGATAGACTAGTGTAATTCTCAATTATGACTAGCATAAGACTTAATGTCCTTCACCTTCTGACCTAATTACCAGAAATTACTGCAATATCCGTTTGTCCTGTCCATTCTCATGTTCATGGAGCACTATATTTGGTTTTTGCACTAATTCTACGTTGGTGAAAGAGTATGGATTCTACAAGAATGTGGTGTTGACATATCAAGCTGCCCACCACCTTGAACGATGGAGATGTCATTATGGTCCTACTGTTTGGTGTACCTAATGTACTACCAAAATGATAACATTGAATATTAATACAACATTTCAGTGTCTTGGCTACACTGATGAATACTTCAGGGAAGAGGAGTTCAGATTGTCTCACTTGGTGTTGTGCTTCTGTAGAAAGATATGAACTTTCGATGCAACTACGTGCAACCTACTGTGCTACAACCATGATACAATCCTTCCCATTCCTTTCCTAGTTCTTGAAATATGCTAAAGATTTTTACAGTGTGTGTGCACTTTATTTCATTTGTTAATATGATCAGTCGTCCTAAAAATGCTAAGGAGTTCTACAGTGCGTGTGCACTTTATTTCACTCCATGGTATGTTGTAAATATGCTAAAGAGTTTTACAGTGCATGTGCACTTTATTTCACTCCATGATATGTTGTAAATATGCTAAAGACTTCTACAGTGTGTGTGCACTTTATTTCATTTTTAGGGTAATCAGTTCTTGTAAAATGCTAAAGATTTTTACAGTCCGTGTGCATTTTTTTTTCAGTTGTTAATAAGATCAGTTGTCCTAAAAATACTAAAGACTTATACAGTGCGTGTGCACTTTATTTAACTCCATGATATGTTGTAAATATGCTAAAGAGTTCTACAGTGCGTGTGCACTTTATTTCACTCCATGATATGTTGTAAATATGCTAAAGACTTCTACAGTGCGTGTGCACTTTATGTCATTTGTTAATATATTCTGTACTCAGTGTGTGTGCACTCTATTTCATTACTTAATATGTTCTGCACTTATCAATAATGTATATACCCTGTAACTGTAGACTTAGTAACTAAATAGATTTTAGAAAAATTTGTTGCTCATAGCAAGTCCAATTGACTCACCATCGCTGCCAAATTTTTGAACCCCCCCCCCCCCCCCCCCCCCCAATGTGGACTGTTATGTAAGAGGTCACGCGCTGCCTGCGATATGTAAGGTATAAGAGAATCTCAGACCAGAGAGCAGTGTTGACTGCAGTACGGACTGTGTAGCTGTAGCAGTAAGTTGTTGCTAGCAGTCTGGTCTGGTGTATCGTGTTGGCTGGGCCGGTCGTGGTGCAGCGATGCCGGAGCCTGAGCATTATTGTATAAGGTAAAAAGCAGCCTCGCGCATAGGTAGTAATGTTATCTCAAGTCCCATGTAAATGTTTTAAAAATCTCCTAATAATAATCTTTCTCATAAAAAGTAACTTTTAACAACCATTCATTTCAATTTAAAGAATTTACTAATTTCTCCAATCCATGATCATCCCGATTATTGCAAAAGAAAAATCAGTTGTCTCCTTTCATAAATCACAAATCTATCGGCCAGCATTGCACAGGGCTGTGCCAGAAAAATTTATTGTAAGAGCAGATATGTATGCGTTATCCGGCGACTTCATTGAGGTAAGAATTTTTCTTTTTTTATTCAGAATGATCTTTCAGGGCCATGACGCAGCAGTGCTGACGTCCAAAATTTACCAGGTTAAATTCACAGTCAATTATTGAAAAGTTATAAGTGAGCGAGAATTTAATTGAGAAGTTAGTTACATTGTATTATTACAAGGTTACTGAATTTATTTTTTGTTGGGACGTTACACTGAATGTGAACGACATAATTATATTTTTTACCGTTGAGAGCTTTAGGAATTTTTCTGTTTTGAGGTTACACTAAAATGTGAATGAATTTTGTGGGGAGGTTACAACGTCTCTTTTCTGTACTTTCGGTATTATGTTGTAGATATCTGATAGTGGCCTATGGTCAATACGGCCAGTAATGAAAGGGAGCATTAAAGGAATAAAACTGGCAGCATCTGGTGGTTAAAAGGGTTCTGTCACTTAGACGACTCACTAACGCTGTGATGGTTTTAGCAAAAGCTGCCCGTCATCAGATTTCCTAGCACGCATTTTTATGAGTTCATTGGAAAACAAATTATCTCATGGCCGTTCATGAGAGGCAAATAGACTTGTGTATTACCTTAGATATATAGATATATTAGATATATAGATCTGAAGGTGGCAGGCGTAAAATAGTTGTAAAGAGTCGAGGGACATGAAAGGGAAGCAGTGGTTCGGAAGGGAGTGAGACAGGGTTGTAGCCTATCCCCGATGTTATTCAATTTGTATATTGAGCAAGCAGTAAAGGAAAGAAAAGAAAAATTTGGAGTGGGAATTAAAATCCAAGGAGAAGAAAAAACAACTTTGAGGTTCGCCGATGACACTGTAATTCTGTCAGAGACAGCAAAGGACATGGAACAGCAGCTGAACCGAATGGACAGTGTCTTGAAAGGAGGATATAAGATGGTCATCAACAAAAGCAAAACGAGGATAATGGAATGTACTCGAATTAAATCGGGTGATGCTGCGGGAATTAGATTAGGAAATGAGACACTTAAATTAGTAAATGAGTTTTGCTATTTGGGGAGCAAAATAACTGAAGGTGGTCGAAGTAGAGAGGATATAAAATGTAGACTTGCAATGGCAAGAAAAGCGTTTCTGAAGAAGAGAAATTTGTTAACATCGAGTGTAGATTTAAGTGTCAGGAAGCCGTTTCTGAAAGTAGCCACGTATGGAAGCGAAACGTGGACGATAATAGTTTAGACAAGAAGAGAATTGAAACTTTCGAAATATAGTGCTACAGAAGAATGCCTTGGATTAGATGGGTAGATCACATAACTAATGAGGAGGTATTGAATAGAAATGGGGACAAGGGAAATTTGTGGCACAACTTGACTAGAAGAAGGGATCGCTGTCGGACATGTTCTGAGGCATCAAGGGATCACCAATTTAGTATCGGAGGGCAGCGTGGAGGGTAAATCTCGTAGAGGGAGACTAAGAGATGAATACACTAAACAGATTCAGAAGGATGTAGGTTGGATTAGGTACTGGGAGATGAAGAAGCTTGCACAGGATAGAGTAGCATGGAGAGCTGCATCAAACCAGTCTCTGTACTGAAGACCACAACAACAATATATAGGTTACACATGGCACGAGTAAAACAACTTAACATAAGAAAATTATGGTCACACATCTATAAATTTTCTAGACTTAACCATCATACTTCTAGAAATAAACATAACTTTGCCATCTATAGAAAAAAATGTTTGAGGGCTGTTAGGAAAGTAAGAAACGATCCATCGCGAAAACCAAACCACAGTGAAAATCAAAACTGTTTTATTTGCAACAGTTCGCTACACCTTCCAGCTACTTCTCTACGTAGTCGTAGCATTATATCAGCTTTCCAATACCCTCGTCATAGAAAGCACCCTCCTGTGTTTTCTGACCTGTACGATGCAGCTTGTTTGTGCTAGAATGTGGCACTCGTAGTCAGCGGTTCATTTGAGCAAAGATGAAAATCAGAGGGAGCCAAGTCCGAGCTGTATGGTCGGTGATCAAACACATCCGCAGGAATGTCCTCATTGCCTCTGGAATGTGAGGCCGAGAACTGTCATGAAGAAGGAACTGCATGACAGTCATGTGACGTTCCATGAAAACAGGCGAAATCTCTCGGCAGGTAGGAGACCCTACTTTCTAGGCATATTTACACGTTCACTGTGTGCTCAGAACCGAGAAAAGTGACGTAACGTTATCTGCGGCATGCTTAAGTGACTGCATAAGATATCTGTGCAAAAGTTCATCGAGTTTTCACTGTGGTTTCCATTTCGCTACTGATCGTTTCTTAGTTTCCGAATAGGCCTCGTATGTACTGATAGCATGTCAGCATCATGCCTAATCATCCGAGTCAATATAAGAATTTTGTATTTAACCAGTTAATAACACCTCACTTTCAAATATACATTATGGTCGCTTTTGAACATAATCAAATGCATCGGAAAGCCAACAATTATCCACACATCAACAACATCTACGATGTTACATTTAACAAAAGTAAAGTAGCAAGTGTTCATAGCACTGATGACGCAAGTGCCAATAAATTTATTTGTCTATCCTCTTATGAGACTATTAGCAGCAAATTACTTCTCTTTTTTTTTAAAAAAAGTATGATGGCAACGTGGCATTTGCAACCACAAATAACTAGGCTTAAGCTTGAGGAACAATGTTGAAACAATAGTTACCAGGGATCAGGTGCATACAAGGTTGAATGTCCAGACGATAATGTGTTAACTGGAACAAACTGACCGACGATTTGAGGTTAGATTTGTCGAGCATGTAGCTCTAGAGCGCCGGCCGCGGTGGTCTAGTGGTTCTAGGCGCGCAGTCCGGAACCGCGCGGCTGCTACGGTAGCAGGTTCGAATCCTGCCTCGGGCATGGATGTGTGTGATGTCATTAGGTTAGTTAGGTTTAAGTAGTTCTAAGTTCTAGGGGACTGATGACCACAGATGTTAAGACCCATAGTGCTCAGAGCCAGCCAGCTCTAGAGCGGAGTGGTGCAGCTGACAAGTGAAATTTCGCCGCCCATCTGGTTTCAAGCTGCCATAGTGTGCTCGTGTTGTTGCATCCATATAAGAAGTGTAGGTGTATAAATTGCAGTTGGAAGATACTGAGATTTTTCGCCATCGAGCGTCTCCTGGTGGGATGCTGCTCAGTAAACAGGTGACCACGAGAGTTTCCCAGTTTTGGGAGGCATTTGAAGATCTGTGGCGGTCGGCCAAAAGAGTTGAGCGTCAAAGAGCCACATATTCGGCCTGAATGACACATGTGTAGTTAGTCACCTCCAACGCTATATACGAGTACGTGTGCTCTGCGAGTTCCTATAGTTGGCTCTGAGCACTATGGGACTTAACATCTGAGGTCATCAGTCCCCTAGAACTTAGAATTACTTAAACCTAACTAACCTAAGGACATCACACACATCCATGCCAGAGGCAGGATTCGAACCTGCGACCATAGCGGTCGCACGGTTCCAGACTGTAGCGCCTAGAACCGCTTGGTCACTCCGGCCAGCTTTCTATAGTTGAATTTACTCCTATTTACGCGTTATACCTAATATTTTACCATACTTAACATCAGTTGGCACCATAACAACATGCAGTCTTGTATATGATGACTCCCTATCCCATATAAGGTCCTGAACCGATTGCCAGCAAGATGTCGCCACATTCATTAACCAGCTGTACTTGAATGTTGCTCCATTATTTATTAAAATGGAAACAATATGCTTCATATCAAGTTCTGTATTTATATTTTGTTTTATTACTGGTAGCTATGCGTAATAATAGAAAATTGCAATAACTAAGTGGGCGATTAGTTCACATGGGCACCATTACGTGCACATAATGGTGTATCTAAAATTTTGTCAAATGTTATAGAAATAAAGGGATGCATAACGTTTCTAGACACTTTTATACACGATATACTTCTTTGATACAATACGAATAGCAATTATTCACACATCAGTCACCACCTGTATGAAGAAATTCACGTTACTATTACTTTTACTGTAAATAAATTTTACTGCTTTAACATCACTCACCGTTGGAGTGCCTTTCATTGTATATCGATAAAAATGTGTTTCTTTAAACCGACCATTTTTGTAATAAAGTAAATAAGCAACTGAGATATGCATTGTTTTACTGTAACATGACGCATGTATAGAGGGCGCAATAGTCATGCATGACTTACATTGAAGCCAGTTTTGAGATACCTGTAAACAATGGGCTCAGTGAAATTTAAACTCTTAACTTTGCCAAATTACAGCTAAACCATGGTAACATTATCTGCTCGCATGTGGTATCCACTTACACTAATCAAAAGTACATCTACATCTACATCTACATCTACATAGTTACTCTGCAATTCAAACTTAAGTGCCTGGCAGAGGGTTCATCGAGCCATTTTCATACTGTTTCTCTACCATTCCACTCTCGAATGACGTGTGGGAAAAGGGAACACCTAAATCCTTCCGTTAGAGCTCAGATTTCTCTTATTTTTCTATGACGATCATTCCTCCCAACGTACGTGGGTGTCAACAAAATATTTTCGCATTCGGAAGAGAAAATTTCGTAAATAGGTCTCGCAGTAAAGAAAACCGCCTTTGTTGCCACCCCAACTCTCGCATCATATCAGTAACACTCTCACCCCTACTGCGCCATAACACGAAACTAGCTGCCCTTCTTTGCACCTTTTCGATGTCCTCCGTCAATCCTACCTGGTAAGGTTCCCACACCGCGCATCAATATTCCAGCAGAGGACGGACAAGTGTAATGTGGGCTGTCTCTTTAGTGGGGTTGCATCATCTTCTAAGTGTTATGCCAACAAAGCGCAGACTTTGTTTCCCCTTCCCCACAATATTATCTATGTGGTCTTTCCAATTTAATTTGCTCGTAACTGTAATTCCTATGTATATAGTCGAATTGACAGCCCTTAGATTTGTGCGATTTATCGTATAACCAAAATTTATCGGATTTCTTTTAGTACTCATGTGGATGACCTCACACTTTTCTTTGTTTAGTGCCAATCACCACTAGCCACACAATACAGAAATTCTCTCTAGATGATTTTGTAATTGAAATTGATCGTCTGATGATTTTGCTAGACTGTAAATTACAGCGTGACCTGCAAACAATCCAAGGAGCTACACCGGACACCTGGTTGACAATGATTTACAAGTTCGTGGCGCCCTCCATCGGTAATGCTCGAATTCAATACGGTGTTGGCCCACCCTCAACCTTGATGACAGCTTCCACTCCCGCAGGCATACGTTCAGTCAAGTGCTGAAGGTTTCTTGGGGAACAGCAGCCCATTCTTCACGGAGTGCTGCACTGAGGAGAAGTATCGATGTCGGTCTGTGAGGCCTGACACTTAGTAGGGTTTCCAAAACACCCCAAAGGTGTTCTGTAGGATTCAGGTCAGGACTCTGTGTAGGACAGTCCATCACAGGGATGTTATTCTCGCGTAACCACTCCACCACAGGCCGTGCATTATGAACAGGTGCTCCATCGTGTTGAAAGATCGAGTCGCCATGCCCGGATTGCTCTTCAACAGTGGGAAGTAAGAAGGCGCTTAAAACATCAATGTAGGCCTGTGCTGTGATAGTGCCACGCAAAACAAGGGGTGCAAGCCCCTCCATGGAAAACACGATCACACCGTAGCAACACCGCCTCCGAATTTTACCGTTGGCACTACACACACTGGCAGATAACGTTCACCGGGCCTTCGCCATAGCCTACAATCGGATCGTCACAATGTGTACTGCGATTCGTCACTCCACACAACGTTTTTCCACTGTTCAATCGTCCAATATTTACGCTTCGTACACCAAGCGAGGCGTCGTTTGACATTTACCGGCTTGATGTGTGGATTATGAGCAGCCGCTCGACCATAAAATCCAAGTTTTCTCACCTCCCGCCTGACTGTCATAGTAATTGCAGTGGATCCTGATGCAGTTTGGAATTCCTGTGTGATGGTCTGGATAGATGTCCGCCTGTTACACATTACGACGCTCTTCAGCTGTCGTCAGTCTTTGTCAGTCAACAGACGAGATCGACCTGTACACTTTTGTGCTGAACGTGCGCCTTCACGTTTCTACTTCACTATCACGTTGGAAACAGTGGACCTAGAGATGTTTAGGAGTGTGCAAATCTCGCGTACAGACGTATAACACAACTTACAACCAATCAGCTGGCCATGTTCGAAGTCCGTGAGTTCCGCGGAGCGCCCCATTCTGCTCTCCCACGATGCCTAATGACCACTGAGGTTGCTGAAATGGAGTACCTGACAGTAGATGGCAGCAGTATGCACCTAATTTGAAAAACGTGTGTTTTGGGGCTGTTTGGATACTTTTGATCGCATAGTGTATATGTTGTTGTTGTTGTGGTCTTCAGTCCTGAGACTGGTTTGATGCAGCTCTCCATGCTACTCTATCCTGTGCAAGCTTCTTCATCTCCCAGTACCTACTGCAACCTACATCCTTCTGAATCTGCTTAGTGTATTCATCTCTTGGTCTCCCTCTACGATTTTTACCCTCCACGCTGCCCTCCAATGCTAAATTTGTGATCCCTTGATGCCTCAAAACATGTCCTACCAACCGATCCCTTCTTCTAGTCAAGTTGTGCCACAAACTTCTCTTCTCCCCAATCCTGTTCAATACCTCCTCATTAGTTACGTGATCTACCCACCTTATCTTCAGCATTCTTCTGTAGCACCACATTTCGAAAGCTTCTATTCTCTTCTTGTCCAAACTAGTTATCGTCCATGTTTCACTTCCATACATGGCTACACTCCATACAAATACTTTCAGAAACGACTTCCTGACACTTAAATCTATACTCGATGTTAACAAATTTCTCTTCTTCAGAAACGATTTCCTTGCCATTGCCAGTCTACATTTCATATCCTCTCTACTTCGACCATCATCAGTTATTTTACTCACTAAATAGCAAAACTACTTTACTACTTTAAGCGTCTCATTTCCTAATCTAATTCCCTCAGCATCACTCGACTTAATTTGACTACATTCCATTATCCTCGTTTTGCTTTGTTGATGTTCATCTTATATCCTCCTTTCAAGACACTGTCCATTCCGTCCAACTGCTCTTCCAAGTCCTTTGCTGTCTCTGACAGAATTACAATGTCATCGGCGAACCTCAAAGTATATGTATATAGTGTATATGAGAAAACTAAAGTTGCAGTTTGGTGTTAACATCTAGACAATTGTAATCCAATTGATACCTGTATAACCAGTAGCACTGAAGATGATCACTCATTTACTGAAATCTAGTTCTGACTGAATTTTGTACCTTCTTTCACTAACTGACAGCAGTTTATTACTGAAGGGAAGTGTGGGGAGTCACAAATACAGAGAGAGATCAAGAGATACATACAGTAAGATGATTAATAAGATTGTAGGCTGCATTAGTTATTCGGAGACTAAGAGGCTTGCACAGAATAGAGTACAGTAAAAGACGATTTAAAAGGATGTAGGTTTCAGTAGTTATTCGGAGATCAAGAGGATTTCACAGGATACAGTAGCATGGACAGCTGCGTTAAACCAGTATTCGGTTTGAACACCACAACGACAATGATACATCATTTCTTAGTATCGATATTTCAAATATTCTGAAACATACTGTTTCTCGATAGTTATTGGTTTACTTGAGTAAACAAACAGTAGTGAAAAAACTATGAACTTAACAGAAGAGGTGGGTAATCAAAATGCTTTTCGTCTCCTGTGATGACGTTACTATTTTTATTTATAATCTATCTAATCATAGAGTGTAGCATGTTAATGGTACTTAACTCTTAGCAGATTTTCATATAAACATTTCCTTTTCATTACAAATAGCTGAAGCTCTTCATCTGAGGTGAGGTCTCTGGAATATGATGGGTGAGTCAAACAACGGAGTGAATGAACGTACCGTAACAGATGTTGATACTATTCTTACTGTACCTCATGACGGAATTTCGTACGTAGAATAATTTTAACTGCTCATTCTGGTGACGAAAGTTCTATTGTGGACTAAGGAGCATCAAGGGCGTCATCAGACACAATGGAGTGCTACCTCAGTTACACAGAGATACAGCTATAGGGTAACTGCGTACTGCTCTTTTGTGCCGCTGCTTGTCTTTCCTGTTTTTCTTGGATTGTAATTTTCTTCTTCCTCTCAAATTAATTGCGGAGCATTTTCTAACAATCGAGCACAGTAGCTGAAAATCGTGTTTGTTGAATATAAACTCCTGCCAAATACATATCTCAAATTTTGGATCACAGTTACGTTCATTGCTACCATGTACGTGGAATGACTTTATATGTATTCACAATTTCTCATATGTAGTACCTAAGTATTTCACTTGAATTTCATAAATTTGTAAAATATCGACTGTTACAGTCCTAATAATCAGTCATTTTGATGAATGCCTGCATTTCTTTTCTATATTTCTTGTCAAACTAGCCTCGCAAATATTTAATCATACACTTAAGGAAAGATGAGTTTATTCTAGAATATGGAAACATATTAGAGGACATTAGCATGTGGTGTATTCAACTCTCGGCTTTATGACGGCTTGAATTGTGCAGGGACGCTTTCAGTAACGTGTCTGAATGCCTGTGGAGGAATGGTAGCCCAGAGAAGGTAGTGATGTCAGTCGCTAGGGGCAGGAGAAAATTCGACTTTTTAACTCATCCCAAAGGTCGGGACTTTTGGCGAGCCAGTCCAGTTAGGAAACGTTATTGTCCACAGACCATTGCCGCATAGCTGCTGCTTTAAAAACAGAATGCATTGTCGTGCTGATACAAACTGCCGTCGTCTCGAAGTTGTTCCCTTCCAATAGACATTTATGTAAAATGTTTTCATATATTCCCACATCTAGTGTTTTCTTAAGCACAGTAAGAGGAAAGGCCACAGCCTAACCATGAAAAACACTCCAGTACTGTAACACCGCCTCATTCTTACTTTAGTGTTGACACTACACATGGTAATACTGGTGCAGTGTATTTTCTGTGCAGAAATGCTGGAACAGCATCCATCAGCACTAATTTGTCTGTGGTGTCGTATTAAAGCTGAGACAACTGAACAGGTCGTATTCCGCTAATACACTACTGGCCATTAAAACATTAGAAATAAGTACCCAGAACAACCACCTCAGGCCGTAATAACGGCCTTGATACGCCTGGGCATTGAGTCAAACAGAGCTTGGATGGCGTGTACAGGTACAGCTGCCCATGCAGCTCCAACACGATACCACAGTTCATCAAGAGCAGTGACTGACGTATTGTGATGAGCCAGTTGCTCGGGCACCATTGACCAGACGTTTTCAATTGGTGAGAGGTCTGGACAATGTCCTGGCCAGGGCAGCAGTCGAACATTTTCTGTATCCAGAAAGGTCCGTACAGGACGTGCAACATGTGGTCGTGCATTATCCTGCTGAAATGTAGGGTTTCGCAGGGATCGAATGAAGCGTAGAGCCGCGGGTCGTAACACATCTGTAATGTAACGTGCACTGTTCAAAGTGCTTTCAATGCGAACAAGAGGTGACCGAGACGTGTATCCAATAGCACCCCATACCATCACGCCGGGTGATACGCCAGTATGGCGATGACAAATACACGCTTCCAATGTGCGTTCACCGCGATGTCACCATACACGGATGCGACCATCATGATGCCGTAAACAGAACCTGGATTCATCCGAAAAAATGACGTTTTGCCATTCGTGGACCCAGGTTCGTCGTTGAGTACACCATCGCAGGCGCTCCTGTCTGTGATGCAGCGTGAAAGGTAACCGCAGTCGTTGTCTCCGAGATGATAGCCCATGCTGCTCCAAATGTCGTCAAACTATTCGTGCAGATGGTTGTTGTCTCGCAAACGGCCCCATCTGTTGACTCATGGATCGAGACGTAGGTGCACGATCCGTTACAGCCACGCGGATGAGATGCCTGTCATCACGACTGTTAGTAATACGAAGCCGTTGGGATCCAGCACGGCGTTCCGTATTACACTACTGAACCCACCGATTCCATATTCTGCTAATAATCATTGGATCTCGAACAACACGATGAGCAATGTCGCGATATGATAAACCGCAATCGCGATAGGCTACAATCTGACCTTTATCAAAGTCGGAAACGTGACGCTACGCATTTCTCCTCCTTACACGAGGCACCACAACAATGTTTCACCAGGCAACGCCGGTCAACTGCTGTTTGTGTATGAGAAATCGGTTGAAAACTTTCCTCATGTCAGCACGTTGTAGGTGTCACCACCGGCGTCAACCTTCTGTGAATGCTCTGAAAAGCTAATCATTTGCATATCACAGCATCTTGTTCGTGTCGGTTAAATTTCGCGTCTGTTGCACCTCATCTTCGTACAATTTTAATGGCCAGTAGCGTAGTTTTGAGTTCTGGGGGACTGATGACCTTAGATGCTAAGTCCCATAGTGCTCAGAGCCATTTCAATCATTTGAGCCAAAATCCGAACAAAGATTAAGTTCTAATTGCGTAACATGATTATGGACAGAGAAAAGCATTAAGTAGAACGTTATATGTGTTTGTGTTTTTCATTAGAAACAGCGATGAGACCTAAAGTTCCTTCATGCGAACAAAATTCTTGAAATAGTTGAACGTATTTCATTAGTCCAACAATAATTATAATACTTATTATTTAGTGTAACTTAACTCGTAATATGGGCCACGTAAAGGTTTAAAATTCACGAACTGAATACTTAAGTATCCTTGTTATTAATTTTGAACAGATTACCTGCTCAAGATCACCAGTTGAAATTCATTGAAGTAGAAAGACCGTATATGTGCAATCATAATTAAAAATTGAGCTTTTAGTAACACAATAAGCCCAACTGCCAAGACCTGACGGCTTAAAACCTGACGTGAAGATGTACTGGTAGCTGTGTTTGGAAAATGCATTGCTTTTGTTACAAAACCCATTCAAATTCTCAAGGGCAAAATGTAACAAGTGTCTGATACACAACACAAAAGTATCTCTTTTTCGATTGTAAAGGGCGAATATTTTTCGACTGTAGAAAGAAGCTGGATGGAACGAAAAGTCTCGCGCGTTGAATTTTTTCCATGCCGACTATCTTGCGTCACAGAAGTAAGGACGGGCGTTCAGTCCCGGAACGTCCTTTCTGAAATTTGAAAAGATTTAATTAATACGATCCGAGCTCAAGGCGAGACAGAACCTCCGCTGGTCTTCGTAACTTCTTAGCAGCAGAGGACGTGGCTGGAAAGACAATCCGGCCCTCTTTTTTTATTTTTTCATTCTGCTCTGTCTGCAGCTGGAAATTAGGACGCGGCTGCGAGGGTGTACCTTCCTGCCGCCCACCTTTGAGCAATCAAGGCGAGAAGAGTTGCACGTGGGAACATCTGGGCAACGAAGTCGGTAACGCCAGATTTCAATGCGAAATGAACTGAACACGTGTCGCAGAAGTTCATACAGACCTGCTACAGAAGACCCCTAATTGCTAAATGTTCCTTAGGTTTGCACTGTCTACTAATACGAGAATTACTTTGCTCCCTGAATGAAGACCAAAGCAGTGACCCATGTATTAGCGTGGTATCGTGCAGAGACCGGGGTGGTGAATCGGTCCCACAGACATTAGCGAGAGGTCGCTGCAATCTGCAACAACCAATGGGAAGTACTCCAGAAATCCACGTGTCCCCCTCAGAATGGCAGCGTCTTCACGCTGATATACAGCCAAGCATGCGAGATCTCAGCCCAGTTCGTGACCTCATCTGAAGGTGTCGGAATCATAGCGTAGGACCAATGAGTTTTTAAAGTTTCTGATTAAGTGTACTTTCGTAAAAGTTGCTTGTTGTACTGCAAGAGAAACGATTGTTAATTCGTGCATCAAGTGATGCATTGGTAGTCAATGGTAGGTTATACAACAGGTTAGCGTAGGACCAATGAATTTTTAAAGTTTCTGATGAAGTGTACTTCTGTAAATGTTGCGTATTGTACTGCAAGAGAAAAGTTTGTTAATTCGTGCATCAAGTGATGCTTTGGTAGTCAATGATAGGTTATACAACAACCCTGTGGGAAAGAAGTATGTCAAAGATAAGTAAATCTTTTATTTGAGAAAGAAGTCTTTCGCGATGACACTGTTGTACAAAATATTCTCGGACTTCTAGCCACGTCAGTTCAGGATGAAACCTCGAGATTTCAACGATTTCTACCATCGTCTTCGTCAGTAGCAACTAACTGTCAATATTGCTTTTTTTTCCTTTATTGAGTTTCGATTCACCCCAAAGGGGGCAGGCTGGCAGCAGCTTATTACGCCGCTCTTCAGCCTACAGAATTTGTTTTAAAAAGATGAAGATGAGAAAAAATAATAACAGTTGGTGATAAAATCGGTGACGTACAGGTAAAATGGCAGAAAATGCTGGAGCTTAAAACATAAAACACAGGGTTGATGATGCTAATAAAATACACAGGAAGCAGAAAAATAATAGACAGACAATTAAAAAACACGGCGACAGTCTGGGTTCTGTTCGCAAGAGATATGAAAGACACACCCAGCGACAGCATGATTTCCATTCGCAACACTGTGGAAAGACGCACAACACTGAACACTCACTTAAACACTGCACTAAAAAGTTGGCACAAATATGACATACCACACCCGAGAGCAGGTGGGGGAAACTGGTCAGATGACGGGAAAAAGGGGGGGGGGGGAAGGAGAGGAAAAGTGAAGTGGGAGGGGGGAAAGGAGCCAGTGCAAGAGAAGGATCCAGAAGAGGGGTGGGGGGTGCTAAGCAGACGTGCCAGGGAGTGGGGAAGGCAGAGGAGGGGAGTACAAAAGGACTCGGGGGAGGGGGGGGGGAGAAAGGAGATAGGGAGAGGGTAGGCAGGGAGAAAACACAGGATGGAAGGGGGGAGGAAGAGGGAGCCCAGGGAAAGGACGGAGGAAAGGAGGGGGGGGGGTGAGGATCAGAGTTGATAGGAGGGATAAATTGAGAGAGAGAGGGCACCATCTGGGAGGGGAAGTTGATTTGATGGAAGCCACCTTGGGAAAGGAGATGTAGGGTGTAGAGATGGAGGGTAGGGGGGATACAATGGTGAAGACGTGGCAGGGGGCGGGGATGGGAGCAACCAGGGGGTGAGGGGGGGTCAATATTGCTGCAGTGGTGGCCTTATATATCCCAAAGACGGCTTCTGATTGATTATATCCGCCGTCATGGCTGAAGGTTTCTCAGATATCCTTATTTCTACAGCCTCTCTAAAAATAGAGTCCCATTATGTGAGAGCCTGGGACAAAATTTTTGTCTCTGCAAACAGTATTTTATGTTTGTTTGTGAGGGTGTGCTCAGCAACTGCAAATTTCTCCAATTCACGATTTTTTAATACGCCGCTGATGTTCTGCACAGCAGTCGGAAACAGCGCGCATGGACTGACCGATAATGTCGTCAAAAGGGCGTAGTATTTACTTTATCATCATAGGAGGTCGGAAAATACATCTGATAACTCGTCTTCCCAGGATTCTGCCTATATTGCTGGATGTAGCGCCACGAAAGGGAAGGAACGTAGTCGGTGGCTCATCACGTGATTATTCAACATTTTCGCATTTCCTTTTCTTGGAGAACACTAGCTTGATGTCACATGACCCATAGTCATTCTTTTGGAACACGTACTTCAGATGACTGATTTGGAAATCCAGGTTATCTTCGTCAGAAACGGTTATTGCTCTTTGTGTCAGTGTATTTGAAGGTTGTGTGGATTACGTAAGATCCACAAGCAAAATATACCATTGAGGCCAATTATTAGTGCCATTGGTTCTCGTGACTACAGGTTGACCAAATATTTAGCTAAGCTGATGACTCCGAAAGTTGGCCCACCACATCAAAGATTTTCAGATGTCAATTCAGAAAATCAAACGAATTACAGCAAGACCAAATGATATTTTAAGCAGGCTCTATGTGACCTCACTATTTTAAAAAGTTCCCGTGAGGACACAGTGAACCTGTTGGCCGAGCATTTTCCTCCTGAAACGATAACATTGTTTCGACCTTCTATGACGACCACCTACTTCCTGTGCGGCGGTAAATTTTATGAAATGGAATGGCTATGGGTTCTCCGTTGTCTCCAGCAGTGGCCCATTTTTTATGGAATATTTTGAGGATCGCGCATTAAATTCGGCTGCCTTTCATCCATCTTCATTTTGTTGTTATGCTGACATTTTTATGGCCTGGCCGCACGAAGCTCTTGAGCACTTCCAGGAACGTTAAGAACAGCACGCACCCAAACATCCACTTCATTATCGAGACAGAGAAAGAGGGCAGGCTGACATTTTTAGATGTTCTAGTACGACGAAAGTCGGATGAACGTCGCGGACATTCAGTGTACTACATGCCGACGCACACTGATTTATATCCTGGCGCCCAGAGTTTTCACCATCCAGTCCAGAAGAGAGCAGCTCTAAATACTCTGATATACAGAGCAAATACCGTTTCTGACGCGAACGACTTCCACTCCGAAATTAATGTGTTCCGAAACAACACATGGATCTTGATATAAAGTCAGCGTTCTTCGAGAAAAGGAAACGTGAAAACGTTGAACATTCACGTGATGAACCAGCGACTGCATTCCTTCCCTTTTGCGGCCCTAAATCCAACAAAATAGAGACCTGGGAAGACGAAGTAACAATCTATTTTCGACCTCCTAAGAAGATAAAGCAAATTCTACGCCCTGTTAAGGACAGTCTCGGCCTCAAGATTCCTGTGATTTACGACATCGCATGTGAGCGCGGAAGCAATTACGGTATATTTGTCAGTCCATCCGCACAGTTTATAACACCATAGCTCTAATGCTCTACTGATTTATTTTGCCTTTTGTTTTATTTAATGTTACATCGTTGAGCTTCTGTAAATGTGTTTGAACCGATAACACAAAATTGTATACTCCTTTCTTTGTTAAAACTTTGATGTCATGGTTTGAGTCTATGCAATGTAGTATATCCGTCATTTAAATTCTTTGTCCCAATTGGAGGGAGACAAAACTTACTGTATATATTTGGAATTTGTTTAAATAATTTTGTTTAGAACTACCTATATGTGTAAATGATATGTTTTGTTTAAAATGATTGTTTGCTGTTATGTAAACTGCTGACCTTCACTTAGGATTCTTAGTTATTTTATGTGTAGGAGGTAGTGGGGTTCCCCTCGGGAACGGAACTTAGTAGCGCGCGCAAATTGTGGTTGGCCTAGGTAGAAAAGGTGAGTCAGTCGGGGACGAGCTACCAAACTTTGAACTGCCCATGTAAAAGTTGTATATTGTGCTGGTTCTGAGAGAGGCTTTTCCTGACGCTTTCCAATGCCTCGGATGGATGGATGAAGAGCTGGAAATATTCTGGAATTATCATCGCCACCTGCAAATCCACCTACTAACATGCAATCGCCACCACATTGCGCAATCACTGTAACGGAAAACTATAATAATCTACAGTGAAGGATCAGCTTATTGGATGTATTAATGTGCTCAAATATAAAGTAATTTATAACTGAATTTATGTACCTACCTTGATTTTTTTTCCTTATCATAACACCTCTCAGGTTCCTCTCCGTTTGAACTAAAGTGATTACCGAGTGTTGGTTCCCATGGCTCTGAGCACTATGCGACTTAACTTCTGAGGTCATCAGTCACCTAGAACTTAGAACTAATTAAACCTAACCAACCTAAGGACATCACACACATCCATGCCCGAGGCAGGATTCGAACGTGCGATCGTAGCGGTCGCTCGGTTCCAGACTGTAGCGCCTAGAACAGCACGGCCACTACGGCCGGCAGAATTACCGAGTGTCCTTACTGAAAGAACATTAAAGCCCAGTGTTTTGCTAATTAATGCCTCTTGAACACAGTAAAAAGAATGTTAAAGTTAATGTGGCAAGAGAGTGAGTTAAAGTAAATGATGCTTGCAGAGCATAATTTTTCTATTAAACTGCTTATTAGTATGTTGGTGCCAACTTCGAAAGTAAAAGTTCTTAAGACTTAGGATTATAAAGTTTTGCTTAGTAAGTGATCACATTGCTGCCTGTTGTAAATCGCAACAGGTGAGTCAGTATCTTACAAATATGTTAATTTTGTGTCTCACTGTAGTGAAACTGGAAAACTGCGATTGTGGAAAGTTATATACTCATGCTTGCTAAGCACTTGTTTCTTTTGTATATTGAAAGTGCATATTAATAGTGTAATAGGAGCCACACGTTATCCTTTATGCTCATGTTAAATAACAATTAATAGAAAGACCACTATTTACGAAAATAATAATTTCTGTATCCAAAAGACAGTGAGAAGTAACCTGTTAATGAATTCCATTTAACTTTCATTATTAATAGAATAGTATTTAGTTGAGAGAGACTTAACCTGTAATCAGTTCATAATTTTGCGGTGATCTACATTTACAATTTTATGTCAGCTAGGAAAATGTGTGAAAAGTAATACTGAACCTATGTCCAAGTTATGATTCTACAGTGAATATTAGTAGCATTGTTATAAGGACCATTCAGTTTGATAAACCCTGAAAGTAATAGTGTGTATTGTTATCGGTTATATTTATGCCAGTAGTTTGTTCTGAAGTGTTAACTCCAACCTTAACCTGAACACACTGCACTCAGGTGTCAGAGTTCATTGCACTCGCGTGTGGCAAAGTATAGGTTGTGTTTGTCCGTTGAAGTTACTCATACCTATTTTCTTATCACAGGAATGTTAATCATTCTCTTGCCTAAGTAGGCTGGCGACCGTTTTCTTTATTCTTTAAACAGTGTAGCTAGGTAAAATATTATTTGTTACTGTTTGAATATTTATGTAATTCTGACTTTCACTTCCGATAAGCCACCTCCGTTAGGTACAACACGGTCAATAAACAGAATTCCTCTCAGAGTGTAACACTGCTCTGTTGCTTTATATCATAATTACTCTAACAAAATAGTTCCATTTTATAAGCTGCCTCCAGCTTTAAGGTTATGGTATAGCAGTAGCGGAGATAGTGTTATACGTGGCTTTTCCGTGACAGGACTATTTGTTCTGTTGGGGCATGGTACGTAATAAACCAAATTTGGGCCGGCCGAAGTGGCCGCGCGGTTCTGGCGCTGCAGTCTGGAGCCGCGAGACCGCTACGGTCGCAGGTTCGAATCCTGCCTCGGGCATGGATGTGTGTGATGTCCTTAGGTTAGTTAGGTTTAACTAGTTCTAAGTTCTAGGGGACTAATGACCTCAGCATTTGAGTCCCATAGTGCTCAGAGCCATTTGAATTTGAACCAAATTTGGTATTTGATTATATGAGCTACGTAAATGCTGTTGCAGTGTTATAAGTTCCCAACCGCTGTGCAGAACATCAACGGCTTATTAAAAATCGAGAACTATAGAAATCTGCCGTTGCGGAGCACAGCCTCACAAACAAACATATTATAGCTATATAATTAGAGAGGCTGTAGAAATAAAAGTGTGTGAGGAAACCTTCAACCGTGACGACGGATATAATCTTATCAACGCATGGAATCGAGCTCTCGATGCAGAGAAGAGCCACAGCAATTCGTCGCAATATTTACGTTACGGCGGGAGAGGTGGAGCCGCCAGCGCAGACGTTGACGCCATCTGCGACAGCATGACGTAATTACCGACCAATCAGAAGCCGTCTTTTGGCTACATAAGGCCACCATAGCAGCGATTTTGATATTCAGTTACTCCTGACGAAGACGATGCTGGAAATCGTAGAAAGCTCGAGGTTTTACCATGATTGACGCGGCAAGAGGTCCGAGAATGTTTCACACAGATCTTTTATTCATTTACGTAATACAATGAATTAATAGTTCTTGTGTCCTAGATTCTATGTGCCAATTCAGCGAGTAACCAAAGAATCCAAAATTATGGCGAGACAAAAGTAGTTTTGTCTCGTCACAACAGTTTAACTTGTCCTTTCATTTGTTTTTGTCTCTGCACTAGGCTTCCTACTGTGTGTAAACTCGTTACCTGCAACTGTAGTCCACGTCATGTAGTAGAATTCAGCTACAGCATCTTACGATCGTACATAGGGAAAGAGAACGAATTGCTGTTCATACGAAAATAGCGTCCCGTGTGACAATAGGCAGGAGTGATAAATTTAGCTCCTTCAGGTCCCAAAGGATCTTTGTTATAGAAGCAATGAGTGAAGCAAGAAACTATAGAAATAATACTATATTCCGACATTAGCGTCGTAAGGATTGTGACCACAATATAACTTAAATGGTTATTTTACACTACAATAGTGACGCCATAGTCACAGTATATAAAACTTTTTCCTTAAAAAAAAAAGTTACATTAACGGCTTCAACGAACTGCATTTGAAAAGTTGGTTGAAACCGGTAATGTAACCCCTTCTTTTTTAAAGAAAAAAAGTTATGTACTATAACTATGGCTTCACTACTGTAGTGTCAAATAAATACACTACGGGCTCAAAAGTATCCAGATACCCCCAAAAACATGCGTTTTTCATATTAGGTGCATTGTGCTGCCACATACTTCCACTTACTCCATATCAACGACCTCAGTAGTCATTAGATATCGTGAGAGAGCAGAATGGGGCGCTCCGCGAAACTCACGGACTTCGAACGAGGTCAGCTTATTGGGTGTCACTTGTGTCATACGTCAGTACGCGAGATTTATACTCTCCTAAACATCCTAAGGTCCACTGTTTCTGATGTGATAGTGAAGTGGAAACGTGAAGGGACACGTACAGCACAAAAGCGTACAGGTTGGCCTCGTCTGTTGACTGCCAGAGACTGCCGACAGTTGAAGAGGGTTGTAATGTATAATAGGCAGACATCTATACAGACAATCATACAGGAATTCCAAACTACATCAGGATCTACTGCAATTACTATGACAGTTAGGCTGGAGGTGAGAAAACTGGGATCTCATGGTCGAGCAGCTGCTCATAATCCACACATCACGCCACTAAATGCCAAACGACGTCTCGCTTTGGTGTAAGAAGCGTAAACATTGGACGACTGAACAGTGGAAAAACGTTGTGTGGAGTGAGGAATCACGGCATACAATGTGGCGATCCTACGGCAGTGTGTGGGCATGACGAATGCCTGGTGAACGTCATCTGCCAGCGTGTGTAGTGCCAACGGTAAAATTCGGAGGCGGTGGTGTTACGGTGTGGTCGTGTTTTTCATGGAGGGAGCTTGCACCCCGTGTTGTTTTACGTGGCACTATCACAGCCCAGGCCTACGTTGATGTTTTAAGCAACTTCTTGCTTCCCACCGTTGAAGAGCAATTCGGGGATGGCGACTCGATCTTTCAATACGATCGAGCAACTGTTCATAATGCACGGCATGTGGCGAAGTGGTTACACGACAATAACATCTCTGTAATGGACTGGCCCGCACATGGTCCTGACCTGAATCCTATAGGACAACTTCGGGATGTTTTGGAACGGTGACTTCGTGCCAGGCCTCAGACCGACATCGATACCTCTCCTCAGTGTAGCACTTCGTGACTAATGGGCTGCCATTCCCCAAGAAACATTCCAGCACCTGACTGAACATATGCCTGCGAGAGTGGAAGCTGTCACCAAGGCTAAGGGTGGGCCAACACCATATTGAATTCCAGCTTTACCGATGGAGGGCGCCACGAACTTGTAAGTCATTTTTAGTCAGGTGTCCGGAAACTTTTGATCACAAAGTGTATCTAAATAATTACTGGAAAGAGTCTCTTTTTATATTATTTTGCATGTCTGGTATAGATTGTGTTGATTTGGTAGGGAGCTGATTCTCTAGGCTGCATAGCCTGCGGACGAGTATAATGATTCATCACTCAGCATGATCCATCACTCAGCAGCTAAGAGAGATAGAAATCATGCTGTGCTTTCACGTCCTGACGTTTCAAAATTAGCCAGCTATAGACTTTGTAATTTTGTGAAAACTTTGTCACCGTCAAACCGACGACAGACGGATGTCTTAAAATGAAGTCTCTGAGGTGTTCGACTCCTATGACGGATTTTCTATTTACTTGTCATGAAAACCGTATCTGGCTGAAGAACAATTAATGCAGTTAAATACAATACTCAATTAATGGTGAGGCGTTTTGGTTTGAGAAAAGAGAAACAAAATTTTTTGTCGCTTAGTTATATATAATTTCTCATAGAACAGTGAAAGACCTTTCTTTTAGGGTTTCCTGCTACAGTCGCTAAAAAGGGAACTACGGTCCCTTGTAGATACAAAAAAAGAAGCTTCAAAGTCAATGTAATCAAAGGAAATGGTCATTGTGTCGCTAAAATAAAACAAATGTTTTGATATTCGCAAACTCAATCATCAAAAGCTACCGGATACTTCTAGATGACGTAGAATTAATAAATTTGCTAAGAAGCAAGGTTTGACAGTGCAAACAAAGGAAAAAATTTCTAAAATTGCTAATTTGTAATTTATCACATGGTTATTTTTCATTTGCTACCCAACCTTCTGACTGTTGGTCTATCTCTTAACACTCCTTTTTTTCAGGGAGAGGTAAACATCTCAAGTTGAGTTTTATATCACATACTGAAGTCTGTAGTTCTTTGCTGCTGTCAAAACGTTAAGCTTCTATGTCAATGAAATCAAAAGATACCGCAATTTCGGCCACATACTTTGATATTCGCAAGCACACCCATTTAAACCTGTAGTGTACTTCCTTCATAGAATCATGATTTTGGCAAGAAGAAAGGCTTCACAGTATACGTAAAGGAAAAATATCAGAAAATTGTTAATCTGTAATCATAGCAAAGGAAAAAACATTTATTTTGTCATTTGTTATGCAACTTATTAATTACACATTCTCGAAAGCCCTGAATCCCTCGGACCGATATCTTGCCAATATCAACAGACAGATAAAAATCGCCGAGATCGTCTATTCCCGGAATCGATGCGCTGTCTATATACATAACTAGCTTGGTTGCCCAGTTTCGCTCAGAGAGTTGGTATGAGACTGTGTGGTAGCTGGAATAAAAGGATGAACTTTAAAGTATAAGAGATAAAAAAGGCATTGAAAACATACTCTAACTTTTTACAACACTTGTTAAAGTATAAGGGTTAATTTTTTTATTGAAAACATAGTCTAACTATTTACAACACAAAATTTTTCATTTTGTTACCCGGGGTATATACGTACAAATTTTTCGAACTTCCTACTCAAGAGCAAGCTACGTATAGCTGATCATGAGAGAAGCAGGAGTCTTTGAGGTTGATGCTGCTATATTTCTAAGTTTATCCTTGCACTTTGTTAACTGTAAAACTGTAGGCTAATTTGATTCGAAATTTCAATCTTTTAATTTCCAGTTCACTAGAGATCAGTGGTGTGTTCTTTGTACTTTACACTCATAAGTTTGGCTTCGATGATGTTATTGAATAGCTGTTTGGCGATCATCCTTGTTCCATTACATAGTTTTGGTGAGTTGAGATTTCTTAGTCGTATGATTGGAGATGCAATTTTAGGCCGAAGGCAGTTTAAAGGCATTTCTTGTACTTGCAAACAGTTTAAAATACTGTAGGGAAGTTATACTTTCTTCAACGTTAACCATTTTCTCGATCTACTTTTATATTTTCTCTTGAATATTAAAGTTCATACTGCCGACAATATTATTTTTATTTGCCGAAACAGCACTTTCAAATAGGCAGTCCGGATTGGTATGGTCGTGAACAATGTTTGGTTAAATTTGGTCGATCGTTTCCAGCAATGGCTATGTTGCAGAAATCAGTATTGAGTTTAATGAGGCCGGTCGTCTGGTCAATATGATATGTGCCTTCGCTTATTAGTAAAAGTTGTTGAGCAAAATGTGCTGATTGTCTTTCCACAGTTCAACTCTCATTTTTTTGTTAGTCTCATCATCTGTACGTGTGGCCAGAGATGTGATTTATTAAAGATGCATTGATGTCGTCTGCTGGCGTTGGCTTGGGGATAACTGGAAGTGCCTGTTGAAAATCTCCTGAGAGTATGAGCAGGGCTCCTCCCATCACTTCAGAGTTTCCTCGCAAGTCTTGTAAGGTTCTCACCACGGGTTCGAGTTATCTTTTATGTGACATTGTGCACTCGCCCCAGAAGGTAATTTTAGCTTGCTTTAGAAATTCACACCGCCCAGATGCTCTTGAGATGTTACATCCCGGGAATTGTTATTCGGCTATACTCAATGGTGGTTATAGGGTGGAATGGTCGTTTCGTCCTCCTTCCATAACTGTGGCTACAATGCCGGATGATGCCAGTGCGAACGTGATGTGTTGTTTAGCACCTGTTTCCGCAATATACACTACTGCCCATTAAAATTGCTACACCACGAAGATGACGTGCTACAGACGCGAAATTTAGCCGACTGGAAGATGATGTTGTGATATGCAAATAACTAGCTTTCCAGAGCATTCACACAAGGTTGGCGCCGGTGCCGACACCTACAACGTGCTGACATGAGGAAAGTTTCCAACCGATTTCTCATACACAAACAGCAGTTGACCGGCGTTACCTGGTGAAACGTTGTTGTGATGCCTCATGTAAGGAGGAGAAATGCGTACCATCACGTTTCCGCCTTTGATAAACGTCGGATTGTAGCCTATCGTGATTGTGGTTTATCTATCGCGACATTGCTGCTCGCGTTGGTAGAGATCCAATGACTGATAGCAGAATATGGAATCGGTTAGTTCAGGAGGGTAATCCGGAACGCCATGCTGGATCCCAACGGCCCCTCGTATCACTAGCAGTCGAGATGACAGGCATCTTATTCGGATGGCTGTAACGGATCGTGCAATCGCGTCTCGATCCCTGAGGCAACAGATGGGGACGTTTGCAAGACAACAACCATCTACACGAACAGTTCGACGACGTTTGCAGCAGCATGGACGATCAGCTCGGGGACCATGGCTGCGGTTACCCTTGACGCTGCATCACAGACAGGAGCGCCTGCGATGGTGTACTCAACGACGAACCTGGGTGCACGAATGGCATAACGTCATTTTTTCGGATGAATCCAAGATATGTTTACAGCATCACGATGGTCGCATCCGTGTTTGGCGACATCGTGGTGAACGCACATTGGAAGCGTGTATTCGTCATCTCCATACTGGCGTATCACCCGGCGTGATGGTATTGGGTGCCATTCGTTACACGTCTCGGTCACCTCTTGCTCGCATTGACGGCACTTTGAACAGTGGACGTTACATTTCAGATGTGTTACGACCCGTGGCTCTACCCTTCATTCGATCCCTGTGAAACCCTACATTTCATAGGATAATGCACGACCGCATGTTTCAGGTCCTGTACGGGACTTTCTGGATACAGAAAATGTTCGACTGCTGACCTGGCTAGCACATTCTGCGGATCTCTCACCAACTGAAAACGTCTCGTCAATGGTGCCCGAACAACTGGCTCGTCACAATACGCCAGTCACTACTCTTGATGAACTGTGGTATCGTGTTGAAGCTGCATGGGCAGCTGTACCTGTACACGCCATCCAAGCTCTGTTTGACTCAATGCCCAGGCGTATCAAGGCCGTTATTACGGCCAGAGGTGGTTGTTCAGGGTACTGATTTCTCAGGATCTATGCACCCAAACTGCGTGAAAATGTAAGCACATGCCAGTTCTAGTATAATATATTTGTCCAATGAATACCCGTTTATCATCTGCATTTCTTCCTGGTGTAGCAATTTTAATGGGCAGTAGTGTATCTGTTAGTAACGTTTTCGCAAGGACACATCAAGCGGAGTCTGGTGCATCCAAGTAAATAATTTTGTGGATGCGGACCATGATAACGTTGTAAATTTCATTTTGCTTGACACTAAGGAGTGGTCTGTTCTGATCAACGTATCGAAGTAGTTCTCTTCCTTTGTTTAGTTAACCACACTGATAACATCTTTTGGTGATGCTTGCATCGCGATTTGTATTAAGATTTGGTTGTTTGTTTGCTAAGCATTTATCTTCTAGATGAACTAGTTTTACATTGCAGCTGTTGTCGTTGAATTCGATAGTCAGTTCAGGATGAGCTTGTCGGATCTGGTACAGTATGTCATCACTCATTCTCTCTTTGAGGGAGTCCCATAGCTGTTTTGTATTCGCCACGTTACACGTGATTACAATTATGGCGCGTAAGTCTCTCATTTGCTCGGCTGAGGGTGTAAGTGAAGCCTATAGTAGTGCTATTTCCCAGTGATTTTTTTTTCAGCAGTTCTAAGAGTTGGCATGCTTTTCTATACGCATGGCATAGAGAACCGTCTACAGTATTGCGGTCTGTGAAACTTGTTGGTCCCCGTATTTCGTGTAGCAGCACACGGAGATAGAAACATTCGACGTTTTCCGGATGAACGGTGTATACTCTGCCTAGTGCACCAGTTTTCACGATTCCTGTGTGATCCTCTACTGCAGTTCCTTGTTGTCGTCGTTGAAAGATTTTTCTTGTTGTGTTCCACGTATAATAGGCAGCGACGTTGACATATAGTAAAGTTTTCGCGAATGGATCCGTTTGCACAATTTGCAAAAAGATATTAAGTCGCGTTCTGAGGTGGTGAACTTGGAGCTCTTCTGGAGCTGTCTTTTGTGAAGTAAACCCTCCGTCCATTCTCCAAATGTACTGCTAGATATTGCACAATTGGTTCGTGTATGGGAAAACCGAAAATCCGACACAGTGCTTCGTTACTGTTGACGTATCTTCCCATCTGGTACATGAGGAACTCCTCGTTTCTGTATTGTTGTTCGTTGTCTTTGGCTATTTGAAGTACCGCCATGTCATTGCCTTTGTTCACATACTTGTCGGCATATTAGATGGATTTCACTGAATTGCAGTATTCTGCGTTTATGGCTGCTTGCAACCTTTCGAAAAGTAGTGTGTTATACGCAATTATTCATTGATTATCTGTTTCCAGTTCGTCGCTGCGTCGTATTCGTACCTTTGCTGTGAAGCCACCGTTTTTGGGATAGCCATCAAGTTTGTTTAGTGTATCGTCCGGTTTTGGTTTTTTCTTTTTTTTTTGGCACATTTTCCATCAATCGTACATGAAGAATTGTCGTTTAATTGCCTGCATGGTCCGTGAATCATGTTTTTTACTACTGTTGGTTGGTTGGTTGGTTTGGGGAAGGAGACCAGACAGCGTGGTCATCGGTCTCATCGGATTAGGGAAGGACTGGGAAGGAAGTCGGCCGTGCCCTTTCAGAGGAACCATCCCGGCATTTGCCTGGAGCGATTTAGGGAAATCACGGAAAACCTAAATCAGGATGGCCGGACGCGGGATTGAACCGTCGTCCTCCCGAATGCGAGTCCAGTGTCTAACCACTGCGCCACCCCGCTCGGTTTTTACTACTGTGTCGTACAGTTCCGGATCTTCTTGTGGATTGAGAAATTCAGTATCGATGATTTTGTCGATATCCGTGGGATGAATTCTGTCATGTTGCCATATGATATTGTGTGAATGAGACCGTCCGCCATTCGATTGCATAGACCAAGCATCTAACGGTTCCAGAGATGTGGTATTCTATGATGACTTCAATAAATCTCGTTTGCTTTTCTCGGCAAACTAGCGTGTTGTGTCCAGTCGACGCCTGGGGCTTGTCAGTATCTTAGTTATTCTCGGATTTCTGGCCACTGCAAGTTGCATGTGAATGTTATGAAAAGATCAGGTCGTCCATATTTTGTTCCGTAAGTCATGGCATTTTGAGTGTATTCGTGGATGTGTGTCGGTCTTCCTATGTATGATAAGAGTAACATTACTATTGCTCTAATGTTGTCATTGCGTCCATCATTTATGATTGCGTCTTGAAGGATGATGTATTTTTCCGTTCGTAGTTTCTTATGATCCAGTCTTATGCAAAGCATCCGTTCCGCTTCTATTTTTGCACACGTACCTGTCAGGAATGGTGGGAATAAACGACGAGTGTTGAGAATGTGATTCTATGTTTCATTGTCTCTGATCACTAAGCGGTAAGCACAGAACTCCTTGGAAGTGACTTCTTGGTTTGTTTCTATGCCTGTTTCAGGTTGGATTTGTTTCACATTCAAATGATATCCGTCTTGTCCGTGTATAAATATTGTTGGATACTGGAGGACATCATATGAATGGTGCGTCTCTGCAAAGCGTTGTAGTCCTCTTCTTTGTCGTACGGTTGTACCACGGCTTGTGTTTTCATTGTCACAGTTATGGTAATGACTTCGTCTCTCCGACATGCATTACATCGACGTCCGTGATCTAATGTGGTCCTCTGTCGGCTCGAATTGCAACTTTATAGTCATTAGAAGTCATTTGATTTAGTGTTGTTTTGAATATGTGAATCAGTCGATTGTAATCGTGTAGGAACCTCTGTACATCTCTGTCTACTCCTTGTCTCCATCCACTGATATTTGCGCATCGTTGACCAATTTCTGTTTCTTCATTTCCGGTAAAATACATTACTAGCCATTAAAATTGCCACACCAAGAAGAAATTCAGATGATAAACCTCTATTCACTGGACAAATATACTACACTAGAACTGACATGTGATTACATTTTCACACAACTTGGGTGCATAGATCCTGAGAAATCAGTACCCAGAACAACCACCTCTGGCCGTAATAACGGCCTTGATACGCCTGGGCATTGAGTCAAACAGAGCTTGGATGGCGTGTACAGGTACAGCTGCCCATGCAGCCTCACCATGATACCACAGTTCATCAAAGTAGTGACTGGCGTATTGTGACGAGCCAGTTGCTCGGCCACCATTGACCAGACATTTTCAATTGGTGAGAGATCTGGAGAATGTGCTGGCCAGGGCAACAGTCGAACATTTTCTGTATCCAGAAAGCCCGTACAGGACCTGAAACATGTGGTCGTGCATTATCCTGCTGAAATGTAGGGTTTCCCAGGGATCGAATGAAGGGTAGAGCCACGGGTCGTAACACATCTGAAATGTAACGTCCACTGTTCAAAGTGCCGTCATTGCGAACAAGAGGTGAGCGAAACGTGTGACCAGTGGCAACCCATACCATCACGCCGGGTGATACGCCAGTATGGCGATGACGAATACACGCTTCCAATGTGCGTTCGCCGCAATGTAGCCAAACGTGGATGCAGCCATCATGATGCTGTAAACAGAACCTGAATTCATCCGAAAAAATGACGTTTTGCCATTCGTGCTCCCAGGTTCGTCGTTGAGTACACCATCGCAGGCGCTCCTGTCTGTGATGCAGCGTCACGGGTAACCGCAACCATGGTCTCCGAGCTGATAGTCCATGCTGCTGCAAACGTCGTCGAGCAGTTCGTGCCGGCCGCGGTGACCGAGCGGTTTTAGGCGCATCAGTCCGGAACTGCGCAACTGCTACGGTCACAGTTTCGAATCCAGCCTCGGGCATGGATGTGTGTGATGTCCTTGGGTTAGTTAGGTTTAGGTAGTTCTAAGTTCTAGGGGACTGATTACCTCTGATGTTAAGTCCCATAGTCCTCAGAGCCATTTGAACCATTTGAACTGTACGTGCAGATGGTTGTTGTCTTGCAAACGTCCCCATCTGTTGACTCAGGGATCGATACGTGGCTGCACGATCCGTTACAGCTATGCGGATAAGATGCCTTCCATCTCGACTGTTAGTGATACGAGGGGCCGTTGGGATCCAGCATGGCGTTCCGTATTACCCTCCTGAACCAACCGATTCCATATTCTGCTATCAGTCATTGGATCTCGACCAACGCGAACGGCAATGTCGCGATAGATAAACCACAATCGTGATAGGCTACAATCCGACGTTTATCAAAGTCGGAAACGTGATGGTACGCATTTCTCCTCCTTACATGAGGCATCACAACAACGTTTCACCAGGTAACGCCGGTCAACTGCTGTTTGTGTATGAGAAATCGGTTGGAAACTTTCCTCATGTCAGCAGATTGTAGGTGTCGGCACCGGCGCCAACTTTGTGTGAATGCTCTGAAAAGCTAATCATTTGCATATCACAGCATCTTCTTCCCGTCGGTGAAATTTCGCGTCTGTAGCACGTCATCTTCGTGGTGTAGCAATGTTAATGGCCAGTAATGGTCTTCGTTGGGTAGTGGTAGTAATGATGCCATGTTGTGATACATTTGTTCTTGAATGAAAAATACAGAATCGATTTCCTCTCTGTTAGTGTTGATCGAAGTGACACCGAAAGACGTCATTTGGAAGCAGGTGTTGTAAGCTTGTTTACTTTGAAGAAAGTGTTTTGGTTCTGGAGTTTCCCCGGCCATGTAATGTAAAATATGTTGCGGAGGCGCTTCCAGTGGTGGTAATCGAATTTTTCTCTTCATGCAATACAATCCTAGCGTTTCTCTATTGAAATTTTTTGCATTTCAAAACTGGCAGGGCAGATGTTATCCTTTTTCCTGATTACATGTTTGTGTTTGTTATATTCTTTCGTCGAGTACCAGTGGGATGCTTCATTTGCTAAGTTGTACCGTTTACTTCTCCTCGTCCGCGCTTCTCGTACGGTGATATTTTCATGACTGGCTTGAGTTCGCAGTCTTTTATTATAAGACTGCATCGCAATTCTTGATTCTTCAGTCCGTTCGTGTCATTATTCTTCGGTTTCTCTGCTTCTCTCGGTGCTCATTCTCGCTTGTTGGGAACTTATACGTACTTCGCGTTCTTCGTCTGTTTCGTTTCTTCGCTGTTCTTTTTGTGTTAGCCATTTTGCTTCAACTGACAAGATCTGACGAAAAGTTATCGGGTAAAAAGGAAGTAATCTCTGGCATTCCACAAGTTATACTCCCTCTGCAATTCCTTATCCATATAAACGATTTAGGAGACAATCTGAACTGCCGTGTTAGGATGATTGCAGGTGATGCTGTCGTTTATCGCCTACTAAATTCATCAGAAGTTGTTGTTCTGGTCTTCAGTCCTGAGACTGGTTTGATGCAGCTCTCCATGCTACTCTATCCTGTGCAAGCTTTTTCATCTCCCAGTACCTACTGCAACCTACATCCTTCTGAATCTGCTTAGTGTATTCATCTCTTGGTCTCCCTCTACGATTTTTACCCTCCACGCTGCCCTCCAATACTAAATTGGTTATCCCTTGATGCCTCAGAACATGTCCTACCAACCGATCCCTTCTTCTGGTCAAGTTGTGCCACAAACTTCTCTTCTCCCCAATCCTATTCAATACTTCCTCAATAGTTATGTGATCTACCCATCTAATCTTCAGCATTCTTCTGTAGCACCACATTTCGAAAGCTTCTATTCTCTTCTTGTCCAAACTATTTATCGTCCATGTTTCACTTCCATACATGGCTACACTCCATACGAATACTTTCAGAAATGACTTCCTGACACTTAAATCAATACTGGATGTTAACAAATTTCTCTTCTTCAGAAACGCTTTCCTTGCCATTGCCAGCCTACATTTTATATCCTCTCTACTTCGACCAACATCAGTTATTTTGCTCCCCAAATAGCAAAACTCCTTTACTACTTTAAGTGCCTCATTTCCTAATCTAATTCCCTCAGCATCACCCGACTTAATTAGAATCATCATTAATCATCAGAAGATTAAAACAAATTCCAAAATGATTTAGAAAAGATACCTGTATGGTAGAAAATTGGTAACTAACCCTCAGAGCCAAAATTTTCCTTTCGTCGCCGATTCTCTGGAGAACCTCATTTCTTATCTCACCAGTCCACATAATTTTCGGCGTCCCTCTATAAGAACACATCTCATACGCTTCCGTTTCTTCTTTTCCGATTTTCTCACGGTCCACAGTGTTGTGTTCCTTTTGTACAATCTCAAAATTTCTTCCCCAAATCAATTCCTTTGCCTGATATAGGACGACAACATTTTGACGAAGAATATTCTCTTTGCCTATGCTAGGCTGGTTCTTCCTCGTTATTTCTTGTTCCTCCTTAATTCGTCTATCATGCGTTATTTTTTTTTTTGCTTCCAATGTAGCAGAACTTCTTTATTTCGACTGTTAATGGGTCGGCCATAATGACGCGAAATTTAATCTCGTTTCGGCTGCTCCCCAACAAATTTGTATTCCTTTTTATCAGTCTTGATATACACTGTCGAGTGTTAGAAACCTGAATAACAACATTTTGCAGCGGGGAACGCTGCGAGAGGTGCAGGAAGAGCGTCAGTGAGGTTCTGCGAGGTACCGACAGGGATGTGGAGGCATGCCGACTCAAGTTCCGAGGCCTGCTGCGCTGAGTTTCGGTCGACGGTCCTTCAGGAGGACAGCCCGATCAAGGTGGTGCCACAGATCGTCGATTGGATTTCTGTCCGTGGAGTTTGGCGGCCATGGTAGTACAGTAAACTAATCCTGCATCCTGGTGCTCTTCGTAAAACGCACGCACACTGCGAACTGTGTGACACATTGCCTTGTCCTGCTGGTAGATGACACCTTGTAGAGAATAAACCATCAGCACTTTGGGGCGGAAATAGTTCCCAAGGGTAGGGGCACGTATGTGTTGACACATTTTGCCTTCCAGGATGACGAGACCGCACAGAGAATTCCACGAAAACACTCCCCAGACCGTAACGCATGAAGGCTGTTAGCTTTCAGATGTTTCAAACCGTATACGCCAACAGCCACCTGTCCGATGGAGCATAAAACGTTTTTCACCTGGGAAGTCCATCTGCCAGCACACAGTGGAAGTCCAGTTGAGGTACGGGCGTGCACTTTCCAGCCTTGGTTGCCCATTAACAGCAGTCAGCGTGGGTGCTTGAACTAAGCGCTCGCTGATTAGGCCCGTACGAAGCAACGTCCACTGAGCGCTCGTTGAGGAGACACCGCTGGCAGCGCCCTGGTTCATACGGGCGGTCAGTTTGTAGGGAAGCACCCTACTCACGCCATATAGAATTCATATGCTTTCCACTGTGTGCCAGTATAGTCGGCCGTAACTAGCTATGACGTCACGAATGTTGCACAATACCTTAAAAGTAAAGTAAATAATCTGAAAAGTTACTAGCATGTCAGGAATGATGCTAAAATAATAATATGTAAAGTTTCAGTTTGGTACCTTAAACAGTTTTCGAAATTTGGACGTTTCACGTAAAAATCATCGGCGCAACAGGAAGGAGCTTGAAACTTCGAAGTTTATATTCGGATTCCTTCTTCATTGTAATTTAATGGAAACAGCATGCTGGATCTCACAAAGTAATATTTTGGGTGAAATTCATGATTTTCTGTATTTGTGTCTTAAAAGTTCGGAAGCAAGATAGATTAAGTAAGTGATTAGATAAAGGAAGGATGTTTATATTTAGGTAAAATGGAGATACGGTATAATAACAAAGATGTGAGAAGTTTCGAAAAGGTAGCTATAAAAATTTAGCTGCAGCGTCTCTCCAAAGGGCAAGTTCAGAGCTCATCTATTGCGTGAGGTATAACTAAAATAATTCTCTTGCCAAAAGTATTTCACCTAGCCACATTAGAATTTTACTATAGATACTTACCGGCGTGCTGATTGCACAATTAAATTGAGAACTTTATTGACTTTCAGCGAATGAAGCAATTAATTATTTAGTAAATTGAAGTGGTGTTTTGCTAGCCCCAATGGCTAGTGAGTAAGGCAAATTTTGTTGGTAGCGCCTTCGGCGGTCCGCACGACGGCTGTATAAATAAGAGCATGTGAGCTAGAGTCGGGCCCCAGTTCTCTTCTAGATTCATATCAGTGCGCACTCCATATCTGAAGCCGCGTCGCGTTTGTGCAGTTGCCAGAAACAGCCTTGGATGCCGTATTGTGTAACTCGGTGTGCATGTAACAATGAGTTTGCATCGGGGCAAAGAGTTAATAAAGGAACGACTTCAGTGATTTTTTCTCAGTTTGCGTATGTCGTATTTTCACGTGTCGCCGCAAGACAGACTTTCTACCATTACTAGCGTAGCGTTTGATGAGTATTAACATAAAATTTTGGCGAGCATTCACTTTGAACATTTACATCGATAACGATTGTTGAACAGTTTCGTTATCTAGCAATAATAGGATCTGCGCAATAGACTCTGAACAGCTCTGATAGTACGATAGCTGATATGGGTAATCATTTGTCTGGAATTTTACGCATTATCGTTTTCAGAATATAGTGAAAGTTGTTATAGTAAATCGCATTTTCTATGAATCCCAGACATCATCCTAAATCCTCAGAGTAATGAAATTAAATAATCAATAACTTAACCAGAATGAGATTTTCACTCTGCAGCGGAGTGTGCGCTGATATGAAACTTCCTGGCAGATTAAAACTGTAGGCCCGACGGAGACTCGAACTCGGGACCTTTGCCTTTCGCGGGCAAGTGCTCTACCAACTGAGCTACCGAAGCACGACTCACGGCGGGTACCCACAGCTTTACTTCTGCCAGTACCTCGTCTCCTACCTTCCAAACTTTGCAGAAGCTCTCCTGCCCGCGAAAGGCAAAGGTCCCGAGTTCGAGTCTCGGTCGGGCATACAGTTTTAATCTGAAAGGAAGTTTCAATAACTTAACCCTCTAACGGTATGGTTGGGGTTGGATCCGACCCCAGCGAGTCTGTTCTGTTTAAAACTCCCCGCTCCCTCTTCTGAGAGCGCTGTGGTTTCAGCTACCCTAGCAGCCAATCGTCCCGAGAACGCCGAGGAGGCTACGTCAGTCTGTTGAGTGGCCTGCAGCTACCCTCTCTATCCGAAACCTACATTACCCGCGCTCAGGTTGGATCCGACCCCACCTTACTGTTTACGTCACACTTATTAGTTTCTTTTGTGGGGAGGATTCAACCCCATATTGATGTTTATATTACATCTAAGTTTTGTTTTCTCTTCTAGTATCTTACTAAAATGGCGCATCAACTCCTTAGAACTCCTGATGAGATATACAACGAGTTTCTCCGACAGGAGGCTAAGTCCGAGGATGGCGACAATATCGATGCCGAAAACTGTTCAGAAACCACCTACTACATTATGTGTACAAAGACATTTACAATTGAGAACTTTATATTTCGAAACTGCTGACACTATAATTATCTTCTACAAGTACACTCCTGGAAATGGAAAAAAGAACACATTGACACCGGTGTGTCAGACCCACCATACTTGCTCCGGACACTGCGAGAGGGCTGTACAAGCAATGATCACACGCACGGCACAGCGAACACACCAGGAACCGCGGTGTTGGCCGTCGAATGGCGCTAGCTGCGCAGCATTTGTGCACCACCGCCGCCAGTGTCAGCCAGTTTGCCGTGGCATACGGAGCTCCATCGCATTCTTGAACACTGGTAGCATGCCGCGACAGCGTGAACGTGAACCGTATGTGCAGTTGACGGACTTTGAGCGAGGGCGTATAGTGGGCATGGGGAGGCCGGGTGGACGTACCGCCGAATTGCTCAACACGTGGGGCGTGAGGTCTCCACAGTACATCGATGTTGTCGCCAGTGGTCGGCGGAAGGTGCACGTGCCCGTCGACCTGGGACCGGACCGCAGCGACGCACGGATGCACGCCAAGACCGTAGGATCCTACGCATTGCCGTAGGGGACCGCACCGCCACTTCCCAGCACATTAGGGACACTGTTGCTCCTGGGGTATCGGCGAGGACCATTCGCAACCGTCTCCATGAAGCTGGGCTACGGTCCCGCACACCGTTAGGCCGTCTTCCGCTCACGCCCCAACATCGTGCAGCCCGCCTCCAGTGGTGTCGCGACAGGCGTGAATGGAGGGACGAATGGAGACGTGTCGTCTTCAGCGATGAGAGTCGCTTCTGCCTTGGTGCCAATGATGGTCGTATGCGTGTTTGGCGCCGTGCAGGTGAGCGCCACAATCAGGACTGCATACGACCGAGGCACACAGGGCCAACACCCGGCATCATGGTGTGGGGAGCGATCTCCTACACTGGCCGTACACCACTGGTGATCGTCGAGGGGACACGGTACATCCAAACCGTCATCGAACCCATCGTTCTACCATTCCTAGACCGGCAAGGGAACTTGCTGTTCCAACAGGACAATGCACGTCCGCATGTATCCCGTGCCACCCAACGTGCTCTAGAAGGTGTAAGTCAACTACCCTGGCCAGGAAGATCTCCGGATCTGTCCCCCATTGAGCATGTTTGGGACTGGATGAAGCGTCGTCTCACGCGGTCTGCACGTCCAGCACGAACGCTGGTCCAACTGAGGCGCCAGGTGGAAATGGCATGGCAAGCCGTTCCACAGGACTACATCCAGCATCTCTACGATCGTCTCCATGGGAGAATAGCAGCCTGCATTGCTGCGAAAGGTGGATATAGACTGTATTAGTGCCGACATTGTGCATGCTCTGTTGCCTGTGTCTATGTGCCTGTGGTTCTGTCAGTGTGATCATGTGATGTATCTGACCCCAGGAATGTGTCAATAAAGTTTCCCCTTCCTGGGACAATGAATTCACGGTGTTCTTATTTCAATTTCCAGGAGTGTAGTAAGAGATGTTTCTCATTTAGTTCCTATCTGTAGAATTTCTAAAGCACTCAGGTTTCTAGTTGATGACTGAATCTATTGATTTTTACTATGTTTTCAATAATTTTATAGAGAATATTTCTATTAAGGTATTTTTTTGTAATCAAATTCCTATTTTTTCCAAAGTACGTTATATTCTTACTTATTGACTATAAAAATAAAAAAAACTTGTTATAACAAATATTATATGTGTTTAATTGATAATAAAACTTTTTCTCATTATTCATTTCTTATTTTACCCCGAAAAATCGATATTTGGTGGGTGGGGTCTGATACAACCCCACCTTACCGTTTATGCCAGGAAACTTCACCTCACAGTTAGAGGGTTAAATTCTCCATCAGAGTGCGCACAGTGAGCTCTAATTACAGGCATCACGTTTTCGCTAATCACTTTCTGGTTGCCAACATTATAGTTAGAGAGCCTGTGTTGCGAACAGCAACAAATGATATGAAATATAATTATTATTTACCACCCACCGTCCCACAAGTTGCTCAACGGTTACAAGTCTGTCTGCCTGTACACGTCTCCGCAGCCGTGGTTCACCCCTCGTCATCTGTGGCAAGTGGTGCTCCACAGTCGTCTCGGCGGCGGTTTCAGACAGAGCTATTTTGCCATACTTCGACGACGAGGGCACGCGAACAGTTTACAGACTTAGCCGTTTCGGGACTGCTTTCACCCTTGGCCCTAAAGCCAATGATCGTGCCCTTTTGGATGTCAGATAAACCGGTTCCGTTTACTCATTACGACGACGATTCCCCGTTTACCGCGACACGCTACATATTCGCTCATCTGCTGCAACTGCTACCTCTCGTCTGTGAATGGTTGTTGCACCTTGGTGTCGAACATAGGCGGTGGTCACATTAAAGTGACTGAAACTGGTATATTCTGTGCTCGGTAAACTGTTCACATTTCATCCATTTCTTTCTCTTTTACCTTTAGCTGCGTTCTAGAACTGAAAGCGCAATCTTTGGATTTATAGCTGTTAGTCGACCCTCGCAACACAGTCACCTACAGACGCAGAGTATGAACACTTCGAACATTACACAAACTTACATTTTTTTCTGTCGGGTGTGGACACACAAGAAAAAGAGGTGCAGAGACAAACCTCACTATTACCACCCCATTTAAAGCTGACGTGTAGAGATAGCTGGCAAGAATCTCACAGTGGAATCACGTCGTGTGAATATACACTACTGGCCATTAAAGTTCCTACACCAAGAAGAAATGCAGATGATAAACGGGTATTCATTCGACAAATATATTATACTAGAAGTGACATGTTATTACATTTTCACACAATTTGCGTGCGTAGATCCTGAGAATTCAGTACCCGGAACAACCACCTCTGGCCGTAATAACGGCCTTGATACGCCTGGCCATTGAGTCAAACAGAGCTTGGATGGCGTGTACAGGTACAGCTGCCCATACAGCTTCAACACGATACCACAGGTCATCAAGAGTAGTAACTGGCCTATTGTGACGAGGCAGTTGCTCAGCCACCATTGACCAGACGATTTCAATTGGTGAGAGATCTGGAGAATGTACTGGCCGGGGCAGCAGTCGAACAATTTCTGTATCCAGACAGGCCCGTACAGGACCTGCAACATGCGGTCGTGCATTTTCCTGCTGAAATGTAGGGTTTCGGAGGGATCGAATGAAGGGTAGAGCCACGGGTCGTAACACATCTGAAATGTAACGTCCACTGTTCAAAGTGCCGTCAATGCGAACAAGAGGTGACCGAGACGTGTAACCAATGACACCCCATACCATCACGCCGGGTGATACGCCAGTGTGGCGATGACGAACAAACTCTTCCAACGTGCGTTCACCACGATGTAGCCTAACACGGATGCGACCATCATGATGCTGTAAACAGAACCTGGATTCATCCAAAAAATGACGTTTTGCCATTCGTGCACCCAGGTTCGTCGTCGAGTACACCATCGCAGGCACTCCTGTCTGTGATGCAGCGTCAGGGGTAACAGCAGCCATGGTCTCCGAGCTGATAGTCCATGCTGCTGCAAACGTCGTCGAACTGTTCGTGCAGATGGTTGCTGTCTTGCAAACGTCCTCATTTCTTGACTCAGGGATCGAGACGTGGCTGCACAATCCGTTACAACCATGCGGGTAAGATGCCTGTCATTTCGACTGCTACTGGCAAGAGGCCGTTGGGATCCAGAACGGCGTTCCGTGTTACCCTCCTGAAACCACCGATTCCATATTCTGCTAACAGTCATTGGATCTCGACCAAATCGAGCAGCAATGTCGCGAGACGAACCGCAATCGTGATCGTCTACAACCCCATCTTTATCAGAGTTGGAAACGTGATGGTACGCATTTCTCCTCCTTACACGAGGCATCACAACAACGTTTCACCAGGCAACGCCGGTCAACTGCTGTTTGTGTATGAGAAATCGGTTGAAAATTTTCCTCATGTCAGCACGTTGTAGGTGTCGCCACCGGCGCCAACCTTGTGTGAATGTACTGAAAAGCTAATCATTTGCATATCACAGCATCTTCTTGGTGTAGCAATTTTAATGGCCAGTAGTGTATTTAATTTCTTTTCTGTGATTTTACCTATAATCCATAGAACAGGAAAGCAGTCAAGACAGAAATCTGAAAACGAACTAAAGAATGTCCAAACTCGGTTGAAAATTTAAGAGGCAGGCGCCACTCAGGAATAAGTTGATGTGATGAGAAATATATGGAGCGAAGAAAAATACGGGAAGACCATATCACAACACTTTACTATGCCTAATACGGGGAGGGGAAAAGTGTTGGCATTCAAAACATCGTCCAGTCTTCTAGGAATTGATAAAAACGGACCCTGTATGGCTTTAAAGGGTATCATACCATTCCTCCCCTTCTGGTAACGATCACTAGGGGAAAGGCGATACTTCATCATCGTGCTCACAAATTCGGTTCTGGTCGATGCGAGCTATACTAACAGGTGCCCTGTCATCTTGGAACAAAGCATCACCATGGAGGAATAAAACATTGTACCATCGGATGGATCTGAACAGCCGAAATGGTCACGTACTCCTTAGCAGTAATGTGACCTTGGAGAGTAACCATGGGGCCCTTGGAATACCACAATATGGTTGCCTATCTCTTCACCGAACCCCTCGCCATGATTCAAATTTGTTGAAAATGGTGTGAAGCAAGATTCATCCGACTAAATGACTTCCTTCGATTGCTCCATACTCCAGCTAGCTTCAGCTTGAAACGGCGTGCAGGCATGACGTATTTATTTATTACTTCCTTACTACTAACTATATTTTCAATACACATTGCAATCACTACTACAAGTATCATTAAATGTATCTGCAAAATTATATAACTGTATGGCACACACTTCAGGAGACATGACGCCGTAAACATTGAAAGGTCTCAAAAACTTGCTTTTGGGTATCTTGTCCATCTCATCAAATTCCAGATTGGGAGTTAGAAGAGGATTAGAGATCAACTTACTTTCCGTTCCGTATAATGCAGCACAAATTACGCAGACTATATTTGTACAGCGTTTCATCATGAGAGCACTTGGCAACTTCCTACAAACTTTAAGTACAATTTACAATCTTTTCTGAACGTTTTCTTGCTTAACACATTAATCAGCAGGGAAAGTGATAAGATGTTTGAAGCTGTTTCACACATGAGCATTCGATTTAGTGAAGGATAGGTGGTTAGTCGAGTGCAACACTATCATTGTGACGTTTTTCAGCAGTACAACGCTCATCCACGCATGTCACGTTTCTCTACGAAGTGTCTGCCTGATGTTGACGTTCTCCCACGGCCAGCTACATCCCCAGATTTTTCCCCAACAGACCATGTGTGGAAACAGCGGGGACGTCAACTCCGTCCCAGTTCCTAGAATATCAAGTACCAGTTACTGCAGTTGTGAGCCAACATGCCACAAGAGAGGATGCCACGGTTTTATGAGACCCTTCGCAGCCGAACAGGTGTATGCATCCATGCCAGAGGTTGTGCAACGTCGTGCTGACAAGTGGTCACAAACTGCCAAGTGTTTGTAAATGTTATTAGACTTTTCATTCCTGTTCTTCCCCCCTATAGGAGCTTCAGGCAATGTCTGAAGAATGACAGTACGTCAACGTATAAGTTCAAAAAGCATTACAATGTCATATCTGTAAAATGTAATATTATCATTTGAATTGTATTTAAAGTTTCTGCTTATTTCTGGCCGAAAGTGGAATCCATTCCTGTTCTTCCCCCCTATAGGAGCTTCAGGCAATGTCTGAAGAATGACAGTACGTCAACGTATAAGTTCAAAAAGCATTACAATGTCATATCTGTAAAATGTAATATTATCATTTGAATTGTATTTAAAGTTTCTGCTTATTTCTGGCCGAAAGTGGAATCCATCGTAATTTTGTACCTTTTTCGATGAATAGTTGCCATAAAGCAGCATCTCGTTGTGCAGTGAAACGAAGTACATCTTCGCAAAAAGCAGACATTAAATAAAGCTCTTCTTATACTTTGATGTTTCAAGAGCGTATTGGAAGAGAGATTCTTCTTTAGCCTCATAATGTTATCATATTCGTGTTGAACGGTGGGACCGTGTCGCCACGTAAGGTAAAAGCTCGTTCACCAGAAAAACCCATCACGTTAAGCGCCCTCGAAATATGGTTATATTAAAGAGGAATTCTGGAATTACCTAGGCATGCACTAAGCTTCATAACGCAGCGCACGATCTTTTGTAGTGAAACGCTGCTCTGATGCGCCACTTTTACTTAGAGGAAGTTAATTACGCCGTGGAAAAGGTGAGGTTATTAATAATACACCTGCCGCTACGGGCCGACCTGTTCGGCGGTAATTTAATTAAGCATAAGCGTATCTGAGTCCTTTGATGGGATGTTACCCTCTATCTACGCAGCCTGCGCGTCGGGCCGGTCAAGGTGTCTCCCTTCTTTCCCCAGCGCCGAGTTTCGCAGTACCCTCTGCCGCGTAGTTATCCCACTTCAAAGTAAGCACTTCCCTCTGCCTCTTGTTTTTAAAATTTTGGAGTCCAAAGAGAAACATTTTCACGGTTTTAGCCTGCAGAAAAAGGCACACCCAATGGCGCAAAAGAGAAAGAACGAAACGAGCTTACGCTGTGAATGTTTCAGTGACAAAGGAGGAAAAGACGTTTTCGTTCTAACTTACTGAAGCCATATGACAGTCTCCGTTTTGCCTACGGCGCACAGTACAGCTGCAAAGCTCCAAAAGTATTTTGAATACTATACCATTCAGTCACAGAAGGCTGTTCCATTTTGATCACGTAGGGTCTACATTAAATATGTAGCCATCACAATTAATTCGGCTGAATACTAATCATCAGTTAAGCCGCCGTGGGGATATGAAATCCTAGTTATCAGTCTGACAGTAGTTCGCTATTTCAATTTTTGTAGCTTTGTGTAACTCATGACACCGAAATTTAGAAGAGGGAATTTCCTCATTGCTTGAAATACTGAAGTTTTGTTATTGCTGTGGTATTGAGCCCGAAAACGGTTTTGATATAATTCTCCAAGCTAGTCTGTCCTGTGAAAGCATCGTCTCTGAATGACTGCTGCAACCTACATTCTTTTGAATCTGTTTACTGTATTAAATCATTCATCTCCCTTTTCAACTTTTACTCGCCAGACTTCTCTCCACTATCAAATCGTCGATTCCTCGATGTCTCAGAATATGTCCCATAAAATGATCCCAGTTTTTAGTCAAATTTCTATTTTTCTCAGTTCGATTCAGTATCTCCTCAATAATTACTGGATCTGCCCATCTAAGCTTCAATATTTTTCTGTTAACAACTCGTTTCAAAAGTTCCTTTTCTCATCGTATTTGAACTGTTTATCGTGTACGTTTCACTTTGCTACAAGTCTAAAAACCAGTCAAATACCTTTAGAAAGTCTTCCTAACACCTAAATTTGTATTAGACGTTAACAAATTACTCTTTTGCATAAATGGTTTTCCCAATATTGTCAGTTGGCGTTTTATATCTTCTCTAAATCTGCCGTCGTCAATTATTTTCCTGCCCAAATATCAAATCTCATCTATTACTTTTGTGTCACATTCCCTAATCAACTTCCTTCAGCATAAATGTATTTAATTCGACTACATTTCCCTTATCCTTGTTTTATTATTGTTGATGTTCATCTCATAACAAATTTCCACAGTAATTCATTCCAATCAAATATATTATTTAAATGGAAACGCATTAGGTGTGACGTCCAGGAGTACATAAATAGGCAAAATTCAATTGGTGTTCTTTAGACGCACAGCTTACTGCAGCCCTTTTACTATTGTCGAATTACAGGAAGGAACTGAATTATTATACCGAAACCCGTCAACAAGCATTAAAATATGTCTCTGAGAACATGCAACGTCGTTTCAATTATTTGAATCGCTTTTTCATTATGTTTTACGAATAAGTCGTTTCCTTGCGAGACTGCGTAGCTTTTTGAACAACCTGTATTATTCTGAAACTGTATGCGCGATTGTACAGCACTGTTGTGCAACATGCACGCTAACTGTTTGTGACGTAAGTGTGTGTGTGCCAGACCTTCCTCACTGTCCCTATTCGTAAATAGAAGACTCACTAATTAGTACGGCCCACGGCCATATTACATGTTCCAGTATTGTTTGAACCAAACATAGCAGGTGGTTCGCCCTTTATGCACTAGCACTAGCTCATCGCGACATAATTTGTAGTTTACTAACAAATCGAGGAGTAAGTTTCATACAAAAACATTTCTAGAATTCCTATTCATAGAACTTCTTGAATCTCGTGGGTGCAACATAGTTTGATGAGGAAATCAGTGATATTAATTCACTGTGAGTTTAGTAATACCCACGTACACAAGATGACAGTAATGGTCCTTGCTAAGCTTCATGTGTTACATGACACCCTTCTTCCATTAACTATCCGACAGATTGTTCCTATTCCAACAGAAAACAGCATTGTGAATTTATATGACAATACGAGGTGTGGCTAGAAAAAAACAGGACTAGTACTGGTGAAACAATAAAACGAATGCAATAAGGCTGAAAGTCACGTGGCCTGTCACGTGACTCTCGCTCCGCCTACTGCTCGAGTTTCATCTGCCTCCTGCACTCAGTCTGCCCGTGGCGTCTGTTTTAAGTAGTTGACGTTTTGTCTGTGTGTCGGAAAATGTTGAGTGTACAGAAAGAACAGCGTGTTAACATCAAATTTTGTTTCAAACTAGGAAAATCTGCAAGTGAAACGTTTGTAATGTTACAACAAGTGTACGGCGATGATTGTTTATCGCGAACACAAGTGTTTGAGTGGTTTAAACGATTTAAAGATGGCCGCGAAGACACCAGTGATGACACTCGCACTGGCAGACCATTGTCAGCAAAAACTGATGCAAACATTGAAAAAATCGGTAAACTTGTTCGACAAGATCGCCGTTTAACAATCAGAGCAGTGTCTGAGTTAACAGGAGTTGACAAGGAAAGTGTTAGGCAGATTCTTCATGAAAGTTTCAACATAAACAAAGTGTGTTCAAAAATGGTTCCAAAGTGTCTCACAATTGAAAAGAAGGAACGCCGAAGAATGATTTGTTCTGGCATCCTGGAAAACATTGAAAGTGATCCCACCTTCTTACAAAATGTTATTACTTGCGATGAATCGTGGTTTTTTACTTACGATCCCGAAACTAAACGCCAATCGATGCATTGGAAAACTCCTGGTTCTCCACGACAAAAAAAAGCACGAATGTCAAAATCGAAATTCAAGGCAATGATGATTGTTTTTTTTTGACATCAAAGGGATTGTGCACATTGATTGGGTACCAGAGGGACAAACAGTGAATCAGCATTACTACATTAGCGTCCTGGCTACCCTACGTGAGCGAGTACGGAGAAAACGGAACGATTTTTGGAGAAAAAAGTCATAGATCCTTCACCAAGACAATGCCCCAGCTCACAGTGCGTTGTCAGTGAAGACGTTTTTGGCAAAATACAACATTCCCATCTTAGATCATCCACCCTACTCACCTGATTTGGCCCCCTGTGACTTTTTTCTTTTCCCTAAAGTCAAGTCAGCTTTGAAAGGAACTAGATTTGAGACTGTTGAAGCAGTAAAAGAAAAAGCGACGGAAGTAATGTATGGACATACCGAAAATGATCTGCAGCATTGCTATGAACAGTGGAAAATTCGTATGGAGTGGTGTAGAGACCGAGGAGGAGAGTACATTGAAGGAGATAACATGAAATTGTAAATAATTGTAAATAAATGTTTTTTTCCAGCGTCAGTCCGGTTTTTTTCTAGCCGCACCTCGTATTTAGGTAAAATGCGACATCTACCAGATTTATCGCTCTTTCGAGCGGGAGACCGGAAAATATAGCTTTTCATGTTTGACCTCGTAACTCAAGAACTCAAGAATGTAATGTCTCTAGCACGGAGACTGATTTCCAGCATTTTTGTTTTTCTGGCATTGGAAACAGTCTTACAAGAAAACTTCAATGAGATAAGAAGTAAGAAACTTGGTCAAATAGTAAGAAGATAACATTACCGCAAAACAGTCCCCAGCCATCGGCAGGAGAGTTACCACACACGTCAGCTGCACTGTACCTAATGGTAGCAGATATGTCACTCCAGTTCGTGTGTTTATTATTATGACTGCCATATCAAATGCTTGAGCACCGAGGTACGCCGTCTAACGACTCAGGGTAGACAATACTGCACTGCGAAATTAATCATCATTGTCTTCCTTTTTAAAGATTAGGCTGCTGCCTGTTCCGAATTCACAAACAAAATCGTTCCTATCGTTTTCGAGGTCTTCCAGTATCTCGGCTTGTAGCTCAGGATCTTCTAAGGAATTTAGCTCAGGATCTTCAGAGGAATTCTGTGACCTGGCATTCTCATGAGGTTGTCTGAAACCTTCACGATACTTTGGAATTTTTCATTCATATTCAGAATACTTAATTCTCTTCTAATATCTTCATATCTAATCATGTCTCTTATTGAGCAGCCTTTCGTCTTCCATAGGAACCTCATCTCAGCTGTATGACTTTTATTTTCTTGTTTCTTTGTGGTAACCTATCTTTCGCTTTCATAGGATAACACAGGAACCGCCATTACTTTAGTATTTCATGACAGTCTCATTTTGTTCTTTACGGCCCAATGTTCTACTAATGGCACCACGGACAGCTTGGCATTTGTGTATTTTACTTCCAATATCAGAATAAAAATCGAACCTTATAGCACAGCGCAAATAAGAGACTTGAGACATTTGTTCTAAAACTTAATTATCCAAAACAATTTGTAACCAGACTGGATATTTTCCTCGGAATGCCATTGTTTTCGGTTTTTTACTATAAATATTGACGTTGTTACTTCTTGTAGATTTCATTCTGGTGATCTCTGAAGGTCATCTTAATTTCTTTTACTAATAACGATGTCGTCAGGATTCCTCATTCGTTATCTTAATTCTTTTTTTTTTTTTCATTTTCATTTGCACAGAATGAGGCCACTGAAAATATTAAAAAGGGTAGGAGGTAGTCCATACCCTTTTCTAACACCTTAGTTGAAAATTACTTCTTCCAACCGATTCCTACCTGTGTTTATTACAATGCATGTAGTTTTGTAAAAGCTTTTCACAACCTCTATTAGGTGATAAGGATATCCACACTGAGACATAATCTTTCATAGAGATGCGTGAGTTTTGTGCTGGGTGATAAGTGATTTAGAGTGTAATAAAACTGTTTAGTTCAGGAAACTAGTTTAAAACGTGTATTAGTGTGTTTTGCAAGCTTAGTATTGAAGGTTTAACTTCTCTTTGCGTATTATTCTAGAAAACGCGAAAGAAACATAAAGTAGGGTTACGATCGTATTCTTGCATACATTTTAGCGCAGTAAAACTTATAGAATCTCTTTTAATTGTTCTGTTCCGTTCCAGCAAGTTCAGAAAAGCGTATCCCTTTGTTCTTTAACTCTTATTTTACGAAACACAGCGTAAATTTTAAATTCCGGTATCTGGAAACTTTGTACATACGGTAGTAGCTTTGTTTACATAAAGTTGCGACTAGGCCTAATTTTTGTAAACGTGTTTTTCTTCTTCTTTTCGGTAATCTAACTTATTGTCACTAAAGTAAGTTTGTTTACATACGATTGAGACTAGACCTAATCTTTCGCAAACGTGTTTTCTTGTTTTTCTGTAATTTAATTCGACTTATTCTCGTTAAGGTAAGATTTTTACCATGAGTGAAAAGTGCCTGCGTGCTGTAGAACTGTTAGCTCCGGGGTTTGGTGTGATGAGTGCAGTAATTTTTTCCACTGGGGTGACTGTAGTGGCGTGGGAAATGGGGAGTGGGTCAGTCTCATCACTGGTTCTGTAGAATATGAAGTAGAGATAGGAAAATAGTGGAACAGGAGGGGAAAATTGCTGCCCTTCAGGCACAGTTAGAGCAGCCTAGGTAAGATCTGAACGGGTTAAGGAGGGAGAAGGGTAAAGAGAGGTGGGAAGTGGCAACAGGTAACAGGAGTAACAAACCTAGAAGTTTGTCAGACAGCTTTGTGGTGAATGTGAAGAATAAGTTGGACCTGTTGCTTCAGTTAGAAGCTGATGAGCCTCAGACAGAGGCAGGTGTAGAGAGGGCACAACAAACTTTCAGTAGAAAATTGAATAAGAATGTAGGGAAGTCAGCAAAGAGAAAGAAAGTTTTGTTGTTCGGTAGTTCACATGCCAGAGGTGTAGGCCAATTTTTGCAGGCCCAGTTAGGATCAGAATACCAGGTCACAATTTTTTTAAAATCCAAGTGCTGGTCTGGGTCAGGTGACAGAGGATTTAGGTTCACTCTGTAAAGATTTTACCAACGAAGACACCGTAGTTATTCTGGGTGGGCCAGGCAATAGTATTGACAGAGATCCTGGGTACAATATAGAGTGTGACCTGGAAAAGATTGCATCAACAACGAGACATACCAGTGTTAAGTTTGTGTCTGAGACGCCATGACCGACCTCATTTAAACTCTTCTGTCGGTAGAGTTAATTTGGAGTTGGAATGGCTGCTTGGGTCGTGTACGGGGTCACATATTGGTTTGGTTCCTGTTGATTCTCTCAGTAGGTGGAATTATACTAGACATGGTCTACATGTCAACAGGAAAGGGAAGGGTAAACTGGCTGGGCTAATAGCAGGAAATGTAAGGGGGGAGGCACTGTCATGAGTGGTAATATACCAGTGGTCATAGGTGTTGGAGCAGCACCTTTTTAGGATAGGTAGGACAGAACGAAGTCAAGTTCTGAGAGAAGTAAAGATTGAAACAAACCTCCAGTTTGATAAAGAAATCAAACAGCATAATCCTGGCACATTGGATCAGCGAACACAGCTGTTGGTTAAAAATTTACAGCAATCAGCAGAAATTTTATTGAAACTTCCTGGCAGATTAAAACTGTGTGCCCGACCGAGACTCGAACTCGGGACCTTTGCCTTTCGCGGGCAAGTGATCTACCAACTGAGCTACCGAAGCACGACTCACGCCCGGTACTCACAGCTTTACTTCTGCCAGTACCTCGTCTCCTACCTTCCAAACTTTACAGAAGCTCTCCTGCGAACCTCCACTCGATTTCATCTTGGTAAATGTGAAATGCCAACTGTCTTTAGTGCATCAAAATATTCGAGGGCTTAGAAGTAAAATTACTTAACTACTTATGTGCAATGATGAATATTATAGTCATCGAACCCAGTTGATATAATCTGCCTCTCTGAACATCATGTGACCACTGGTATAGGTATGTTAAACCTTACAGAATTTAAGTTAGCCTCCTACTTCTGTAGACAAAAGTTGGTGAAAGGAGGAGTTTGTTAAAAACAGTTTTAAACTTAAGAATACTGACATTAATAAATTTTGCTTAGAGCAACACTTAGAAGCATGTGCAACAGAGATAGAATTTCATAATAGGTCCTTTGTAATAGTAGCCACATACAGAGCACCTTTAGGAAATTTCAACCTGTTTATAAACGGTCTTGAAGATTTATTATCTCATCTAAAATTACAAAACGAAGAACTAGTGGTTGCTGGTGATTTGAATATAGATGTCCTGAAAAACACTGCCAGTGAACAGTTACTGAAATCTGTTATATTGTCATTAAATTTAATTTCTACTGTAAATTTCCCAACTAGGGTATACAAATGTTCCAAGACTGCCATTGAAAATATATTTATAGACAAGTCTAGGCAACTAAGCCACATTACAAAATCCGTAGTAAATGGGCTAACTGACCATGACATGCAACACCTAACATTAAATGTTGAAAATTGTCAGGGTAAAACATCTATCAGAACTGAGTACAGAAGGCCAATAAGACAGACAAAAACTGAGAAATTTAGGAGACTGCTCAAAAAAATTAATTGGATGGATGTTTACAGCATCCAAGACACAAATGGAAAATACAAAACATACATTAATAAAGTTAGCACCTTATTTGAAAATTGTTTTCCCCTGAAGGTAACTCAAATTAAGCAGAAGTGTAATAAAAACCGTGGATCACACAAGAGATAAAGATATCACGTGAGATAAAAAGGAAACTCTATCTGATACGTAGGAACACCTTTCATACTAGCATTATAGCTCATTACAAAAATTACTGCAATATATTGAAGAAGGTTATCCAGAAATCTAAACACCTGCATTATGAGAAGAAGATAAATACAGCCAGCAATAAAATAAAAAGAAATATGGGATATAGTTAAGTCAGAGATAGGTAGGACCAGAAATGAGGAGGAACAAATAGCTCTAAAAATAAATGAAACCCTGGTAACCAATGCATGTTGTGTTGCAAACCATTTAAACAAGTATTTTGTCTCTGTTACTGGTAGCAGGGGGTTGTCAGGTTCAGTAAATAATGCAGTGGAATATCTGCGAGCAGTGCACACAAGCAATCTCAGTAAAATGGAACTGACACTTACTTCACCCAAAGAAATAGAATCCATCATAAAGTCCTTGAAATCAAAGCATTCTAGTGGTTATGATAACATATCAACAAAGTTAACGAAAGAGTGTTCACGGGAGCTTAGTCATATCTTAAGTTATTTGTGTAATCAATCACTTGTCACAGAAACATTCCCAGACTGGCTTAAATATGCTGAAGTTATATCTCTCCACAAGAAAGAGGACAAAGAAATGCCGCCAAATTACCAACTGATCTCACTTTTGCCAGCTTTTTCAAAAATCTTTGAAAAGGGTATGTTCGAGTATCTACTTAACCACATTATAGAAAATAACATACTGTCAAAGTCACAGTTTGGGTTTCTTAAGGGTTCTGATATTGAGAAAGCTATTTACACTTACAGCGAAAATGTCCTTAATTCATTGGATAACAAATTAGAGGCAACTGGCATATTCTGTGACCTGTCAAAGGCGTGTGACTGTGTGAATCACAGCATTCTTTTAAGTAAATTAAAATATTATGGCATCACTGGTAGCGCTGCAAAGTGGTTTCAGTCATATCTTACTAATAGAAAACAAAGGGTATCATTACGTAACACTTCAGCAGTAGGCAATTAGACATCATTTGACTGGGAAGAAATTACATGTGGTGTTTCCCAAGGTTCCATACTAGGTCCACTACTGTTTCTTGTGTATATCAATGACCTGTCATCTGTTACATTACCAGATGCCAAGTTTGTCTTCTTTGCAGATGATACAAACATTGCAGTAAATAGTAAATCAAATAAGGGCAGCTAATCCAATTTTTACTGACATTAACAAGTGGGTCATAGCCAATTCACTGTCACTAAACTTTGAAAAGACCCACTATATGCAGTTCAGAATTTCCAAGAGATTTCCTTCTGGTGTGTGTATAAAATATGATGACATGGACATAGGAGAAGTTGGGAGTGTAAAATTCTTGGGATTACAACTTGATAATAAATTCAGTTGGGAGCAACATACTAAAGAACTGCTAAAGCGGCTAAACAAGTCTGTGTTTGCAATGCGAATGATATCAGACATAGGAGATATAAATATAAAAAAACTGGTATATTTTGCTCATTTTCACTCCATTATGTCATATGGTATCATATTTTGGGGTAACTTCACAAACAGAGAAAAAATTTTTAGAGTACAGAAGCGTATAATGAGAGTAATGAATAGTGTAAATCCAAGAACATCATCTCAAAACCTATTCAAAGAATTGGGCATATTAACCACTGCTTCTCAGTATATTTACTCCTTAATGAAGTTTGTTGTAAATAATACATCTCTCTTTCCAACTAACTGCTTGGTACACAGTATCAATACATAAAGATTTGAAATCACTTACTCTTGCCCAGAAAGGGGTCCAATATTAAGCAACGCATATTTTCAATAAGTTACCAGCAACCATTAAGAGTTTAGTTTCAGACAAGGCACAATTTAAACATAATTTAAAAGAATTTTCGGTGGCCAACTCCTTCTATTCCATCCATGAGTTTCTCAAGAAGTGCAGAAGACCATTTTAACGAAAATTTATTATACTTTAATTTTTGACAATACTTGGTTGTAACAGCCGAATAAATACCTACTGTGATGGATGTATGGAAAGCAGATGTAAGTCTTAAGTCTGTAAATATTGGAAGTTAAATTTTAAATCTTGTACATAATCTGACTGTTCTTAACTGAGGATTACTGAAATGAATAATTTACTTTAATTTTTGACAATACTTGGTTGTAAATGCCAAGAAACTAGCAAATGTCTGAATGATGGATTTAATGAAAGCAGATTAAGTATTGAACCTGTAAATATTAGAAGTTTAAATTTAATTCATGTACATAGTTTTGCTGTTTACTGGCTGAGGATCATTAAAATTAATGAAACTCAAGTTTTTCTAATTACATTTTCTAATGTGTTCATCTGACGTGTTCCACTCTTTTATGGGTCTATGGTATGAAAAATTAATCTAATCTAATCTAATCTAACCTAATCTAATCTAATGGACTACCACGATTCGCTTGATCATAAGGTTTCTAAAGGTCAATAAAGGCTACATGGGTTTTCTATATAATACTGTCTGTGTTTCTCTGTAATGTTTTTAATTACAAACACATTGTCTGTGCATGAACTATCTGATCTAAACCTGTCTTGTTCTTCGGAAATAATTGCTTCTGTCATTTTCTTCATGCAGTTATTGAATCTCGTTGAGTATTGTTTGTAGCCACTGTTTAGAAGACTGATGCCATGATGGCTTTTAAAATCATCACTTCTGCTCGATACCAAAGGTCTGGGATATTTCAATTCGTTCAACTTTCACTTATTGTAAAAGTCTTTTATCTAGTAGTAACCCTCTTTATGCAGTTGGTTCTGGAATTATTTCGTCTATTCCAGTAGCTTTTCTGTTCATCATGCCTTTCAAAGCCTCTTGTAGTTCCTTCATAGCAACTGGATATACTGGTTGTATTTTCTCCTATGCCTTCTATGTCCACCATAAGCCTGTATAATGATTTACCCATTTTTCATTGGGTATAATGTTCAATAAGGCAGTGTCTTTTTCTTCCCTGTTCAGGGCTTTCATGAACTTAAACTTCATCTCGACATACTGCAGCAAAGGCCTGTGTTATACAGCATTTCATACTGTAGTGCCGCTACTATTTTTAAGGCCAACTCTGTGAGAAGGTGCGGTGGAATATTGCATTAACTGCCAGAATCTGATGAGCAGGACGTATAGTCATTTGGGCTAAGATGACAATGATGTTGGTTTACTGTGAGATGGGCTAGGCCTGCTCGGAGTAACATGCCAGCACAGTGGTAATGCAGGGTAGAGGCAAGGGGATCATTGGGGTTTCAGTGGTGTTGTCAGGTATGTGACAGAAGTGGGGCCCTGGCATATCAGATATACTGCTATCTGTAATACATAGCTCTTGATTTCATAGCACCTTCATTAGCAGCCCAGCAGTCTACCAGGCTGAAGCTGTTAGCCTCGACAAGGAGGCGATATAGAGCCACCAGCAGCAGTCGCGGTTTCGAGCCCCCATCGTGGTGCCAGCTTCCTCCACTAAGTACACGCTCCAGGCATGATGCCACAGCATGGCGGGTCGTCCCAGCTCACTCCAGCAGCTGCCACATGATTGCCCAAGGCCAGTGGGTCACATCCCGGGCACAGCAGCCGCCTTCCAACAATGCCTTGGGCCCGCCTCCTCACTGCACGCTTTGGCCACCCACATGCGGTGACTCATCGTGGAGTTGTCTACCTTCGCAAGATTCCTTCCATTTCTACACGCCGCAGATCGTGTGCTGTGACTGACAGAACAGAGGCGCATGTCAGACACTGAATGTAGGCATCAGCAAAGCAAGGCATGAGCATGTGTTGTAGCCAACTGGCCAGTCACTACCGGCCACCTGGTAGGCTATCGTCGCTCTTTCTGTGAGGGTCATGGTCGCCTACCCACACTGACACAGTGCTGATGTACAAGTATCAAATGAACTATTGATTTTGACAGTTACTTCTCTCTGGACCTTCATCGACCTACCACCCAGGTTCAGTCCTCAACATTTTGACATCCTTGCAGCATACCAACGCTGCTAACCCCAGGATCGGCTAAAGTATCTTCAGGAGTCAGCATCAGTGGTTCCTTGTAGATCTTTCGTTTTAATTTTCCCCACAGATAGAAGTACGCAATTGTACAGTTTGGAGAGTGTGCAGTTCATTTTGTGTTTCCGAAACTATCCCCAAATGTGATATTATGAAGGTCTACAGGAATGGGTGGAACATCCGGCTTGTTGGTGCCAAAGGGATTGCTTCATGTACAGTGAGATACCTTGCATCAACTGTGACAGAATATCTGCCAGCAACTGAAGACACTGGCCGCTATTTAGACTCCCATTAATGAAACAGGGACTAATGTTGCGAGTCTTGAAAAGCTTGCCCCACACTTTGAGAGACTAATATCGTCATTTGTCCATTTCTGTCATATACTGCACATTTTCAACTAACTACACAGTCTTCTCAAGACTGTCTAAGAATCTGTTGGGATGTGCAACAGTCAGTCTGCAACGTAAGCATAAACAGGACATGGCTCACTGAGTGATGGTGGGCAATGCATATGGTGCTAATGCGAGGAGTCAGTACTAACTAATCTCTGAGAAAAACAATACCGTTATCATCATTGTCATCACCACCACTCCACCAGCCGAGATGTCTAAAAATTCTTTCTTGACTGGCCGCAATCCAATTTCAGAAAATTCTCTTGTGTTCGACAGCCTATACCGTTGGTGATCGACCTCAGTATCTTTTGTCTTCCCGTGGTCATTTTGTTTAGAACTCGCCTTATCCCTCTCCCACCATTGCTATTATCAGAAATTCCAGCACATCGCCTCTCAGTCTTGTCAATACTTAATGTGGTGTTGTCCAGTTTTACTTCATCTGAGGCTCATTTTTGCTAGCTGTATCCTTAAACCAGTATATGAATTGATCTATCAGCTAATTTTTATGGAGTCAAAATCTGTGCTCCTTAAATTAGAAACTGTAGGCTGACAGGTCTCTGACTTAAAAATATTTGGGTACGTTGGTCCTGACTGTATAGACCTTGCGCCGCCCTACCGCTAACGTCACTTTGGCTTCTTGGCGCAGATACAGGCAAGTTTTCTCGTTTCGGCGGTTTCTGTTCCGGCCATATGCTTACGAAGCTTTGAGATCTGGTACAGAAGGAGGCCAGACAAGAAGACGAACATATTCTCTTCTACAACCACTCCTGCACGATCAATCTAGATGAACTGAGAATGAGGGGTTGGTGAAGGAATGCTTTCAGTCATACTTAGAAAATAGGGTACAATTAACTAAAATTACAGATACATCAAGTAACTGGGAATAAGGGTGGTGGCGAAACAATGTTTTCAGTCATAGTTAGAAAATGGGGTTCAGTTAATTAGAACCATAGATATATCAAGCAGCTCCACGTTGAAAAATATACTTCTGATCCTAAATATATAAATGTTGGCATACTGGAGAATAGGTCCGGTACTGTTCTTAATTTACTTTGATGATTTCCCACAAAGCATCAAGCATGAGCAAACAATATTGTATGCAGATGACTGCAATGTACTGATCACTGACAAGTCACGGAAGTGCTAGGAGAGGATGATCAGCAAACGCTTAGGAGTGCACATAATCTGGCAATAAAGTCACATTTAATATAAAGAAAAGAAGCACTATAAACAAAAAAACAGATTATGATAACCAAAAAATAAATAATGAATTCATATGGTCTGTGAAAACCACAAATTTTCTTGGAATTCATATTGACTCAGTTAAAGTGTGTAACACCATAATTAATACTGTAAATATTTTGTACTGATTAATTCTGTTCAATGTCAAGTATATACTTATTGTGATGGAGTGGAAAGTTGTCTAAAATGTTTTCTCTTTACTATTTAAACTCTTTCTATTAATTGGAGGAAAATGTTATATAAATATGTGGATTTTGTGTTGACATGTTAATGTATTTCTTCTTCTTCTTCTTCGCGGATAGATCACTTAGGACCACGTGTAATCAACATTTGTTGGCCTTCCTTTTCGCCCAGTATTCCTTCATAAGCAAGGAATGGGGTAGCTTTCGTTGCATAGACCATGTATGTCTGTTACTTTTTCTCTCTTCTTCCTTAAAACCCCGTGTGTTTGTGATTTTTCTGATTTCATTTCTGTCATGTAGATCTGGAGACCCTAATTCTGTCAGGTCTTTTTCCGTCTGTTCGTACCAGTTTGGTCTTGTAGTTTTGTTCTTTAAAAATGTATGGAATTTGTGCGTTAACCTGTTTGAGTCCATCCTTTCTAAATGCCCCATGCATTGGATTCTTCTCATGCGCATTGTCTCTGTTATTTTGGAGGTATTTTTATATATTTCTGCATTGTGTTTTGGATAATGCACGCCATCTTTAGTTCTTGGTCCTAGGATTTTGCTCATTATTTTACGTTCTTTTACTTCTAATTCCCGTTTTAGTGTTCTGTGTTGAAGGTTCAGTGTCTCAGATGCGTAGAGAGCTTCGGGTTCAATTACTGTTGTGTAGTGTCGAATTTTGTAGTTCCACGAGAGACTCTTTTTGTTGTAAACGTTTTTTGTTATCTGAAACGCCGTCTCCATTTTCTGGACCCTTGATCTGACAGATTTCTTTTCATTACAATTTTCTGCAATCCATTCACCTAAATGTTTAAATTCTTTTACTTGAGTAATGTAGTTATTGCAGTTTTGAGATCAGAAGGTGCATCTTTGATGTCAGTCATAAATTTTGTTATCTCAAATGAAATTTGTAATCCTATTTTTGCTGCCTGCTCTTGTAATAATTCTAGCTGTTTGTGTGTATCGGTAACGTATTTCAATATTCAGATTTTTTAAAAGATGTTTGTTTACGACAATGTACAAGTCGGTTCATACCTATGGACTTGCATTGTATAAAATAAAAGCAACAGTACTTCCCATTTTTAACGGAAGTGAGCTGGCGTGCACCAAAAAGTGGTTGGCGCGGGCTAAAAGGTGGATGTGGCGCTCAGTCTGGATGCCAAGTGAGAGAGCCCAGTCAGTCTGGTCTTGTCTGAGCAGCAAGTGAGTGAACAGCGCAAGTGCTAGGGTGGGCATCCAGTACCTGGATTAATATGGAAAGGCCTCGGATGTGTGTACGACTATAAAATGATGCTCTATTATTGAAAAAGGCTCTAATGTTGTAAGTATCGACGCCAAGAAGAAGATAATAGAGCAAATTACAACCAGAGGAAAGACCAAGTAGCCACCATGTACTCGCCACCAATATTGCGCCATCACTTCAGCAAATCTAAGAGGTCAGATTTATGTCGAAGTATAAACCAGTACATTTAAGTGTTGTTTAATTTGCAATAATAAGGCAAATTACGTTACACTATGTGACTGACCCTTGAATTGGTTCCTGTCTTCATGCCTCTTAGGAACCATTCCACATAATTACTGACATCCGATTATACTGTATGTGAAAAACGATTGAAAATAAGTGATTGCTGGCGTTGCTTAATTCTGAATGCAACACGATATATAGAAATACTGTGGGTTCCATTGAAAGTTAGTATTTCATTTACGAAAACCTCCATAATGTGTGATTTGTTTTTAATTCAAAGTATTTGTGCTTCAGAGGTTAACTGCATTTAATCCTGTCAGTGAAAATTGTTGGCTGTCCTAATGACAAAAGGAAGCTTTATTTTAAGATCGGTTACAGTAAAAATGCACTTAAAGTCATACTTGAGAACGTGTATGAAAAATCACTGGCATTAACTGTTTTTAGTCCTGCAAGTGAGTGAAAGAGTAATACCTAAATTTGCATGTTACACATTGCCTCGGAAAGTGTGTTTAGTTTGCTTTATGGTAGTGAACAGTTTAAGAGTCCCCAATATTGAGATGCTTAAAATGAATAAACCTACTTGAATAATGAATATATTAATTGCAGTTAAAGTAAATTTTCAGTTTTGTGTGCTTTGTGTGGTAAAAATTGGAAAGACAGTTAGAGGGTCCCACCTACCTCTTTGCCTATGAAAGATAAAGTCACAGTAATTGCTGTAAGGATGGCCCAGACACTGGGGGATTCTACCTTATTTTGTTAGCTTTCAAAAGGTAACTTTATATTTCATGTTACGATCAAGGCTCGGCTGGCAGTGTCAGCTGGCTGTAAATTTTCTCGTCCCATGGTCTGGCAACAGGAAGTCAGCACCAAGGAAAGCTACCTCATTCACACGCCTCCCTGTCGTGCTGATGAAGTAACGCTGTCTATGAGACGCTGACCAGGCCACACTCTGGAAATTTCCATGCCGCCCCCGTGGGTTCCTCGGCTTCTGACCAATCAGGGCGGAGGAAACCGCGTGGCCGCGTTGGATGTACCCGACCGCCCGCCACCAGGGCTCTCTCTCTCTTGGACCCACGCCCTGTAGCAGTGAAGATCTCCCGCTTCTCCCGGTGCTGGGGCACTGTGGACTTAGTTCCAACTTGCCCGATTGGCAGACGCCAGCTTTTGTTACTTTGGCGAACTATGTTTCATCAACCTCTACACTCTCCTCCCTAGGCCTGGCTATGTGACCCTTTTTTAACATGCTTTCGCCAGTAAATGGCCTTTGTCTACATATTATCCTGATGATTTAATTACACGACCATCTTGCACATTGCTTTATCCATAATATTAGAAACAATATCACTTCTTAATGAGTGCAAAAATCCTGTTTGGCTTTTCCCGCTACGGAACTATCTGTTGGGCAGCATGTGTTATAAGTGGGAAGAGCGTGTAAAGAATTTCGAGAGCGTGCTACGCCCTCCGAATTCTTATATCACTATGCGATATTTCATGTGCTGGATCAGTATAGTTTGCTCATATTCATTATCTTGGCATATAATATTCAAGCTATATTCAGAATGCTGAACAGAGCAATACATATAATGATCAAGAGTGGCAATATGGCTCACTGCCTCGAAATTTTTAAACTGCTGTCCCTTATGAACATATCTTTCAGAGTGTTAAGTATGTAAAAAGTATTGACTACTATGTTAAAAATTGTTTATTACATGGTTTACATCTGAACAAAAAATAAATAAAATTAAAACTCAGCAGAGTTTATTATTCAGTGCCATCAGCTGTATAATAATGTACAACAATAAATAAGAGGCAGAAATACTATCTCTTTTAAAACAAAACAAAAAAAATATTTACAAAACAAAAGTAATGGAAAATCTGAATTCAGACAGCTTACTTAATTTAAAAAGTTCTGTATTGTAATATACACAGAAATAATGTATTTAAGACTGAAAACAAATGAAAATAAATAATGGATCGTCCAGATTGGAATATCAACAATGCACGAAAAGACAGACTGTAAAGAAGACGCGTTAAGTTGCACACAGACACAAATTAAAAAAACACTTGCACAAAGGTTCCGACCACAGTCTTCATCAGCAAAATAGACAGATATCATTCATACAAACAAGCAACGACACCTCGTGAACAAATGACTGCCAACTCCAGCATGTCTGGACAGAATGCAACTATCTCATGGGATGCAAGCAGCAGTCTGGTGGGGGCGGGGATAGTAGTTTACGGGTGGGCAGAGAGACGAATTTTGTCTGTTAGAGTGCGCAGGAACTTAAATGACACAAGCGCAGCGTCAAGAGGTTGCGGGTCAGGGAGGTGGGGAAAAAGGATCAAAAAAGGAGAGAAACGAGAAAAGAGGGGCATATGCGTCGGTAGTAGACCGCAAATAAACAGGGTGGGAGAAATGATAGGACAGTGGGTGTGGAAACAGTTGGGTGGAGGATGTGGGGACAGTATGTCGCCGTAGGTTTAGTCTGGGATATTTACAGGAGCGGAGAATGTTTTGTAAGGATAACTCCTACCTGTGCAGTTCAGAAGAGCTGATGGTGGAGGGAAGGATCCAGATGGCTCACGTAGTGAAGCAGCCATTGAAGTCAAGTGGATTATGTTCAGAATCATAAAAGAAGGTTGTATACATGCAAGAAGCCTGGAGATACTGGAAGGTCTCAAATAGATTATATAATGGTAAGACAGTGATTCAGGAACTAGGTTTTAAATTGTAAGACATTTCCAGGGGCAGATGTGGACTCTGATCACCATCTATTGGTTATGAGCTGTAGATTAAAACTGAAGAAACTCCATAAAGGTGGGAATTTGAGAAGATGGGACCTGAATAAACTGATAGAACCAGACGTTGTAGAGAGCTTCAGGGAATATATTAGGGAACCACTGACCAGAATGGGGGAAAGAAATACGGTAGAAGAAGAATGGGTAGCTTTGAGAGATCTAATAATGAAGGTAGCAGAGGATCAAGTAGAAAAAAAGACAAGGGCTAATAGATATCCTTGGGTAACAGAAGAAATATTGAATTTAATTGATGAAAGGAGAAAATATAAAAATGCAGTAAATGAAGCAGGCAAAAAGGAGTATAAACGTCTCTAAAATGAGATCGACAGGAAGTGCAAAATGGCTAAGCAGGAATGGTTAGAGGACAAATGTAAGGGTGTAGAGGGTTGTCTCACCAGCACTCCTGCCCACAGGAAAATTAAAAAGACCTTTGGAGAAAAGAGAACCACCTGTATGAATATCAAGAGCTCAGATGGAAACCCAGTTCTAAGCAAAGAAGGAAAAGCAGAAAGATGAAAGGAGTATACAGAGGGTCTATACAACGGCGATGTACTTGAGAACAATACTATAGGAATGGAAGAGAATGTAGATGAAGATGAAATAGGAGATATGATACTGCATGAAGAGTTTCACACAGCACTGAAAGACCTAAGTCGAAACAAAGCCCCGGGAATAGACAACATTCCATTAGAAATACTGACAGCCTTGGAAGAGCCAGGCCTCACAAAACTCTACCATCTAGTGAGCGAGGTGTATGTTGTTGTTGCTGTTGTTGTGGTCTTCAGTCCTGAGACTGGTTTGATGCAGCTCTCCGTGCTACTCTATCCTGTGCAAGCTTCTTCATCTCCCAATACCTACTGCAGGCTACATCCTTCTGAATCTGCTTAGTGTATTCATCTCTTGGTCTCCCTCTACGATTTTTACCCTCCACAATGCCCTCCAATACTAAATTGGTGATCCCTTGATGCCTCAGAACATGTCCTACCAACCGATCCCTTCTTCTTGTCAAGTTGTGCCACAAACTCCTCTTCTCCCCAATTCTATTCAATACCACCTCGTTAGTTATGTGATCAACCCATCTAATCTTCAGCATTCTTCTGTAGCACCACATTTCGAAAGCTTCTATTCTCTTCTTGTCTAAGCTATTTATCGTCCATGTTTCACTTCCATACATGGCTACACTCCATACAAATACTTTCAGAAACGGCATCCTGACATTTAAATGTATACTCGATGTTAACAAATTTTTCTTCTTCAGAAACGCTTTCCTTGCCATTGCCAGTCTACATTTTATATCCTCTCTACCACGACCATCATCAGTTATTTTGCTCCCCAAATAGCAAAACACCTTTACTACTTTAAGTGTCTCATTTCCTAATCTAATTCCCTCAGCATCACCCGACTTAATTCGACTACGTTCCACTATCCTTCTTTTGCTTTTGTTGATGTTCATCTTATACCCTCCTTTCAAGACACTGTCCACTCCGTTCAACAGCTCTTCCAAGTCCTTTGATGTCTCTGACAGAATTACAATGTCATTGGCGAAATTCGAAGTTTTTATTTCTTCTCCATGGATTTTAATACCTACTCCGAACTATTCTTTTGTTTCCTTCACTGCTTGCTCAATATACAGATAGAATAACATCGGGGATAGGCTATAACCCTGTCTCACTCCCTCCCCAACCACTTCTTACCTTTTATGCCCCCGACTCTTATAACTGCCATCTGGTTTCTCTACAAATTGTAAATAGCCTTTCGCTCCCTGTATTTTTCCCCTGCCACCTTTAGAATTTGAAAGAGAGTATTCCAGTCAACGTTGTCAAAAGCTTTCTCTAAGTCTACAAATGCTAGATACGTAGGTTTGCCTTTCCTGAATCTTTCTTCTAAGATAAGTCGTAGGGTCAGTATTGTCTCACGTGTTCCAACATTTCTACAAAATCCAAACTGATCTTCCCCGAGCTCGGCTTCTATCAGTTTTTCCATTCATCTGTAAAGAATTCGCGTTTGTATGTTGCAGCTGTGACTTATTAAACTGATAGTTCGGTAATTTTCACATCTCTCAACATCTGCTTTCTTTGGGATTGGGAATATTATATTCTGAGGGTATTTCGCCTGTCTCAACACCTTGCTCACCAGATGGTAGAGTTTAGTCAGGACTGGCTCTCCCAAGGTTGTCAGTAGATCCAATGGAATGTTGTCTACTCCGGGGGCCATGTTTCGACTCAGGTCTTTCAGTGCTCTGTCAAACTCTTCACGCAATATCGTGTCTCCCATTTCATCTTCATCTACATCCTCTTTCATTTCTATAATATTGTCCTCAAGTACATCGCCCTTGTATAGGCATTCTGTATACTCATTCCACCTTTCTGCTTTCCGTTCTTTGCTTAGAACTGGGCTTCCATCAAAGATCTCGATATTCATGCTAGTGGTTCTCCTTTCTCCAAAGGTGTCTTTAATTTTCCTGTGGGCAGTATCTATCTTACCCCTAGTGCGATAAGCCTGGCTCTTGCAAGGCTGTCAGTATTTCTAATGGAATGTTGTCTATTCCTGGGGCTTTGTTTCGACTTAGGTCTTTCAGTGCTGTGTGAAACTCTTCACGCAGTATCATATCTCCTACTTCATCTTCATCTACATTCTCTACCATTCCTATAATATTGTTCTCAAGTACATCGCCGTTGTATAGACCGTCTGTATACTCCTTTCATCTTTCTGCTTTTCCTTCTTTGCTTAGAACTGGGTTTCCATCTGAGCTCTTGATATTCATACAGGTGGTTCTCTTTTCTCCAAAGGTCTTTTTAATTTTCCTGTGGGCAGGAGTGCTGGTGAGACAACCCTCTACACCCTTACATTTGTCCTCTAGCCATCCCTGCTTAGCCATTTTGCACTTCCCGTCGATATCATTTTTTAGACGTTTGTATTCCTTTTTGCCTGCTTCATTTACTGCATTTTTATATTTTCTCCTTTTATCAATTAAATTCAATATTTCTTCTGTTACCCAAGGGTTTCTACTAGCCCTCGTCTTTTTACCTATTTGATCCTCTGCTGCCTTTACTATTTCATCCCTCAAAGCTACCCATTCTTCTTCTACTGTATTTCTTTCCCCCATTCCTCTCAATAGTTCCCTTATGCTCTCCCTGAAACTCTGTACAATCTCTGGTTCTTTCGGTTTATCCAGGTCCCATCTCCTTAAATTCTCACCTTTTTGCTGTTTCTTCAGTTTTAATCTACAGTTCTTAACTAATAGATTGTGGTCAGAGTCCACATCTGCCCCTGGAAATGTCTTACAATTTAAAACTTGGTTCCTAAATCTCTGGTTTATCATTATATAATCTGTCTGATACCTTTTAGTATCTCCAGGATTCTTCCATGTATACAACCTTCTTTCATGATTCTTAAACTAAGTATTAGCTATGATTAAGTTATGCTCTGCGCAAAATTCTACCAGGCGGCTTCCTCTTTCATTTCTTAGCCCCAATCCATACTCACCTACTATGTTTCCTTCTCTCCCTTTTCCTACTGACGAATTCCAGTCACCCATGACCATTAAAATTTCGTCTCCCTTCCCTACTTGAATAACTTCTTTTATCTCATCATACATTTCATCAATTTCTTCGTCATCTGCAGAGCTAAGTGGCATATAAACTTGTACTACTGTAGTAGGCGTGGGCTTCGAGTCTATCTTGGCCACAATAAATGGAAATGGAAATGGAAATGTCTTACAATTTAAAACTTGGTTCCTAAATCTCTGGTTTATCATTATATAATCTGTCTGATACCTTTTAGTATCTCCAGGATTCTTCCATGTATACAACCTTCTTTCATGATTCTTAAACTAAGTATTAGCTATGATTAAGTTATGCTCTGCGCAAAATTCTACCAGGCGGCTTCCTCTTTCATTTCTTAGCCCCAATCCATACTCACCTACTATGTTTCCTTCTCTCCCTTTTCCTACTGACGAATTCCAGTCACCCATGACCATTAAAATTTCGTCTCCCTTCCCTACTTGAATAACTTCTTTTATCTCATCATACATTTCATCAATTTCTTCGTCATCTGCAGAGCTAAGTGGCATATAAACTTGTACTACTGTAGTAGGCGTGGGCTTCGAGTCTATCTTGGCCACAATAATGCGTTCACTATGCTGTTTGTAGAAGCTTACCGGTACACCTATTCTTTATTCATTATTAAACCTACTATTGAATTACCCCTATTTGATTTTGTATTTATAACCCTGTATTCACCTGACCAGAAGTCTTGTTCCCCCTGCCACCGAAATTCACTAATTCCCACTATATCTACCTTTAACCTATCCATTTCCCTTATTAAATTTTCTAACCTACCTGCCCGATTAAGGTGTATGAGACAGGCGAAATACCGTCGGACTTCAAGAAGAATATAATGACTCCAATCCCAAAGAAAGCAGGTGTTGACAGATGTTAAAATTACTGAACTATGAGTTTCATAAGCCACGGCTGCAAAATACTATCACAAATTCTTTATACACGAATGGAAAAACTGTTAGAAGCCGACCTCGGGGAAGATCAGTTTGGATTCTGTAGAAATGTTGTTACACGTGAGACAATACTGACCCTACGATTTATCTTAGAAGAAAGATTCAGCAAAGGCAAACCTACGTATCAAGCAATTGTAGACTTAGAGAAAGCTTTTGACAACGTTGACTGGAATACTCTCTTTCAAATTCTAAAGGTGGCAGGGGAAAAATACAGGGAGCGAAAGGCTATTTACAATTTGTAGAGAAGCCAGATGGCAGTTATAAGAGTCGGGGCATAAAAGGTAAGAAGTGGTTGGGGAGGGAGTGAGACAGGGTTATAGCCTATCCCCGATGTTATTCTATCTGTATATTGAGCAAGCAGTGAAGGAAACAAAAGAAAAGTTCGGAGTAGGTATTAAAATCCATGGAGAAGAAATAAAAACTTCGAGTTTCGCCGATGACATTGTAATTCTGTCAGAGACAGCATTGGACTTGGAAGAGCTGTTGAACGGAATGGACAGTGTCTTGAAAGGAGGATATAAGATGAACATCAACAAAAGCAAAACGAGGATAATGGAATGCAGTCGAATTAAATCGGGTGATGCTGCGGGAATTAGACTAGGAAACGAGACGCTTAGAGTAGTAATCGAGTTTTGCTATTTGGAGAGAAAATAATTGATGATGGTCGAAGTAGAGAGGATATAAAATGTAGACTGGCAATGGCAAGGAAAGCGTTTCTGAAGAAGAGAAATTTGTTAACATCGAGTAGATTTAAGTGTGAGGAAGTCGTTTCTGGAAGTATTTGTATGGAGTGTAGCCATGTATGGAAATGAAACGTGGACGATAAATAGTTTAGACAAGAAGAGAATAGAAGCTTTCGAAATGTGGTGTTACAGAAGAATGCTGAATATTAAATAGGTAGATGACATAACTAATGAGGAGGTATTGAATAGATCTGGAGAGAAGTGGAGTTAGTGGCACAACTTGAAGAAGGAATCAGTTGGTAGGGCATGTTCTGAGACATCAAGGGATCACCAATTTAGTATTGGAGGGAAGCGTGGAGCGTAAAAATCGTAAAGGGAGACCAAGAGATGAATACACTAAACAGATTCAGAAGGATGTAGGCTGCAGTAGGTACTGGGAGATGAAGAAGCTTGCACAGGATAGAGTAGCATGGAGGGCTACATCAAACCAGTCTCTGGACTGAAGACCACAACAACAACAACATGTTCAGCTGCATGCAACATTTCGATTCACGTGAGGTCAAAGGGAAAAATTGAGGCCTGCTTGTTCATACTGGGTAATTACTTGTCTACTGACCCATCCTTTTATGAATCGTTTCACCACTCTGGACAGATTTTGTCCATAACAAACACTAATCAGGAAATTCGGAGACTCTCCTTGATGACAGGATGCTTACTTTGAAGCCTGGCCTACTGAAATTGAAACCGAACTGTAGCCACCGATGTGAGAAACTTCCCAACAGTCGTGATCACTGCCTCAGATCCACCCCATATCAGTCAACTGATGCCAAGAAATGCTGCGACGAAGATTTACGGAAGTCACTTCCTTTGTCACATCCACACACAGAGATATTCTGCGTAGCTTCTTACAAATAATCTGGACGCCAGTCACTCGTTACTATGAGAAATCGTAACATAGTTGTAATTCTTAGGTACTCCTGTCTGTATAAGCTGCCGACGCCTCACGCGGCGGAATATGAAGACAGAATACGCTGCCATTCGAATACAGTACAACTATGCAGGTGGCAAACAGTGACATGTTGAATTTAATGCGTGTCAGTGGTACAGACGGACTCTAGCTCTGGCCGTGATTTCCGCCGGTCAATGTTTGTGCTGTTAATAGTACATAATGAAGCGTTGAGCGCAATTCCGTGTCGAATTTTCAATAACAGACTACTGTAAGAGGACGACTCGATTATAATAACACTCACTACATGTCAGTGACTGGTTTCTGTTCCATGTTTAACATTGGAAACAGCTTAATTGGTGCGTTTGTGCTGTAAATTATTTTAATAGTAACTGACTGGGTCAATGCTACTTTGTACAGTGGGCTAATCGGCTTACTCTAGTCCAGTTTTCAGCGAAATGTCGCTTCGTAATTCAATTATAACAACTCTAATGTAAATAAATTTGTCAGAGCAACGAGAAACAGTCCAAATTTGCAAGTTATACTTTTTTATTCACTCTATGACTAGGTTCGGGCGAAGACCCATTTTCAAATAATCGTAACGTACTCTAAAATGGCATTTCCAAAAATGTGAAAACAGATAGCAGTTATCTGTATGCGCTGTAACTGTTCGTTGCACATTTTTGACATGGTTTTCACACCTTCGTAAATGCCATTTTAGACTTCGTTACGACGATCTCAAAATGAGTCCCGACCCAAAGCAAAATTTGCAACTTTGGATTTGTTTTTTGTTGTACTGATTAACAGAATTTGCCAACCCATAGCTACTCCAGCATGCTGGAAGTTTGTAACAAATGTGTGTTCCCAACCCATATCTATATCAGGGCAACAAAAATTTGATTTACCGTATTTTATATAATTATGCGTCCAGTTCAAAAATTTAAAATACTGTCACACTCTACTCAATAAGAAGTATAATCTTACGTTAAAGGTGTGACACAAAAGACCAAATACTAAAGCTAGAAAACTGCACATGTGTCTGTAGCAGTGTAATCAAGTCGTGCAAATTACCCAAACTATATTCATCCAGTGCTTGAGAATGAGAGGACTTCACGATTTCCAACAAATTTAACACATGATTTCAAATCATTTCGAAACTTTTTCTTGCTGGCTCACCCATAATGAAAGGAGCAAGTAATTATCGGTTATTGTATTTTCATCCTTCAGTATCAAGCAGGATTTTTTAATTAATTACCTCTTTACTGCTGACACTATTGGCAGCATTTTGCAGATATAACTGTTGTGACTTGGCAAGACAGCCAAGCGACTAGGAGGTAGCCGAAAGGCACGCGTTAAAGCTCACGCAGGCTGGCGTGAGGTCTGGAAAATGACAAGGTCTTTATAGTAGCAAAAATAGTACGTAGCTTCTGGAATACTTAAGGGGCTCCGGAACGCCCTATACTTGCAATGTTAAAATAACGCTTATAAGTTACATCTTTCCTCACAAAGTATTTGAGGTAGGAAGTTGAACTTTTTACAGATTATTTATTGGAATATGGGCTACAACTTAACACAAGGATTTTACAAAATTTTAGTTCAGTTATTAAAGATGATTTTTTTCAATTGTAATGAAAATTCACAACATTTTTTTGCAATTTTGTATTTATATATTCAAAAATATGCAGTTTTTTGGAAAAAGGCTGTGTTAAAGTATGCAGAAGGTACTGTGTAACATTTACTGAAAGTTTGAAACAAATATGTTTGGAAGAGCCTTAGAAAACATGTAATTAGTATGAGAAAATAAAAGTTTTGTGAATCGATCGACAAAGATTGGATTAACTTTTTAGTGCATTCCAGCTCCATAGGATGGATTATCTTCATCCTCTACGAACTCCTCCTCCAGCTTCCTCTTGTTCCTCCTCCTGTTTACTCTTGCTTGTATTTCTAGACTCTTTACAGCCCTGTCTGCAGCCCGAAGGCGTTCCTTGTCTAAAGCAAGCATCGCTCGTTGTTGTGATCGTAGATTTTGCTACCATTTTCTTCAGTTGCAGTTACTGCAACACTGTTCCAAAAGGTGGTCATGTATGAACACTTATCACATTTCAGTTGTATTTCACTAGCAAGTCCTACGTGCTTTATTATGGAGAGTTACAGACCAACTTCACTACAATGAATACATCTTACACAGTTTGAAAAAATTCCTTTGAGAACCGACATATCAAATATTTCATTCACATCCGATTCGCCCATAAAACATTCATAGTTTTCACTCATTGAACCAAGCTTCTTCTGTGAAGTATTTTCTTTCCCACTTTGACTGCTATGGGCAGGTGTACTTGAGAGGTTAGGTTCACTCACTTGGTTATCGTCTTTATTGTTTACAGTAATAACACATACCTTTGGCTTTCCAACATTTCTCCTTTTCTTAAAAGCCTTCAGAGGATTTCTAATAACTTTACTTTTACTCATTATTATACTTCAACAAAACAGAGACTCAAGAAACAGAATTAATTACGAATATTTTCGAGATAACGACAGAGTAAATAAACATGCAACAATCGACAATCACACCAGCGATATATATTGAACCATCACACGTTAGCCACAACACATACTTTATCTCACATCACTAAAATGTACCTGATGAACACAGACGTTATTAATAACACCATTTGACAGCAGTTTAACAGCGCCTCAGTGGGTCACGCCCATGTAGAACACATTTCAAAAAAAATTTAAAAATAGTTGTAGTCTTCGGAATTCAATAAATTATATATCTATTAAAAGGTAATAGTCTGCAGATTCAGAAAACGCAAAAAAGTAAAAATTGAACTTTTCATGATTTTGAGCCTTTCCGGAGCCCCTTAACTTTAATCCATAATTGCTGAACATCGGTCTGACGGTACATGCATCACAAGATAAACAGCAAATGATAATGGCGCCTTGCTAGGTCGTAGCAAATGACGTAGCTGAAGGCTATGCTAACTATCGTCTCGAGAAATGAGAGCGTAATTTGTCAGTGAACCATCGCTAGCAAAGTCGGCTGTACAACTGGGGCGAGTGCTAGGAAGTGTCTATAGACCTGCCGTGTGGCGACGCTCGGTCTGTAATCACTGGCAGTGGCGACACGCGGGTCCGACGTATACTAACGGACCGCGGCCGATTTAAAGGCTACCACCTAGCAAGTGTGGTGTCTGGCGGTGACACCACAATAACGACATTTATCAATGAATGTACTTGTAAAATTACACCATTATATGACACATGGCTTAGGAGATGTGACGCCATAAACATTGAGATGCCTACGAAAAGGCAATTTATCTTCAAACGGAGCTTAAATTACCTCACTTTACTCATCCACTGTTTGAATGGGTGATTTTTAAAAGGTACCTAAGTCATATTTTTCCCAGTTTGAGATAACTGCCTATTCACTATTTGTAAGAGTTTACAAAGTTTGAGCGTCAAAACGGGCCTCAGTCAAGCTTCTTCTATGTATTACAGCTAGTGACTTTCCTGAAATGAGTGGGAAAACGCATCTACGTCAGTGACTCTAGTCGCTTTTAACATTCAACACTGTAAATTGCTGTATGCATCTGATCCTTTTTGCATCTTTTGTTTGTTGTGCTGTGCCTATTGTGCTGATTGGCTAATAACTGAGATTATGGTCTTGTAGTGTTAGTAACTTATCGTAATTTTTACAAAATAAGTGAATGTAGCGATTTAAATGACAGTCCATTAAAAACACGAACAAAAGAGACATCCAGAAGCTTACAAAAGGGATGTTATTAAGAAGCTGAAATCACAAGGCAAAGAATAATTTGGACATGGAGGAAGGCAGAACCGTTATAGACCAACTAGTACACCTTGCAGGAAAGGAGCTAATTATTCTAAAACGTACCGCTGTAGTTTTGGAAACTTAATAATATAGAAATATATATACACTCCTGGAAATTGAAATAAGAACACCGTGAATTCATTGTCCCAGGAAGGGGAAACTTTATTGACACATTCCTGGGGTCAGATACATCACATGATCACACTGACAGAACCACAGGCACATAGACACAGGCAACAGAGCATGCACAATGTCAGCACTAGTACAGTGTATATCCACCTTTCGCAGCAATGCAGGCTGCTATTCTCCCATGGAGACGATCGTAGAGATGCTGAATGTAGTCCTGTGGAACGGCTTGCCATGCCATTTCCACCTGGCGCCTCAGTTGGACCAGCGTTCGTGCTGGACGTGCAGACCGCGTGAGACGACGCTTCATCCAGTCCCAAACATGCTCAATGGGGGACAGATCCGGAGATCTTGCTGGCCAGGGTTGTTGACTTACACCTTCTAGAGCACGTTGGGTGGCACGGGATACATGCGGACGTGCATTGTCCTGTTGGAACAGCAAGTTCCCTTGCCGGTCTAGGAATGGTAGAACGATGGTTTCGATGACGGTTTGGATGTACCGTGCACTATTCAGTGTCCCCTCGACGATCACCAGTGGTGTACGGCCAGTGTAGGAGATCGCTCCCCACACCATGATGCCGGGTGTTGGCCCTGTGTGCCTCGGTCGTATGCAGTCCTGACTGTGGCGCTCACCTGCACGGCGCCAAACACGCAAACGACCATCATTGGCACCAAGGCAGAAGCGACTCTCATCGCTGAAGACGACACGTCTCCATTCGTCCCTCCATTCACGCCTGTCGCGACACCACTGGAGGCGGGCTGCACGATGTTGGGGCGTGAGCGGAAGACGGCCTAACGGTATGCGGGACCGTAGCCCAGCTTGATGGAGACGGTTGCGAATGGTCCTCGCCGATACCCCAGGAGCAACAGTGTCCCTAATTTGCTGGGAAGTGGCGGTGCGGTCCCCTACGGCACTGCGTGTGATCCTACGGTCTTGGCGTGCATCCGTGCGTCGCTGCGGTCCGTTCCCAGGTCGACGGGCACGTGCACCTTCCGCCGACCACTGGCGACAACATCGATGTACTGTGGAGACCTCACGCCCCACGTGTTGAGCAATTCGGCGGTACGTCCACCCGGCCTCCCGCATGCCCACTATACGCCCTCGCTCAAAGTCCGTCAACTGCACATACAGTTCACGTCCACGCTGTCGCGGCATGCTACCAGTGTTAAAGACTGCGATGGAGCTCCGTATGCCACGGCAAACTGGCTGACACTGACGGCGGCGGTGCACAAATGCTGCGCAGCTAGCGCCATTCGACGGCCAACACCGCGGTTCCTGGTGTGTCCGCTGTGCCGTGCGTGTGATCATTGCTTGTACAGCCCTCTCGCAGTGTCCGGAGCAAGTATGGTGGGTCTGACACACCGGTGTCAATGTGTTCTTTTTTCCATTTCCAGGAGTTTATATAGATAGGTGATGTATCCCAGTTAATACGTTAGTATCTAGATAGTAGATTCAGCGCTAACGGTAAATATCTGTAGCTAAGTGCTGTCTTCTTCTTCTTCTTTTTTTTTTAGAAAAAAAAGAACATAACCTAACATTACTGATCATTTCAATCTTATTACTTACCTAGACGTAAATACCTTTCTATTTAGTTTTGGGTGCAAGAAAAGTGCTCGATTTTCACTCTAAGGATGAACAAGGTTTGCATTTACAGAGGTGACTCATGTGAAGCAACACTATCCTAGGAAAGATGATGCTCCTTTGAGGAGGAATTCATCTAAATACCATGTTCAACTTCTTCGTAAAACTAAGGTAGAAGTTTGTCATTAAAGGTAAAAGATAGTTACTTCTGGAAGGATACGCGCCAGGAGACAAACATGGCAGATATTCTTGTGCAAGAAAAATTGGTCTAAACGAACTTTTCAACGTACATAAACATATAAGCTCATTTCCTATGTCCAAAACGAACTATTCATCTGATACAAACTTTATATATTTGTCTTTTGAACCATCCGTCAAAAAATGGTAGTCCCCATTTACAGGACATTGCGAAAAGAGTCGCGACTGCAGTATTAATGGTGCACAGGAGGTGATCTAAACAGCTCGCACCTGTTCTTAATGAAACGACTGAAACGAGTAAGGGATATGAAAATATCTTAGTCCTTGTATTTGACAATATGCCAAATGTAAGTTTACCGAAGATTCCTGTTCAGGAAATTTATTACTTGAGGCAAATGACAGTGAAGGCTTTCTTGTATTTTCAACACTAAAACAAACTCATTACTACATCCACTATAAAGGTCAGGCCCGCAGACGATCCGATGAAGCTGCTTCATTTTTGCTGGACTAAATTAAAAACCATTCACTAAAGAGAGTTACGGTTTTCGTGTAATTGTCTCGGGAAAAACAAGAACCGTACACTGTCAAGAGTTTGTCTTACCCTAACCAATACCCGTTGGTTTAAATCGATTAAACAGTCTTTCCTCTACGTGGACATTCATACAATCCATGGGACTGAAAATTCAGCGTTATTAGATGTCCCCTAATAAAATATGACGTAACTACACTCCACATCAAATTTGCGAGCTTATAGCTAATTCTCAGAAAAAAAAGAAAGCATCCAGGGATAAGTACGCCGATTGAGATCGATATGATCATTCGGTTTCGTACTTGGTGACCTACTTATCATAAGAATTTGTCAATCTTTCTTGAAACCAGATATCTTCCAAGAAATGAAAGAATGCAGTTTAGTATTTGTAAATATTATTTTGAGTACTCTTATGAACACAAATGCGTTGTAAAAAGGAGTGGGTTCATAACATCAAGTGGTTTTCAAAGCCTGAATACCTTTGTGGTCGAGAAAACTGACGAAGTAACTCCACCCAATCAAGAAGTTTATCCACGAGGAAATCAGGGACTTAAACGAAGTTATGCCATATGTTGTAGAAAAACACAAGGGCTATAACGAATAACTTTTACAGTGGCCAGTAGCTTCTGTTTCTCCTAATGACAATGAACAATGTTCAGAAAAACAATTCTTTTTAATGTGGTAATATTAATCAAATATTAAAGATTTGTGTTTGTCATTTGAGCTAACAGATATTACACATTATTTAATAAATACCTACATCATTTGAAAAAAATTACTTCAAATTTAATCGAGTGTTAAGGATATGTAAGTTAACAAGACAAAATAATGGTTTTTTTCTCGTTTGCTGTAACATATTACGCATAAAAAATGAACCTAATTACAGGTCTATGTATACACTATAATATTTAATTTTACCAAAGCTCTTTGTAATGACATACAAGATAAAATAACATTAATTTGTTTTTCTCAAAACTATGAAAAAATGACTTAGGTGCTTTTTAACAACCATCCATTTCAATCCAGTTAGGGACATCTAACATAATTAGAGTTTTGTGTCTTCAGTCAGTGTTGTTTTACATGCCTAATGTCAAATATTTAATGTGACTATGTAGACTTTCCCGGCGTATTAGGATATCAGATTCTTGTCGGGTTTCCAGCCAGTCAAACTGTCATCTGAACACAACATTTCAGCGGTCCACCTGGCCATTATCATCAGGTGAGAAAAGCTGATCTCACCGATAACTGATTCCACTCTTTTTTTTTTTTTCTTTGTTGTGATTTTAAACACCTTATACAAAGGCGGGCTGTCAGCAGCACAATACGCCGCTCTTCAGCCTTGAGTTTGACAACAAGTAGTACATAAAGGTGGCACAGAGTAGACAGTAAAAACGGTGGGCAAAAAATGTAGACACTAAAAATCGAAAAAACATGGAGCCGTTCACGCTGGACGAGAAACATCACTAACACGAGGCGACACGGTGCACATAACATGGATGATGGCGACGGCACGTGAACGGTGGTGGCGCGACGGCGAACAACACTACACACAGACGAAGGCACACACACGAAACACTGACGGCGATGATCTCCGGCGCGCGAATGTTCACTGAGTGTGTACGAGTCCGGGGACCTGCCAAGAGAGGAGGTGGAAGGGGAATGGGAGAGGAGAGAGCAGAGATGGCATGGGCAAAGGAGAGAGGGGGGGAGGAAGGGGGAGGGGAAGCCCGGGGCAGAGGGGAGGAGGGAGGGGGGAAAGGAAAGAGAAGGGAAGGGAAGGGAGGGAGGGAGGGTGCCTAAAGGAAAGGACACAGGAGGTGGGGGGAGGATCAAAGTTGATAGGAGGGGTAGATGCAGGGGAGGAGGACAACATCAGGGAGGGGGAGCTGGCGGAAGCCACCTTGGGAGAGGGTAAGGAGGGCGGAGAGATGGAGACCGGGTGGGACGTGCGAATACAGGCGCGGCAGCGGGCGGGGGTGGGAGAGGATTGGGGAGACGAGCGGGTGAGGAGAATCAAGTTTGCGGGAGGTGTACAGGATCCGTATCCTTTCAAGGAAAAGGAGGAGGTGGGGGAAGGGGATGAGATTGTACAGGATCCGTTTGGGGGGGGGGGGAGATGGATGCGATAGGCGAGGCGGAGAGCATGACATTCAAGGATTTGGAGGGATTCATAAAAGGTAGGGGGGGCGGAGATCCAAGCCGGATGGGCATAACAAAGGATAGGGCGGATGAGGGACTTATAGGTGTGGAGGATTGTGGAGGGGTCCAGACCCCACGTACGGCCAGAGAGGAGCTTGAGGAGACTGAGTCGGGAGCGTGCCTTGGCTTGGATTGTCCGGAGGTGGGGAGTCCAGGAGAGGCGACGGTCGAGGGTGACGCCAAGGTACTTAAGGGTGGGAGTGAGGGCGATAGGACGGCCATAGATGGTGAGATAGAAATCAAGGAGGCGGAAGGAAGGGGTGGTTTTGCCTACAATGATCACCTGGGTTTTGGAGGGATTGACCTTGAGCAACCACTGGTTGCACCAAGCGGTGAACCAGTCAAGATGGGATTGGAGAAGGTGTTGGGAGTGCTGGAGAGTGGGGGCAAGGGCAAGGAAGGCGGTGTCATCGGCAAACTGGAGAAGGTGGACGGGGGCCGACGGCGGTGGCATGTCCGCCGTGTACAAAAGGTACAGAAGGGGGGAGAGGACGGAGCCTTGGGGCACACCGGCAGAGGGGAAAAATGTGTAGGAATCTGTGTTATGGATGGTGACATAGGAAAGACGGCGGGAGAGAAAGGAGCCGATCAGACGGACGTAGTTAATGGGAAGGGCGAAGGTTTGGAGCTTGAAGAGGAGACCGGAATGCCATACGAAGTCATATGCACGTTCGAGGTCCAGGGAGAGGAAGATTGCGGAGCGACGGGAATTAAGCTGTTTGGAAAGGAGATGAGTGAGGTGGAGGAGAAGGGCGTCGGAAGAGAAGGACGGCCGAAAGCCACACTGGGTAACGGGAAGGAGGCGGTGCTGGCGGAGATGCTGGTGGATGCGTCGGGTGAGGATAGATTCCAGGACCTCGCTGAAGACCGAGGTAAGGCTGATGGGATGGTAGGAGGAGACGGCGGACGGCGGTTTGCCAGGTTTAAGGAACATGAGGATACGGGAGGTTTTCCACAGGTCGGGGTAGTAACCGGTGGACAGGACTACATTGTAGAGCCTGGTCAGGGTGGAGAGGAAAGAGACAGGAGCTTCACGAAGGTGACGGTAGGTGACACGATCGTGACCAGGAGCGGTGTTGCGTTTTGTGCGGAGTGTATCAATGAGATCCTGTGTAGTGATAGGGGCATTGAGTTCCGTGTGTGCAATGTTGTCCAAGTACTGGAAACCAGGAGCGAGGGGAGGGACAGAGGTGTCAGTTCAATCGCGGATATCCGGGAAGAGGGAGTAATCGAACTAGGGATCATTGGGGATGGAAAATACATCGGAGAAGTAGGAGGCAAAGTGATTGGCCTTACTAAGGGTGTCAGGGAAAGGGTGATCAGCATGGAGAAGAGGATAATAGGGGGAGGGTTTAGTTCCGGTAAGGCGACGGAAGGCCGACCAGAACTTGGACGAGTTTATTGGTAGGGCAGCATTTAAACGGGTGCATGTCTGTCGCCAGTCCCGGCGTTTCTTAGCCACGAGCAAATTATGAATTTGTCGCTGGAGTTGCCAGTGGCGTCATAGTGTGTCCGGGTCACACGTGCGGAGGAAGGCACGGTAGAGACGACGGGATTCATGGAGGAGGAGGACGGCCTGTGGGGGTAAGGTAGGACGGTGGGGGTGAATGGCGACAGTAGGGACGTGGGCCTCCACGGCCTCAGACAAGGCCTGCTGGAGAAAGGAGGCAGCATGGGTGACATCGTAAGGGTGGTGGTAGGTGAAGGGGTGGCCATCGACCTGGGTGGAAAGGGTATCCTGGTAGGCATTCCAGTCGGCATGGGAATACTCATGGACATACTTAGGGGGAGGGTCATGACGAGGGTCGGGGCGGGGGCGACGACCATCTGAAACGGTGAGGAGGACAGGGAGATGGTCGCTACCAATAGGCTCCAGGACATCCACCGTTATGCGGCCAAGGAGGTTGGGGGAGGAGAGGATAACATCAGGAGTGGAATTGGATTCAGGACGGGTGTGCTGGGGGATGGGGATTAGGTCGCCTTGAAGGGAGGAGAGGAACCGATGCCACCGCAGTAACTGGGCGGTGGAACGACTATGGATGTTGAGGTCGGCGGCGATCACGTAAGAGGAGAAGGTACGGTCGATGTGGGAGAGGAAGTCGAAGGGAATAGGGGCGTTGGGGAGGACATAGATGGTGGCGCAGGTAACGGTAAGGCCGGGGAAGAAGAGACTAAGGATCAGGTGTTCGGTGGGGTCGAGAAGGAGAGGTCGGAGCCGAACGGGGATCTGGCGGTGGTGACCAATGGCTACTCCGCCACGCGCAATTGGGAGGGGATTATCGGAGCGGTGGAGGAGATAGGGCGAAGTGTGGATGGTGGGGTTGGAGGAAGGTTTCATTAAGGAGGAAGGCATCCACACGGTGGGTGGCAAGGGTGTGCAGGAAGAGGTTCTTGTTGGCGGGAATGGAGCGGATGTTGTTGAAAAGAATACATTGCTGTCGCGCCATGACAGGGATTTAGACGAGGGTGTCAAGGCGGGAGAAGGTGAAATGGGCCTGGTTGTTGGAGTAGGTGGCGTACATTTTGAGGTGGAAATGGAACGGGCGGCGAGGGATACCTGTTGGAGGGTGTGGGGGCGCTGAAAGGGATGGACATTCTGGAGGACGATGGTGAGGAACCGGATGATGTCCTCAGCGGGGGGGGGGGGGGACGAAGGGAATTTCCAGGAGGGTTGGGGGCGTCCAGAGGACGGACAGAGACGGTGAGTTCAGGAGTGGTCGGAGGGGGTTGGGCTTTACACTTTTGGGAGTAGGTAGGATGGGGGAGATTGCAGGTATTGCAGGAAGGAGGGGATTGGAGGTTAGGGCACTGCCTGAGGAAGTGCACCTGCCTACAATGCGGGCAGGTGGGGGCCTCGCGGCACTCAGCTGTGGGGTGCGCGTTATAGCGCAGACACCTCTGGCAGAGCAGGGATTGAGGAGGGGAACGGGAGGGGTCGACCTTGTAACGCTGGTTGAAGAGGAGGGCACCCTCCTTCAGGAGACGGTCAATGGAGGGGGCGTCCTTGGAGAAAACCCGCATAAGGCGGGTGGGGCCGGCCAAGTTGAAAATGCGGCGGACAGCCCGCACCTCCAGCATGGGATGCGCCATGAGCTCTGCCAAAACACCTCCTCCTCCGTGATCGATGGACTGTGCCGAGTGATCACGGTGGTGAGGGTCGGTGGGCGATGCGGGGGTTGGGGTTGGCGGGTAGGAAATGGGGAAGGAGCAGGGGTGAGGGAGGCGTTGGGGCCAAAACAGGTGATGGGGAGGCGGGAGAGGATGTCAGTATGGAGGGTGGGGCTGGGGGAGGAGATGAGAATGGAATCCCGTCTGGGAGTGAGGAGAGAGATAGGTGCATCAGGGAACTGTTGGCAGAGGAGGAGGGAGAGATTCCGGGCCTCAAGAAGGGAAGGGTCGGGACAGGAGAGGAGGTATTTGTAGAAAGAGGGGGGGAGGAGGAGGAGGAAGAGGCGGAGGGAGCAGGGCCAGGTGGGGAGACACCCATGGCACCCTGGGGGGGGGGGGAAGGAGGACGGGGCGGGGCCTTTTTGGGCGCGGAGGAGGTGGTGGTGCCACTAGGGCGCTTAACGGCGGCAGAAGGGCGGGTGGTGACAAGAGGGACGGGAGCTATAGGGAGGCGGTGAGAAGGGACAGGTCCCGGCGTGGACGCAGCAGTCGGCGCTGGAGACGGTGACGGTGACGGTGACGGCGGTGATGGCGAAGGCGACGGGGAGAGCTGTGCATGGACAGTGGCCCAACGGGCCACCACCCTAGCCGGAGCTGCAGTGACAGGCTGGGGGAGTGGGGGGAAAGGATCAGATCGAGAGGAGCGGGAGGAAGAAGCTGGAGAGGGGGCGACAAAGAGCGAGGGCGAAGGGAGAGTGAGGTGGGATGGAAGGAGGGGCGTGGGACTGGGCACACCACGTTATAGTGGTGGAGGCGGCAGAAGGGGAAGTGTAAACTATGGCGGTGGTGGTAGCGGTGGCGGTGGTGGTGGGGGTGGACATGGCGTCAGGGAGAAACAATAACGCACAGAACGAAAAGGAAAGGACACAAACAGGGGACAGACGAAGACAAAGACGGAGGAAGACGAGGACGGAGGAAGACGAAGACGGAGGAAGACGAAGACGGAGGAAGACGAAGACGGAGGAAGACGAAGACGGAGGAAGACCAGGGTCGGACGGCGGCGGCGGCGGCGGCGAGCACCGGCTGGCGGCGACCAGGCGGCGACCCGGCGGCGGCGGCGAACAGACGGACGGACGGACAGCAGGAAGCAGCGGTAGCGGCGATGATGGACAGCGAGCAGGCAGGCAGGCGGACGGACGGACGAACGAACGAACGAACAGCTATAGCAGTAAGCGGCGGGCAGACGGGCGGGCAGGCAGGCAGGCAGACAGACAGACAGACGGACACAATCTTCGAAGACGGAGATTCCAACCTGAGAGTAGCCCAGGCTTTGCAATCTGACGCCTTCGAATGAGGGGATCCAACCCTCTGATGTGATTCCACTCGCAAATGACTGCCCCTTTATATGTATCGGAAGTACAACAGCGCATACGCTAGATACAGTGCGACACGCTCAATCGTTCCTGCTGGCCCCTGGCGCAAAAAGAGTTGCAGCGCCTCCGGTGGTGAATACTGTTGAAAACGATATATCGTTACAAATGATTATTCATAGCCGACCGATTCAAATGCCGTTGTTTCTTCATATCTGATAAAACGGGATTCCACGTTTTACTTAGCGGGTATCCATTATCACGATTAATAATATTATATGCTAGTCTGATTTCGACAGATTCTTTTAAAACACAATCCTAACACGGCGAAGCATTTGCAACTACTTGTGTCTCATTGTATAGCATCCTGTGTCCCTCTCGTCCCTCTGTAAAGCAATGCTCAGCCACAGCAGATTTATCTGGTTGTGATAATCACGTATGACAATGATGTTCAATACACCTGCCGTTGACGGTACGAATAGTTTGGCCAATGTAACTTTTCCCGCAGACACACGGTATTCTGTAATCGCCAGACTTCCTCAAAACTAAACCATCTTTAACAGAGCCAAGAAATGCTCGAATCTTACCTGGCGGACGAGAAACACGTCTGACCTCATATTTCTTCAAAAGTCTACCTATCTTGGCGGACACATTCCCAGCATACGGAAGAAAAGTCACAGGTGTCTTCATAAGGTTCAGGTAGAGGTCCAAACTCAAAAGCACGTCGAATTTGTTGGTCCGTATAGCCGTTATTATTGAATACGTCCTTAAGATGTTGCAGCTCCTGTGGTAAATTCTCAACATCCGAGACAGCATATGCTCGTTTAACCAAGGTCCGAAGGACTCTATTCCATGCCGGCCAGAGTGGGCGAGCTGTTCTAGGCGCTTCAGTCTGGAACCGAGCGACTGCTACAGTCGCAGGTTCGAATCCTGCCTCGGGCATGGATGTGTGTAATGTCCTTAGGTTAGTTAGTTTTAAGTAGTTCTAAGTTCTAAGAGACTGATGACCTCAGATGTTAAGTCCCATAGTGCTCAGAGCCATTTTAACCGTTTGAACTCTGTTCCATGTGGCCAAACAAGAAACATATCGTCAACATATTTCAGAAAATATGAAGGCTGCAAAAAAGATCTTTTCAGGGCCATATCCTTAAAGTCCCCTTTAAAAGGTTAGCGACTATGGGGGATAAAGCACTCCCCATAGCCACACCGTTGGCCTGTTCAAAATATTTGTCATCAAATAAAAAGTAGGTGGACGTCGGAACATGACGGCAGAGCTTCGTCATTTCCAGATGAAGTTTTACATTTATAAAATGACACCACATCAAAACTAACAAGTAAATCAGAGGGACCAAGACGAAGCAACTTTAGACGCTGAATGAAATCCATGGAATTGGAAATACGGTGTTCACATTTAGCCGACGCTAAATATTTTGCCAAGTCGTAAGTTGGTGCACCCAGATTAGAAGCAATATGGCGCAATGGGACCCCATCCTTATGGATCTTTGGCAGACCGTATAATCTAGGTTGAACGGCCGTACCAGGACATAGTTTTTTGATAGTGTCCTCAGGTATGGAACTCTTCTTCAGAAGTGAAATTGTGATCCGTTTTATGCGATCCGTGGCATCCTTCTGTAGTATACGATAGCACGGATCCTTAAGGAAATCATTCATCTTGTTCACATAATCTGCCATTGAGATTAAAACCGTAGCACTACCTTGGTATATAATGGTAAGGCAGAGATTCAGGAACCAGTTTTAAACTGTAAGTCATTTGGATGTGGACTCTGACCACAATCTATTGGTTATGAATTGTAGATTAAAACTGAAGAAATTGCAAAAAAGGTGGGAATTTGAGGAGATGGGACCTGGATAAACTGAAAGAACCAGGGGTTATAGAGAAATTCAGGGAGAGCATTAGGGAACGATTGACAAAAATGGGGGAAAGAAATACAGTAGAAGAAGAATGGGTAGCTTTGAGAGACGAAATAGTGAAGGTAGCAGAGGATCAAGTAGGTAAAAAGCCGAGGGCTAATACAAATCCTTGAGTAACAGAAGAGATATTGAGTTTAATTGATGAAAGGAGAAAATATAAAAATGCAGTAAATGAAGCAGGCAAAAAGGAACACGAACGTCTCAAAAATGAGATCGACACGAAGTGCAAAATGCCGAAGCAGGGATTGCTAGAGGACAAATGTAAGGTTGTAGAGGCACATATCACTAGGGGTAAGATGGATACTGCCTACAGGAAAATTAAAGAGACCTTTGGAGAAAGGAGAACCACTTGCATGAATATCGAGCTCAGATGGAAACCCCGTTCTAAGCAAAGAAGGTAAAGCGGAAAGGTGGAAGGAGGATATAGAGGGTCTATACAAGGGCGACGTATTGAGGACAACATAATAGAAATGGAAGAGAATATAGATGAAGATGAAATAGGAGATATGATACCGCGTGAAGAGTTTGATAGAACACTGAAAGACCTAAGTCGAAACAAGGCCCCGGGAGTAGACAACATTCCATTAGAACTACTGACAGCCTTGGGAGAACCAGGCCTAACAAAACTCTACCAACTGGTGAGCAAGATGTATGAGACAGGCGAAATACCCTCAGACTTCAAGAAGAATACAATAATTCCAATCCCAAAGAAACCAGGTGTTGACAGATGTGAAAATTAACAAACTATCAGTTTAATAAGCCACGGCTGCAAGCTATTAGCACAATTTCTTTACAGACGAATGGAAAAACTGGTAGAAGTCGACCTCGGGGAAGATCAGTTTGAATTTCTAGAATTGTTGGAACAAGTGAGGTAGGCCTAATACTCACTCTACGACTTATCTTAGAAAATAGATTAAGGAATGGCAAACCTACGTTTCTAGAATTTGTAGACTTAGAGAAAGCTTTTTACAATGTTGACTGGAATACTCTCTTTCAAATTCTGAAGGGGCAGGGGTAAAATACAAGGAGCGAAAGGTTATTTACAATTTGTACAGAAACCAGATGGCAGTTATAAGAGTCGAGAAGCATGAAAAGGAAGCAATGGTTTGGAAGGGAGTGAGACAGGGATGTAGCCTCTCCCTGATGTTATTCAATCTGTATATTGAGCAAGCAGTGAAGGCAACAAAAGAAAAGTTCGGAGTAGGTATTAAAATCCATGGAGAAGAAATAAAAACTTCGAGTTTCGCCGACGACATTGTAATTCTGTCAGAGACAGCAAAGGACTTGGAAGAGCTGTTAAACGGAATGGACAGTGTCTTGAAATGAGTGTATAAGATGAACATCAACAAAAGCAAAAGAAGGATAATGGAATGCAGTCGAATTAAGTCGTGTGATGCTGAGGGAATTAGATTAGGAAATGAGACACTTAAAGTAGTAAAGAAGTTTTGCTATTTGGGGAGCAAAATAACTGATGATGGTCGAAGTAGGGAGGATATAAAATGTAGACTGGCAATGGCAAGGAAAGCGTTTCTGAGGAAGAAAAACTTGTTAACATCGAGTATAGATTTAAATGTCAGGAAGTCGTTTCTGAAAGTATTTGTATGGAGTGTAGCCATGTATGGAAGTGAAACATGGACGATTAATAGTTTAGACAAGAAGAGAATAGAAGCTTTCGAAATGTGGTGCTACAGAAGAAAGCTGAAGATTAGATGGGTAGATCACATAACTAATGAGGAGCTATTGAATAGAATTGGAGAGAAGAGAAATTTGTGGCACAACTTGACTAGAAGAAGGGATCGGTTGGTAGGGCATATTCTGATGCATCAAGGGATCACCAATTTAGTATTGGAGGGCAGCGTGGAGCGTAAAAATCGTAGAGGGAGACCAAGAGATGTATACACTAAACAGATTCAGAAGGATGTAGGTTGCAGTAGGTACTGGCTGATGACCTTGCACAGGATAGAGTAGCATGGAGAGATGCATCAAACCAGTCTTTGGACTGAAGACCACACCACCACCACCTTTGTCTGCTGGTAAAATTAACAATTCAGGGTCCTCTCTAATAGACCGAATAGCTGTTCGTTCAGCTGAAGAAATGTTACTTTGTGGTGGCCGAGCCCGACGCAAAAGGTGAGAAACCTCCTGTCTAATCTCTTCCGCCTGTTCTTCCGGAAGACGAAACACAGCTTGCTCAACAGAAGAAATGAATTCCATGGTTATGCTTCTAGTCGTGAGTGCAAAGTTTAAACCTTTTTCCAACACTGAAACCGTGACATCATCCAGTTCCTTACTTGTAAGATTAATCACAGTCCGTCGACAAGTATCATTTCCATATATCAAGTGTTGACGACAAAGACGTTGAAATTTAGGGCACTGCCTACTAGAGGCACTCTTGTGCACCCAATCTGATAAAGCCCAGGAAGAGAGATCAACCCACTCCCAAGATACTGTAGATAGCAGTGAATAAATCTTCAAGTGAAGATAAAATAACTCTTTGGATGTAATACCCAATCGTCTACGAGTAAAACATATCAACTCATTTCTAAAATAATGAAACTTTTAACCGTTTTATACATGGGAGTTCGATTCTTTAAGGGATCTGTTGTGGTTGGGGATGCTGGTTACAAGAAGATGACATTTGAGTATTATGGAATACAACTTCCTTTTGTAGTTTTTTCTCCAAATTGAAGTCATTCTGAGCTCTCAAACACCCTTTATGATAAACTTCAACTATTTGGCAATGATATTTGTTTTCCTAGTAAAAATTTAAAACGTTAATGAAAATCTGCTCCAGTTTCTTATTTAGAATTCCAAAAGAGCAACTTCGGCCCTTGCAGTAGGCCATTACCAAACGTAGCTGAAAGTTACGCTACAAAGAAGCAACGTCAAATGTTGTTGTTGTGGGATCAGTATTGTCCAAACATAGAGAAACGAATAAAATTTTAAAAAAAATTTACCACCGAGAAAACGTATTTAAAAATGTTGCACCTGCAGAGTAATATGGAATAGTCATGAAACATGGAATAAGTTTCCAAAACTGCAGGTAAACACGTAAATTTGGGGGGGAACATACTTTATGTACACAACAAAAAATTCTGAGATGGCTCTTAATTTAAAACCTTAAAATGATTACTTTTCGGTAACAAAAAAATAATTCGGTTCGATAACATATCTGTTACATGTATTAACTTGAAAATAAAGTTCTGAAACAATTAATTGTTCACAGAATAGAGATGACTCTCTTTACATTCAGCTACTTGCATAAGTCACAAATCTATTCTTCGCCTTCAGTACTTGAACAGTGAAGGTGTATTTTATGGATTACCATGTTCCCCAACCTGCTATTTAGGACTTCACAACATCATAACAGAACCAGATACATAGTTAGCACGAAATCGAGCAATACATAACGATATACTACTCCTTCATTAATCAGTTACATAATTTTATAATAATAATAATTATTATTATTATTCCAGAGTGAGATTTCCGCTCTGCAGAGGAGAGCTTCTGTAAAGTTTGGAAGGTAGGAGGCGAGGTACTGGTGGAAGTAAAGCTGTGAAGACGGGGCGTGAGTCATGCTTGGATAGCTCAGTTGGTATAGACGGCTCTCTTGCTCTATCGAACGTCGGGTCGTGAGCAGGTGTCGCCCCCGACACGAATTTCATTTCATTGCTACAGTAGCATGTTTTGTTTGTATTTGTACTATCCGCGATGTCTTCATGCCTTTCATTTGGACATTTTTAGTTTTATTCATTTCCTTACTTAATTAATTTTCTAATTAGCCACTATTTGTCAACATTTGGACATTGTAGACACTATTTATGCTGTAGTACAACAAAATGTATGTCAGCAAAGTTTGTCAGTATGACATTGGAAAAAAAGTATATAAAAAAGTGGTCAGCGCGACAATAAAAAAAAAGTGGTAATCGTCAAAAAAAAAAAAAAAATAAAGTTGGTAGAGCACTTGCCCGCGAAAGGCAAAGGCCCCGAGTTCGAGTCTCGGTCCGGCACACTGTTTTAATCTGCCAGAAAGTTTCATTATTATTATTATTTCTGTAATATTTTTGAAAACTTGGCTCCAATTTTTTTTTCAATCTACGAAAATAGTTTTTCTGCGCCGTATCTCACACAATGTCTGGAACTGGACTCGATATGGAGTGTCACAGAAACATCTTGAAGTAAGTGTGTCTCCTGCTTATGAGTACCACTAGACGCATGAGAAATGACAGTATTCCATATTATCCGACTATTCTGCACCAACGATTGTGATAGCTTGTCGAAAGATGTCCGAGATAGAGTGCGCCAGCATTACTGCAGCTCAGAGCAAGCTGCAGTACATACCTGTCTGATCACTAATTTTAATCTGGCCGATTCTGAGCTGGATGAAAAATTACACGTTTATTTCAGTAATGAAAAAGCGTGGCAAGCTAGCGCTGTATCTCGTGGTGCGGCGCGAGATGGCCCAGTGTCACACGGGCGACCGCTCCCGTAGTTACTGCGAGGAGAGGGCGAGGTTATTAAAAGATAGACATCTAATGCCAATTTCCAGCGCTCCCAGCAAACGGGGGGCAGGAACTCCGTTTTCGATTTAGTTGACCTCGGTTCGCTATCAGCAGATTCCTCATCCGAAACTTTCGGCCTTCCCAGCGCCAATTCACGATCTTGTTAATTCTTATTTACTCTAGGAAAGTAGAGCCAATACGCAGGCGTTATTTCAGGCACGATACGACGCAAACTTCTTACACTAGCGAACAAGAAGTTTTTCGTTCAAGATAAACTGACTTAAGACTTAGTACTCGCAATTCCATTGATTTGATTTAATTATCCATCTTTTGAAAATTTCTGTTTTATTAATTTCGCCTGCTTACATGCTTAAGTAAGAAATGCAAAATTACATTAAGCAAAAGTACATTCATTTCAGTGTTTTTTACCATCTGCATGGTATACAAAGTAATAAATGAAATTTAAAAAAAAGTAATCAGTCACTAAACTTTAATTTTATTTACAAAGCTTTTCAGAAGCTTTACTCCTTCGTCAGGTGGCAGTTTCGGTGGTTATTTCAGGTATATTACTACTGAGTAAGCAAGACTTTCGGCATATCTGGAGTCCTGTTCATATTCGTTGAGTATTTTCCTCTATTGTAATTGGGCTTAACACGTTCACTGTCTACAAAGTTTTTGTTTGTATGTCACGGAACTAGTCACCAAATATCAGCATGCGTAAAATAAAAATATAATTATTGATTTGACAGACCAGATACGATTCCTTGTCGAAGTGCTTATACTGATACTGTGGCCCACCACAAAAGTAAAGCAGCCAGTAGGGGGACCAAGAAACAAAATGCAACTTCACGGTTTTAGTGGAAGTATGAAGTAACTGCAGTGATTTGAAGGCCAAGTCAAATTTACAACGAACTTGGTGATACGAGCCCACTTATCAGTTTGACGTTGCATCATCTCTGCCTCGGATGGCTGCACTGATTCCACTGTGAAGGGTGTCATAAAGCCACTGTATCCTCTCCTAAGGCAAGGTAGCCCACAATAGCTATAACGGAGACTTCTGGATGGAGACGTTGGGATGGAGTTCCTACTCATGTTCTATCGGGGACAAAAAATCAAAAACAGCCCAAGAGAGGGAGGAAAAATTGGAACAATACAATGATGCAAACCAAGAATATACACTACTGGCCATTAAAATTGTTACACCACGAAGATGACGTGCTACAGACGCGAAATTTAACCGACACGAAGAAGATGCTGTGACATGCAAATGATTAGCTTTGCAGAGAGTTCACACAAGGTGGGAGCCTGTGGCGACACCTACAACATGCTGACATGAGGAAAGTTTCCAACCTATTTCTCATACACAAACAGCAGTTGACCGGCGTTGCCTGGTGAAACGTTGTTGCGATGCCTCGTGTGAGGAGGAGAATTGCGTACCATCACGTTTCCGACTTTGATAAAGGTCGGATTGTAGCCTATCGCGATTTCGGTTTATCGTATCACGACATTTCTGCTCGCGTTGGTCGAGATCCAATGACTGTTAGCAGGAGGGTAATACGGAACGCCGTGCTGGATCCCAATGGCCTCGTATCACTAGCACTCTTGATGACAGGCATCTTATCCGCATGGCTGTAACGGATCGTGCAGCCACGTCTCGATTCCTGAGTCAACAGATGGGGACGTTTGCGAGACAACAACCATCTGCACGAACAGTACGACGACGTTTGCAGCAGCATGGACTATCAACTCGGAGACCATAGCTGCAGTTACCCTTGACGATGCTTCACTGACAGGAGTGCCTGCGATGGTGTGCTCAACTACGAACCTAGGTGCACGAATGGCAAAACGTCATTTTTTCGGATGAATTCAGGTTCTGTTTACGGCATCATGATGGTAGCATCCGTGTTTGGCGACATCGCGGTGAACGCACATTGGAAGCGTGTATTCGTCATCGCCATACTGGCGTATCACCCGGCGTGATGGTATGGGGTGCCATTGGTTACAAGTCTCGGTCACCTCTTGTTGGCATTGACGGCACTTTGAATAGTGGACGTTACATTTCAGATGTGTTACGACCCGTGGCTCTACCCTTCATTCGATCCCTGTGAATCCCTGTAAATCCCTACATTTCAGCAGGATAATGCACGACCGCATGTTGCAGGTCCTGTACGGGCGTTTCTGGATGCAGAAAATGTTCGACTGCTGCCCTGGCCAGCACATTCTCGAGATCTCTCACCGATTGAAAACGTCTGTTCAATGGTGGCCGAGCAACTGGCTCGTCACAATACGCTTGTCACTACTCTTGATGAACTGTGGTATCGTGTTGAAGCTGCATGGGCAGCTGTACCTGTACACGCCATCCAAGCTCTGTTTGACTCAATGCCCAGGCGTATCCAGGCCGTTATTACGGCCTGAGGTGATTGTTCTGGGTACTGATTACTCGGGATCTACGCACCCAAATTCCGTGAGAATGTAACTACATATCAGTTCTAGTATAATATATTTGTCCAATGAATACCCATTTATCACCTGCATTTCTTCTTGGTGTAGCAATTTTAATGACCAGTAGTGTAAAAACAAACTATACATCATCAGACAGGATGACGGGAACAATTTTGTCAAAATTCTGCTTCAAAAGAATACATGGGGGATGGGGGGAGGGGGGGGGGGAGGGAGGAAATCACTTAAACTTCTAACAGATAAGGTAAAGACGCCGACAGTGCTGTCACTCTTGGGTGCAGAGACAGCGTTGCTGGACGTCTTCAGCAAACTACCTGCTGAACAGGCCTCTCTCTGATGACGAAGAGGCGAATGACCAGTAGCATCACACAGACCTATGAAGGCAACAGGGTGACACCTACACAAATGGCTCCGTTACTGTCGCACTTGCCCAGGAAGACGTAGCGTTAGCAATAAAACAATTAAAGAATAAGGAGACTCACAGTCCATATGGCATATACTCAGAAACACTAAAAAGTACTGTTGCACAGGTGACCCCCTTTCTAACAAAGTTACTGAATCATGCACTGCTGCGAGGTAGGGTCCCAGCCATGTGGAAAACAGCGAACATATCAATCATCAAAATATCAGAGAATGGGGAGACAAGAGACACAAAGACTTACAGGTCCTGCTGCTTCTTGAACACGTTGGCTAAATTGCAGAAGAGGCTCCTGCGTAACCAATTAGTCACACAGGACGCTCGTCGGCCGTAGTCCACATCAGAGTGATTTTAGACTAAAAAGTGCAATAGGCGCACACCAGAAACAATACATGACACACAAGAAAAATACGCAGTACCAACAGCGATGGATACAGCAGGGGTCGTCGATAATCTCTGCTGGCCTGCCTTATTCACAAGGCCACGAAAGGTGCAGACACCAACAGTCTTTTAAAACAGCTTACTCGAAAACTGCAGAGATAGGGTGGTGCAAAGGCAAGCAGACACTCAAGAGGTTATCTAGAAAAAACAGAAGGATGCCCACAAGGCTCAATCTGAGGGGCCAATTTTCTGAGATATCGCCACAGAACCGCTCCTAAACAATCTAGGCCAACGGCCTTGACGCAGTAGTAACACCGGTTCCGGTCAGATCATGGAAGTTAGGCGCTCTCGGGCTGGGCTAGCGTTTGGATGGGTGACCATCTGGTCTGCTCAGCGCTGTAGGCAAGCGGGTCGCACTCAGCCTTTGTGAGGAAAAATGAGCGCTACTTGATTGAGAAGTAGCGGCTCCGGTCTCGGAAACTGACATTCGACCGGGAAAGCGGTGTGCTGACCCCATGCCCCTCCATATCTGCATCCAGTGACGCCTATGGGCTGAGGATGGTACGGCGGCCGGTCGGTAGGTACCGTTTGGCCTTCATGGCCTGTTTGGGCGTAGTTTTAAACAAACTAGACGAAGATGGTAGGGGATGAAGGTTACAGTAGCCTATGCTGACGACTTGCTAGTAGTAATAACTACAAACTCGAGAGTGCAACTCGAAAGCAAGGCTACACAGCTCCTTATAAGTGACTGCTGCAGCCATAACAAGCTCACAATTGCGACAAACAAGACAGTATATTTACTGATCAATAGGGTCTTGTAGAGAAACCCCATTATTAGGCTCGACTACGCTAGCACACAAATAACAACAAGATGCCTCGGGATACACCTCGACGAACGACTGACATTCAACGAGCACATAAGACTTACAACTGAAAAAGTGACAAGACTAATCCAAAAATTCGTCACGCTAAACTCAGCTCACTGCAGACTACCAACGCAGACACCGTGAATGTATCATACAGCCCTCTTTCAATCTATAAAGTGTTTAGTAGAAACTGCCTGGGCATATCGACTGACACTCACGACCCAAAACATTGTGAGGCGTGGACAAAGAGATGTATTGCTCAGAATGTCAGGGGCATTTGGCACCACGTCCGTGGAAGCCTTAAGGGTTGTACTTGAAACGTACCCTATTGACAAAACCATTAAACACAGACCAGAACCATACTGGCTCAAAAGGGGAAGACAGGATAAGGTATGTAACAAGGCAGCATATTACAGAAAAGGCCAGTTAAATCTTTGGAAGGACGAGACATAGGAAAAATGAATGAGAATCACATGACAAAGGCCGTGGGGTTTTCTCCTTCTTCCCGAACATCCGAGAACGGTTGAGCCTGAGACACGTTGATCCAAGTCTCGGTATGGTTCATTTTCTGACGAGACCTGGCCCTTATTCTGCATACATGCACCGCTTTGGCCTCAGCCAAAGTGATATGTATGAATGTGGACAACATGGATCCTCCCAATACATAACACTAAAAGGTGGCACAGCAAACACACACCTAAGGCCGACGTTATAATCTTCAAGAGATAAAGATAACTGGAGTATGCTTAACCGCATCAATGATGAAATATCAAGAGCACAGCACAAGACGTACGAGCATTAACGACCATATACAGCCGCACAACTTGAACCAAATCCTACGCGACAACATGATGCATGGGACAACAGAGATTCAGAGGCCGATATGGAAACAGATAAACATAGAATTACGTATAGTTCACATGACATCATACAGTAGTAGTTATAGTAAATGAAAATATGCTAATGTTTACCAAAGCCCTCCCAGTTAAGACAGTAGGTAAAGGGGCATCTTTTCCTATTAAATCTTTCCTTTCAATTATCATTTTCTTCTTAAGACTGGCTCTGAGCACTATGGGACTTAACATCTACGGTCATCAGTCCCCGAGAACTTAGAACTACTTGAACCTATCTAACCTAAGGACATCACACAACACCCAGTCATCACGAGGCAGAGCAATCTTCTTAAGAGTATAGTAAAATGTGTGTTTCTTTTTTCCATTCTTCCCCAAACTGTACTTTATGTATTTCGTGTTTTTGTTTTGTTTTTTTCTTTTTTAACTAAGAATTTAATTATATTCGCTGAGGACCCAAAGGAACTGGTACACCTGCCTAATATCGTGTAGCGCCCTCGCGAGCATACAGACATGCAGCAACACGACGTGACATGGACTCGACTGATGTCTGAAGTAGTGCTGGAGGGAACTGACACCATGAATCCTGCAGGGCTGTCCTTAAATCCGTAAGAGCACAAGATAGTAGAGATCTCTTCTGAACAGCACGTTGCAAGGTATCCCAGATACGCTCAATAATGTTCATGCTGGGGAGTTTGGTGGCCAGCGGAAGTGTTTAAACTCAGAAGATAGATGTTTAATTCCGTAGGTACGCAGAAAACATCATCCGAAATTGTGCTAAACGCATTCTCTGAAAACTATTTCGAACAGTTAGTTCATGAGCCCAAGCGAATAGCAAACGGTTATGAAAGCACACAAGACCTCTTAGCAACAAATACTCCTGAGTTAATAACGAGCATCAAAACGGATACAGGGATTAGTGAACACAGGGTTGTCGTAGCGAGATTGAATATTGTAATTCCCAAATCCTCCAAAAATAAACGACTGACATGCAGATGAAAATTCACTTGACGCCTTCCCGAGAGACAGTCTCCACTCCTTCCAAATTAAAGATATAAGTGTACACCAGATGTGGCTTGAATTCAGAGAACTACTATCAGCAGCAACTGAGAGATTTACACCAAATAAATTAACAAACGAAGGAGCTGATCCTCATTGGCACACAAAACGGGTCAGAACACTGTTGCAGGAACAACGAAACAAACATGCCAAATTTAAACAGACGCAAAATCCACAAGATTGACTGTCATTTGCAAAAGCTCGAAATTTAGCGCGGACTTCAATGCGAGATGCTTATAACAGTTTCCACAACGAAACTTTGTCTTGATACCCGGTACAAAATCCAAAGAGATTCCGATCGTATGTGAAGTATGTTAGCGGCAAGAAACAATCAATGCCTTCACTGCGCAATACCAATGGAGATACCATCGAAAACAGTGCTGCCAAAGCAGAGTTACTAAACACAGCGTTCCGAAATGCCTTCACAAAAGAAGACAAATTAAATATTTCAGAATTCGAATCAAGAACAGCTGCCAACATGAGTAACGTAGAAGTAAATACCCTCGGTGTAGTGAAGCAACTTAAATCACTTAATAAAAGCAAGTCTTCTGGTCGAGAGTCTATACCAATTAGGTTCCTTTCAGAGAATGGTGATGCATTAGCTCCATACTTGACAATCATATACAACCGTTCGATCGACGAAAGATCCGTACCCAAAGACTGGAAAGTGGCACAGGTCACACCAATATTCAAGAAAGGTAGTATGGGTAATCCACCTAATTACGGGCCCATATCATTAACATCCATACGCAGCACGATTCTGGAACATATATTGTGTTCGGACATTATGAATTACCTCGAATAAAACGGTCTAGTGACACACAGTCAACATGGATATAGAAAACATCGTTCCTGTGAAGCACAACTTGCTCTTTACCCGCATGAAGTGTTGAGTGCTATTGACAAGGGATTCCAGATTGACCGTATTTCTGGATTTCCGGAAGGCTTTTGACATTGTAGCACACAAGCGGCCCGTAGTGAAATTGCGTGCTTATGGAATATCGTCTCAGTTATGTGACTGGATTTGTGACTTCCTGTCAGAGATGTCAAAGTTCGTAGTAATTGACGGAAAGTCATCGAGTAAAACAGAAGTGAATTCTGGCGTTCCCCAACGTAGTGTTGCAGGCCCTTTGCAGTTACGTATCTATATAAACGATCTGGGAGACAACCTAAGCAGCCGTCTTAGGTTGTTTGCAGAGGACGCTGTCGTTTCTCGACAAATAAAATCATCAGAAGATCAAAACAAATTGCAAAACGATTTAGAAAAAATATCTGAATGGTGCGAAAAGTGGCAGTTGACGCTAAATAACGAAAAGTGTGAGATCATCCACATCAGAACTAAAAGAACCTCGTCAAACTTCGGTTACACGATAAATCAGTCTAATCTAAAAGCCGCAAATTCAACTAAATACCTAGATATTACAATTACGAACAATTTAAATTGGAAGGAACACATAGAAAATGTTGAGGGGAAGGCTAACCAAAGACTGTGTTTTATTGGCAAGACACTTAAAAATGTAACAGGCCTACTAAGGAGACTGTCTACACTACGCTTGTCCGTCCTCTTTTAGAATACTGCTGCGAGGTGTGGGACCCTTATCAGATACTACTGACGGAGTACATCGAAAAAGTTCAAAGAAGGGCAGCACGTTTTGTATTATCGCGATATATGGGAGAGAGTGTCACAGAAATGATACAGGATTTGGGCTGGACACCACTAAAAGAAAGGCGTTTTTCGTTGCGACGGAACCTTCTCACGAAATTCCAATCACCAACTTTCTCCTTCGAAAGCAAAAATATTTTGTTGACACCGACCTACATAGGGAGAAACAATCACCACGATAAAATAAGGGAAATCAGACCTCGTACGGAAAGATATAGGTGTTCGTTCTTTCCGCGCGCTATACAAGATTGGAATAATATAGAACTGTGAAGGTGGTTCGATGATCCCTCTACCAGGCACTTAAATGTGATTCGCAGAGTATCCATGTATATGTAGGTACCACATCATACATACATACTGTAGTAGCTATAGTGCAATGGAATATGCTAATTCAGATGAGATAGGCTCGAAGTGTTTACCAAAGCCTTCTCACTGAAGATATCTAGGTAAAGGGACATCTATTCCTATCTAAATCTTCCGTTCAAGTATCATTTACTTCTTAAGAGTATACTAAAATTTGTGCTTTTTTTCCTTTCTTTCCCAAACTGTAGTACTTACTGTATTTCATTTTGCTCAATAATGTTCATATCTGGGGAATTTGGTGGCCAGCGGAAGTGTTTAAACTCAGAAGAGTGTTCCTGGAGCCACTCTGTAGCAATTCTGTACGTGTGGGGTGCCGCATCGTCCTGCTGGAATTGCCCAAGTGCGTCGGAATGTAGAATGAAAACGAATGGATAAAGTTGATCAGACAGGATGATTACGTACATGTCACCTGTCAGAGTCGTATCTAAACGTATCAGGGGTCCTATATCACTCCAACTGCATACGCCGCACTCCATTACAGAGCCCCCACCAGCTCTAACAGTTCCCTGCTGACATGCAGGGTCCATGGATTCATGAGGTTGTCTCTCTAGCCGTACACGTGTATCCCCTAGATGCAATCTGAAACGAGATTCGTCCGACCAAGCAACATGTTTCCAGTCATCAACAGTCCAATGTCGGTGTTGACGGGCCCAGGCGTGGCGTAAAGCTTTGTGTCGTACAATCATCAAGGGTAGACGAGTGTGCCTTTGGCTCCGAAAGGCCATATCGATGATAGTTCATTGAATGGTTCGCATGCAGACACTTGTTGATGGCCCAGCGTTCAGATCCGCAGCAATTTGCGGAAGGGTTGCACTTCCATCACGTCGAGCGATTCTCTAAAGTTGCTGTTGGTCGCATTCTTGCAAGATCTATTTCCGACCGCAGCGATGTCGGATATTCGATGTTTTACCGAATTCCTGATATTCACGGTACACTCGTGGAATGGTTGTACGGGAAAATCCCCACGTCATCGCTACCTCGGAGATGTTGTGTCACGTCTCTCGTCTGCTGACTATAACACCACGTCTAAACTCACTTAAATCTTGATAAACTGCCATTGTAGTAGTAATAACCGAGCTAACAGCTGCGCCAGACTCTTGTTGTCTTATATAGGCGTTTCCGACCGCGTTTGAACATGCATGCCTATACCAGTTTCTTTGGCGTTTCAGTGTAAAAAAAAAAAAAACAAAGAAAGTTCTAAAATTCTGAAAATTCTCTAGTTTGTAGTAGGAAACGACCCACTATAGTTACCACGTTGGAGGGTCACTCTGTAATGTTGATAAATAAATTAAATATAAATGAAATCGGGGACAGATCTGGGGACCTCGTCGAACACAGAAGTATCTCAACATCAAGCAGACAGTTCGTAGAGACAGGTTCCATGCCTCGACGAGCTTTGTCCTGTTGAAAAATGTCACCACGATATTGTCTCGTGAGAAGTGACGTATGAGGACGCAAGATGTCCGTGACGCAACGTGGTGTCGTCAGAGTCCCCTCAGTCACTACCAGCTATGACCTGAGGTCACACCCGATGCTCCCTGCACCAGACGTCAGGAGTAAACCGCTGTGATTCTTTAGAACATCTCCCCAGTTCGCCTGCATGATCATTTACGATGGCCATCCGGCCTAGAGCATAGTCGTGCTTCATCGCTGGCAGCTATGTGGCGCCACTCGTCAGCATTCCATGCTTCCCAGTCACGACACCATTCCAAGCGCATCATTTTGTGTTGTGGTATTAACGTCAGCCTACAAAATGGCTCTGAGCACTATGGGACTTAACATCTGAGGTCATCTGTCCCCTAGAACTTAGAACTACTTAAACCTAACTAACCTAAGGACATCACACACATCCATACCCGAGGCAGGATTCGAACCTGCGACCGTAGTGGTCGCGCGGTTCCAGACGGAAGCGCCTAGAACCGCTCGGCCACACCGGTCGGCTCAGCCTACAGATGAGACGGCAATTCTGTAGTCCGGCTGCTGCCAATGATGCTGTATGACACAGAATGTTGAAGGAAGTTGCATTTGTGAACGGGTAACGATGTGCTTGGTGCAAAATACGCCTATCGTCCCTTATGGTGATTATACGTGGTCGTATCGGGTCCTTGGCGACGAGTAATGTCTGCCGTTACGTTCCCATGCAGTCCAAAATCCGGCTACTGTCACATTACAATGTCCCAAAAATCTGGATACGTCATGATTCGACCGTCCGGCCAGACATAGAACCACAATGAGGCCATTTCAAACTCTAGCAGGTGCTGACAACGCTCTTACACCAGTAGGCAGCATCTCTGCCTTCTTTACAGTGATCACTCAGCTTATTACGCTATTGACGTCACTTACGTACCCTAGCAGGCCTGGTAAAAACACTAAACACGAACAACACTAACGCACTCTGGTAGCTGTTCATCCTGTATCAGAGATTCGCAGCTCCTATCATTTACTTACCCATCGACTGTTTGTATGTGCACTACGAAGTTGCACTGGCATCCGACCACAACTTCTGTATGCATCCCTCTTTTTTAGGTAAACTAGTCATAAAATTAAAATATTTACATGACTCCATATTGTTCGATAATTTCAGACTCCACATAAGAAGCACAATTTTGATTTGAATTTACCTACTTGAACAGCATGTAAATATGCCTAACGATTATAACATTCACACACAGCATATTGCTTCTTCAGTCAATCAACAGTGTTTACTCATTCACCCAACAACACAGGCACGCAGACATTATGCTCCAGTGAAAGAAAGCGTTGACTAGTTTAGCCGTGTTTCGAAAAGTTACAAGTGTTTTCACGTATTTAATGTTAAACAAATCCCTTGGCAGAAATCAATTTCACGTTTTTCTCTTGCAGCATGAATGTCTTCCATAATTCTAGTACTGTATTTTGGTTATGAACAGAGTTGGTTCTTGCGTACGCTTTTATATGTTTTCTAATATATTCTAAGCTTTAGAAGATGTGCTCCTTATAACAGGACTTAACATCTTACAAAAATAATGTATTAAAACAATGAAATACAAGATATAAATCAAGGTAATTTTTTGAGGCAAAAATAGTTTGCAATCTTAATTGGGAACCCCACATACTAGGATTAATGAAGCGGCTTATTTCAGCTACATTTTCAGTACGCACGGTTACAAGAATAGTAGAAGATTTAAAAATAAAGACGCCATTTTATTCCATACGGTTCCACTCACTAAAGACTATAGAATCTTTTTTTAACTAAAATTAGAGGGTTAATGATTACGGAATACAGACGGGAGTTATAAGACTTATTCTATACTGGACTTCAGAGTTCGTTTCACACAGTTACTTCATTATTATCATTTGAAGTCATTGCCTCTTTATTGATTTCAACCTATTTACCTTCATTCAAGTCATGCGAGTAAAATTAATCCTACTGAAAATTTCATCTGGTGTTAGCCTGAGAACTTTCTGTGGAGACCTCTTCAAAAAACTTCATATTTCGACAATTTTCGCGGAACACATACTTTTATTAACATCCTTGTTGTTTGCCATATCTGTTTTTTTCAAAACGTAGAACAATTCATGAGCACAATACTACAACCAAACACAGCGAGCTCGTACAAAGACATCAATAGTTTAACACTCGTCCAGGAAAAAAAAAAAAAAAACAGAATATGGTTACATATTTATTCAACAATCTGCCCTAGTATATTAAATATTTTATCGGTTATGTGGAGTAGTTCATGTTTGAATCAAAAACTTTCTCTTGAAAACTACCTTTGCTCCACTGAAGAGCATTTTCTCAGAAACTCTCATGTTTAACGTTTTAGGTTACTTTTACTGAATGATAACTCTTTAAATTAAAAAAATTCTAATTTAAGTCTTTTGCGTCGTAGTAGTCTTCAAACTGTTCACTTGATTAATGCAGCACTCCACACTAGCTCTCCACACTACTGTCTAAGTTTCTTCATACGTGCATTACATCCATTTGAACTTGCTTACTGTAGTCAGTCCTTTTAAGTCACCTAAAAATTTTTTCCTCACGCTTCCCTCCATTATCAAATAAGCTATTCATGATGTTTCTTCAGTCAAGTTCTTTCATAAAGCTATTTCTGCCAAATTCGATACAGTTCTTCATCAGTTACTCGGTCTACCCATGTGTCTTAACATTCTTCTTCCGCCCCACATTTTCATACCTGCGATCCATTTCTTATCTCTGCTGTTCATCGTACACGTTTACGCTCAAGTCTACCATCCAGAGCTCAGACAGAATACGGAAAGAAACCGATCTTCTAATTTTCGAAGTAACCATCCAGTAATTTACGATAACCACAGAAAACTTAAATCATTATAACCGAAGGAAGTTTAAATCTTGCTCCTGTAACATATGCTTCTGCCATGTGGCAGAAAGGAAATTCATTCCAAGTAGGTGAACGTTTTTAGGAATTCTGTCCGTCTTTTTTCAACAGTTAAGAAATACGAGGCTGAATTCAAATGTGATCGCACTTGGCATGAACGTAACCCGCGTGGGGGACACCCCAAAATTGAAATAACTTAGATACACGTCGAGGACGGTGGCCAGTAGAGTACTGGTTCGTTGTCTGTCTAATGTATGTGAAACAGCTGACGTAGGCGTTCCAGAAGAAAAGTAACGCACATTCAATTAGAAGTAGTAATCACGAGAAAGATTCGTGCAAGATGCGTTCGGCATTTATTTAATGCCTACCAGAAGCGAAAGGGAAAACGAATTTTCAACGATATTTGGATCGTTCTAAAAAGTATGCAACAGATTTTTTATGTCGACTTGTAACTTGGGATAATGTATGGGTCGACTACTTAACTCCAGAAATCGAATACACTAAGTGAATTCCATTAACCCTGCACAGAAACGGCTAGTCAGTTTCATCTGCCGCGAATACAATCGTCAGTATTTTGATTATTTTGCAAAGGATAAAACAAATCTGACGAATATCAGGCAAATTAAATACATAAAAAAGTCATGAAGATGTACTTCGTTTGAAAATTAATGTATTTTCTTTCCTTTTTCGTATTTATTTGCTGGAATTGTCTTTAATCTGCTGCTAAGAGTAATAACATGTGTTGGCTCCATTATTACAGTTTTTAACTGATCTTTCCAACAAATTGAAGGTGTTGTAGCTCTACGTTATGTTAATGTTTCAATAAACAACTATTACGTCTGTTAGCGTCCCTATCACGGAAAAATCTAAGGTGGAATAAAAATCACCGGAGGTAAATTAGTCCCCCATTTGGACCTCCAGGCGGAAAATACTCAGAGGATGTCGTCATCAGGAAAAAAAAAATGTCGCGTATACGGGTCGGAGCGTGGCACGTTAGATCTCTTTAGCAGAGTTGTTAGGCTATAGATCTTAAACTGAGTGGGTAGATTAAGGTGGGATATAGTAGGTTTTAATAAAGTGTTTTGGTAGGAAGAACAGGAATTCTGGTCAGGTGACTGTAAGTCTTTCAATACAATATAAAATAGGGTTCATGCCGGAATAAGTTTAATAATTTATAACATCACAGGAATCGGGTAAGTTCGATGAACAGCATAGCGAACGCGCCATAGTAGTCAATACAGACACGAATCCTGCACTCACCATAGTAGTACAGCTTCATATGCCTACTACCTCTGCAGATGATGAAGAGATTGAAATGTGTGTGACGAGATAAATTAAATTTTTCACATAGTTAAGGGATACGAAAATATAACTGTGATGGGGATCTGGAATCTGATACCAGAAAAGAAAGAGGAAGGTAAGCAGTAGGAGAATATGGCCATGGAAAAGGAATGAAAGGAGAAACCTACTGGTAGAATAAGGCGTAGAGTACAATTACATCAATGCTAACGCTTGATTTAGGAGACATCGACAAAAGTCTGTATACGTGCAAGAGGACACCGGTAGGTTTCCTGCGGATTACATAATTGAGAGACAGAGATTGTGAAACCCGATTTTAAACTGCAAAACATTTACAGGACCAAATATGGACTCAGGCTTTTTTTTTTTTTTGTTACGAACTGCAAATGAAAACAAAAAAATCGTAGACAGTAGGAAATTAAAGAGATCAGACATGGATAAACTGAAAGAATTAGAGGTTATTGAGAGTTTCAAATGAACGACTGACTGAAAAAGAGGAAAGAAATACGATAGAAGACGAGTGAGAAGCTTTAACAGATGAAATAGTGAAGGAATCATACGTCAAATAAGCAGAACGACTAGGTCTTATTACTAATTCTTAGATAACATGACAGATATTGAATTTAATTAAAGAAAGGAGAAGAACCAAAGGAATGCAGACGTCTAAGAGATGAGATTAATAGGAAGTGCCAAATTGTAAAGCGCGAATCGCTAGACGAGGAATGCTCCACTCTAGAAGCATACGTGACTATTTGAAAGACAGATGCAGAACATTGTAAAATTAAATAGATATTTGGAGAAACGATAAGCAACTGCATGAATAATAAGTGCTCAGAGGGGAAACCTGTACTTCGCAAAGACAAGGGAAACTCATCAGAAGTTAAGTTTACAGAAACAGAAGAGGAAATACGTGGAGATAAGTCCCGTAGTTTGCAGTGGGCAGAGAAGAAAACTGCAACAACAGTTCTTGCCACTGCGCATTATTAATGAGTTGTCACAAACTTCAGAAATCGAGCAGTTCTGGACCATGAGCAAACCTCTCACAAGATTACAGCGTTCGACGTCACGAGACTGTAAGACTGATACTTATAAAGTGACCAGTAATTTAAATTTGAAATTCCGATACCCTTTAACAAACAGTAAATTTTCTAGAATATAGTGTCTTTACTAGCGTGGATTGTGTGTGGTAGATCTGTCGCAGTATTATCTCTGATTTCATCCGATTTGAAGATTTGGAATGAGTGAGTACCACAGATGTTTTTGTTGCGACAGCCTTCAGCTGAAGGCTGGTTTGAAGCAACTATGATTGCACCTACGGCGCCGTATCTGCGTAGTGCCGTTGAGGCATGAAAACCAACCCAGTTCTGCACGGTGTGTGGTTCATATTTAACAGAATTTAACTACGCTATCTCACATTTTGTTCCTTTAAAATATTCATGAGTGAATCCAAATTAACTAACAGCCAGTTGACATAGTAACAGTCCAACCTACTATACCTTTAGTGGAAACTAATTATTTAATTTGAGAAATGGCGCTAAAAAATTAAATATTACTGAAAATATCTTTTGCTTCTACATTGTGCGCTGAGAGATTGGTGTGCAGTATTTCAGCATTGTTTCGATAACTAATTTTTCGCACGTTATATTTTTTTAAGAATGCTCTGTGAAAATTATTGGCCAGAGTGATTCAAAAATGTTGTTTTCAGTGATCACAGGAAATATCTGTGTCATCAGGCATTAATGAAGGTTAGGTAATCTAGTTGTACACGCAGTAGTACATTACATATGCCTCTGCCGTAATCAGTTGATTTTCCAGTGAAGTTTGTTCAGCTGGACTGGCGACCGCATTATTTCAGAAATTATCCAAGTTCATTTCAGGCAATTGAGTTATTCAGCCAGTGTAAGTATTTATTTTCGTGAAAGATCAGTAAAAAAAAAAATGGGTCTGAGCACTATGGAACTTAACTTCTGAGGTCATCAGTCCCCTAGAACTTAGAACTACTTAAACCTAACTAACCTAAGGACATCACACACATCCATGCCCGAGGCAGGATTCGAACCTGCCACCGTAGCGGTCGCGCGGTTCCAGACTGTAGCGCCTAGAACCGCTCGGCCACCCCTGCCGGCGAAAGATCAGTCACTCTTGACGCTTTTAATCATTAATAATTGCATATCAAAAACACTGTCGCAGCTGATGGAGTTGCCATTGCCTCTCTTGGCAGTGATTCAGCTGTCGCCAGCGATGTCGCTTTATGTAACCCGCAATGTAATATCTGGCCATACGCGAGATTTTCTTATTCTCTCGCTCGCTACGCATATACTATTAGTCCTACAGAAAAGTGAACAAGACCTTTATGCAGGAAATTCAGTGCAGTTAAATTCTGTACTCAGATACTTTTTTTCTAGAGACCGTAGTTTTCGGATTGTTCAAGAAAAACGTACAAAAGTGACATTCAAACGCACCCCCCACCTCTAACAGTCAGCCCCATCGGTCAGGATTTCTAGTGCGTTGTTCAGGGCACTCACTCGTACCACTGAACAAAAAATTGCGACTGCACGAATTATTTCCCACGTTCGCCCATTTTTGTTCTTCATTGTGTGGCCTTATTACGCCACCGACTTGGTCAGTACCTCTAAATTATAAAAGTGACGTATGTATAAATTTTACGTTAGTCATTTTGTGAATTTCAACAGTATAAAATAAACATTTACATCGTTGTGTTCTTCAGGCCTTCTGGTTACGAATCTACGCCGCTAATAAGTGTTAAATTTGGATCAAATTGTCAAACTAATTAGTTTTAACGTATCGTTTTCAAAACTATTTCTTCATGGACATGTATAGTTTAACGATGTTAACGAAATAGTACACGATGCTTGTGGCGTAATAGCCCTATACACAGTGTGAGGTAACGGGCGAGTTGTGGCGCCCTGGAAACATTATACACTCCTGGAAAATGAAATAAGAACACCGTGAATTCATTGTCCCAGGAAGGGGAAACTTTATTGACACATTCCTGGGGTCAGATACATCACATGATCACACTGACAGAACCACAGGCACATAGACACAGACAACAGAGCATGCACAATGTCGGCACTAGTACAGTGTATATACACCTTTCGCAGCAATGCAGGCTGCTATTCTCCCATGGAGACGATCGTAGAGATGCTGGATGTAGTCCTGTGGAACGGCTTGCCATGCCATTTCCACCTGGCGCCTCATATGGACCAGCGTTCGTGCTGGACGTGCAGACCGCGTGAGACGACGCTTCATCCAGTCACAAACATGCTCAATGGGGGACAGATCCGGAGATCTTGCTGGCCACGGTAGTTGACTTACACCTTCTAGAGCACGTTGGGTGGCACGGGATACATGCGGACGTGCATTGTCCTGTTGGAACAGCAAGTTCCCTTGCCGGTCTAGGAATGGTAGAACGATGGGTTCGATGACGGTTTGGATGTACCGTGCACTATTCAGTGTCCCCTCGACGATCACCAGTGGTGTACGGCCAGTGTAGGAGATCGCTCCCCACACCATGATGCCGGGTGTTGGCCCTGTGTGCCTCGGTCGTATGCAGTCCTGATTGTGGCGCTCAACTGCACGACGCCAAACACGCATACGACCATCATTGGCACCAAGGCAGAAGCGACTCTCATCGCTGAAGACGACACGTCTCCATTCGTCCCTCCATTCACGCCTGTCGCGACACCACTGGAGGCGGGCTGCACGATGTTGGGGCGTGAGCGGAAGACGGCCTAACGGTGTGCGGGACCGTAGCCCAGCTTCATGGAGACGGTTGCGAATGGTCCTCGCCGACACCCCAGGAGCAACAGTGTCCCTAATTTGCTGGGAAGTGGCGGTGCGGTCCCCTACGGCACTGCGTAGGATCCTACGGTCTTGGTGTGCATCCGTGCGTCGCTGCGGTCCGGTCCCAGGTCGACGGGCACGTGCACCTTCCGCCGACCACTGGCGACAACATCGATGTACTGTGGAGACCTCACGCCCCACGTGTTGAGCAATTCGGCGGTACGTCCACCCGGCCTCCCGCATGCCCACTATACGCCCTCGCTCAAAGTCCGTCAGCTGCACATACGGTTCACGTCCACGCTGTCGCGGCATGCTACCAGTGTTAAAGACTGCGTTGGAGCTCCGTATGCCACGGCAAACTGGCTGGCACTGACGGCGGCGGTGCACAAATGCTGCGCAGCTAGCGCCATTCGACGGCCAACACCGCGGTTCCTGGTGTGTCCGCTGTGCCGTGCGTGTGATCATTGCTTGTACAGCCCTCTCGCAGTGTCCGGAGCAAGTATGGTGGGTCTGACACACCAGTGTCAATGTGTTCTTTTTTCCATTTCCAGGAGTGTATGTTTGGAATTGGGGCGGCCGCACAGGACGCTCGTCAAAGCCGGGGCCGCCGACTGGTGTGGCCGAGCGGTTCTAGGCGCTTCAGTCTGTTACAATGCGACCGCTACGGTGGCAGGTTCGAATCCTGCCTCGGGCATGGATGTGTGTGATGTCCTTAGGTTACTTAGGTTTAAGTAGTTCCAAGTTGGACTGATGACCTCAGATGTTAAGTCCCATAGTGCTCAGAGCCATTTGAACCGTCTGAAAGCCGGGGCCAGGCAGCAAACACTTGGTGGCAAACGTTATCCGGATGAGAGGGGCAGCCCCAGCGCAGGGTCCAGCCGCGTGGCTGGGAATTCCACTGTGACAAGGACGGTGCTTTGTGTCGATGAAGGAGATGTCTATGCCGGGAGTGCCAAAGATGGAGAACTTTGTGAAACCTTAATGGTAGTCATTTCACAGTTCGTATAGAAAGTAATAGTAGCCAGATTAATAATGACACCTCAAAAGGAAACATGAACCTTGCTGTTATTTGCACGACGATTCTGATGGAGTAATCAGGTTTTCAATATCTTTATTAGTTTAAAGTTTAGTGTCTGACGATCAATTATGCAAGTAACACCCAGCAATGAATTTCCAAAATCTTAACGGTTCAACGGATTTCGTCAATCTACGTGTCTTTAGAAAGCTATTAGTGTAAACCTAAATTGGTATGAATTGCAGGCATGTAACTTAAATAGTAGATGAGTTATTGGACTGGATGGAAGCGAGTTTCCGGAGAGGAAACGGGCTAGTTCTGAGCAGGAGGCAGTTGGGGACAGTACGGGACTGGACACGAGAGGTGCTGGACGCGACGGTGCGTCGGACGCAGGGAAAGACTTGGAGTGTGGAGCGGTTTTGTGCGTGGCTGCGACAGATAGAAAGATTTCGGAGTGCCGACCTGTGCTCTTGTGTGATTTCCGTGGCTTCTGCAGTGAAGACGTAGTGTGCGCTTAGAAGCGAATATCTCGCGAACTGTGTTGTTGTTCATAATTAATTACGTGCAGTAGGAATCTGTTGTTACCCTGTTATTCAACTTATATTTATTTAATTGCTGGAGCATCGACACCAATAAGTGTTCTGCAGAAATATACCGCATTCTCAAAAGTACTTCTACTATCGTACTCAAATGGTTCAAATGGCTCTGAGAACTATGGGACTCAACATCTGAGGTCATCAGTCCCCTAGAATTTAGAACTACTTAAACCTAACTAACTTAAGGACATCACACACATCCATGCCCGAGGCAGGGTTCGAACCTGCGACCGTAGCGCTCACGCGGTTCCAGACTGAAGCGCCTAGAACCGCTCGGCCACAAAGGCCGGCCTATCGTACTCATAATTTAAAGTCGTAAAGATAGTACCTGCAGATTTAATTTAATTGCAATCTTTCATTTATAAAATGCGCAATTGCCGAGTGATAGGAACCTTCGACCACTCGATTCATGTGTGTATTCTTATCGTATACTGTAGACTCAGCAGTATTTGGCCTGTAATGCGGCAACTACGTATCCCAGCCCCTAGATAACGAAACCAGCCAAAACTATTAATATTGCAACGTTGAGTCGGAGGGCGCGTATTATTTTTGAAAGCCCGCATCGGAAATAGTTCGTGTTATTCGAAATTTTTGTACCGTGGTAGGTGGGAGTGGCACGAAAAGTATACTAAAAATCCTGACTGCTGTGGTCAGAGTGTGGGGATGGAGATGCTTTTGAAGATCACTTTTGTGTGTTTTTTTGAATAACTCGAAAACTACATTAAATTTCCAACAAAAATGTCCTGTTCATTTTTTCTGCAGGACAAATAGTCTGATCATAGCGATCGATAAACTATGAAAATCTCGCGCGGGGTTTTTGAATGACAAATCTAACATTACGGGTTGCATAAAACGACATCTGTGGGGCAGCTTAATCGCTCTGTATTACTTTTCCCCACTTCGGGTCGGCAGTATTCGGAAACAATAGCCTTGATTTCGAAAGCGGTAGACGTGCGATTTCAAGGCCAAGTGTTTTAAGAGGTCGAAGTTTGAGGACGTTAAAAGATGGAGAGGCTTACACAGGATGTACTAACGCGGAGCTCTGCATATACACTACTGGCCATTAAAATTGCTACACCACGAAGATGACGTACTACAGACGCGAAATTTAACCGACAGGAAGAACATGCTGTAACATGCAATTGATTAGCTTTTCAGAGCATTCACACAAGGTCGGAACCGGTTGCGACACCTACAACGTTGCCTGGTTAAACGTTGTTGTGATGCCTCGTGTAAGGAGGAGAAATACGTACCATCACGTTTCCGACTTTGCTAAGGTTGGTCGAGATCCAATGACTGTTAGCAGAATATGGAATCGATGGTTCAGCATAGTAATACGGAACGCCGTGCTGCATCTCAACGGCCTCGTATCACGAGCAGTCGAGATGACAGGCATCTTATCCGCATGGCTGTGACGGATCGTGCAGCCACGTCTCGATCCCTGAGTCAACAGATGGTGGCGTTTGCAAGACAACAACAATCTGCACGAACAGATCGACGACGTTTGTAGCAACATGGAGTATCAGCTCGGAAACCATGGCCGCGGTTATCCTTGACGCTGCATCACCGACAGGAGCGCCTGCGATGCTGTACTCGACGACGAACCTGGGTGCACGAATGGCAAAACGTCATTTTTTCGGATGAATCCAGGTTCTGTTTACAGCATCATGATGGTCGCATCGGTGTTCGGCGACATCGCGGTGAACGCACATTGGAAGCGTGTATTCGTCATCACCATACTGGCATATCACCCGGCGTGATGGTATGGGGTGCCATTGGTTACACTTCTAGGCCACCTCTTGTTCGCATTGGCAGCACTTTGAACAGTGGACGTTATATTTCAGATGTGTTACGACCCGTGGCTCTACCCTTCATTCGATCCCTGCGACACCCTACATTTCAGCAGGATAATGCACGACCGCATGTTGCAGGTCCTGTACGGGCGTTTCTGGATACAGAAAATGATCGACTGCTGCCCTGGCCACCACATTCTCCAGATCTCTCACCAATTGAAAACGTCTGGTCAATGGTGGCCGAGCAACTGGTGCGTCACAATACGCTATTCACTACTCTTGATGAGCTGTGGTATCGTGTTGAAGCTGTATGGGCAGCTGTACTTGTACACTCCTTCCAAGCTCTGTTTGACTCAATGCCCAGGCGTATCAAGGCCGTTATTACGGCCAGAGGTGGTTGTTCTGGGTAGTGATTTCTCAGGATCCTTGCACCCAAATTGCGTGAAAATGTAATCACATGTCAGTTCTAGTATAATATATTTGTCCAATGAATACTCGTATATTATCTCCATTTCTTCTTGGTGTAAAAATTTTAATGGCCAGTAGTGTATATGTGGCCCGAAGACCACAAAAACAGCAGGGCTCACGGTAGTCATCACGACTGGGACAGTAATCAAAAAGCACTTAAAAGGCACCGGAAAATGCCCTCGTGTTAAGTTTCATACAATTCTTTGTTACACGAGTACATCAGCCGAAAAAAGATCTCGTGCACTCCTCTTCCATACACTCACCTCTCTGTGGGAACCTTTCGTTATTTCTTAGTTGATCCTGAAACCTCGAAGGACGCTCCTTCAAAAGCAGGCCAAGCAGGCGCAGCCAATGGAAGGCACGGCAGGGGAATAAGAAGAGCGGAGTCGTACGCGGCCGCCGCTCTTCGGGTATCGACAAGCACACAAAACAGGCAGACGTATGTTGGGGACCACAGATTCCCGTTTCTTTTCACTGTGTCCCGGACACAAAGCTCTGGGAGGCGGGAGGCGTCAGCGGCGCGGCCTGCTTCCCTGCTCCTCGTGGGAGAGCCCACACCTGTTCGGAGGCCGGGCGCTTCTCCGCTTCCAGGGCCGCGGAGCGCTCCATTGTCACCCTGGGCCGCGTCCCTTCATCCGCCCAGCCTCCTGGCGTCTTCGTAATAGATGACTGAAATGTCCACTAAAACGTAAACCTCTTGACGTTGCTGTTATTGAGCTTCCACGTTTCTGCATATCGTGTGCAACAAAAATACGAGAGGGACAGTCTTAGTGTTTTAATTATTGCCTCGAAAACAATCAAGTAAAGACTTTCAAACTTGTTGACACTGCTGGTCCTTCGCTGAATGTGCACCCTTCAATGATTCAGGTTTCTTCCAGCGATGGGTGACGTGGTGACACTATGGTTGTGTTAGTTCGTATTTAGATGTTTAGGAAACGTTCTTGTTCCAAGATTATCTCGTCATTATTCTGGAAATGCCTGTCACGCAATTGCTCTTCGTCTGAGGAAAGAGGAAAAAAGTCCCTGCGTACATTTTCAGAATACGAAGAGTTGCAACAAGGCCGTCGGGATTTACTGTTTAATTGTCCTGCTCCATTAAGGGTGAGACGGTGAGTGTATCGGGCTACCCAACGGATTTTAGAACGGAATTACTGCAAGCACACGGAATTATACATATTTTTGTGTAGGTTCCGTCTTCGAAAGAAGAAGAAAGCAACAAGCCACTATTAATAATGCAAATTCCTAAGTACAATAAACAGTGCAGTAACCGGTTTTAAACCGAGAGGTTTATAGTCAAACGGCTGTTCAAAAGATGCAGATTTGCTTGAAGGTTACAGAAAGTTCCTGCTCTTTTCACCCATTTGTGGTGAAGGACTCTTCGAATGGCGGTGCCCTACGATAAAAGACGATATTAGGAACAATGTATTTAAACGCAGCTATCCTCCATAACATCAAACACAATGTAAAACAATATTTTAGACCAAGTACTAGCAGTACTTACGTCGAAAATCCCGCGTAATTTTGTTGGAATGTTATTGGCTTATATTTATGAAATACGGTAGAGTATATGCAGCACTTATACTGTTTGTAAATGGGCACATCGCGTACAGCACCACACACACACATAACACACACACCACACACACACCACAACACACACACACATATATATATATATATATAGACACTCACACACACACACACACACACACTCACACACACACACATACACACACATACTCACACATAGACATAGCCACACACACACATACACACATACACACACACACACATATATATATATATACACATACTGACACGTAGAAAAAGCCACACACACACACACACACACATTCACACACACACACAAGCCCACACACAGACACACACACACACACACACGCCACAAAGTTTGGGTCAACTGTAGACTAGGATACAACTCGTCGGATTTGACCAATGACGTCACATTTTTGTCATAGATATTGATTTGTTTATTTTCGAGATAATAAATCGGTTGTCTTCTGTGACGAAGCGACAAAATCGTAAATAGAAATAAATAACGTGTTTTTAAGAGACAGATATTGTGTATATTTTTGCCACTTGTGGTAATTTTAAATCATTTGTTTACACATTTAGAATTATACGTTTGACTGATAGTGAGTCCTGACAATTGCTGCTTGCTCTGAAATTAATTGTACTGTGTACGTCAGCTGAAGAATAGGATACTCCTACTAGCGAAAGCAAAAACTGTGAAATACAAAACAAGGGCGTTCAGTACCTCAGCTCAACAATTAAGGTTGTATCTCATTTCTCAGTTGACCAAATAGGTCAGCTTAACTAGTACTAGTATGCTATTATGTTGTTGATCCATAAGTGGTAGGGCAAAGCATGTGTCACCCTATTCTGCATTGTTGCCAAATTTATTCACGATGGTGTATCCAAGATGGTGGCCATAGACGTGGCAACATCCCTGTGACATCATGGTCAGAAATTCAAATTTTGGCGGGAAAATAGATCAACTGGGTTACCTCCACTAACGTAACACTCTCCCCCTCCCCTCCTCCATCCTATCCCTTATCCCCTCTCCACTCTTCCCCCATGTGGAAATTGGCAGGAAAAGGACCCCATCTGTGCTGGGCTGCCAGATTGGATGGACATAACTCTTTCATTTGCATGTATTGCTCCCCTCCCTTCCCCCAACCAGTACATAAATTGGCAAAAAGAGAACTCTGTGCTGTGCTGCCAGGTACGATGGATGTATGTAAGCATTGTTTATTTAAACAATTTGAGTTGTCATAGACACTAGCACCATGTGGTGTGTTCACGATGCGGTCTGGAGTCCAACTGATCTAGTTCACAACACTGCCACCAGAGCTCACTGTCGGCCCTCTCCCTCTCCTCTTCTATAACTTCCAAGACGGTGGTCTGGGGGAAAAATGGCGGGAAAAGGACACGGTCTGTGTCTAGCTGTTGGAGTGGGAAGACAGATGTAATCGTTTACTGCGTTCAGTGAATCAGACGTCTGTGCTGGAGAAGGAGGGGTTTAATGGGTACACTAGATGTAATCATTCATCTGAGGACTGGATCGATAGCAATTATATTTGGTGAGGACGAATATGCTTCATGAAATAGTGAATATGCAGCAGGATGGGGCTAACTTACGTTTGGCAAATCATACCAATAAATGCATGTGCTGTAACTGTAGGTCATACGATAAAAGTCCAATCAGCCTTTGGCAGAGCAAAATGAAAGACGTTCACCCCAAAACCTCTGCGAATCGCTGGAAGAGAGGCAAGGTGCCGAGTTCCTTGCCCAAGGGTCTCCATGCTGGCTTATGACACGACCACGCAGCAGCGACGGCAGCGGCCACGTGCTTCCTGTCCTGTTGGAAATACCTGCGACCTTCCTCTTTCTCCCCACTCCCAGTGCATGGATACCCTTTGTCGTCGAACTGCTACAGGAGTTATTACATCTGGTGCTGCAGAATATTGTCATATATGTATCTTGAAGATGTCACAGGAAATAAATGTACCCACGCACAAAGAGAGAGAGAGAAAGAACTTTGTAGATGACGCGAGAATATTTAGACAATTAAACGTTTTATTCTGAGGAATACCACAACGGCCACACTTGAACACGGACTCTAAGGTCGCGATACACTTTTGAAACCATCCCAGAGACACTTAGCGCGCTTTTGAGGGAAATATAATTGTCTCTGAGCACTAGCAGCTTCAGGAGTTACTACCTACAACGTGCTGACATGAGGAAAGTTTCCAACCCATTTCTCATACACAAACAGCAGTTGACCGGCGTTGCCTGGTGAAACGTTGTTGTGATGCCTCGTGCAAGGAGGAGAAATGCGTACCATCACGTTTCCGACTTTGATAAAGGTCGGATTCTAGCCTATCGCGATTGCGGTTTATCGTATCGCGACATTGCCGCTCGCGTTGGTCGAGATCCAATGAGTGTTAGCAGAATAAGGAATCGGTGGGTTCAGGAGGGTAATAAGGAACGCCGTGCTGGATCCCAACGGCCTCCTATCACTAGAAGTAGAGACGACAGGAATCTTATCCGCATGGCTGTAACTGATCGTGCTGCCACGTCTCGATCCCTGAGTCAACAGATGGAGACGTTTGCAAGACAACAACCATCTGCACGAACGACGTTTTCAGCAGTATGGACTATCAACTTGGAGACCATGGCTGCGGCTACCCTTGATGCTGCATCACAGACAGGAGCGCCTGCGATGGTAAACTCAACTACGAACCTGGGTGCACGAATGGCAAAACGTCATTTTTTCGGATGAATCGTAGTTCTGTTTAATCATGATGGTCGCATCCGTGTTTGGCAACATCGTGGTGAACGCACATTGGTAGCGGGTATTCGTCATTGCCATATTGGCGTATCACCCGGCGTGATGATATGGGGTGCCATTGGTTACTTCTTGTTTGCATTGATGGCACTTTGAACAGTGGACGTTACATTTCAGATGTGTTACGACCCGTGGCTCTACCCTCCATTCGATCCCTGCGAAACCCTACAATTCAGCAGGATAATGCGCGACCGCATGTTGCCGTTCCTGTACGGGCCTCTCTGGATACAGAAAATGTTCGACTGATGCCCTGGCCAGCACATTCTCCAGGTCTCTCACCAATTGAAAACGTCTGGTCAATGGTGGCTGAGCAACTGGTTCGTCACAATACGCCAGTCACTACTCTTGATGAACTGTGGTATCGTGTTGAAGCTGAATGGGCAGCTGTACCTTTACACTCCATCCAAGCTCTGTTTGACTCAATGCCCAGGCGTATCAAGGCCATTATTACGACCAGAGGTGGCTGTACTGGGTACTGATTTCTCAGGATCTATGCACCCAAATTGCGTGAAAATGTAATCACATGTCAGTTCTAGTATAATATATTTGTCCAATGAATGCCTGTTTATCATCTGCATTTCGTCTTGGTGTAGCAGTTTTAATGGCCAGTAGTGTAAACTCAGGACGCTGGAGTTATGCAAACATAAACTTAGTTGCCAAAATTGCCCTCTTTCTTTATAGGAGAAACAGAGAGATTCCAGAATGAGATTTTCACTCTGCAGCGGAGTGTGCGCTGATGTGAAATTTCCTGGCTAGTTAAAACTGTGTGCTGGACCGAGACTCGAACTCGGGACTTTTGCCTTTCGCGGGGACCAAAGCATGGCTCACGCTCCGTCCTCACAGCTTCATTTCTGCCATTACCTCGTCACCTACCTTCCAAACTTTACACAAGCTCTCCTGCGAACCTGCGTTCACATAAGTGAATACTACTCGTTTTGACAACAACGGGCAGCCAGTACTCCAATAAAAGCACTACACTAAAATGTACCAGCCCGTTAAGTCACACATTAACACAATTGCTAAATTCATTTAAACTTTCGACTAGTGATCATATGTTAATATAATTTCTACTGTCATAATATTTATGTATTTCTCACCACTTCTGTTTTATCACAATATTTACATAATATCTTTTAAGTAACATTTCCTAACAAACTGGTTACTATATCTGTTGAATTTATTTCTAATTAATGCTCCCAAAATGTTTATAGGGTAGCGTTTATTCTTTGTAAATTTTCTACTCTAGAAGTAAACGTATATATTGTAATATTTCTGAGATTGATTTTCTTTGGCACTACTTTATTTGTGATAGTGACATCTTTGCGTATGTATTCTATGTGCCAAAAACTTTTGGGAATACTAAATAATGGAGTATAGCCTGTCGGCTTTGACCAATGACGTCATAAGCTACCATACATGATGCATTGCAACGATTTAAAACATAGAAGAATGTTGAAAAACAAACGACTGTAGTTTAGAGAAACCAGATCGTGGCCAAATATAATGTACATCCATATTTCGAAAGTAATGTTCGTGTGTCACTTTTTTCAAATTAGAAAAGCCTAATATTCTTTGACCTATTAGGACAACTGAAGGTTCAAATGGCTCTGAGCACTATGGGACTCAACATCTTAGGTCATTAGTCCCCTAGAACTCAGAACTACTTAAACCTAACTAACCTAAGGACATCACACACACCCATGCCCGAGGCAGGATTCGAACCTGCGACCGTAGCAGTCCCGCGGTTCCGGACGGCAGCGCCTAGAACCGCACGGCCACCGCGGCCGGCCGACAACTGAAGGATAGGACACTAGTGGCAGTGAAAGCAGAAAATGTGACGTACCTAACACTGGCGTGGAGTACCTCAGTTAACATGTATACAAATTTTACGTATGTCGGTTTTTCGCCTTCACTAGTACTAGCACCTACTGAAGAATAGGATACTAGTACTAGTGAAGGCGGTAAAAGAGACAAATGTTAAATTTGTATCCTGTACGTCAGGTCACCGATACAGTGTAACTAAAGGATAGAATACTAGTAATAGCGAAGGCGAAAGAAGCGACAAACATAAAATATCTATCCTGTATGTCAGTTGCTGTATAAGGGAGTAACAAGGCAAAGAATGTGTCACCCCACTATGCATTATTGCCAAATTTATTCAAGATGTCGAATCCAACATGGCGGCCATATATGTGGCAACATCCCTTCACCTCCACCCTCAAATCCTCCCTCCCCTCCCCTCCCTTCCCCTCCAACATCTGGAAACTAGCAGAAAAGAGACTCACACTGTGCTGGGCTACCGAATAGGATGGACATAAGTATGCATTGTTTATTTAAACAGTTTGAGTTGTTATAGACAGTAGCACCATCTGGTGTGTTCACCATGAGATCTGGAGTCCAGCTGACATAGCTCGCAACACTGCCACCAGAGGGCACTATAGGCCTTCCCCATCTCCCATCCCATGAAGTAATCCAAAATGGCGCTCTGGGGGAAAATGGCAGGAAGAGGACTCAATCTGTGTCTAAATGCTGAACTGGGAATACGGATGTAATTGTTTACTGTGTTCAATGGATGAGATGTCCGTGCTGAAGGAGTTCAATGGGTACATTAGCTGTAATCGTGCACCTGAGGACTGTGTTGATAACAGCGATATTTGGTGAAGATGAATCTGCTTCATTAAATAATGAATATGCAGCAGGATGGAGCTAAGATACACTTTGCAATCATACTGATAAATGCGTGTGCTGTAACTGCAGATCATTCGATACAAGTCAAGTCAGTCTTCCGAAGAGCAAGAGGCAAGACGTTCAACCCACAGAATCTGCACCTCGCTGGAAGAGAGGCAGTGCGTTGGGCTCCCTGCGCCAAGAGTCTTCGTGCTGGCTTACGACACGGCCACGCCGTAGCAACTGGAGCAGCCAAGTACTTCCTGTCGCGTCCTTCCTCCTCCTTCTCCTCTGCATCCCCGGCGCATGGATACACTTCGTTCTTGAACACAAACTGCTTCGGGAGTTATTACATCTGTTGTTGCGGAATATTGTCACATAAATAACTTGAATATGTCACAGCAGCAAAATGTACCACCGCACAAAAAGAGAGAGCTTTGTAGATGACGTGAGAATATTTAGACGATTACACGTTTTGTTCCGAGAAATACCACCACCGTCACACTTGGACACGGATTCTAAAAAGATGATGACCACTTGTGAAACCATCCCACAGACACTTCTCGCCGTTTTGTGGGAACTACCCCTATCTTGTACACAGGCTACTTCAGGAGTTACTAAATCCAACTCAATACGTCTCTAGATACACTTTCAAAACGGATTGCTGCACAGTAGTTTGCTTCAGTTTTGCAGTGTATACCGCCAAACTCGAACATGGATTCTAAAAACAGTTCACAGCTTACTTGTGAAATCTCCCTGAGACACTTCACACGCTTTTGTGGGAAACAAATCCCAAAACCCGATATCAGCTACAATATCTGATTTTACCTCCCAAAACTACAATATTCGGCAGTCGAAATAAATATCTCGATAGCTCTAAATAGGACGCTCAAACTTTTTTGAGTTTTAGCTGCTTCTCTGAAGGCATTCCCGCAGAGAGAGAGAAATCTTAGAGTCCTAGAGCTGCTGTGGTGTTCATCAAACGGTGAGTGGGCCTAGTTTTATATCTGCTGCTATTGCTGGAGCCAAGGACGTTATTTTCCTCACTTCACGAAGCCCACACTGGTGTCGGAGCACAACCAGGAAAATCAGAAGAATTCAAAGCACTATCCTACAGACGAGAAAAATGGCTAGAACTTTTGGTGAATTTTCGGTGTCCTATAGCAGCTGACTTCGAAATGCTCTAAATCCACAATGGCGGGTGAGGGACAGCATCCCGCTAGCGGTGGATGGTCTGCTTGAACGTGTCTCTGAACACTCGAACAAAGTAGACATCACGCTATTCTCACAGGTCAGAGAACTTTTCGTAGATACCTTTCGCCCATCTTGTTTGAAGAGGTCTGTAGAGGCTGCTATGCCCCTCACAAAGGGTGTCTTGTGAATGGAGCATTTTGATTGGCTCTTACTGAATTTGCCGGCCGAAGTGGCCGTGCGGTTAAAGGCGCTGCAGTCTGGAACCGCAAGACCGCTACTGTCGCAGGTTCGAATCCTGCCTCGGGGATGGATGTTTGTGATGTCCTTAGGTTAGTTAGGTTTAACTAGTTCTAAGTTCTAGGGGACTAATGACCTCAGCAGTTGTCCCATAGTGCCCAGAGCCATTTAATTCTTACTGAATTTAACCGCCAAATTGCTGCTGCTGACATTGTCGGGGCGCTATACGCCATTTTCTGCAGACGAAACATTCAGCAAAAAACTATTTTGTACTGACAGAAGAAAAGAACATATGGCAGTCATACTGCACTGACAGTCATACCATGCAAAATTTGAAACTTCCTGGCAGATTAAAACTGTGTGCCGGACCGAGAACCGAACTCAGGACCTTTGCCTTTCGCGGGCAAGTGCTCTACCAACTGAGCTACCCAAGCACGACTCACGCCCCGTCCTCACAGGTTCACTTCTGCAGGTACCTCGGTAGAGCACTTGCCAGCGAAAGGCAAAGGTCCCGAGTTCGAGTCTCGGTCCGCCACACAGTTTTAATCTGCCAGGAAGTTTCATAACAGCGCACACTCCTCTGCAGAGTGGAAATCTCATTCATGCAAAATTTGTCTACACATCATGAAATACAGAAACTATCGCCAAACACACTTCCTCAATTATGCTCCTCTCGTACTGTCAAGGAAAGCTTGAATGTTTCTGTGTGAAACTCATCAAACTGCTGCTCAATTATGCTCCTTTCGTACTGTCAAGGATAGCTTGAATGAATGTTTCTGTGTGAAACTCATCAAACTGCTGCTGCTGCAAATGTGGGAGCACTGTCAGCCATTTATTTTCTGTCGTCAGACAAATTGCTAGACTTACTGTGACAACACTATTTTGTACAGATCGAAAGACAAAAAAACGTACAGTAGTCATATTGCACCGACAGTTAAACCCTGTAGAAGTGGTCTATGGATCATGAAATACATAAACTACTGCCAAAACCACCTCCTCTATTACACTGTTCTGTCACTGTCGAGGAAAGCCTGAATTTTTCAAATGAGACCGTTCTTCATCTGGGCGATATCGCCACATACCATATCGATGTAGTAAACATAATTCGTATCCTGCACCGTGCAGAACCATCACTTCTGCAACCTTGTATATAGAGTGCAAAGACAGACAGATCCCCAAAAAATGGAAGCAGATTTACCGTACATACAGTTCCAGCACTAGATATTTCCTACGAGGTCGGTCGGTCATCCACCATAGCCTACAGTCATCAGAACGCCCTCCATGGACAGCAGTCACTCTCCAGACTGTCGTACAAAGGCGGGCCTGTACCCCCGGCACAAAGACTTTACTGCTTCCGGCTCCAACCTGCTTGCTTGCTGCCATGCTTTCTACACCCATTTCCATACTCCCGGATTACAAGAACATTGGTAATTTCACATGGTTTGCCACAAATATCATACCATTTATGCGACAGTTGTCGTTATCAAGCACATACTAGCATGCTACCGATCGCTTGCATAGTTTAATTCCAAAGTTAAAGAGTAGACGTTATTTCTTTAGTAAACCGAAACTTTAGCGAGGTGCAGAGAGGTGAAACTCGCTGCAAACCACTGAGTAACTAGAAAAGTATCTCGTCTGCGAAGATCCTTACGTGAAAACTCGAAAAAATAGAGGAAACTGGTAGTTCTATTCGTATTTTTGTAGCGAATACAATGCCGATGATGAAACAGATTCCAAATCATCCAAAGTCAACTAAGGTGCATCTCATGTCTAGAGAACCAGCAAACATCACTTCCTCCCGTCTTTCACAACACACACCACAATAGACGTTCTGTCAACAAAATAAAGACAGGAAATGTATAGAAGCAGTCAACCACGCAATTTACATGGGAGGGAATAACTGTCCATCATACACACACACCCGTATTGAATTTTCTCGAATTTCCACGGAGAACAGAAGTGATCATGAAGGCTGCCCAACACGTCATACTGAGTATTAGTTCGCTGTTCACCAGTTAGGTCAGCTGCACTCTTGTACTCCAGCCCGTCCAGTTCGGACAGCTCCCGCCGTAAGCTGGAAATGTCAATCGTTTGGGCCACAGGCACCGCCGCTACGCGCTCCCCCGCACATACAGAACCGTCCTAAGAAACCAGCCACACACATTTTATCACTGTCCTTACAATCAAATATTACGAGGCAGTCTTAATCTGACGGCAATGGACAATGGGCGAAGTATCGGAAACACCTCATCCTGATGAATATGGCTCTGGAAATATAAACATCTATATCCTTCTTATGACTGGACTTAATTTTGCAAATAAAAAAGTCTTTCACACCCCTTATGGCTATCACAATTTTCGACGTCAAATCCATACCTTCCCTTACGACGGGACAAAGTCATTACATTTGTAATGATTATGGCTAATCTATCAAGCATCCCCTGCTGCTAACTACAGTACTTCGCCAATAACTGAATGCTGGCGATACCAAACAATATTGAGCGAAAATCCGCGATGAATGAATGTGTCTCATTTGTTTTTTCTTGCGATTGGTACCAGTGTGTCTTAGGAAGATAGACGGAATCGTCTTAGAAGTCACCAGCTGTCACGATCGCAACGGCTACATTACCGTCACAAGTGGTCTTCGTTCTACAGGTGCACACAAGTATCGCTAACGATATCACGTTAAAAACTATACAAGATTTATAAATCGAGGTTTGGTACTGCCAAATGAAGTGTTTTTCCACAAAAATACGGCGACATTGAATATACAGTGTGATCGCGGGCTGTGTATTAACAGACCGAAAGTGCGGGTGCACTTCGCCAGCAGTGTGAACTCGTAATAAAATCACCGAGTTTAGAAAGAGATTTGGCTAAGGAACATGGTATGATACCAGTATTTGCAACTTCCTCACACCCCCGCTAGATATTTCTGCAGTATTTGTAATGCATTCTATCCCAGTGCCATGTCACAAGTTCTATTATAGAGCGTGGAGAAATATTGTGTCACAAAATTGTAACCCTTGATAGCTGATGCCAGTAGGAACCAAAACTACTAATGTTGTGTATGTCAGCAACGCACCATTTTTAAACTACGGAAACTTGGCGGCATGCGCTCCGATTGGCCGTGGGATTGCTCTGTTGCCGTTCGTCGGTTGATGGGCAGCGCTGTGGTTGTCGATTCACACATACAAACGTCCCTCGCCCCGTCACTGCCCCAACGCGATACGCACACATCTAGGCCTAAACCAGGTCCATCAAACACAAAATCAGTCACATCCCTGTTAGAACCTTCATCTTCGGAAAGGTCAGCAGCTGCAGCATAAAGAACGCCTGCAACAAGACATAAAAAAGGAAACAAAAGGAAGCGTTACTCATCTTCCTCCTCATCTGAGGATGATGGTGCTCCCCTCGTCTCCACTGATGATGAAGACAGTGCGGACGAGGAATGCCTATATTGCAATCACGCTTACAAATCAGACACAAGTGGCGAACAGTGGATCCGTTGCACAAAATGTCTTCGTTGGGCACATGAATTTTGTTCTGGCGATGCCAAGAAGGGAAAAACATTGTATGTAATAATTGTAATAAATGAAGCAACTAATGCACGGCAGACAAATCAATAACGTCTTTATGTTGTGCAAGTGAGGTTTTGTATGTTATCTATGGGAAGTACTTAAAAAATAAAGTATGTTTCTTCTTATATATAAAAAAAATGGTTCAAATGGCTCTGGGCACTATGGGACTTAACATCTGAGGTCATCAGTCACCTAGACTTAGAACTACGGTAAATCAGTAAGTGGCTCGAAACAGCATATCAAGACACTCCGGGATGATGATGGCATTGAAACAGAGGATGACACGCATAAAGCTGAAATACTAAACACCTTTTTCCAAAGCTGTTTCACAAAGGTAGACTGCACTGCAGTTCCTTCTCTAAATCCTCGCACGAACGAAAAAATCGCTGACATCGAAATAAGTGTCCAAGGAATAGAAAAGCAACTGAAATCACTCAACAGAGGAAAGTCCACTGTACTTGACGGGATACCAATTCATTCTACACAGAGTACGTGAAAGAACTTGCCCCCCTTCTAACAGCCGCGTCTCTAGAGGAACGGAAGGTTCCAAATGATTGGAAAAGAGCACAGGTAGGCCCAGTCTTCAAGAAGGGTCGTCGAGCAGATGAGCAAAACCATAGACCTATATCTCTGACGTCGATCTGTTGTAGAACTTTAGAACATGTTTTCTGCTCGCGTATCATGTCGTTTCTGGAAACCCAGAATCGACTCTGTAGGAATCAACATGGATTCCGGAAACAGCGATCGTGTGAGACCCAACTCGCTTCTTCATGAGACCCAGAAAATATTAAATACAGGCTCCCAGGTAGATGCTATTTTCCTTGACTTCCGGAAGGGTTCGTTACAGTTCCGCACTGTCGCCTGATAAACAAAGTAAGAGCCTACGGAATATCAGACCAGCTGTGCGACAGGATTGAAGAGTTTTTAGCAAACAGAACGCAGCATGTTGTTCTCAATGGAGAAACGTCTACAGACGTTAAAGTAACCTCTGGCGTGCCACAGGGTAGTTTTATGTGACCATTGCTTTTCACAATATATATAAATGACCTAGTATATAGTGTCGGAAGTTCCATGCGGCTTTTCGCCCATGATGCTGTAGTATACAGAAGCGTTGCAGCATTAGAAAATTGTAGCGAAATGCAGGAATATCTGCAGAGGATAGGCACTTGCTGCAGGGAGTGGCAACTGACCCTTAACATAGACAAATGTAATGTATTGCGAATACATAGAAAGAAGGATCCTTTATTGTATGATTATATGATAGCAGAACAAACACTGGTAGCAGTTACTTCTGTAAAATATCTGGGGGTATGCGTGCGGAATGATTTGAAGTGGAATGATCATATAAAATTAATTGTTGGTAAGGCGGGTGCCAGGTTGAGATTCATTGGGAGAGACCTTAGAGAATTTAGTCCATCAACAAAGGAGGTGGATTAGAAAACACTCGTTCGACGTATACTTGAGTATTGCTCATCAGTGTGGGATCCGTACCAGATTGGGTTGACGGAGGAGATAGAGAAGATCCAAAGAAGAGCGGAGCGTTTCGTCACTGGGTTATTTGGTAAGCGTGATAGCATTACGGAGATGTTTAGCAAACTCAAGTGGCAGACTCTGCAAGAGAGGCGCTCTGCATCGCGGTGTAGCTTGCTGTCCAGGTTTCGAGAGGGTGCGTTTCTGGATGAGGTATCGAATATATTGCTTCCCCCTACTTATACCTCCCGAGGAGATCACGAAGGCAAAATTAGAGAGATTCGAGCGCGTACGGAGGCTTTCCGGCAGTCGTTCTTCCCGCGAACCATACGCGACTGGAACAGAAAAGGGAGGTAATGACAGTGGCACGTAAAGTGCCCTCCGCCACACACCGTTGGGTGGCTTGCGGAGTATAAATGAAGATGTAGAACCTGTTTTCATTGCTGAAGACCACGGCGTGCCGTTCCACCTTCCAGGCGATCCTCTCGAGGCGTGCACGTCTGTGCTGTGCCGTGAGTGAGGCTAGAGGCTTGCGTGTCTGAGTCCCAGCGCTAAAAACCGGTTCGCAACTGTTCGGCTTGACAGGTCTGCGCTAACAAGCCCTCTTATCTGTGCTGTAGCAGTTCTACTACAGTTAACAATACGATGATGCTGGCGAGCATCTGTGCATGCTACGACGTCCAGCACCTCATCTACACTCACTCCGTCCTCAGGCCACGAGTGGCCTACCGGGATCATCCGACCGCCGAGTCATCCTCAGTGGAGGATGCTGATAGGAGGGGCGCAGGGTCACCACACCGCTCTCCCAGTCGTTATGATGGTATTCTTGACCGAAGCCGCTACTATTCGGTCGAGTATCCCTTCAATTGGCATCACGAGGTTGAGTGCACCCCGAAAAATGGCAACAGCACACGGCGGCCCGGATGGTCACCCATCCAAGTGCCGACCACGCCCGACAGCGCTTAACTTCGTTGATCTCACGGGAACCGGTGTATCCACTGCGGCAAGGCCGTTGCCAGAACCTCATCTACAGGTGTGCGAATGTTCACGCGACCACTGACACCAGCATCTTTTCAAAACTGACGCAGAACATCCAACTTGTGTGGCAGTTCTCCGAAAGGAACTTCCTCCCATTCAGAAGGTGACAATCGGACGGATTTCAAACGCGCTCAGTTGCCTGTAGAAAGCATGAGCACCCCCATTGTGTGGTTGCCTGCTTGCTGCAGACATCTCCACTACACTGAGCCTTCTGGCTGTGAGAATTCCCTATTAATAGCTAGACACAACGGCGCTACGATAGCTATAACACTATGCTATTTGTTGGCGGACGATAAAACTATTATCGGTACATTTACAACCACCCAGGTTGCATACGTCGTTATCGGATGCAAATCGGCTTGGTCTTTCCGGATTTATTGTCCGCCGCTCGTGGTCTCGCGGTAGCGTTCTCGCTTCCCGAGCACGGGGTCCCGGGTTCGATTCCCGGCGGGGTCAGGGATTTTCACCTGCCTCGAGATGACTGGGTGTTTGTGTTGTCCTCATCATTTCATCATCATCCAGGAAAGTGGCGAAATTGGACTGAGCAAAGATTGGATACTTGTACGGGCGCTGATAACCACGCAGTTGAGCGCCCCACAAACCAAACATCATCATCATCATCCGGATTTATTAATTTTTTTCCGGTAATGTGTAATCACATGCCTAATAATAACTACACATCCATGCACACACGCATTCCGTCTATTTACTAGCCATACAGAGGTAGCACTGTTACTACAGCAAAAGATACTGTTCAGTGAGTAAGGGACTATTAATAGACTTTCATAGGTTGTAGTGATATTGGCAGAAAATTAGGTGGAGTAAAATGTAGCGAACTTCCGTGTTAAATAGCACTCCAAAGTAGATACTGCTTATATTTTCTCTCGATATAGGTTATCGAAAGGTATGCTCAAAGAAAAAATCCAGCTGTTTTTCTCATTAACACACTCTACTGTTTCATCATTGTTTAACTTTATATAAAACGCACCACAAAAATAACAAAACTTACAATTGCAGCATCCTTCATAAAAAAGATGGAAACATCTATACGAACTGTCCTACGTCACTAACAAGCTATACTGTAAGGTTTACAACAGAAGTATATTTTGAATTATGTTGTGGACTGGCAAGACAGCCAATCCACTAGGAGGAAGCCGAAAGGCATGCGTTTAAGCTCACGCAGGCTGGCGTGAGGTCTGGAACAGGAGAAGGAATTTATAGTAGCCAAGAAAGTACGTAACTATTGGAATACTTAACTTTAATTCGTAATTGGTGAACATCGCTCTTGACGGTACATGTTTTACAGCATCAATAGTAACTGGTAATGGCGCCTTGCTAGGTCGTAGCAAATGACGTAGCTGAAGGCTATGCTAACTATCGTCTCGGCAAATGAGAGCGTAATTTGTCAGTGAACCATAGCTAGCAAAGTCGGCTGTCTAACTGGGCGAGTGCTAGAAAGTCTCTCTAGACCTGCCGTGTGGCGGCGCTCGGTCTGCAATCACTGATAGTGGCGACACGCGGGTCCGACTTATACTAACGGACCGCGGCCGATTTAAAGGCTGTGGTGTCTGGCGGTGACACCACAAATTACATCAGACATCTTATTTAAAATGTGGTGGATGATAGTACGAAGAATAGTTTATGCATTACTCTATGGAATGTGAGTGTATGCTCTGACGGAAAAAAGATCGCAACACCGGAAAATAATTAATGTATAGTGATGAAATTTCGAGACTACGTTTGTCTAGGTAACATGTTTAACAGATTAACACTGCAAGATCACAGGTTAATTTAAGTATGAGATATGCCATTGTAAATGTGAAATTCTAGTGCCATAATAATCAGTCTAATCGCGAGAATGTTGAATAGAAGTGAACGTGCAGGAATTACGTTGTGCAGGTGCCGGATGTCAATTTGTGGGATAGAGTTCCATGCCTACTGCACTTGTTCAATCAATACAGCGACGGTTAATGCCGTTTCTGGATGGAGCTGGCGTTGTCGAAAGTTGATGATGTCCCCTACGTGCTCGAATGGAGACAGATTTGATGACCAAGTAGGCCAAGGCAACATGTAGAGTGTGTTGGGTTACAACAGCGATATGTGGGCGAGCGTTATCCTGTTGGAAAACACCCCCACAAATGTTGTTCATGACTGGCAGCACAACAGGTCGAATCACTAGACTAATGTACAGATCTGCAGTCAGGGTGCGTTGGGTAACCAAGAGACTGCTGGTGATGTCATACAACATCTCACCCCAGACCACAACTCTAGGTGTAGATCCAAAGTGTCCAGAAACGGTGTTTTGCATGACCTCAACTGGCCTCCTTGCAAAAGACACACGGCCATCACTGGTACTGAGGCAGAACCACCTTGCATCAGAAACCACAACACACCTGCAACCTGTCCGCGGCTCGTGGTCTTGCGGTAGCGTTCTCGCTCCCGCGTTCGGGGTCCCGGGTTCGATTCCCGGTGGGGTCGGGGATTTTCTCTGCCCCGACTGGGTGTTATGTGTCTTTCATCATCATTTCATCTCCATTCACTAGCAAGTCGCCGTAGTGGCGTTAAAAAAATTGTGGAGCGGCGGCCGAACCGCCCCGCAAGGGGTCTCCCGGCCACCAATGACATACGTTCATTATTATTACTCATTACCTACAACCTGCTCCCCAACGGGCTCTCGTTTGTCTCCATAGAAGTCGCAGGTGGCCATGGTTTGGGTCAGTGGAATTCAGGCTACAGTTCGTCTGGCTCGGAGTTGTCCTTGAAATAACCGATTTTTGACAATTTCTTCTGTGACTGGTGCTCAAATTGCTGCTGCAGATGCAGTACGTTGTGCCAGAAGAATACTTCCGATCGTACATTCTGGTGACCACCGCTGCCAGCAGTCACGTAAAGTGGTTACATTCCTGCCAAGGCTTGGTGCAATATCGCAGAGAGAACATCCAGCTCCTCGTAGCTCTATTGAACTACCTCGTTCAAACTCGGTGAGGCGCTGGCTAACATCAGGTCACTATGTCCAATCTCAAAGTAACGCTCACGACCTTTACAGAGTGTATTTAAAGCAAACCTGATTTGCACGCTCACACTGGCGCTGCTGGCGCCGCTCTGCTGCGAGTGGCTTGAAATTGTTAACAGACCCCACCTCTCAGATGTAGAAACACAGATACCAACTTTCGTTTATGTCGCACAACTTCTTGATGATGCAATTTTTTCCGTCAGTGTATTTTAAATGTGGATTGTTGCTTGGAGTTTACTGTGTCATTACAGAGCGAAGCAAAAATTGGATATCCCTAAGAAGCAGCATATTTCCTGTGAAAAATGAGCTGCGGCGTTGTCGAGACACAAAAACACGCCTTTTGGCAGCTTCCCGCGGTGTTTCGTGTTGATAGCCGATGATGTCGGTCTTATGCTCCTCTGATGGTCTGCCCCTTACGAACATAATCTATTAGAGCTGCACCACTTCAGTTCCTACAAGACTCTCATCATCTAGTTTCCCGATGTTGGTCATATCTTCACCTTTTACAGCGCTGGTGAATCCATATGTTTCCAACTGGCTGTTTTGTTCCGTTGACGGGCGACCGTAGCGATGCAAAAATCACCCGTTCACAGTGAGTACGTGATGAAACAAGGCAACCAGATTAGCCTACGACAGCAGCTATATTTTCGTTGCTGCTGCGGTTCGCCTGGTATTTTGTACGTGAACAGTCACGGAACTCACGAAACCCACCGGTTGGCGAACTGCTTCATGGTCAAAATGTCGTGCAAGATGTTGAAAACTGATCCATAGCTAGTTTTCACTTTTCAAGGTATTGCGTGCATTGTGATTCGCCGGTCTTCTTGTGAGTCTCAGTTCTTCACAAAGAGAACGGCTTGCCACGTCGTTCTTCGTACCTGATAGTTTGGCCTCATTGCAAGTGTTTGTCTCACCTAACCACTATGTAGTACGATGGTGCGGTGTTGCTGTACCCTTCCATCTACTCAGTATTGTTTGTCTCAGGGTCGCTCTCCTTCAGATGATAAGACGAACTGCCACACGACAGTTCACAATATCAACACTGTGTCATTTTGTTTTGACACTTCTACAAGTAATGCAAAATGTAATTATTATTTTTTTAAAGCAGGTTGGTTTTCTTCAGCTTTCCAATCCACCAAATCATTCCCCACTCTTTGGGCTGCAACATAATCTCCGTCCAATACGACGGCCTTGAAACGCCTTACTGGGGATGCCTGTATGACCAGCTGGTGCATCACTATTGGTCGAGGTTGCAGCCAGCTTCTTGCTGCATCGATAACCTCTCATCATCCTCGTACTACTTTCGGCGGAGTGCATCCTTCATTGGAACAAACACATGGAACTCGGAAGGTCCGAGATCCGGGCTGTAGAGTGGATGAGGGAGAACAGTCCAATGAAGTTTTGTGACATCATCTCGGGCCCGCAGACTTGTTCAAAATGGTTCAAATGGCTCTGAGCACTATGGGACTTAACTCCTGAGGTCATCAGTCCCCTAGAACTTAGAACTACTTAAACATGCCCGAGGCAGGATTCGAACCTGCGACCGTAGCGGTCGCTCGGCTCCAGACTGTAGCGCCTAGAACCGCGCAGACTTGTAAGAGGCTCTGTGTTATCATGAAGAAGAAGTTTGTTTACATTTTTATGACGACGAACACGTTGAAGTCGTTTATTCAGTTTCCTGGTGGTACCACAATACACTTCCTAGTTAATCGTTGCACCATGAGGGAGGACATCAGACAGAATAACCTCTTCATGGTCCCAGAAGACCGTCTCTATGATTTTAACAGCTGAGGGTGCGGCTTTGAACATTTTGTTCGGTGGAGAGGAGGTGTGACGTCACTCAATGAATTGCCGTTTGTTTCCACCGTTTGGAAAATATTTTGAGTAGATTTCCCCACCATGTTATAGTTCTGGGTGGAGATTTTTATTTGCCAGATATAGACTGGGAGACTCAAACGTTTACAACGGGTGGCAGGGACAAAGAATCCAGTGAAATATTTTTTTTTTCAGTGCTTTATCTGAAAACTACCTTGAGCTGTTAAACAGAAAACCAACTCGTGGCGATAACATATTAGACGTTCTGGTGACAAACAGACCCGAACTATTTGAAACAGTTAACGCAGAGCAGGGAATCAGCGATCATAAAGCGGTTACTGCAACGATGATTTCAGCCGTAAATAGAAATATTAAAAAAGGTAGGAAGATTTTTCTGTTCAGCAAAAGCGACAAAAAGCAGATTTCAGAGTACTTGACGGCTCAACACAAAAGTTTTGTCTCAAGTGCAGATAATGTTGAGGATCAGTGGACAAAGTTCAAAACCATCGTACAATATGCGTTAGATGAGTATGTGCCAAGCAAGATCGTAAGAAATGGAAAAGAGCCACCGTGGTACAACAACCGAGTTAGAAAACTGCTGCGGAAGCAAACTGAACTTCACAGCAAACATAAATATAGCCAAAGCCTTGCGGACAAACAAAAATTACGCGAAGCGAAGTGTAGTGTGGGGAGGGCTATGCGAGAGGCGTTCAATGAATTCGAAAGTAAAGTTCTGTGTACTGACTTGGCAGAAAATCCTAAGAAATTTTGGTCAAAGACACTCTGTGACCAAAATGGTACTGAAACAGAGGATGACAGACTAAAAACCGAAATACTAAATGTCTTTTTCCAAAGCTGTTTCACGGAGGAAGACTGCACTGTAGTTCCTTCTCTAGATTGTCGCACAGATGACAAAATGGTAGATATCGAAATAGACAACAGAGGGATAGAGAAACAATTAAAATCGCTGATGGGATACCAGTTCGATTTTACACAGGGTACGCGAAGGAACTTGCCTTCCCCCCCCCCCCCCCCCCCCCTTTCTTGCAGCGGTGTACCGTAGCGTTCCAAAGGATTGGAAAAGGGCACAGGTCATCACCGTTTTCAAGAAGGGACGTCGAACAGATGTGCAGAATTATAGTCCTATATCTCTAACGTAGATCAGTTGTACAATTTTGGAACACGTATTATGTTCGAGTATAATGACTTTTCTGGTGACTATAAATCTACTCTGTAGGAATCAGCATGGGTTTCGAAAAAGACGATCGTGTGAAACCCAGCTCCCGCTATTCGTCCACGAGACTCAGAGGGCCATAGACACGGGTTCACAGGTAGATGCCGTGTTTCTTGACTTCCGCAAGGCGTTCGATACAGTTCCCCACAGTCGTTTAATGAACAAAATAAGAGCATTGGACTATCAGACCAATTGTGTGATTGGATTGAAGATTTACTAGAAAACAGAACGCAGCATGTCATTCTAAATGGAGAGAAATCTTCCGAAGTAAGAGTGATTTCAGGTGTGCCGCAGGGGAGTGTCGTAGGACCGTTACTATTCACAATATACATAAATGACCTTGTGGATAACGTCGGAAGTTCACTGAGGCTTTTTGAGGATGATGCTGCGGTATTTTGAGAGGTTGTAACAACGGAAAATTGTACTGAAATGCAGGAGGATCTGCAACGAATTGACGCGTGGTGCAGGGAATGGCAATTGAATCTCAATGTAGACAAGTGTAATGTGCTGCGAATACATACAAAGAAAGATCCCGTATCATTTAGCTACAATATAGCAGGTCAGCAACTGGAAACAGTTAATTCCATAAATTATTTGGGAGTACATATTAGGAGTGATTTAAAATGGAATGATCATATAAAGTTGATCGTCGGCAAAGCAGATGCCGGACTGAGATTCACTGAGGAAATGCAATCCGAAAACAAAGGAAGTAGGTTACAGTACACTTGTTCGCCGACTGCTTGAATACTGATCAGCAGTGTGGGATCCGTACCAGATAGTGTTGATAGAAGAGATCCAACGGAGAGCAGCGTGCTTTGTTACAGGATCATTTAGTAATCGCGAAAGCGTTACGGAGATGATAGATAAACTCCAGTGGAAGACTCTGCAGGAGAGACGCTCCGTAGCTCGGTACGGGCTTTTGTTGAAGTTTCGAGAACATACCTTCACCGACACGCAGTTTTGATTAGACCTCGCAACAGATCATTTACTTCAAGGTAATTCAAAATTTGCGAAAATCCTATAGCAAAACGACGGCAGTGGTTTGAATCTGCGATTCAGACGATTACTCTCGTTTCCTTTCTTCAGTGCTAGTGTGATCTGTGCAACTATCCAGTCTTTAAGTGTAGATTTTTCGTCGAGTGAGTGGATGTAAATGATTGCTAAGCATGAAGCTATTACATTAGCACATTCCGAAACGAACCTATCTGAATAAGAAGACATGCTTTCGTTAAGTGATTTAAAATGCTTCGCTTCACCGAGGACCTTTACGTCCAAGTGACTCATGTTGGGAGTTATTCTTGATTCGAATTATAGTATATTTACTTTGTCTTCCTTGGTGAAGGTATTTCAGAAAACCGTGTTTAGTAACTGCGCTTCAGTGGGCCTGTCACCGGTAACATTACCACTGTTGCCATGTAGTGAAGGTACTCATTTTATCGTGACTCTGGTGTGCTTTTCTCAATCTCTTTGGATTTTTTGCACCTTTTGAGACTGAGTTTCGTTGTGAAAACTACTAACAGCACAACACTTTGAAGTTTGCACAAAACTGAACAAGAAGGGCTAATTTTTTCCTAATTAAGGAGCACCAGACATCCATCTCTTCTAGGTATAAAGAAACATCGACGTGATTAGCAAATGTGACCGCTTCATAGTTGGGCGACCCTCTGACACATTCAGAACTTAAACTCAGCGACTAGACGCAGGGAACCGAACATTGCTGAGCGGTTGCAGTATCATACGCGTACAACAGTGCATCCAGTACAATAGCAATTAATGTCCTGACGAGCAGTGAACTGCGTATGACGTTTATAGTTCTCTGAAGTGTGCAAGAGAATATAACCTAGTTGTATGTTAACACTAAAGTAAGCAGAAATAACTAAAAACTCGCTACAGAAAAAACAAGTATACCGGCGAAGCAGTTACTCCAGGAATTCGGAGATGCTTCCCTATTCACCGTGGGGAGATATCAAGATAGTGTAGTTACCAGCAGAAAACGCCGATTCGAGGAAGGTAATGTATTATGATCGTGGTGGGGAAACCAGCTGCAATCGTATATCCACCCTAAAACTTTTCATTTTTCTCTTCAGAATCTTAATGTAATTATCTTTTTAGTTGTACAGTTTAGGTGAAGTTTTGCTCGGTACCTCAGTGAGTGTCATACAACAGATCTAAAATTAAAAGCCCAATTCCCAGTTAGAACTAAGAAGTTTTTATCATTTATACCTACTAACGTCACCGGAAGTGATTCGTGTAAGTGAAGAACGATGAGTTGCTCCATGTTTCGGAATTCACGTTAAACTGTACGTTCCTCCAGAACTGGATGCGTTAGTCATTTAGGTGGTCGGAGGAAGATAGTTGCCTACCGAAATGTGGCTTCAGATTACTGTAAATTACATCAAAGGAGAAAATCCTCCAGTTATGCGGCACGTATAGGTTCAAGTAATTCGAAAGCTTTGCATAATCATTTCGTCGCGTCAGGAAATCACATTCCAGCAGCGACGGGATTGCTCCCCTTAGTAATTATTGCGATCTTAAATAAATTCTCTCCTTTCCTCCCAGTGCTCGATGTTCAGGCCAGTGTGTTGTGGGTGGCTTCCGCCATTGTTCATACACTTTTTGACCGTGAGATGTCGATACAATTCCCATACCATGGAACTGTAAAACAAGATAGAAAATTAAATTATTTTATTTCATCTCTACAAGGATAAGTTCTACCTTTGATGAAAAATATTCGACGAAAGAGGCAACATGAAGCCAAATCGTTTAGTCATTGAACAATGGCGGCTGCAATCCTGTTGAAATCGTCCTCCTGTGAAGTAGTAAGTTACAGTTTTGATTACTTGAGTATCTTTAAAAATGCATGCTTCAAATATATCTACTAAATAAAACACCTCTATACACTTCATTAAGTAATTATTCAAAAAATGTTTTTATATGAGCGATACTTGCAATTAGCGGTAGTACCCATTGAAGATAGTAAATCAAGTGATACTAATGTTGTCGTAACAGAAGAAGCACAACAATTTTATTTGTTTTAAAAGATAAATGATAAGGATATGCAAATAGCATCTTACAATGCGGAAAATAATCTCTGCTTTACAATTTGTTGACATTACGTAATTGAGTAGCACGTGGTTAGTTCTCTACACATGTTATGTGTTAGTCATTTAGGTGGTCGGAGGATGGTGATAGCCCACCACCTGCAGCTAACAAGGAAATGACAAACTACTAAAATATCAGGTGCATTACAGCAGCTACACAGTTTGTGCTATTAAGGTAAATATTTCACTAAAATGTTAAGGCCATAATAACCAAAAATCACACACACACACACACACACACACACACACATATATATATATACATAAGATGTTATGTGGATATGTGTCCGGAAACGCTTAATTTCCATGTTAGAGCTCATTTTAGTTTCGTCGTCCACCTACGCCCAATGGAGCACGTTATCATGATTTCATATGGGATACTCCACCTGCGCTGCTAGAACATGTGCCTTTACAAGTACGACACAACATGTCGTTCATGCACGATGGAGCTCCTGCACATTTCAGTCGAAGTGTTCGTACGCTTCTCAACAACAGATTTGGTGACCGATGGATTGGTGAAGGCATACCAATTCCACGGCCTCCACGCTCTCCTGACCTCAACCCTCTTGACTTTCATTTATGGGGGCATTTGAAAGTTCTTGTCTACGCAACCCCGGTACCATATGTAGAGACTCTTCGTGTGCTCGTATTGTGGACGGCTGTGATACAATGCGCCGTTCTCTAGGGCTGCATCAGCGCACCAGGGATTCCATGCGACGGAGGGTGGATGCATGTATCCTCGCTAACGTAGGACATTTTGAACATTTCCTGTAACAAGGTGTTTGAAGTCACGCTGGTACGTTCTGTTGCTGTGTGTTTCCATTCCATGATTAATGTGATTGGAACAGAAGTAATAAAATGAGCTCTAACATGGAATGTAAGCGTTGCCGGACACACGTCCACATAACATATTTTCTTTCTTTGTGTGTGAGGAATGTTTGGCCGTACCTTTCTGTAACACCATATATATATATATATATATATATATATATATATATATATATATATATATATATATATATACTGCTCCCTAAAAGTAAGGTTTTTCCAAATTTGAGAAACTGTTCCAAGTTATAACACGATCGTGTACTTAGGAATAAATTTATATTCAAACTGTTTGCTCAAAGCAGAATCACTTTCAAAACATATTTATCTGAAATCAAGTAAGGACAAAAAGTGAGTTTCAACCTCAAGATGAATATTTATCAAGATAGTTAAAAAGTTCAATATGGAAACGAGTTCGGTTTCTTCAGAGGTTTACTAGCGGATTTTCATCTAAGCCTCGGGCAGGGAAAACTATTTACGGTTTTCCCTGTAACGAATACAAGAATGGTAATCAATGATGTTAGAAACATAAGTGTCCTTCGGGAGACTATGTTCACGATTTATTCTCAGTCATGTACCCGAACACTTTTGTAAATGCATCCCTCATCCCAACATGTTAGCACACAGCTGCTCGATTGACCGATGGAAAGTGGGATATATATTTCATTAGCAAGCGAATGAAAAATTAATGCCACGATCTAAGCGCTTTTAAGTGGCGACGTGACTTCGACCACGAAACAAGGATTTTGTGTCGCCGGTTATCCAGCAGCTCTCCCGATCGGCATAGAGCTTCGACGTTCTGCGGAAACAAGGATATCTACCACTGTGACGGATACAGTCTTTGTTCACTGCCACTTGTCAGTTCTGGCGCCTTAAATGAGAGAACGAAAACTGTCCATACAAGAGCTAGAAAGCGAAACTATGACTGTTCGACCATATTTATATTCCTTTTACCATGTTTTCGCCTTCAAAGGTCATCGTTTGGTACTCAGAGTAGAATTGTCGATGTCAAAAATGACAGCACTCTGGTGAATAAATTTACAAATGAGGGATGCATTAAACGTTTCCGTGGAAGAACTGCAATAGGCACGTAAAACCCTTCTTGTTCATTCCGTGGCGCATCATCTAATTTTCGATTCCATATCAATAGATGACCCCCAACCCATTGCATGCAGACAGACAATGTATAACATATTATATGCAGCAGTGTCTGAAGACCAGTATTAATCATCGACGTGCTACTAAGGAAAAAATATGAATTTTATTATTAAATTACCAAATGAGCAGCAACCAGTCGCAAGATCATGTTTTCTTTATTTACTTCTGCAAATCGATTTCAACTGATTAACAGCCATCATCGGTGCTTTCAACGTGTATGTTCCCTGAGTAATAACATTGTCATAAACAGACGTCAAACATCAAACATTAACCCAAAACAGTGTTATTTTGCAAATCGATTTCAACTGATTAACAGCCATCATCGGTGCTTTCAACGTGTATGTTCCCTGAGTAATAACATTGTCATAAACAGACGTCAAACATCAAACATTAACCCAAAACAGTGTTATTTTGCAAATCGATTTCAACTGATTAACAGCCATCATCGGTGCTTTCAACGTGTATGTTCCCTGAGTAATAACATTGTCATAAACAGACGTCAAACATCAAACATTGACCCACAACAGTGTTATTTTACAAATCGATTTCAAATGATTAACAGCCATCTTCGGTGCTTTCAACGTGTATGTTCCCTGAGTAATAACATTGTCATAAGCAGACGTCAAACATCAAACACTAACCCAAAACAGTGTTATTTTGCAAATCGATTTCAACTGATTAACAGCCATCATCGGTGCTTTCAACGTGTATGTTCCCTGAGTAATAACATTGTCATAAACAGACGTCAAACATCAAACATTAACCCAAAACAGTGTTATTTTGCAAATCGATTTCAACTGATTAACAGCCATCATCGGTGCTTTCAACGTGTATGTTCCCTGAGTAATAACATTGTCATAAACAGACGTCAAACATCACACATTGACCCACAACAGTGTTATTTTACAAATCGATTTCAAATGATTAACAGCCATCTTCGGTGCTTTCAACGTGTATGTTCCCTGAGTAATAACATTGTCATAAGCAGACGTCAAACATCAAACAGTAACCCAAAACAGTGTTATTTTGCAAATCGATTTCATTTGATTAACAGCCATCATCGGTGCTTTCAACGTGTATGTTCCCTGAGTAATAACATTGTCATAAACAGACGTCAAACATCAAACATTAACCCAAAACAGTGTTATTTTGCAAATCGATTTCAACTGATTAACAGCCATCATCGGTGCTTTCAACGTGTATGTTCCCTGAGTAATAACATTGTCATAAACAGACGTCAAACATCAAACATTGACCCACAACAGTGTTATTTTACAAATCGATTTCAAATGATTAACAGCCATCTTCGGTGCTTTCAACGTGTATGTTCCCTGAGTAATAACATTGTCATAAGCAGACGTCAAACATCAAACAGTAATCCAAAACAGTGTTATTTTGCAAATCGATTTCATTTGATTAACAGCCATCATCGGTGCTTTCAACGTGTATGTTCCCTGAGTAATAACATTGTCATAAACAGACGTCAAACATCAAACATTAACCCAAAACAGTGTTATTTTGCAAATCGATTTCAACTGATTAACAGCCATCATCGGTGCTTTCAACGTGTATGTTCCCTGAGTAATAACATTGTCATAAACAGACGTCAAACATCAAACATTAACCCAAAACAGTGTTATTTTGCAAATCGATTGCAACTGATTAACAGCCGTCATCGGTGCTTTGAACGTTTATGTTCCCTGAGTAATAACATTGTATAAACAGACGTCAAACATCAAACACTAACCCAAAACAGTGTTATTTTGCAACCGATTTCAACTGATTAACAGCCATCATCGGTGCTTTCAATGTGTATGTTCCCTGAGTAATAACATTGTCATAAACAGACGTCAAACATCAAACACTAACCCAAAACAGTGTTATTTTGCAACTCGATTTCAAGTGATTAACAGCCATCTTCGGTGCTTTCAACATGTATGTTCCCTGAGTAATAACATTGTCATAAACAGACGACAAACATCAAACATTAACCCAAAGCAGTGTTATTTTACAAATCGATTTCAACTGATTAACAGCCATCATCGGTGCTTTCAATGTGTAGGTCCCCTGAGTAATAACATTGTCATAAGCAGACGTCAAACATCAAACATTAACCCAAAACAGTGTTATTTTGCAAATCGATTTCAACTGATTAACAGCCATCATCGGTGCTTTCAACGTGTATGTTCCCTGAGTAATAACATTGTCATAAACAGACGCCAAACATCAAACATTAACCCAAAACAGTGTTATTTTGCAAATCGATTTCAACTTATTAAAAGCCATCATCGGTGCTTTCAACGTGTATATTCCCTGAGTAATAACATTGTCATAAACAGACGTCAAACATCAAACATTAACCCAAACAGTGTTATTTTGCAAATCGATTGCAACCGATTAACAGCCGTCATCGGTGCATTCAACGTGTATGTTCCCTGAGTAATAACATTGTATAAACAGACGTCAAAGATCAAGCACTAACCCAAAACAGTGTTGTTTTGCAAATCGATTTCAACTGATTAACAGCCATCATCGGTGCTTTCAGCGTGTATGTTCCCTGAGTAATAACATTGTCATAAACAGACGTCAAACATCAAACGCTAACCCAAAACAGTGTTATTCTGCAAATCGATTTCAAGTGATTAACAGCCATCTTCGGTGCTTTCAACATGTATGTTCCCTGAGTAATAACATTGTCATAAACAGACGTCAAACATCAAACATTAACCCAAAACAGTGTTATTTTGCAAATCGATTTCAACTTATTAAAAGCAATCATCGGTGCTTTGAACGTGTATGTTCCCTGAGTAATAACATTGTCATTTACAGACGTCAAACATCAAACATTAACCCAAAACAGTGTTATTTTGCAAATCGATTTCAACTGATTAACAGCCATCATCGGTGCTTTCAACGTGTATGTTCCCTGAGTAATAACATTGTCATAAACAGACGTCAAACATCAAACATTAACCCAAAACAGTGTATTTTGCAAATCGATTTCAAATGATTAACAGCCATCTTCGGTGCTTTCAACGTGTATGTTCCCTGAGTAATAACATTGTCATAAACAGACGTCAAACATCAAATATTAACCCAAATCAGTGTTATTTTGCAAATCGATTTCAACTGATTAACAGCCATCATCGGTGCTTTCAACGTGTATGTTCCCTGAATAATAACATTGTCGTAAACAGACGTCAAACATCAAACATGAACCCAAAACAGTGTTATTTTGCAAATCGATTTCAACTGATTAACAGCCATCATCGGTGCTTTCAACGTGTATGTTCCCTTAGTAATAACATTGTCATAAACAGACGTCAAACATCAAACATTAACCCAAAACAGTGTTATTTTGCAAATCGATTTCAAGTGACTACCAGCTATCATCGGTGCTTTCAACGTGTATGTTCCCTGAGTAATAACATTGTCATAAACAGACGTTAAACATCAAACATTAACCCAAAACAGTGTTATTTTGCAAATCTATTTCAAATGATTAACAGCCATCATCGGTGCTTTCAACGTGTATGTTCCCTGAGTAATAACACTGTCTTAAACAGACCTCAAACATCAAACACAAACTTTATGTTTGACGTCTGTTTAAGATAGTGTTATTACTCAGGGAACATACACGTTGAAAGCACCGATGATGGCTGTTAATCATTTGAAATCAATTTGCAAAAATGAATAAAGAAAACATGATCTTGCGACTGGTTGTTGCGCATTGGGTAATGGTTTACGGTCGCTGCACAACTTGGTAACCATATGGAGCCTCCCCCCACCCCATTCAGGAATTTTATTATCCTTCTCCGTGCTCTCTCTACAGTCAGTGGGGCTGACAGGTGCGGAAGTAACTCACCCTTTAGACAATTACGCAAGCATTTGAGCAGTAAATTGGTATAGCGAAGAGTGTTGTACCTGGAGAATAGTGAGCTTAGGAACACATGACGTTTCCTGGTCTGTGTTCCACTCTAGTGACCGATTTAAGAGCACTAGAGACGGCAGTAAGCAATTTCCGGCACACTCTGCTGTCTTTGTTGTTGTGTTCTGTGCAGCGTTTGTAAACTTTAGAAGCTTTACATATTTAAGTGCTGTATAACACATTAGAGCCGTTTGGAGGAATTGTCAATTTTTCAGTTACGAAGTCTCATGGTGAGCAAAAGTTTGTATTTTCTTAAAAAGTAGTTACATAATGTGTGAGGGGTTGAACCATACTTCGTCAGTCCTACAAACTTGAAACGGAAGATCTGCCAAGGAAAACGTGATATATGCAAAAGAAATTAGTGACTTTAATGTCTTAGCAATTTTCTACGTCTTGAGGACGGAAATTTGTGTTTGGCGCCAGTAATATCGGCTTCAAAATGTTTTCAATTTGTAACTGGTTTCTCATAATAATTCTTCTTAATTTGAGCTAACTTATGGACTATTGGCCTGCAGTGATGCAATGATGTAGCTCATTCACTATTAAATGAACTATTGACGAGATTTTCACGACTGCCACTTTTTTATTAGATTTGAATGTAAATTTATTCCTAGGTACACGATCGTGTAATAACTTGGAACAGTTTCTCATATTTGGAAAAACCTTACTTTTAGGGAGCAATTTTTGTAATTTCAGAAAAAGACTGCGACATGCATAAAGCGATTGGCATTATTTCGAAACGGAATAAGAAAGTTTATTAAACTTCCAAGACTGGTAACAGTCGAAATTTGGAAAAATTTTTTAAGGTGCAAAACTTTCCCCTACTTCAATCACAGATTTTTATTTTATGTAGTAAGGCTTATTGCAAAGACAGCACACTGTTTCTACGCAACAGTCCAGTATATAAAATCGGTAAGCTTCATATCTTGAATAGTAAACCGGAGATACACAAGCGATATATTTTGACCCCGACCGTGGCATATAGTGATTAGTCATACCCTCTACTAACAATGAAGTTCTATAGTACTGTGCAGCGGTTGTATACCGGCAATGCACAGTCTCACGTTTTCCATATGACAAATAACTGTTCGAATAGAAAAATATCCGCCGAATGAAACGAAGCGGAAAAGATACAGCCAGTGTGCAGTTTGGTAAAAGAGGAGAACCATAACTCGGTACACGAAAAAAAAGTTTAATGCTCCATTTTTACGTTTTTATCATATGTTTCGTCGATAAGCAGTCTTCTGCTCAAGTGATGTTCATATATTTAAGTAAATTTTCAGAAGTTGTTATCGCAGAAGCATCCCTATGACCATAAAAGTTTAATGTAAACGAGTTCTAAATCGACTCCTATAGCTAGACGCTTTGACGAATACAGGGCTCAAGCTAAATAAGTTAAGGAGAGAATATGGTGAAAGGACGACCTTGCCGTATCGTTGAGAGTTTTACGAAAAGCTCCGAATCTACTTTACAAAAATTTAAAGGCCACAAGCAAGTCAGACAGAAAGAAAATAATAACGAGTATGGAGTAAATAGGAATAACCGATACATTTGACGACAGGACAGTACAGATTCGGTGAAAAACGACAAGGGAAACGAAATGTTAGTGAATCATCATGCGGCGGGGCGGGTTAAAATATGAATCTCGAACATTCGTCGTACAGTTCATAGTAAATGTCCATCTACCTCCGTACGGCTTCCGCTCGACGTCCCTTCACTCTGCAATCGTAGGTACTTACTAGACTGCGAGAAAGCAGCGTTGAAGAAAACGTCGCCTAATACCTAACCAACAGAGTCCGCGTAACTCTAGTAGTGGAAACAGTTCGTGAAAGTTCCTATTTGTCAAGGTTTCGGGTGGTAATATGGTGTATTTTTTGACTGAAATAAGCGTTCTAAAATTTCAAGACCAGTAATGTTTATTGCTTAATAACACACTTTATAGCTATCAGGTCCACATTTAGTGAGGTGCTATTCTATCACACTGTTCCCAGTCAACAACAATTTTCACACGCAGAGCAGCTAGGAGTCTACTCAAGTTCATGTTTGCGATCTCACAGTCTCTGATTCACCACTATTTGCGAGTTCTACATTTGGTCTCATTCAGTTGTCTTACGTAAAAGACGTGCTCGCCAAATACTCCGTAAATGAATACAGAATATGCCACGCGGAATTTTCAATACGGCCGAAAGTTCACACGCTAGTAACTTTCCAACAAAACAATCCAGAAACTTCAAACTTTCATCAAAATGTTCGTAACTGCGACAGCTTTAGTCACGACTCGTACTAAACGCGAGAACTCAATATTTCTTCATTTTACACATAATGAGCACCGTGACATTTACCATGACCTTTCGCGTCCGATAGCTAGCGATCGACTCTCTCGATGCTACTCCACTTTCTTCATATCTAAGTTTCTGCACACGGGAACAGCTTAGTTCTGACTGGATGATGAGTCTGACTGACCAATCAGAACGATCCTTCGAGATCATTCTCGCGCTAAAACGTGCCTAAGCCTTCAGAAAGTAATTTGCGTCATTCTAAAATGCAATTATTAATATAAAGTTTAATAAAAAGACCGAAAAGAAAAATAATCTTGAAATTATTTTAGAAATCGATTACACTTCAAAATGATATTCTGGCTGTCTTCTTAGAAAAGCAATCACACCTTGATATACGTCATCAGCAATGTGGGTACAATACAGTTTTCCCAAGATCCGATTGCGTAATGTTTTACAGAAAGTAATATCAAATTTTACGTACGTCCCACATACACACTCTCATTCATTCCCATTTATTCACACAACAACATAATAGACAAATATAAATTTTTCATGATTTTTATACTACAAAATGCAAAGTAATTAAAGTTTTTGAAAGGAAAAAATCCCATTAAATAATTTTATATGCTGAAAATTCTGGTAATGATTTCAAATGATAACAAAAGACCAACTGTTATTATTCCTAACAAAGTTTTGTAAATTGAGTGACGGTTTTATGACTTTTAAGTAATTTTTTCAATCTCCGAAACTATAACAGATAAAAAGATGAAATTTTGATGAGATCTTCTACTGAATAACAAAAAGTAGTATATCATGTTTGAAACCTATTGGATAATATTTACTGCAGTTTATTTATATTCGTGGGGAGGGGGGGGGGGGTATGAATATACTTTCGTATCCCCTCCTGACGCTGGCTCGTAGCGACAGCTGTGCTATGAGTCACTGCTGAGACAATTCTGCAGCCTCCATTTAGCCACCGGCCCCACGTCTGCGTATCGTACTGCAATAAATGTTATCCCTGTCATCTATGGCCCGTGGTGCAGCACAGTTGCCTCTGTCCCGGCTTTGGATAGCGCCGTTTTCTCATGCACGATATACTTTGACCTTGGTGGCATGCGAGCAGTTAACGAACTTAGCCGTTTCGGAAATGTTTCCATTCTTGGCCCAAAAGTCAATGATCACGTGCTTTTGGACAACAAATAAGGCGCTCCATCTCCGCATTACGACAGCGACTACACTGTTTACCTCGTACTCGCCCCCCCCCCCCCCAAAACACACACACACACACACACACACACACACACACACGCACACACACACAATTATTTTGCATACCCTCCACTGCTAGTGCTGCCATTTGCAGTTCGTGAGTGGTTGTTGCACGTTGAAGCCGAACATGGGCGGTGGTCACCATAATGTACCCGGGAATACAATCTCCGACCAGGCTGAGAATCGAACTTTGGCCCCTTGCCGTACTGTCAATTCAATTATGGAGACGGACTGATGTGACAGGTACTGGTATTTGCAACGTATTAAGGATACGAAATAGCAGTGCATTTCCGAAGAAGCAGGCACTTCTGTGACTACAGCCATCAAGAAATATAGAAAATGTATTCGTAGTTGCATCGTACTTCTTAATAACATAGGCACTGGTATCTCGTATTTATTCGCCAATACCAGGCCTTCGACCTTCAATAAATATGCCAATCTCGGGCGGAAATATACGTAATGTATGGGTGCAGGTTGTGACATTTAAACGACGACATGTGGAAGGTTGGGTCCGGACAAGGTATCAGGGCTAAATTACAGGGAGCGAAAGGCTATTTACAATGTGTACAGAAAGCAGATGGCAGTCATACGAGTCGAGGGGTATGAAAGGGAAGCAGTGGTTGGGAAAGGAGTGAGACAGGGTTGTAGCCTCTCCCCGATGTTATTCAATCTGTATATTGAGCAAGCAGCAAAGAAAACAAAAGAAAAATTCGGAGTAGGTATTAAAATCCATGGAGAAGAAATAAAAACTTTTAGGTTCGCCGATGACATTGTAATTCTGTCAGAGACAGCAAAGGACTTGGAAGAGCAGTTGAACGGAATGGACAGTGTCTTGAAAGGAGGATATAAGATGAACATCAACAAAAGCAAAACGAGGATAATGGAATGTAGTCTAATTAAGTCGGGTGATGCTGTGGGAATTAGATTAGGAAATGAGACACTTAAAGTAGTAAAGGTGTTTTGCTATTTGGGGAGCAAAATAACTGATGATGGTCGAAGTAGAGAGGATATAGAATGCAGACTGGCAATGGCAAGGAAAGCGTTTGTGAAGAAGAGAAATTTGTTAACATCGAGTATTAAGTGTCAGGTAGCCTTTTCTAAAAATATTTGTATGGCGTGTAGCCATGTATGGATGTGAAAAATGGACGATAAATAGCTTAGACAAAAAGAGAATAGAAGCTTTCGAAATGTGGTGCTACAGAAGAATGCTGAAGATTAGATGAGTCGATTACGTAAGTAATGAGGAGGTATTGAACAGAATTGGGGAGAAGAGGAATTTGTGTCACAACTTGACTAGAAGAAGGGATCGGTTGGTACGACATGTTCTGAGACATCAAGGGATCACCAATTCATCGGAAGGCAGCTTGGAGGGTAAAAATTGTAGAGGGAGACCAAGAGATGAATACACTAAGCAGATTCAGAAGGATGTAGGCTGCAGTAGGTACTGGGAGATGAAGAAGCTTGCACAGGATAGGCATGGAGAGCTGCATCAAACCAGTCTCAGGACTGGAGACCACAACAACAACAACATGCATTTCTCACGGTGTGTACATCCGCTAATGGATATTCTTCACGTGCAGAACGGCATTATTAATCAAAATGCGCTTCGTAGAAGCGCTATCACGTAACTGCGACCTTCCCTTCGAGATAATGCACTGACTCTCAGACAATATTTCATCCCAATTTCAGCGACTAGCGACGGCGCGGAACTTCCCGTTTCGCATTCGGAGCAATAAAGCTAGGGCGTCGTCTCCGTCCGTAATGGGAATAAAATGGTCGGCGAAGGAGGGAACAAACTGGATTTCAAATAGGCTGTTTATTAATTCGTCATCCGGAGAGCTTTAAATCGAGATTAAGCTTCTCCCTCGGATTGAAGGCGACGGGCGTGGCCCGGGGAGACGCCACAAGGAGCCATCAATAACGCCCCAGGAAGCAGCGGGCGGCAGGCCCTGCCTAGGGCCGCCTCGTCTCCTCCAGCCAGCCTCACTAATCTGACACCACTGCACAAAAGCAGCTGTCTGCAAAAAATAGTCCGCTCTCCTTAAAGGTTGTCTCATCAGCCTCGATGCACGCTAAGCAGGGCTTGAGCTGTCAACAGCACAAAACACCTGTTCTTCAGCTAAGCAGTTTTCAAAGCAAACAGTAGTTCGAATGAAGTGGTAGGATGAAGATTGGGATTTTTATGTTCCACCTACGTCATGATCGTTAGAGATGTTGCTCCAGCTCGTAAGCATATTGGCTCTGTCTTACCCGAAGGCCACAGCCTAGCAATAGTCACGACCGATTTAAGAAGGGGGGGAGGGGTAGGACGTCAAACGGGCCGACTTGGAGCAGGAGAGTCACTACAGGACATTTTAATTTCTACTGTCTACACTTTTACAAATAAATTCATAAACTTTTGTCACCATGACCAGGAAGGATTGAAGACTCACACTCATCGCAGTGCAAGTTCAAAAACTTAGCAACATACCTTTCTTTACATGTGAAATTTAATCATTTTTTCACCTATTACTGGCTGCATTTGTTGCTATAGGTACACTTTTCTTCCTAAGTAAGAGAGATTCTTCGATGAATTTTTCATAGCATACAAACAATAGTTACAGGTGTATGAAACTCGTGAATTTTCAAAATCTATTAAAAAACTGTGGGAAAAATTGAAATAATTAACTATAAAACTTGAATTTTTTCTAAACATGAACTTTAAAATGTAACAGTTCATTCATTTTCTCATAAATTAAACTACTTCTAGAGTTTTATACACCTGTATCTATGGTTTGTATGCCGTGCAAAAGTCATCGAAGAATTCCTCTTACTTAGGAAGAAAAGTGTACCTATAGCAACAAATGTAGCCAGTAGTAAGTGAAAAAAATGATGAAATTTCACATGTAAAAAGAATGTGTTTTGTTACGTTTTTGAGCTTCCACTGTTACAAGTATGAATCCTGAATCCTTCCTGGTCATCCTGTTAAAGTTTTATGAATTTATTTGTAAAAGTATAGACAGTGGAAGTTAAAATGTCCTGTGGTGCCTCTCCTGGTCCAAGTCGGCCCGTTTGACGTCCTACCCTCCTTAAGGAATTTATTTATTTATTCTTCAGAATTACTGCCTATCACTTAGAAAACTGATACAGGTCATACAGCCCACATTTTTACTTGTATTAAAAGTGTATAAAATAACTATTACTACTTGATACCCACAAATACTAAAAAGCGAGAAAAGAGTATTACTGGAACGATATTACAAATAAAAGACACAGAACAAAAATAATAATAATGTCGTATGGCTCAACGACCAGGTGCAAGGCTTTAAAATGGACGCCACGGTGTCTTGCGCTTCCTAGAGCCTGGTGGTCACCTATCCTAGTACCAACCAGGCAAGACAATGGCCAGCTTTAGCGATCGGGTGAGAACCAGTGTATTCAACTATTCAACGTGACAAGCCCATTGGCTATAATAACAACAAAGATACAGGAAGGAACAACAACCAAAACGGAAAATTGCTAACGCTACACAAGTAATGTTGACCCCTTCACCAGTCATGCAACTACTTTTACTACTCTTAGTGCTACTCCTAATATAACTAAAAACTGTACACTTTTATTTTTGCTCCCTAATTATGGTCATCATTTCCTAGTGAGACTCTTCCAGGCAACTAATGAAGGTTGTTACCGCTACGAGATCCACCCTTGACCCATCCCGATCGACAGTCATTGTCTCGTGGATTCCTCAGGCGCAGGGCAGCCATCAGCAGTCATCTAATTTGGCAGTCCATTCGACGATTCCCGGCAACTTCTTAGAATCCACATTCTCATAATCACTTGCACCAACACCATGGTCAGTCTTGGAGGGCGTTTCCTTCAGTGGCCTCCTTCTCCCCATATGTAATCAATGTTGACTTGCAGGAATGGCACAATGCACACGTATAATCGAAAGCCTCGTGAAGCCGTGTTTGCCCTTCCTGGATGCTGCTGCTGCAATATTGTCCAGCTAGCGCGAGGTACACTTGTTCCTCAATGCTTCTTTGGGATCCATCATGTCTGGTGAAAATTACGCATTGAAATAACCCACTGAAACTTCGTAGAGAGCGTAACATGTGGCCTGCATTGCACTTATTGCCAGATGTGCAACTGTCAGTGAAGAGAGTCTACTAGGGTACTCTTACACTTTGTTTTTTCAACCTACGTCCCCAATTATTTGCTGGATGTATTCCAATCTCTGTCTTCCTGTACAGGTTTTGCCCTCTACAGCTCCCTCTAGTACCACGGAAATCATTCCCTCATGTCTTAAAAGATGTCCTATCATCCTGTCCCTTCTCCTTATCAGTGTTTTCCACATATTCCTTTCGTCTCCAATTCTGCACAGAACCTCCTCATTTCTTACCTTATCATTCCACCTAATTTTCAACATTCGTCTGTAGCACCATATCTCAAATGCTTCGATTCTGTTCTGTTCCGGTTTTCCCGCAGTCCATGTTTCACTGCCATACAACGCTCTAATCCAGACGTACATTCTCAGAAATTTCTTCCTCAAATTAAAGCCGATATTTGATATTACTAGACTTCTCTTGGGCAGGAATATCCTTTTTTCCAGTGATAGTCTGCTTTTGATGTATGTCCTCCTTGCTCCGTCCGTCATAGGTTATTTTACTACCTCAGTAGCAGAATTCCTTAGCTTCATCTACTTCGTGACCATCAATCCTGGTGTTAAGTTTCTCGCTGTTCTTATTTCTACTACTTCTCATTACCTTCGTCTTTCTTCCTTATATTCTCAACCCATACTTTGTGCTCATTAGACTGTTCATTCCGTTCAGCAGATCTTGTTATTCTTCTTCACTTTCACTCAACATAGCAATGTCATCAGCGAATCGTATCATTGATATTCTATCACCTTGAATTTTAATTACACTCTTTAATCGTTCTTTTATCTCCATCATTGCTTCTTCGGTGTACAGATTCAACACTAGGGGCAAAAGGCTACATCCTTGTCTTACACCCTTTTTACTACGATCATCTCGTTCTTGGTCGCCCACACATATAATTCCCTCTCGGCTGTTGTACATATTGTATATAACCCGCCTCTCCCTATAGTTTATCCTTACTTTTTTTCAGAATTTCGAACACTTTGCACCATTTTACAATGTCGAACGCTTTTTCCAGGTCGACAAATCCTATGAAGGTGTTTTGATTGATCTTTAGTTTTGCTTCCATTATTAACCGCAACGTCATAATTGCTCTCGTGCCCTTACCTTTCCTAAAGCCAAACTGATCGTCATCTAACGCATCCTCAATTTTCTTTTCCATCTCTCTGAATATTATTCTTGTAAGCTACGTCGATGCATGATCTGTTAAGCTGATTGTGCGTCAGCTCTTGCCGTCTTCAGTATTGTGTGAATGATGCTTTTTCGAAAGTCAGATGGTATGTCACCAGACTCATACATTCTACACACCATCGTGAATAGTCGTTTTGTTGCCACTACCCCCCAATGATTTTAGAAATTCTAATGGAATGTTATCCATCCCTCATGCCTCATCCTCCAAAGTTCTTTTAAATTCCTATTCTCATACTGGATCCTCTATCTCTTCTAAATCAACTCTCGTTTCTTCTTCTATCGCATCAGACAAATCTTCCCCCTCATAGAGATCTTCAGTGTATTCTTTCCACCTATCCGCTCTCTCCTCTGCATTAAACAGTGGAATTCCCGTTGCACTCTTAATGTTATCACCCTTGCTTTTAATGTCACAGAAGGTTGTTTTGACTTTCCTGAATGCTGAGTCTGTTCTTCCGACAGTCATTTCTTTCTCAATGTCTTCACAATTTGCCTGCAGCCATTTCGTCTTAGATTCCCTGCGATTCCTATTTATTTCATTCCTCAGCGACTTTTATTTCTGTATTCCTGAGTTTGCCGTTCTGGCTATTACATCTCTATATTCCAAAAGAGGTGTCATAATAGTGCAACCAGGGAAGCATGATCGATGTTCTTTAATCAGTTGCTTCATTAATGGAGACAATCAGCTGTTGAGTGCTCTGGCAAAGGTTTTGTAATCAAAATCGAGTAAAGTAATCGGTCGGAAGTTATCTAAGGTTTTTAAGTGTTTACTTTTTGGTATCAATACCATTCGACCTTCCTTCGTTTTGGCCGGCACTTCACTCCCTCGCATCACTTCATTGAGAACATCTGTAAATGCGTGTCCGATTATGAGACAGAAATGCACATACAATTCCCGTGGCAATCCATCAGGGCCAGGGGATTTATTCGGTGGTGAGCCAGAAATCAGTTCAAGGACTTCGTCTGGAGCAAAATCGTGTACGACCGCCGAGTTCTCTGCAGGCGTGACTGCGGGGGATGGAGCACGAACTGCCTCGCCGCCGTCATCACCATGTGTATCGCATTGCGAGTACAGATCCGTGAAGTACCGGTAAACTGTAGTAAAAGTATCACTCTGTTGAGTCAAACGGAGTCCATCATCTGTGTCCAGCTCCCCGATAAAAGCTCGCTTGCGATTGGCACGATGTTTTATGAGGTGATACAGCGATGCAAGTTCGTCCTCTTGCTTTAGATCTGATCTTCAGTCCTTGAAGCTGCGTTCGCTTTATGCCTATAAGCTTCGCCTTTATTTGTTTGATAGTCGCCAGCTGCGTGTTGGTTGGTGACGTTGTCGCATACAACTCCCGCAGAACTGTCTGGTAAAAATGAATCGTGCGTTTGACATCTTGCACCCGTTGCCAACTATAGTTTTTTTTAATGATAATCGCATTTTTCGTTTGACCATAATATTCCACCAGGCTATCTTGCTCGGATATCTGCAGCATTGCTTGAGACAATCCGCTCATGTCGTGGGGATGACATGTCGTAGCGCGGCATCGGCGAGAATAGAAACATTTAGGCTCCAAGGAATCGTATGCCATTTAGTATGCTGTTTGGCCAGGTTTATCGTGACACAGAGGGCGCAGTGGTCGGAGAAACTAGCCGGAATGACATCGGCGTCCAGAACATGTTGGCAAATGTTGTCAGAGATGTACAAGCGGTCTAGACGGCTACATGCGGTGGAGGTCAGGTACGTGTACTTTACTAGGGTAGGCAATTTTACTTCCCACGCATCCTTCAGCTGCAGGTGACGCACCGGATCATGTAGTTCCCTACAGTAAAGTTTGGCGATTGGTCTTTCCTGTGGATCACACAGTTGAAATTACCACTAATTATCAACTGAGTTGGGTTGCGGGGTAACAAGTAGATGATGTCTTGTTTAAGGAAGTTAGCTCTTCCTGATTTTAGAGTCGTTCCAGATGGAGCATAGATATTGACGACGGTGACGTCAAAAATTTGGTAAGCTATGTCTCTACCGCAGTCCAAAATTTCGATATTGCTCACTGGGATTTCGTCTCGCGATAGAATGACCGTACCTGTGCCCTCGTCCGCCGTGGTGTTCACAATTGTTGCAAATCCTGATACATGAAACGTTAAGATAGACACTTCCTGTAACAGAACTATATCAGCTTCGGACTCGTAGATAAACTGCCGTAGCGTTGCTAATTTTAAATCTGTGCTAACTCTATTAATGTTCAGGGACAAAAACGTATAAGCTTGACTCATGATCGTCAGAGACGTGTGGGTGTTGGGAAGCGTTGGAAGCCCAGTCCATCTCACTGTCAGACTTCGAATCTACATCCGCAGGTTTTGTCCCAGTTTTTGCGCTGGCTTTGCTTTTTGACTTAGTTCTAGCCACGGAGTCATTTGGTTTAGCTTCATTTTGCCGTCATACAGTCGTCCGAATTGTCATAGAAGGCGGCGGAATTGGCGAATCATGGCTGTAAGCAGTATGTGAAAGTGCTTGCATTCGGAATGGGTAAGGGTAAGTCCGAAGACGCGTCTTCAGTAGGCTCAATGTGTTTGTTTGTAGCCGCACTGGCTGTTTGTATACAGCTTCCCGGTTCCTCGCGTTGTTTGGAAGCAGTTCAGAGGTAGCGGGTGTTTATGTTGTGCTCTACACCGCGTGCATCATCCTCTGTGTTTATGATTATCAGCTCACTGACTTCCGCCTCTTGTCTGTTGACCACCTGTGGCGAGTCGGGAATCGGCATCGCAACGGATTGCTGTAAACACTCGACTGCACTCGTATTGACAGTTTCTGAGACGGGAGTGTCAATGTGAGTTTGGTGGTTCGTAACTGAGCCGTCCGACGTATGCGTGTCCTGTGTCGAAGTCTGTGTCTCCGCGTCGAGGTCTGATTTTTTACGACCTGGTCACCGGAGCCACTAACGTCACTAGTACGGCGTCGTTTGTTACCGACAGATAATGCAACGCCGGCGGCTAAGGGGTGACTGGCCACGGTTTTTTGAGGTAAGGATGGGAAGGTGCCTTTATAGAAATCGTTGTCCTCTGACACACACGCACTTGGTTGGGAATCAATTATAGAAAGCGTCTGATTTTGAGTTAGGACTTCAGTCAAGGTTAATCTCTGTCGTTCCTGCAGATTACTTCGAAGTACGAAAACGCGCCGTGGGCAAACACCTCGTAAATGGCCTCTCGTGTTACGGATAAAACAAGTGCCTACTTGTCCATCGTAAATGACATGAGCCTTATAACCGCAAACCATTATACAGGCTGTTACAAAAAGGTACAGCCAAACTTTCAGGAAACATTCCTCACACACAAATAAAGGAAAGACGTTATGTGGACATGTGTCCGGAAACGCTTAATTTCCGTGTTAGAGCTCATTTTAGTTTCGTCAGTATGTACTGTACTCCCTCGATTCACCGCCAGTTGGCCCAATTGAAGGAAGGTAATGTTGACTTCGGTGCGTGTGTTGAGATTCGACTTATTGCTCTACAGTACTAGCATCAAGCACATCAGTACGTTGCATCAACAGGTTAGTGTTCATCACGAACGTGGTTTTGCAGTGAGTGCAATGTTCAGAAATATGGAGTTGGCAGATGCCCATTTGATGTATGAATTAGCACGGGGCAATAGCCGTGGCGCGGTAGGTTTGTATCGAGACATATTTCCAGAACAAAGGTGTCCCGACAGGAAGACGTTCGAAGCAACTGATCGGCGTCTTAGGGAGCACGGAACATTCCAGCCTATGACTCGCGACTGGGGAAGACCTAGAACGACGAGGACACCTGTAATGGACGAGGCAATTCTTCGTGCAGTTGACGATAACCCTAACGTCAGCGTCAGAGAAGTTGCTGCTGTACAAGGTAACGTTGACCACGTCACTCTATGGAGAGTGCTACGGGAGCACTAGTTGTTTCTGTAACATGTACATCGTGTGAAGGCGCTATCAGCAGCTGATTGGCCTCCACGGGTACACTTCTGCGAATGGTTCATTCAACAATGTGTCGATTCTCATTTCAGTGCAAATGTTCTCTTTACGGATGAGGCTTCATTCCAACGTGATCAAATTGTAAATTTTCACAATCAACATGTGTGGGCTGACGAGAATCCGCATGCAGTTGTGCAGTCACGTCATCAACACAGATTTTCTGTGGACCTTTGGGCAGGCATTGTCGGTGATGTCTTGATTGGGCCCCATGTTCTTCCACCTACGCTCAATGGAGCACGTTATCATGATTTCATACGGGATACTCTACCTGTGCTGCTAGAACATGTGCCTTTACAAGTACTACACAACATGTGGTTCATGCACGATGAAGCTCCTGCACATTTCAGTCGAAGTGTTCGTACGCTTCTCAACAACAGATTCGGTGACCGATGGATTGGTAGAGGCGGACCAATTCCATGGCCTCTACGCTCTCCTGACCTCAACCCTCTTGACTTTCATTTATGGGGGCATTTGAAAGCTCTTGTCTAGGCAGCCCAGGTATCAAATGTAGAGACTCTTCGTGCTCGTATTGTGGACGGCTGTGATACAATACGCCATTCTCCAGGGCTGCATCAGCGCTTCAGGGATTCCATGCGACTGAGGGTGGATGCATGTATCCTCGCTAACGGAGGACATTTTGAACATTTCCTGTGACAAAGTGTTTGAAGTCACGCTGGTACGTTCTGTTGCTGTGTGTTTCCATTCCATGATTAATGTGATTTGAAGAGAAGTAACATGGAAAGTAAGCGTTTCCGGACACATGTCCACATAACATATTTTCTTTCATTGTGTGTGAGGAATGTTTCCTGAAAGTTTGGCCGTACCTTTTTGTAACACCCTGTATAGGATGGGATATAGACTTTAATGGCCAGTCATCTGAGCGAACACTATAACATTGGAGTTTCTGACGACTCGGCCATATTTCGTTTCTAATCTGTCAGATGTCACCGTATTTGGCAAGGACTTCTCTAAGAAAACAATTCTCAGCCTCAGGTGGCATATTGAACACTCGCACTTGTTTATATTCGATGTCACCGTTAGTTCAAATGGTTCAAATGGCTCTGAGCACTATGCGACTTAGCTTCTGTGGTCGCCTAGAACTTAGAACTAATTAAACCTAACTAACCTAAGGACATCACACATATCCATGCACGAGGCAGGATTCGAACCTGCGACCGTAGCGGCCGCTCGGTTCCAGACTGTAGCGCCTAGAACCGCACGGCCAGTAAGGCCGGCTCAGCGTTAGTAATTGAAACTGTACTCACCGACTGATCACGATGTTGGAACTCTGCTTTCCCACCAGTATTAACCAAATTTTCTCCAGTTGTATTTGATCTAAAAACTTCAAAAAGAAACAGTATTCCGCCAAGTCACAATATGCTGTGTGGATATGGTCGGACGTGATGCCAATAATACCTACCATCCCGTCATGGATTTCTAGAGATTTCGGTTGCACATTCCTGGAAGATTTCTCAAATGGAAGAACACAAGGTATTCTTACGGGGTACACTGGGAGCCATAACTGCACTATATGAGCGGCTGAGACGGCTGTGAGTTAAGTAATAAGCGTGTGTACGACGGTAGTCAAGAAGCACTGAGAATATCACAGGTCACAATCGAAGAATTTCTATAAATACGTATACACGGAAGTACCGGCACGTCCGGTCGCTGTCGGGTCCCAAGCGAAACTGTGACCACAGGTGCATTGCATTCATATAGCACTCGCATATTTTAATTATACTAATGTAAGCTAAAATTAAACTATTATACTGTAAGCGGTGTATGTCTGATGGGCTCTATAAAGCGGATTGCTGACTTTGCACGACTGGAGAGCCAAAGATACTACTTCTGGTCTGAGATTGTTGTGTTGGAGTGAGAGAGCGCTTGGCGCACAGCTGACAGTGTGTATCTGTCTGTGTGTGAAAGAGGATGCAGTAGGTAGTTTTTGTGGTGTGCTTTGTAAAAACCACCAAGTGTTAGAATATAATGTAGAAATTTTCTCATAGCAATGTTTCGTGTTACACCGCACGTAAACCAGGTACTTAACCATGATGACTGATTTTGTAATATAATGTAAATTTAATTGTGACAAGAAAGGATTACTGGATTGATATTACAGAGGTTTATGAGTACATTTATTATTGGAAATATAAATGTGGAAGTAGAAGTCTTTTCTCAGTTAAGGTAAAGATGTTAATTTTGTATTACTTCCCTTTTGCCAGCGCGTTAGTGTAAATGAGTTGGCTGATTATTGGTAACAGTGAGTTTTTTGTTGAGTAACCCCACAATGTATGTAAACAGATTTGCTGTATAGGGTAGTTAGAGATTTCCCTTTTGTAATGTTTCTAAGATTTGTTAAGCAGGTATATGTAATTTGATGATTTGTGTTTATGCTTTTTAGTGATGTTAGACAATACTTGCTGTACAAATCTCATTATTTGTGGCTACTTAAGTAAAGATAGGTTTTTATTTAGAAAAAATGATGTAATTCTTCTGAGTAATGTAATTTCAGTTGTCAGAGGTTTTGAAAAGACAAACTTGACTTCAAATACAACTTCATTATTGAAAAATTCATTGTTAGTAATTCACTCAAATCACTACCGCACACTGGACTCGCATTCGGGAGGACGACGGTTCAATCCTGCGTCCGGCCATCCTGATTTAGGTTTTCCGTGTTTTCCCTAAATCGCTCCAGGCAAATGCCGGGATGGTTCCTTTGAAAGGGCGCGGCCGACTTCCTTCCCCATTCTTGCCTAATCCGATGAGACCGATGACCTCGCTGTCTGGTCTCCTTCCCCAAACAGCCCAACCCATCACTACCGCCTCCCTGTCCACGTCATATGTCTTTTTTTTTTAAAGAGATTCAGTTTTTCTTAAATGTTTTCATTTCTCGGACAAAAGAATTTGATGTATATTTCAAAGTATTACTGTCGCATTCAAAACCGCTGAGGCTGTAGCTAGTAGATTTTATTCTTCTTCATGAGAGAGCAGAATATAGCGCGATCAACCTTTGCTGCTTTAGACGTAAGACAACTATATTTATTTGTTTTGTACACGTGGACCAAAGTCATCAGTTTTGAAAAGGGCCAGAGGATTTAGTACCAAAGGGGCTGAATGTATTTTGCAGTCACTGTATTTCTTTGTTGGTATTGGGAGTTGCATTGCCCAGTCAGTTCGTATAAAGTCTTGCTAACAATAACAAAGAGTAAGCACAACACTTGCAGTTACAACATGCTACACGATACCTCCAGTTTTGTCTGCATTCACAGTCCAGGCATTCAGTTAAGTATTTCAGTAATCTTTTATAAAGAACGTTACATCGTTTATCTTTAGACGATGAGGCGCGGTAGTGGCATTATCATTTTCCTTCCTCCAAGAGGACTAAACAATTTAAGATTACGTAGCAAATTAAGTTGCGATAAAGAATAAACTACGATGTACTAGGTTGGAAAATACACAGCAGAAAATTTACAAGTAAGTGATGGAACCCGGATATAAATGGAAATTGTGGTTTGATTTTATGAAATTTTGATGAAAGCAGAGCAGGAGAACTAAACGGAATCTGATGTAGCAGTGTTTGACATTGTCGCGAAAGTCGAGACGGCCGGGGAGCAGCAGTGGCGCTCACATGGACGGAAGATGTGCATCTGGAGGACGGACTAACGTCGCTTCCTCGAAACTTCAAGAAGACTGGCGTGTGGATACGCTTCCGGTGAAACGAAAACTTAAGACACAGTTTGAGCGTGCTTAGATGAATGGATTCTTTCACGTCTTGAAATTGGACAAGACACGCAATAGGTAGGATACTACAGTACTGCCCATTAAAATTGCTACACCACGAAGATGACGTGTTACAGACGTGAAATTTAACCGACAGGAAGAAGATGCTGTGATATGCAAATGATTAGATTTTCAGAGCATTCACACAAGGTTGGCGCCGTTTGCAAGACAACAACTATCTGCACGAACAGTTCGACGACGTTTGCAGCAACATGGACTATCAGCTCGGAGACCATGGCTGCGGCTACCCTTGGCGCTGCATCACAGAGAGGAGCGCCTGTGATGGTGTACTCAACGACGAACCTGGGTGCACGAATGGCAAAACGTTATTTTTTCGGATGAATCCAGGTTCTCTTTACAGCATCATGATGGTCGCATCCGTGTTTGGCGATATCGCGGTGATTGCACATTGGAAGCGTGTATTCGTCATTGCCATACTGGCGTACCACCCGGCGTGATGGTACGGGGTGGCATTGGTTATACGTCTCGGTCATCTCTTGTTCGCATTGACGGCACTTTGAACAGTGGACGTTACAATTCAGGTGTGTTACGACCCATGGCTCTACCCTTCATTCGATCCCTGCGAAACCCTACATTTCAGCAGGATAATGCACGACCGCATGTTGCAGGTCCTGTACGGGCCTTTCTAGATACAGAAAATGTTCGACTGCTGCCCTGGCCAGCAGATTCTCCAGTTCTCTCACCAATTGAAAACGTCTGGTCAATGGTGTCCGAGCAACTGGCCCGTCACAAGGTGCCAGTCACTACTGTGGTATCGCGTTGAAGCTGCATCGGCAGCTGTACCTGTACACTCCACCCAAGTTCTGTTCGATTCAATGCCCAGGCGAATCAAGGCAGTTATTACGACCAGAGGTGGTTACTCTGGCTACTGATTTCTCAGGATGCATGCACCCAAATTGCGTGAAAATGTAATCACATGTCAGTTCTAGTATAATATATTTGTCCAATGAATACCCGTTTATCATCTGCATTTCTTCTTGGTGTAGCAATTTTAATGGCCAGTAGTGTATTTGGATGAGAAGTAAATATACTCAAATAATCGAAATAGCTGAGTGGGTATAAATATTCGTCACACTTGGTGCTAACGAAAGAACGAATCTATTTTAATAACATTTACTATGAAAGTTAACGTTTCTGACATCTCAGACAAATAGGGGCTGGCCGAATGCAGGTCATGTCATCGTGGTCGAATCTCGGTGGAGGATCAGTAGTTCGTTTAAGAGCTATATGAAAATATAAAATTGCGTAGGAAGTGACATTGATTGGTGAACATTAGTATTAATTTGAATGGTGACAATACAATGAGGTGACAAAAGTCATGGGACACGGCTACATATCATGTCTGGCTTCCTTTTACCCGGCGTAGTGTAGCAACTCGACGTGGCACGGACTCAACAAGTCGTTGAAAGTTCCCTCCAGAAATATTGAGCCATGCTGCCTCTACAGCCAACCGTAATTGTGAAAGTGTTGCTGGTGCAGATTTTGCGCACGAACTGACCTCTAAATTATGTCCTATAAATGTTCGATGGGATTCATGTCGCGTCATCTGAGTGGGCAAATCGTTCTCCCAAATTGTCCAGAAAGTTCTTGAAACTAATCACGAACAGTTATAGCCTGGTGACATATCACCGTTGTTTGAGAACGTGAAGTCCATGAATGCAAATGGTCTCCAAGTAGTCGAGCGTAACCATTCTCAATCAATGATCGGTTCAAGTCCATTCTATACAAACAGAGTGGATACCATTTGGCGCCTCCACCAGCTGGCGCAGACCCGTGTTGACAACTTGCGCCCATGGCTTATTGGGGTCTTCGCCACACTCGAACCCTGCCATCAGCTGTTAGCAACTGAAATCCGGATTCACATGACCAGGCCACGGTTTTCCAGTCGTCTAGGATCCAACCGATGGTGTCACGAGCCCAGGAGAGGGACTGCTGGCGATGTCATGCTCTTAGCAAAGAACTCGCGTCGGTCGTCTACTCTTATAGCCCATTAACGCCAAATTTCGACGCACTATCCCAATGCACACGTTCGTCGTACGTCCCTGCATTGATTTCTGTGGTCATCTCATGCAGTGTTGCTGGTCTGTTATCACCGACAATTCTTCTCAAACGCCACTGCTCTCGGTCGTTAAATAAAGGCCGTCAGCCACTGAGTAGTCCATTGTGAGAAGTAATACCTGAAATTTGGTGTTCTCGGCGTATTCTTGTCACTGTTGAACACGCTAACGATTTGCAAAATGGAATGTCCCGTAAGTTTAATTGAAACTACCATTTCGTGTTCAGAGTCTGTTTATTCCCGTCGTACGTCCATAATCACGTCGGAAACCTTCTCACATGAAACACCTGTGTAAAAATGTCACTTCCGCTACTTCATTGCCCTTTATATAAGAGGCGTTCAAAAAGAAACGAGCCGGAGGCATAATTACAGAAACCAGTACCTGTGTGTTATGAGTATTGACCCTGGCTGTTGAGACACTTGTCCCACTGTGACACAAGCTGGTGAATGGCTGTCTCATAAAATTCCCGGGGCTGCGATGTTAACCAGTTCCGCACGTACAGCGGGACGTCGTCGCGCGAGGTGAATTGTTTGCCCCTTTTCTTTCACCGAAATGGCCCTCTTCTGATTCACTTCCTGCAGAACGGAACAACAGTGAATGCCCAGCGTAACTTGTAAACCTTGATCATCCTTCGCCAAGCGATCAAATCAAAACGACAAGGCAATCTCACCCGTGGGATCATTCTGCTCCACGTCAATCCGAAACCTCATACGGTCAACACAGTCGCGGAACTCTTGCAGAAATTCAAATCGGAGGTTCTCGGCCATCCTCCATACATTCCGGGCCTCTTTCCCTGTGATCACGCCAATTTTGGTCCCCCTAAAAAAAAGGCTCTGAGGAGCAAACGATTCATCTCGGATTACGACGTCCAGCTGTACGTGCGGAAATGGTTAACATCGCAGCCCCAGGAATTTTATGAGACAGCCATTCACCGCCTTGTGTCACAGTGGGACAAGTGTCTCAACAGCCAGGGTCAGTTCTTCTAACATATAGGTACTGGTTTCTGTAATTATGCCTCCGGCTCGTTTCTTTTTGAACGCTCCCTATACTTTGAGTACGTAATACTCCCACCATCGGTATATGTGCATATCCCTATCCCATGGCTTTCGTCACCTCAGTGTAATTAAAGACTTAGACGATGTCAGATAAAATTAACAGAGCTCATGCCTCACCACTGCATCGTTGCTCTCCACTGTAGTCGCGAGTAGGGCTGGGCAACCATCAAGCTAGCCGAGGATGGGGGTGTGGCGGGGATGTGGGGGTCGGCAACCCACGGTATCTGCCCCGAGCAGCAATTTCAGAGGGTGCCAAATTCATATTCTTGAAGGAAAAAAAAAAAAAAAAAAACGTTGTTTCACAAAGTACATGGCATCCAGTGCACGTTGGTCTATCGATTATTCGTATTATTTTGAAAATCATCTCTGTTGGTTCCTGAACATTTTTGAACACATTCTAGGTTGATTTCTGAACAAATCACCAAATCACAAGTTGATTTTTCAATGCGTGCATAGTATACGTGAAGGCTCTTTCAGGGAATCACCGTCACATCTAGAAATAAAATACTTTACCACAGACAAAAGGGGACCGTGCTATACAAGCTGAGACGAATAAAAGGGTGAATACCAATCGTTGTTTGTTTATGTAGTTGACTGGGTGCGCGAATGATCAGCATTGTTATAATTAATAGTGAAACCATAGATTCAGAGTACCAGAGTGGAAATAAACGACTAACAGAAATAACATGTAAGTAAGATTACATATTATCTTCTCGGTGTATCGAAGAAAATGATATTTACAGTAAAATTTTGCCACATCGCTACACTAGTGACGACGCGTTGTGCAGTTCCTGGTTAGCATCCTCTTAAGTTCTCGGAATAGCTCGGAAAACGCTTTGTTCGAACACATAGTAAGGCTTTACGGGAGAATAAACGCAAAACAACTAAACTGGTGATTCTGTCAGAAATAGTGAAGTTAAGTGGAGAATCAGTTTTGACAATGGTAGGAATGGTCACAGAATCAGTGATGAGGAGATTGTTGGTTGGAACAAGGAAGGAGAAGAAACGGGGATATAACACAAATTATGTGGAAGAATATGAGGATTCCAAATTTATATAAAAATTTCCTACTACTACTTTTCGATCTGATGATTGAGAAACTGGAGCGTATGAATGAAGTGTGAAACTATTTACTAACATAATACTTTTTGCTTGTAGTAGGCCCAACTGGCATTTGATACTGGTACGTCGTGAATTATATTCTGTTGTGTTAACATCTTCAACTTTTGTAGTTCTGTCTTCCTCAGTTGCGTGTAATATTACGGCATACCGATAATTTTTACTTCATGGACCGTCCGGCTACAACTGAATGAAACGAAAATTTCGTGTCATACGCTTTTCGTCTTTATTTTCTGCAAGGCATCTTCAGTGTCAGGTTGCGTGGACGATTTTCTACATATTACGCTCCTGTTGCATTTTTGGTGTTGTTCCTCCTCTTATAAATGTCAATTTGCCGTTTTTTCCCCACATTTCACAGCGCTAGGAACTGAACACTTTTCTTGATGCAATGTTTTGGTCCACGCAACCTGCCGCTGAAGATGCCTTGCATAAAATAAAGGCGAAACGCGTATGGTACGAAAGATGTGTTTCATTCAGTTATAGTCAGACGGTCCATTGAAACCAAACTGAGTGACATCAGGCGAGTGGCGGCCCCTCCGGCAGCGCTTGGTGTGTGTCTCTCGCTTGGTACACGACACGAAACATGACTGTCTACTCGACATGTGAATAAATCTCATTTGTTGCCTCTCCTCCATCTTAAAAAGAGATTCATATGTCGTTTTGCCTCTATGTTAGGTGTCCCATTTTTTCCACAGTTGTAAAATGTGATCTTGTATTATTTCTTTCATATTTGCGTTGCGATACGTCGGTCAGCACCACGTAGTCCTCTCATGTTTGTATTCCTATTTTAATAATGAATTGCATGCATCTATCACCGCCACTCTCTTTTTCGAATCAGACAATATTTGCTTTCCTTGATCAAATTGTTCTGCACGTAACTACAAGAGTGGTCAGGGGCAGCAAAGCATTTTTACTTCAACTCTGTTCTGATACGGAGCAAATCTGTCACTAATCCTGTCATTACTCTAATTTATAAGACCTTCTGTATCTTGTTGCTTTCAGCTAACGGTAACCTCAAACTTTTGGGAAGAATCACCCTTTCGCACGTGCGAGGCACGCTAACGGCGACTCAGAAACGGATTTCACCTCATTGGCAGGAGTAACGAGTCGCCCCTGCCAGCCTAGTCCTGGGCTCGAGCAGGACAAAGGAGTTCCACTGGACAGGTGGGCCGAGTGTCCAGTTCGGGCAGTTTTGGACGGAAGGCTTAGGGACAAGGAGAGTCGGAAACCTCGGAAGTTCCTAACCTGCTATAAGGCGACTGTGCGACCACTTGCTGAAGCTACTTCATCCTGTTACTGTACAGAACTCCAAATTCTGCTATGTAGCCACAGCTACGCCTGAGAAAATATATACTCAGTGTTCTGTGGGGAGGACAGTCGAAAACTTACCTAATACCTATCCCCAAGAAATCAGGATTTAGATTATCGCTTCCTGCAAACGCCACCGTTATATGGATAATAGCTCTTAATGATACATGGGTGTGTGATCTGTGACAGTAGTACTGGCAACTTGATTTATTTGCCTGTCCATAGAGATTCGTAGCAAGTTGCCGATTGTATTTCCAAATACGACCGACTTCTGGCAGTCTCAGTTGCAAGTATCAACCAAGAACAAATTAAACCTGTGTGGCTGGAGGAGGATTCTTGCCACAACCCCGGAATACGCACGCTCAGTGTCTTAACCACCGCACCACCTCACATTGTAACCATAATTCAAGTAAAAATCTGTAAACAGGATATAACACAAAAATGGCTGTTTTCGGTTAAATGTAAATAAAGCAATTTCGTTGGCAGTTTAGATTAGAGCTAGGTGCTTATGTTTTAGTTACTTCCGAAAGGTGACCATGATAACTGTTGGTGATATTTTTGAGTGTCGACCACACAATGGCGATTATAAGAGGAGGCTGTGTGTGTGTGTGTGTGTGTGTGTGTGTGTGTGTGTGTGTGTGTGTGTGTGTGTGTGTCTGTGTGTCTGTGTAGAGGTAGAAGATCTGCGGGTGCAGCTGCTACAACAGGCTACCAAGTTTCATAATGAGGGGAATGATAGACAATTTTGGATATCGAGTCTATGACAGAGAGTTGTCAAAAGCGCACGATGTGCGGCAATATGTAACTAAGGAGACTTTAAAGATTTGGCAGTAATTATAAATTAGTAAACGGTTCTATAAAGCTACACATTCACAGTCAGTGGCGCTGTGTCCTCCAGAAGATACGAACAGAGCCATATGGGGCTAGAAGAGCATCGAATTAGCCACAGCTGAGGTGCCTACATCGCAAAAGTTGTTCCCACACGGACATCCATCCGCCGAACACGGATAAAAGCCGACACAAGGGCCCACCCAGAGAGTATCGACATTGTATCACACAGTAACAGCATCAGAACTCAACTGCAGTCGCCACGAGAAAATGTGCTAAACTCGACATTCTACAAGTAATCATAGTTATCAATCACTTGGTGCGGGACTATCCCACCGTTACAGAAAGATCATTGCAAGAGAACACTGAACTGGTGCCACTCACCTTCTTCACAATACAGTTCAGTAACGTAAATTCTTTGTTAATAGATTATTGTAAATTGTTGCTAATCTGTGTTGCCATCATTTTGCCATCGCTCTTGCCTAACCCTCTTGGGATCTGTCACGAGGCTGTATAATTAAATTACTCCATGCAAGCAAGCCACCTCATAATACCAACTACTTTCGGTGGTGTTTCCTTCCTGCCACTTTTACATGCTGGGCGCCAACTGTAATTGGTTAATACAAGTGGACATAGATTTACGAACATACCGCCATTACGACGAGGGAAGCTTGACCTTGGGACGGCTGAATCTGATTCTGTAAGCTCACTGGACAAAATTTTAGTCACTCCATTATCGTAACAGAACTGTTGGTTCTGGGAGTTGTAGATGGTGTATAATTGCATGAAACGGGGTATTTTGCCATACAGATTAAAGCTGCAATTGCAAAACTTCTTCATAATAAAAGTGATAAGAAATACTTAAATGATCACTGTCCTGTTCCCTTATTGACATCTTCTTTCAAAATGTTCAAAGAACTACTGTACTCAAGAGTAGTCTTACATATAATTAGAATTCGATTACGCGATTAAGTTACACAAATCTGAGGGCTGTAAATTCAACTAAATACTTAAGGATTACAATTACAAATACCCTGAATTAGAACAATCACATAGATAATATTGTGGGAAGAGCAAACCAAAGACCGAGATTCATTGGCAGAACACTTAGAAGATGCAATAGGTCTACCAGAGAGACTGCTTACACCACGCTTGTCCGCCCTAATCTGGAGCATTGCTGTGCGGTGTGAGATCCGCATCAGGTGTGACTAACGGATGACATCGAAAAAGTACAAAGAAGGGCAGCTCGTTTTGTATTATCGCGAAATAGGGGAGATAGTGTCACAGACATGATATGTGAATTGGAATGGCAATCATTAAAACAATGGGCATTTTTCGTTGCGGCGGGATCTACTCACGAAATTTCAATCACCAGTTTTCTCCTCCAATTGCGAAAACATTCTGTTGGCACCCATCTGCATAGGGAGAAATGATCATCACGATAAAATAAGAGAAATCAGGGCTCGCACGGAAAAATTTAAGTGTTCGTTTTTCCCGCGTGCCGTTCGAGAGTGGAACGGTAGAGAGACAGCATGAAGGTGGTTCATTAAACCCTCTGCCAGGCACTTTATTGTGAATAGCAGAGTAATCACGTAGATGTAGATGTAGAAACAATTTACTTCCTCATATCACAGTTTGGATTCCAGGAGAGTTGCTCGACTGAGAACACTATTTATACAGTCACGCGTCGAATTTACAATCTTTAATTAATAAAATATCACGGGTTGGTATTTTCGCAGTCTTTCCAATACGCTTGATTGTTTAGATCATGTCACACCCTTAGAAAAACTCAAGTTTTGTGGAATTGATAGCTTTACACAGCTAGTCTGAATCACGCTTAACAATCAGAATTCAGAAATTTGTGCTAGATAATTCAGGCAATGTTAGATAATTTTACGAAATGGGAAGAAATTACAAAAGCAGTCCCAAAAAATTCTATTTTGGGTGCACGCCTATTCCTTACATTTAAGTGAATCAACTTCCGCTTAATACTCAACAAGCAGAATTGGTACAATTTGCACCGAGTACTAGTGTTGTGATAAACCTCATTATAGAGGAAGCCGCAGAAGAGATCGTTGATAAGATTTTACAAACAGTATGAAGTTGTTCTTTGAAAACGGACTCTCTTAATTTTGAAAAAAAAAAAAGAACACACTGTATTCCGTTCTGTACAACAGATGGAGTCACGTCAACAATCGATGTAACACATGAACAGAAGTCACTAAGTAGGGTAGGAAACTTGAGCTGGAAGAAGTTTATTGCCGAGATCCAGAAACAATAGAGTATTTTCCGATGTTAAAAAATGATTCGGATTCTTGTTATTCTGAATGATTATAACATTCAAATAGCATTTTCGGCCAATACTCACACAAAATATCTTTTAGTTTTATCAAATTAAAACTTAAAAATAATTAAATTTCAAGATTTGGTCACATGATCGAAAACGCTCTGTTATTGACTAACGTTCTGTTGACGTCACAAGCGAAGAGTAAGACGAAACTGTAAGTATGTTAAAGGAGTGTTAAACGAAGTTATTAGCGTTTTTCCGTGCTTTATTTGTAAACAGTTTATTTATTTAGTAACGGGAAACTCATTTACAACTTTTAAATAATTATGAAAGAAATTTTGTGAAGGCTGATAGTAGAAACTTTCTGAAAGTTGATGCTACTATGGTCTCTTCGTTCTTGAGAAGATAACCCAGACTTTTATATTTCTTAAATAAGAAACATGAAAACTACATTGCAGGGCGATGGGGCAGAATTACTGTGATACAGCAATAAGTTGCAGAAATGTCTTAAAACTGAGGTAATCTGGAACTGAAGTATTTGCTCAGACAACGCTGAAAAGATTTTCCGGAGCAACTTGTGAAAGCTTGCACAATAAAACACCATTTTATTCAGAAGATAGTTCTGACTGTTAACAGCTGTGGCCATTGCCTGAACTACTGTTGTTTTCCAGGTACATCGGTATCAATTTTCGAATGTGCAGACTGTAGTGTTGGCAGAAGAGCCAACACCGTGTTGCTAGAGGAGGCCGAAATGCACGCGTTTAATTACACGCAGATTGGCGTGAGGTCTGGAACAATTAAAGGAGTTGAGTCTAACAAGAAAAGAACGTAGTTCTTGGAATACTTAACTTTAATCCATAACTGGTGTACATCGCTCTTGACGGTACATGCTTCACATAATGAATATCAATTGAATACGGCGCCTTGCTAGGTCGTAGCAAATGACGTAGCTGAAGGCTATGCTAACTATCGTCTCGGCAAATGAGCGTAATTTGTCTGTGAACCACTGCTATGAAAGTCGGCTGTACCACTGGGGCGAGTGCTAGTAAGTCTCTCTAGACCTGTCGTGTGGCGGCGCTCGGTCTGCGATCACTGACAGTGGCGACACGCGGGTCCGACGTATACTAATGGACCGCGGCCGATTTAAAGGCTACCACCTAGCAGGTGTGGTGTCTGGCGGTGACACCACACAGACAGTACAGCCACACTCGTGGAGAACTGCAGAGCATAATCGTCTTTGCCTTCAACAGCTTTACGCACTGCAGTTTTTCTGTTCCTCGAGGTCACTAATTTAAACTATCGGAAAATTGTCTATAAATGTGCAGTTGACGCGGAGTAACATTAAAGTATCAGTTATTGTGTTGCATACTTAAACGCGGTTGAAACACTATGATTTAAAACTGCTTCAGCAGGATCAACTTCCTTTTAATTGCTACCCTGGTCTTACTACATTTCCTCGTAGATTCCAAGCAACGTCCAATTTTTCTCTTTGTCAAAATCTCACAACTTTAGAACAGGCTCAGTGGAGGTAAGTTCTTGTCATCAACGACTTGTTTGGGAAGAATAATGTGGTCGAAAATTGTTAAGCGTTTTCTCATATTCTTCATAATAAGCGCTACATCAGGCATGAAACATAGTTTCTTAACACCATCCTTGTGATTAATTTCATATCGATCAAGCTCAAAATGAAGCTAATTAATAAAAACAGATACTGAAATGTAATTTGATAAAGAGTTAGTTCAAAACTCTTGCATAACTGTATTACGAATGAAGTAAACTTAAGAAGAAAGTAGTATCAAGCGTAGAAAATAGGAGAGACAAATAAATTTCTCGGGATGAGGAACGATGATGCGAACATTGCATTGAAGTCAGCACCCTACCTATTAAGCTATTTTTGATTTATTTGTTCCAGAAATATTGGAAGTCATATTATTCGGATCTTTAATTGAGATGCATGCTGTAAGACTTACTTTCAGAATAAAGCAATTGTAAGTAGACGAGCATTAGTATCGTCTGCTGTAATTCTTTTTGACAATCAAATTATCAGAAGCAGTAGCGGCACCAGCACCATTTGCACTCGTCTGGGCTCCTGAACTTGAGACAGCACCTGCTTTCCGGTTCGCTTCGATACCACTACGCTTCAATACTATGTCCAGGAACGTAATGCCATTTGATTTCTGTTCCACTGTCAATTATTGCATCATATAGTACTCTGAAATCTTCTGGGTCCGCTGTCACCTGCCTCTAAAGTACAGTCAGCCTTGCTCCAATGAGAGGCACTCATCACGTAACATCAGGTCTGCCCCACGGCAGTGTAATAGGTCCGCTGCTATTTACGATTTGCTTAAACGATCTGGTTTATGTTATTGACAGCGGCTTTAGACTGTTTGCCGATGATGATTGGTTCAAAAAATGGCTCTGGGCACTATGGGACTTAACATCTGAGGTCATCAGTCCCCAAGAACTTAGAACTACTTAAACCTAACTAACCTAAGGACATAACACACATCCATGCCCGAGGCAGGATTTGAACCTGCGACCGTAGCAGCAGCGCGGTTCCGGACTGAAGCGACCAGAACCGCTCGGCCACAACGGCCGGCGCCGATGATGATGCTGTAGTCTACAGGAAAGTAGTATCACACGAAAGTTGTGAACAAATCAATGAGGATCTGCAGGAAATAAATGCGTGGTGTAATGACTGGCAGTCATCTCTCAATATTAGTAAGTATAACCTACTGCGTATAACAAGGCGAAAATCCCCATTAATGTACGAGTACAAAATAAATGATCAGTCTTTGGAAGCCGTGACATCAGTCAAGTATCTGGGTGTGACTGTTCGAAATGATCTCAAATGAAATGATCAGGTTACACAAGTAACGGGCAAGGCGAACTCTAGATTGCGGTTTATTGGTAGTATCCTGAAGCGATGCAGTCTTTCAACAAAGAAAATTGCTTGCAATACTGTAGTTCGTCCAGTCTTATTGCTCGTCTGTATGGGACCCTTACCAGTTGGGTCTGATTCAAGAGATTGAGAAGATCCGAAGAAGAGCGGCAAGATTCATGACTGGTACATTTAGCCACCGCGAGAGCCTTACAAATCTCATAAAAAGTTTGAAGTTGGACGCACATGCAGATAGACAACGCTGCTCACTAAATTTCGAAATCCGATCTTCACCAAGGATGTAGAGCATATATTATTACCACCAACTTTCAAACCGTGCAATGATCACCATTCAAAGATAGGGGAGGAGGAGGAGGATATTAGTGTTTAACGTCCCGTCGACAACGAGGTCATTAGAGACGGAGCGCAAGCTCGCGTGAGGGAAGGATGGGGAAGGAAATCGGCCGTGCCCTTTCAAAGGAACCATCCCGGCATTTGCCTGAAGCGATTTAGGGAAATCACGGAAAACCTAAATCAGGATGGCCGGAGACGGGATTGAACCGTCGTCCTCCCGAATGCGAGTCCAGTGTGCTAACCACTGCGCCACCTCGCTCGGTAAAGATAGGGGAAATAAGAGCTCGTACTGAGGCGTTCAGACAGTCGTTTTTCCCTCGCACGATCCGCGAGTGGAACAGAGGGAGGGAAATATGACTTTGGCGCGAATTGTGCCCTCCGCCACACACCACTTGGTGGCTAACGGAGTATATATGTAGATGTCGAACACGAGAAATTCAGAATCTGTCTTTGTGCGTAGCTTTTTTATATCTGTAGCCTTGGTGTGTTCTAGTCCTCGAGCAGCCTCTTTAATTTAAGAACTGCTCTTTGAGTGACAGAATTCCAGTGACTATAAAATGTTTGGAATGTGATTTTCTCTGAACCAGACTCCGGCTCCACCTCTGCTACCGCCAAGACCATCTCTTTCATAAACCCGTACAAAAGCGCCGCCAGCGGCCTTGCCACAGTGGCAACACTGTTCCCGCCAGACCACCGAAGTTAAGCGCGGCCGGACTGGGCCAGCGCTTGGATGGGTGACCATCCGGCCTGCCGAGCGCTGTTGGCAAGCGGGATGCACTCAGCCGTTGTGAGGCAAACTGAGGAGCTACTTGATTAGGAAGTAGCGGCTCCGGTCTCGTAAACTGACATACGGCCTGGAGAGCGGTGTGCTGACCACATGCCCCTCCATATCCGCATCCAATGACGCCTGGGGCTGAGGATTACTCGGCGGCCGGTCGGTACCGTTGGGGTTTCAAGGACTGTTCGGGCGGAGTTTTTTTTTATACAGATTCACTGTTATGTGTCGTCGTATTGAGCTGAATATGATTTCGGTATCTCACTCATGCTGGCAGTTATATGAAGTATGACACAATTTTAAAAAAATGATATTCGGAAACTACTAGCAACAAAGTGTTCATATGGCGTTTTTACTTATACTAAAGAATCCTCTCAAAAATAAATACAGGAGTTGCAAACCATATTTTGCACATCTTCACACTCAAAGACTATTTCTTTGGAGTTTTTATAGATGTATTTGTACAATGTGGTACACTACACACCATTTCTAACACACATTCTGAAATGTAAATTCAAAAACAAGATATCACTGAATGAGCTCTGTGAGAGTACGAGCAGCGTACTACCCAGTGGCGACACAGGCATGACACGACTCAAACGGGGGGTTTTACCAGGTGTTATTATTATTTGAATTTCATTTTGATTTTTACATTGAAACTTGAAATTCATAAGGAAAAAAGTATGTACAGAGCCTAAAATGGCATAAATAACGACTTAAGACGATTTCCAGAAATCCCTTAAATACCCTGTTAAGTTTAGCCACTCTTTCACTTTTTATGATTGCTACTCTTTGAGGCAAACGAATTAACCACTTAACGTATCTTTCATATTTACACTCAAAAATGTCTTATGGAATAACTTTCTCGGTAATTCACCATTTACAACGAAAGTCAATATTGCACAAATGGAGCAATAAGAATATTTGGTGTTCATGAACTTATGTACCTCTTCAAGGAGTTGGCATTTTAACTGCACCGCCGCAACACATATATTTGCTAATGTAATTCGGCACAAATAATCCATCACAATTTGACAAGAAGAGCGATGTTCATCCCTAAAACACTAGAGGAAAAAGTGATCTTTATTATACTTTATGAAGGCTGTTAGTGGCTCACAAATGAGTTCGATACGCAGCAAAATTTTTTTTCCGTTTGTCCAGTAACGTAGAAGTCTCACAGGTAGCAAAGCATGTTTTAAATCTAACCTAAAATCATTTCTTCTAGACAAATCATTTTACTCTGTGGAAAATGTCTACTTAAAACTGATCGCCTCTAGAACATTCTTAAAAATAAAATAAAAAGTTAACGACTTTGTTTTGCGTCTAGTAGCGTTAAAGGAAGTAAAAAGAATATGTTCACAAATGTTAATACTAAGGAGATATGCACATCTTCTAAACTGACCCGTTCAACATAATTTCGATAAAATAAATGATCTGTGAAGCTAATTGGTACCACGTGGTCACTTGAGCCACCATCTTTGTCATTAAGTCGCGGCATGAAATAGTGAATACGTCCCACCGGTTATATGGAATCAGTGCAACAAGTTGATCGACATGGAGGCGTTGAAAAATGGAAAAAGGAGCTATCGCATTAGATGTGCCCATGGCCACACTGTGAATCAAGTTGTTTGATGTGTCGGTATGGCAAAGCTGTCCATTTATTTCCAGACTGCAGCACAGAGGAGAGCTAAGACGGTGGTTTTAAAGCTTCAGATGTTCTACTTCGTTTCCCCACAGTTGAGTACACTTCACATAACGGTCATGCAATCACGTAAAACTGTCAGAAGACTCCTTCCTTGGGATGTTCTTCAACTCGCACATCACGTCTGCTTCAATGTCGGTTGTGTCGGTTCAAATTGCTCTGAGCACTATGGGACAACTTCTGAGGTCATAAGTCCCCTAGAACTTAGAACTACTTAAACCTAACTAACCTAAGGACATCACACACACCCATGCCCGAGGCAGGATTCGAACCTGCGACCCTAGACGTCGCGCGGTTCCAGACTGAAGCGCCTAGAACCGCTCGGCCACCCCGCCGGCTCGGTTGTGAAGTCAGAGCTCTCTTCCTTCTTGAAAATTTCTCCACTGTCGTTTTCTGGTGTGTTTGTATGGATAATGGCAAGTCTCGGTATCGTGAAGGGCGATATTTTTTTCCCAGAAAATAGCTGTCCACGTTTTTCGTTTCAGTTTCTTCGCGGCAGCCTTACACGCGTTTCCTTTCTTTCCCCTCTGTGGAGTCAAGCTGCGCAGGACAACTTTGCACACACTTTTCTCTTCTTCAGAATATTCTTCTAGAGATTGTATTAAACATTTAAGACGTCCCTCTATTGCGATTTGTGACACAGTAATGTTGAAAAGCTACAGTAGCACGTCCACTGCCTGCTCACAACTGACACATCGAATTCATATCGGTTGTTTCCAGTTGTTAGTTCAAGCCGCCACCGCAGTTACTCTTCAGACGTTCCTTATTACGCCAAGAATAAAATCAGTATCGGAACTTTTTGTACGGTGTATACGAGGGAATGGTGTACCACTCGCAACCAAATAATACGGCGTAGAACAGTGGTCGTAAGAACGTCCGAACCGATGGCATCAGAGACTAATGTCAGGCCTTCTCAATGACAATCAATTTAAAAATCAACGGGAATTGCTGCTGATAATAAATACATGGCTCTCTCAACTATTTTCGAAACGAATATAGTGCAGGAAACTGCGTACAGTGGACATTTGGAGTCGGATATCTCGCCATTGCACACATCGTCACCAAAAGTTCAACTTTTTCAGTGAGGCAAAAAACGCACAAATTAAACAACAGCTAACTGGAGGCGTGTAGGATAGTGGCCCGGCGAGTTGCGATTTTCCTGCTTTCAAATTATGTGAGGCAGCGAATGTGCCGACAGCCCTACGAGGCGCTCTACTCACGGTGTATGGACGGTGTACGTAGTTCAGGAAGAAGTTGTTCTGTGATCTTTAGGGGTGTTTTCAAAACATGACTTTGGCCGATTCATTTCGGTTACGGTGAATATTGTAATGCTACCTTATACTCGCACCTTCGTGGATTTTATAAATGTTTAGAGCTTAGAGTAAAATGTTTGCAGAGTAAAGCCATATCACATTGACTATAGCAAGAGAAATATATTATTAACAAGAAGATCGTAAGCTTTGAAATTAATAGATGGAATGAAACCTCTCCTGCATAATCCACTAGTCCTAAGATTAATTCCTGCCCGTGCAATTATATGTGATTTTTATCAGGCACATAGGTCGGTTTTGCCGATGGGGAAGCTTGGGACACCGGCCCGTAATAATGTTAAGCTTCATTGCAATAAATTACTTGCATGATAATAGCGGTAGTAATCGGACTTCGTAAAAATGAAAAGAATAAACGATAGTCCATATAATAAATAAAAATCCGCTTGACCTTAAAACTTGTGGTCTGGACACAAAAGAGAACTGTAACTCCCTCTCACGTGAAAAGTAAACTGTTATACAATTTTGGTAAACATTTTTGGAATACAGTGATCAATTGTTATATTTAGATTAAAGTTCAGTCTTGATCACGTTATGTCTGTTTTAATGAGTAACCGGTTTCGGTTTTTTCTATAAAACCATCATCAGACCCATTGGCTCCCTTGGGTTGGTAGGTGGAGCTCTCCTTGCTGCTGTGCAGTCAACTGATCAGTTGACTGCACAGCAGCAAGGAGAGCTCCACCTACCAACCCAAGGGAGCCAATGGGTCTGATGATGGTTTTATAGAAAAAACCGAAACCGGTTACTCATTAAAACAGACATAACGTGATCAAGACTGAACTTTAATCTAAATAAACTGTTATAATTTTACCGAGATGGAATGATTCATTAGAGGAGTATTATTTTACCCTGAACTCAGTTATTGTATCAAGATCTGTGTGAGACAAAAAGTAGCCTCGATGAACTGCTTTTATCATTATTATTATTTCTTTCCTTTCTCAGACGTTACGTCTGGTTAAAAATGGAAAGTGACGCGGACCTTGATCAAGCGTGACTTCCTTTTAACTGTACGGTATATGTTACATTGCATTTAGGAACTTTCGGGTAATTGAACATCTATCAATAATTACAGATTTCTGTAATTGCATATATATATATATATATATATATATATATATATATATATATATATATATATATATATATATATACGTTTGGATGTAGCTGTATTGCATTGATGTACTGGTGGATATTGTGTGGTATGACTCCTGTAGTTGATAGTATAATTGGTATAATGTCAACTTTATCCTGATGCCTCATTTCCTTGACTTCCTCAGCCAGTTGGATTTATTTTTCAATTTTTTCTCCTGTTTTCTTCTGTATATTTGTTGTATTGGGTATGGATATTTTGATTAGTTGTGTTAATTTCTTCTTTTTATTGGTGAGTATGATGTCAGGTTTGTTATGTGGTGTTGTTTTATCTGTTATAATGGTTCTGTTCCAGTATAATTTGTATTCATCATTCTCCAGTACATTTTGTGGTGCATACTTGTTTGTGGGAACGTGTTGTTTTATTAGTTTATGTTGTATGGCAAGTTGTTGATGTATTATTTTTGCTCCATTGTCATGTCTTCTGGTGTATTCTGTATTTGCTAGTATTGTACATCCGCTTGTGATGTGACTTCTGTCTCTATTTGTTGTTTGCAAAGTCTGCATTTATCTGTTGTGGTATTGGGATCTTTAATAATACGCTTGCTGTAATACATGGTGTTTATTGTTTGACCCTGTACTGCAATCATGAATCCTTCCGTCTCACTGTATATATTGCCTTTCTTAACCATGTGTTGATGCATCTTGATCGATGTGTGGCTGTGTTAGATGATACGGGTGCTTGCCATGTAGTGTTTTCTTTCTCCCATTTACTTTCTTTGTAACTGTTGATGTTATGTGATCTAAAGGGTTGTAGAAGTGGTTATGAAATTGCAGTCGTGTAGCTGATGTATTTGTATGAGTGATTGCTTGGTGTATTTTGCTAGTTTCTGCTCGTTCTAGAAAGAATTTTCTTAACTGTCTACTTGTCCATAATGTAGGTTTTTTATGTCGATAAATCCCCTTCCTCCTTCCTTTCTGCTTAATGTGAATCTTTCTGTTGCTGAATGTATGTGATGTATTCTATATTTGTGGCATTGTGATCGTGTAAGTGTATTGAGTGCTACTAGTTCTGTGTTACTCCATTTCACTACTCCAAATGAGTAGGACAATATTGGTATAGCACAAGTATTTATAGCTTTTCTCTTGTTTCTTGCTGTCAATTCTGTTTTCAGTACTTTTGTTAGTCATTGTCTATATTTTTCTTTTAGTTCTTCTTTAATATTTGTATTATCTATTTCTGTTTTTTGTCTGTATCCTAGATATTTATAGGCATCTGTTTGTTCTATCGCTTCTATGCAGTCGCTGTGGTTATCCAATATGTAATCTTCTTGTTTAATGTGTTTTCCCTTGACTGTGCTATTTTTCTTACATTTGTCTGTTCCAAAAGCCATATTTATATCATTGCTGAATGCTTCTGTTATCTTTAGTAATTGGTTGAGTTGTTGATTTGTTGCTGCCAGTAGTTTTAGATCATCCATGTATAGCAAATGTGTGATTTTGTGTTGGTGTGTTCCAGTAATATTGTATCCATAATTTGTATTATTTAGGATGTTGGATAGTGGGTGCAGAGCAAGGCAGAACCAGAAAGGACTTAATGAGTCTCCTTGGTATATTCCACGCTTAATCTGTATTGGCTGTGATGTAATATTATTCGAATTTGTTTGGGTATTAAGTGTGGTTTTCCAATTTTTCATTACTGTGTTTAGGAACTGTATCAATTTAGGATCTGCTTTGCATATTTCCAATATTTGTAGTAACCATGAGTGGGGTACACTATCAAAAGCTTTTTGGTAATCAATGTATGCGTAGTGTAGCGACCTTTGTTTAGTTTTAGCTTGGTATGTCACCTCTGCATCTATTATCAGTTGCTCTTTTCATCCTCGTGCTCATTTGCAACAGCCTTTTCGTTCTTCATTTATAATTTTGTTCTGTGTTGTATGTGTCATTAATTTCTGTGTAATGACTGAAGTTAATTTTTGTATATTGTTGGTAGGCATGTTATGGGGCGATATTTAGCTGGGTTTGCTGTGTCTGCTTGATCTTTAGGTTTCAAATAAGTTATTCCATGTGTAAGTGTATCAGGGAATGTGTATGGGTCTGTAATGTAACTGTTAAATAATTTAGTTAAATGTGAATGTGTTGAGGTGAACTTCTTTAGCCAGAAATTTGCTATTTTATCTTTTCCAGGCGCTTTCCAATTGTGAGTAGAATTAATTGCTCGGGTGACTTCATGTTGCAAAATTATCACTTCAGTCATTTGTTGTATCATCTTGTATGTGTCTGTTTCTGCTTGTATCCACTGTGCATGCCTGTTATGTTGTACCAGGTTTGACCATATGTTGCTCCAGAAGTGTTCCATGTCTGTTATGTTTGGTGGATTGTCTATATTAATGTGTGTGTTATCTAATGTCTGGTAAAATTTCTTTCGGTTTGTATTGAATGTTTGGTTTTGTTTCCTTCTATTTTCACTTCTTTGTATCTTCTAAGTCGTTTGGCCAATGCTTGTAATTTCTGCTTCTTTTCATCTAATTGCTCTATCGCTTCTTGTTGTGAGATTTTACCTAAACTTTTTCGTTTTTTGTCTGATATTTCATTTCTTATAAATTGTGTTAGCTGTCCGATGTCTTTTCTCAATTTTTCTATTCTGATTTGTAGCCTGTGTTGCCATGCTGGTTTTGTGGGTTTCTTCTGTGTGTTGGTTGGTTCTGATCTCTGCCTAGTGTGTATATTTAGTGTAGTGAATGCTCCTATATAAACCAGTAGTTGTAACTCTTCCATAGTTGTATTTTCACTTATTTTGTTGTGTATGATTGTGTTGATAGTTGTTATTGTTGTTTCGACTTGTGGGTTATTTGTTGGTCTATGCAAGAATGGTCCAATGTCTGTATTTGTGTCTTTGTTTTCTATATATGCCAGCTGAAATTTTTCTTCTATATCTAACATGAGTGTCACTTTGTGTTCTATTTGTGCTTGTTCTGGTGGCTGTCTTAAGATTTTGTTTTCCTCTGATTGTTTAATTGATGCATGTTGTTCTTTGTTTGTTTGCTCTGGGATGTTTGAGTGCATTACTGTTTTTTCTTCTTCTTCTGATTGCACATTATTTTGTTCCAGTATTTGTTGTACTTGTTGTTTGATGTTTTCTAATTCTAACTGGGATATCCAGTTATTTTTTATTATTACACAGATCTGATCAGCTAGTCCTTGTTCTGATAAAAATTTTAATTCTGGGTATCTGGTAATAAATGTTGTGTATACTTGTGATCTGTATCTAGTTGTGTTGGTTCCTAAGTTTGTTGCTTGGTAATAAGAGAACATGAGGTGTCGGTTAACTTCATCTGACCATCTCATCCCTCTGTCTTTGATTTCCTTCTAGAGTGGTTGCAGGAAGCATATCCTGCAAAACACCTCTATTTGGATTTTAATCATTTTCTGTGTGGCTAGCAGTGTCGTTACGATTGTGGATGGGCGCAGGGTTCAAGCGTCGTCCCCGACCATGACAGCGCTTGTCCGAGGCTTCATTAGTTCTGTCCTGAATCAACTAATCACACTAAAAGGGGGGTTAGCCCTATTGCTGGTTTGTTCTTTTCGTCGCCTTTTACGACTGGCAGAACATACCGAAGGCCTATTCTTTTCCCGGGCCTCCACGGGGTTTATTATTATTATTATCATTTCTATGGAAGCCTGTCCGTCCGTCGAAGTGGATTTGTTTAAAAGTCTTTAAATTAATGACCGTATAGAGTTTGCAGAGTGAAGCTTCCTCAGTCAGGAGCGATTCTAGGAGTCGGTCAGGAGGGGGGGGGAATGGCGGGGGGGGGGGGGGAGGTTTGGAGGAATGAAACATCGTTTAACAAAAGGAGAGATGGGGTCCTCCAAAGGCAAACTGGTAAAATTTGGTGTTGCTTCGAGTAGTTTTTGGTAACTGTTTTGGAGTTCAGGGTAAAAACGTGTCTACAGAATGTGTGTTCCCGGGAAAATAATACGATTTGACCCAGATGTCTGGCGATTTCGAAGTTTTTGTCTGGGGTCAGCAATTTAAGTGTTGGTTGACATACCCGGCATATTCAGCTTTCTTCATTATTGTAAGTGGTACACGTCAGTGCAAAGAAATGTCACGTAGGCATTCACAAATATTTGAAAATGTGAAACCTTGAGATGGAGAATAATTTACGCATTACACACCTTGTTTACGCTGCCGAAAACTTGGTTTATTGGCTTATTATTCTCGCACAAAATCAAAAAATTCCTTTCAATCAAAGATGGCGGACTCGCAACAATGCCTTCTCCCTTAAGCCGTAATACACTCATCCAAACTCATTAGGGTCCGAAGCTAGACTATATCTATTCACAATAATTAACATCGAACTAAAAGTCTCTTAGTTCAAGAAATAAAGAGAGTGTCAGCGATAACGCTGCTTCCTCGCAGTCAGTTGCGCATGACTACGCTTGAAATAATACCTTGCTCGAACTATTATTCTTGCGTGATATAAACGGCCGAAATGTCAGAGTGCCTAAAACATAATATTTAACTTTAAGAACATAAGATTCGATTTAAGCATTGCGAAATGTTACAAGTTGGTAAAATTTGAGCAAGTCAGACAACGGCGTTGACCACACGGCCGTAGACAAAATTTTACAGGTTTTGCGATAACTCTGCAACCCGTAACAACTCGTCTGGCCTGCTCAAGTCATCCGCGGTGACAGAGCGGTTCTAGGCGCTTCAGTCCGGAACCGCGCGACTGCTACGGTCGCAGGTTCGAATCCTGCCTCGGGCATGGATATGTGTGATGTCCTTACGTTAGTTAGGTTTAAGTAGTTCTAGGGGCTGATGACCTCAGCTGTTAAGTCCCATAGTGCTCAGAGCCATTTGAGCCTGCTGAACCCCCTATCCTAATCCCATAAAAGGAAGAGGAACGCTTCTGAATAACAAAGAAAAACGTCAGTGCAATAAAAAACGAAGCAGGAAATATTATAATCATTTAAGTAGGATCATTCAAATCCCATAAATCACCAGCCACGGAACTAAACAGTTAGTGTCTAATAAAGCAACACTTCTTTACCAGATTTGACTAGAACGATGATCTTAAGACAGATCCTTCGCAGTCGTATAAAAATGACACTTTCGTTAACGCATTATACCTTAGTAATTAACTGCAAGTTGTAAATAATCAGTCCGAAAGGGGTGTCAGCCTCAAGGAAGATAGCAATATATTAAAAGTGTGTTAATGACATTTGCCACAGAACAAAAATATGTGCTAATTATGAAATTTAGTGACCTGACCACAATGCTGAAAACCATCTGACGACAGTGGTGGAAACCATTATTCGCTATCACCTAAAAATTTCTCTGGATCTCAATTTTATCTGCGCTTGGCTACGTTATTTAAGTTGTCGCGGTGCTTATCAAACTCTGTTATTTTAGGAACATTATTGCCTAGTGGTGGGACTAAAGGGGGGATGGGTAGCTTTCCACTTGGGGTGTCTACATCCGCTAACGTGTAGTATATTGTTTGTGTTTATTATGCTCAGCGATGTCTAGGAAGTGTGTCAATTCACTGGATCCTTTCTGTCATGCGTTTAGTGAGTTTACGACAAAGTTTCGAAGACATCCCATTTCACCGATAGTTAAAAACGCATACAAGTTGTGTTCTGAGTCAACGGTAGTTGAGGGTAAGTGTTTGACACCACAAAACTGTTGCTCTCGTTGTTCCCGCTATTTAGGAGGCTGGTTGCGTGGAACCGACTCATTGTGCCATTTGCTGTACCACAGTTGTCGAGAGAACCTAGAGACAACATTGCAGATCGCTACAGTCGCATAACGAAAGTGAAATCAATCTCAAGTAAATCAAAATGGACAGTTACTTATCCAAATTTGGAATCTGTAAAGCCACCACTTCTCATTTCTGATTCTCTCCCAGTTCCAAAACCACCAACGGAATGGACACTGGAAGATGGAACAGACGCTGGTAGTGACAAACCAACAGATCGTGAAGATCTTGAGTACATGGCATCTGTAGCGATGCTACTATTACTGCCATTGTCGCAGGTAGAACTGAGCGATCTTGTAAGAGAAATAAATCTTTCAAAGAAGCAAGCAGAATTACTTGGACCTCGTCTTGAAGAAAAGAACCTGTTACAGCCAAACACTAGAATTACATTCCGTAAACTACAGCTTGATCTTGGCACTTTTTTCTCAATAACAGAGAGTTTGGCATAGTTTAATGACATAAATGGGCTGCTTACAAAATTTGGGATGATTCACAATCAAGAAGAATAGTGCAACTCTTCAGGCTTTCCCGGCGAGATCTTGACATGTGGAACATTCGGGTCTACTGCCGGATGTTTGTGTCGCTCTGGCACGTCCGTGGGAGCACCAGGGAGGGGCTTCGATTCGCTTGTACCTTACGAGCTCTCCTTTGCTCGCGTAGGAGCAGGGTAAACAATATTTTGTTTTTCCTGCTACACCTATGGTTTTGGTTATAGTGCCTTGTTTTTTAATTCGGCCTATATGGATGCAATTGCATCCTGCCTGCTGAGGGTTGTTAATCCCTCAGTAGGTCAAGCCAACGTGTGGTTGGCCTGCGGTGTATGTTTTGGCCCAGATCCTGTATAAGCCGGTTTTCTGAACCCTCAGCCTTGCTGTAGAGCAGTCGTGCAGACTGTCTGAAACGGTCCCTCAGTTGCAGGATGCCGGTCTGTTCGTGTAATAGAGCGGAGGAATATCTTCTTGGAAGGCGCAGGGCGAGCTTCAGAGCTCTGTACTGCACCCTCTGCAGTGTGCCTATATGAGTGTCGGCTGCCATGTCCCACACCACGGCTGCGTACTCCAGAACTGGTTGGAACAGCGCTAGGTACAGGGTGATGCCGTGTTGGGGGGCCAGCGTAGACGTGGGGTTAAGCAGGGGCTACAGGGTGTGAAGTCGCCCTATAGCCCTGCTCCTAACGTCCTGGACGTGTGGTCTCCAGGTAAGCCTCTGGTCGAGTGTGACCCCGAGGTATTTGCCGGTTTTACTCCATGGCACGGGGCTTCCCGTGATTGTAACCGGCGGCAAATCGGGAGGCAGCAGTCTTCAAGACTACTGCCTGGCTCTTTGCAGCGTTCTGCTTGAGCCGCCACTTGGTTGACCATGCGCCCAGGGTGTCGCAGCCAATCTGGAGGAGGCGTCACATTTCCCTCGCATTCATGCTCCGCACGAATAGCGCGGTGTCGTCGGCGTAGAGTGCTAACTTCACCAGCGCCACTCGTGGGGCATCTGCGGTGAAAATGGAGTACAGCAGGGGGCCAAGGACGGACAGGTAGGAGCGGATGAGGATTCCGTGTGATGTCTGCACCCCGTGCACAAAGAGTTTGTACACGAGGCCGTCGTGCCACACGGAGTCGAAGGCCCTGGAGCCATCAAGGAACACTGCCCCAAGGTATTCCGTGGTCTCCAGGGCGCGCATGGCCTCTTCCACCAGCCGCAGAAGCTGGTGGGTGGTGGAATGTCCGCTCCTGAATCCGAACTGTTCGTCTGGGATGATGCCCTCGACTGCCACATACCGAAGCAGCCTCTTGGCGTACAGACGCTGGAACACCTTGGAGAGGGACGGGAGAAGGCTTATTCGCCTGTAGTTTTCGGCCTGCCAGGTGTCCTTATTCGCTTTGGGTATGACTACCACCTCTGCGTGTTTCCACTCAGAGGGGTAGATCCCTGAGCGGAGTACCTGGTTGAAGATGCCTGTAAGGAGCTGGTAGGCCCCTTCCGGCAGGTTCTTCAGCAAGTGATTGTTGACGCCGTCGGCGCCTCCCGCCCTTTTGGTGTTGAGCGTCTGTATCTGTTCTGCCACTTCCTCCTCGGAGATGGGGTCAATCCTGTACCCTTTTTCACTCGCCGCTAGGAAGATGGGGAGCTCTTCCTCCACTCTGCCAATGTGGGCCACATCTAGATTGTCATCCCCTGGGGTGAACGACGACTCGAAGTGGTCGGCCAACAATCCTGCTTTCTCATCTGGACTGCAGACGACCATCTGCCCGGCCCGCAGCGGTGGGACTCGGGCGCGGGCGGGGAAGAGACAACACATTACAAGCAGTGCCAGGCGGGCGCGGACGGCAAAGAGAGCACCCAGCACCCTCTGGGCATAAATTCTGGACAAGATCCTCCAACACGGCAGTCTCAGGTAGCACCTGAAGAAGGCAACGAGTTACGTGGCCGAAATATTGTGCCAGAGCGACACAAACATCCGGCAGTAGACCCGATTATTCCATATGTCGAGAAAAATGGTGCTTATTTATAGATTCCTCACGAATTAATCTCAGAGCTGTTGCTTTCCTCCTTACATGAACCATGGACCTTGCCGTTGGTGGGGAGGCTTGCGTGCCTCAGCGATACAGATAGCCGTACCGTAGGTACAACCACAACCGAGGGGTATCTGTTGAGAGGCCAGACAAACGTGTGGTTCCTGAAGAGGGGCAGCAGCCTTTTCAGTAGTTGCAAGGGCAACAGTCTGGATGATTGACTGATCTGGCCTTGTAACAATAACCAAAACGGCCTTGCTGTGCTGGTACTGCGAACGGCTGAAAGCAAGGGGAAACTACGGCCGTAATTTTTCCCGAGGGCATGCAGCTTTACTGTGTGATTAAATGATGATGGCGTCCTCTTGGGTAAAATATTCCGGAGGTAAAATAGTCCCCCATTCGGATCTCCGGGCGGGGACTACTCAAGAGGATGTCGTTATCAGGAGAAAGAAAACTGGCGTTCTACGGATCGGAGCGTGGAATGTCAGATCCCTTAATCGGGCAGGTAGGTTAGAAAATTTAAAAAGGGAAATGGATAGGTTAAAGTTAGATATAGTGGGAATTAGTGAAGTTCGGTGGCAGGAGGAACAAGACTTCTGGTCAGGTGACTACAGGGTTATACACACAAAGTCAAATAGGGGTATTGCAGGAGTAGGTTTAATAATGAATAGGAAAATAGGAATGTGGGTAAGCTACTATAAACAGCATAGTGAACGCATTATTGTGGCCAAGATAGATACGAAGCCCACACCTACTACAGTAGTACAAGTTTATATGCCAACTAGCTCTGCAGATGATGAAGAAATTGAAGAAATGTATGATGAAATAAAAGAAATTATTCAGATTGTGAAGGGAGACGAAAATTTAATAGTCATGGGTGACTGGAATTCGAGTGTAGAAAAAGGGAGAGAAGGAAACGTAGTAGGTGAATATGGATTGGGGCTAAGAAATGAAAGAGGAAGCCGCCTGATAGAATTTTGCACAGAGCACAACTTCATCATAGCTAACACTTGGTTTAAGAATCATGATAGAAGATTGTATACATGGACGAACCCTGGAGATACTAAAAGGTATCAGATAGATTATATAATGGTAAGACAGAGATTTAGGAACCAGGTTATAAATTGTAAGACATTTCCAGGGGCAGATGTGGACTCTGACCACAATCTATTGGTTATGACCTGTAGATTAAAACTGAAGAAACTGCAAAAAGGTGGGAATTTAAGGAGATGGGACCTGGATAAACTGAAAGAACCAGAGGTTGTACAGAGTTTCAGGGAGAGCATAAGGGAACAATTGAAAGGAATGGGGGAAAGAAATACAGTAGAAGAAGAATGGGTCGCTCTGAGGGATGAAGTAGTGAAGGCAGCAGAGGATCAAGTAGGTAAAAAGAAGAGGGTTAGTACAAATCCTTGGGTAACAGAAGAAATATTGAATTTAATTGATGAAAGGAGAAAATATAAAAATGCAGTAAATGAAGCAGGCAAAAAGGAATACAAACGTCTCAAAAATGAGATCGACAGGAAGTGCAAAATGGCTAAGCATGGATGGCTACAGGACAAATGTAAGGATGTAGAGGCTTATCTCACTAGGGGTAAGATAGATACTGCCTACAGGAAAATTAAAGAGACCTTTGGAGATAAGAGAACCACATGTATGAACATCAAGAGCTCAGATGGAAACCCAGGCCTAAGCAAAGAAGGGAAAGCAGAAAGGTGGAAGGAGTATATAGAGGGTCTACACAAGGGCGATGCACTTGAGGACAATATTATGGAAATGGAAGAGGATGTAGATGAAGATGAAATGGGAGATACGATACTGCGTGAAGAGTTTGACAGAGCACTGAAGGACCTGAGTCGAAACAAGGCCCCCGGAGTAGACAACATTCCATTGGAACTACTGACGGCCTTGGGAGAGCCAATCCTGACAAAACTCTACCATCTGGTCAGCAAGATGTATGAAACAGGCGAAATACCCTCAGACTTCAAGAAGAATATAATAATTCCAATCCCAAAGAAAGCAGGTGTTGACAGATGTGAAAATTACCGAACAATCAGTTTAATAAGCCACAGCTGCAAAGTACTAACACGAATTCTTTACAGACGAATGAAAAAACTAGTAGAAGCCGACCTCGGGGAAGATCAGTTTGGATTCCGTAGAAATACTGGAACACGTGAGGCAATACTGACCTTACGACTTATCTTAGAAGAAAGATTAAGGAAAGGCAAACCTACGTTTCTAGGATTTGTAGACTTAGAGAAAGCTTTTGACAATGTTGACTGGAATACTCTCTTTCAAATTCTGAAGGTGGCAGGGGTAAAATACAGGGAGCGAAAGGCTATTTACAATTTGTACAGAAACCAGATGGCAGTTATAAGAGTTAAGGGACATGAAAGGGAAGCAGTGGTTGGGAAGGGAGTAAGGGTTGTAGCCTCTCCCCGATGTTATTCAATCTCTATATTGAGCAAGCAGTAAAGGAAACAAAAGAAAAATTTGGAGTAGGTATTAAAATCCATGGAGAAGAAATAAAAACTTTGAGGTTCGCCGATGACATTGTAATTCTGTCAGAGACAGCAAAGGACTTGGAAGAGCAGTTGAACGGAATGGATGGTGTCTTGAAGGGAGGATATAAGATGAACATCAACAAAAGCAAAACGAGGATAATGGAATGTAGTCGAGTTAAGTCGGGTGATGCTGAGGGTATTAGATTAGGAAATGAGACACTTAAAGTAGTAAAGGAGTTTTGCTATTTGGGGAGCAAAATAATTGATGATGGACGAAGTAGAGAGGATATAAAATGTAGACTGGCAATGGCAAGGAAAGCGTTTCTGAAGAAGAGAAATTTGTTGACATCGACTATAGATTTAAGTGTCAGGAAGTTATTTCTGAAAGTATTTGTATGGAGTGTAGCCATGTATGGAAGTGAAACATGGACGGTAAATAGTTTGGACAAGAAGAGAGTAGAAGCTTTTGAAATGTGGTGCTACAGAAGAATGCTGAAGATTAGATGGGTAGATCACATAACTAATGAGGAAGTATTGAATAGGATTGGGGAGAAGAGAAGTTTGTGGCACAACTTGACCAGAAGAAGGGATCGGTTGGTAGGACATGTTCTGAGGCATCAAGGGATCACCAATTTAGTATTGGAGGGCAGCGTGGAGGGTGAAATCATAGGGGGAGATTAAGAGATGAATACACTAAGCAGATTCAGAAGGATGTAGGTTGCAGTAGGTACTGGGAGATGAAGAAGCTTGCACAGGATAGAGTAGCATGGAGAGCTGCATCAAACCAGTCTCAGGACTGAAGACCACAACAACAACAACAACAACTGTTGCTTTACACAACGGAAACGAGAAACCTTCCAGAGGACCATTCCATTCACTTAAAGAAAACCTACGAGAACAAGAGGCTACGCCTGAAGTATACTGGACATTCGAATCACAATTGGAAATCTATGGCGATATCAAAGGTCTGGGACTTCTACTGGGAATGCAGTCTGGGTACATAAAATATCGCTATTTCTTGTGTCACTGGGGTAGCAGGCAAGGAAAGATCATAGCACTCAAAGAGTGGTCTTTGAGAGAAATTTTCAGTCCTGGTGAAAAAAAGGTGTCGCATGAATCCCTTGTTGACAAAGACCATGTGCTGTTACCACCATTCCATCTGAAATTAGGCTTTATGAAGAATTTTGTGAAATCAATGGACAAAGATGGCTAGGTGTTTCAATTTTTGCTATCTAAATTTCCTGCGATTAGTACCACAAAAATTAAAGGTGGAATTTTCATTGGCCTTCAGATCTGTGATATGATGAAAGATATTACTTTTGAACCGTTGCTACTGAGAAGACAACTTGGCTTGCTTTTAAAGACGTATGCTACAATTTCTTGAGAAACATAAAGTCTGAGAATTACAGGGAACTGACTGAACGCATGCGGGACTGTCACAAGGCTTTGGGGTGCAATATGTTTCTGATATTAACATTTCCTTCATTCCCATTTCGATTTCTTCTCCCCTAATCTTGGAGATGTGAGTGACGAACATGGTGAGCGATCTTACCAGGATATCGATGCCATGGACAGACGACATAAAAGTAGATGGTCACCAGATCTTTTGGTGGATTACTGTTGGACACTCCTACAAGAAGTTTCAACATCCACTCACAACGGAGAGTTCCCAGGAAAAGTTTCTAACTCGCAACTACATTTCAAGCTTTATTCAGCTTTCTCGTACTCTTTTCATTTTATTTTATGATTTCTAATACAAAGATACTTCTGTTACGTGATCTGTGTATTAATCAACTACACATTCCTCCTGTATCGTTTCTGAGAATGAGTTTTTCCATGTTTCTCGAAAGTGGTATATGTGGCATATCTTTCCCAAAATAAAATTGTCCGTGAAGGAACATTATTGATTTTGCTTGTTGGAACATTTCTGATTTCATTTTCGCAGTCACAGTATGTGGTCTAGTAAAGAACACATACTTTCATCTCGCAGGAAGATACAAAGTTCACATCAATACTGCAGTTCGATGGCGTCTGCATTGTAACATTGTGCCAGGAAGGGCTCTCAACAAGGGAAGTGTCCAGGCGTCTCGGAGTGAACCAAAGCGATGTTATTCTGACATGGAGGAGATACAGAGAGACAGGAAGCGTCGATGACATGCCTCGCTCAGGCCGCCCAAGGGCTACTACTGACTGCAATGGGTGACCGCTACCTACGGATTATGGCTCGGAGGAACCCTGACAGCAAAGCCACCACGTTGAATGATGCTTTTCGTGCAGCCACAGGACGTCGTGTTACGACTCAAACTATGCGCAATTGGCTGCATGATGCGCAACTTCACTCCCGACGTAAATGGCGAGGTTTATTTTGCAACCACGACACCATGCAGTGCGGTAGAGACAGGCCTACAGCATGCCGAATGGACCGCTCGGTATTGGTATCACGTTCTCTTCACTGATGAGTGTCGCATATGTCTTCAATCAGGCAATCATCGGAGTTGTGTTTGTAGTCAACCCGGTCAGGCTGAAAGCCTTAGACACATTGTCCAGCGAGTGCACCAAAACGTCGAGGTTCCGTGCTGTTTTGGGGTGGCATTACGTGGGGCCGTCGTACACCGCTGGTGGTCGTGGAAGGCGCCGTAACGGCTGTACGATACGCGAATGCCATACCCCGACCGATAGTGCAACCATAGCGGCAGCATATTGGCGAGGTATGCGTCTTCATGGACGACAATTCACGTCCCCATCTTGCACATCTTGTGTGGAACTTCCTTCAGGACAACGACATCGCTCGACTAGAGAAGCCAGCATGTTCTCCAGACATGAACCCTATCGAACATGCCTGGGATAGATTGAAAATGGCTGTTTATGGACGACGTGACCCACCAACGAGTCTGAGGGATCTCCGCCGAATCCCCGTTGAGGAGTGAGAGAATCTGGACGAACAGCGCCTTGATGAACTTGTGGATAGTATGGCACGACGAACACAGAAATGCATCAATGCAAGAGGACGTGCTGCTGGCTATTAGAGGTACCGGTGTGTACATCAATCTGGACCACCACCTCTGAAAGTCTCGCTGTATGTTGGTACAACATGCAATGTGTGGTTTTCATGAACAATAAAAAGGGCGGAAACGATGATTATGTTCATCTCCATTCCAATTTTCTGTACAGGTGATGCAAATTTTTTTTTTTTGTGTGTGTTTTCTTTGTGAACAGGATATTTAAGTCAGAACTGCGCTGGCGAAAGAGGCATTCCAAAAGCAGGAAAGACTCTTAGCTAGTGATTTGTACACAGAATTAAGGAAGCGACAAACGAAATGCCTGATACGAAGCGTAGTCCTGTGCGTAAAAGAGACGTGGACACTGAGAGACCAGAGAGGGAGGAGAATTGAAGTTTGTGGCATATGGATGGTGCCGAATGGAGAAGATCAGCTGGACTGATAAAATCACGAATAAGGAGGTGCTGAGAAGATAGGAAGAATAGGAACCTAATCTGAACAGTGAAGAATAGGAACCTAATCTGAAAAGAACATAATCTGAGATAGCACTGCCTTCTAGTAGAGGCTTTTGATGATTTTATTCCGGGGGAAGATGCTTGGTACCGCAAAGAGGGTACAAAGAATAGATTTCTGGGTGCGAAGATTACACAAGAGAATGTTGTCATCAGAAAAAGATCTGACTTTCTAGGAATCGTAATGAAGAAGTCCTTTAATTGGGTTGGTAGGTTAGAGAACTTAAAAAGAGAAATAATTAAGTCGATGTTAGATTTAGTGAGATTTGGTGAAGTGTGATGGCAGACATAACCAGATTTCTGGTCAGGTCAGTATAGTTACCAATGCAGGATCAAATAGGGGTAACGCACGAGTAAGTCTCATAATAAATAGAAAAATAGGAGCAAGGTTAAACCACTACGGACAACATAGTGAATGCACTATCGCACCTAAGGTAGATACAAAATCAAGACCTACCCCACTGTAACAAGAATATTTGCCTACTACTTGTAGCTCTGCGGATGATTAAGAGATTGAAAGAATGTATGACGAGACAGAAAAAAAATATTCAGTTTGTCATGGGAGACTAAAATTAAATGTTGATACAGGATTGTAATTCGACACTACCAAAAGAAAAAGGAGGAAAAATAGTAGCAGAACTGGCAGAACAGTACAAAATTTAATTATTTTAAAGACTTGCTTTAAGAATCACAAATTTAGCAAGAGGTCTGTAAGTACCAGAGAGTTTCACATTGACTATAAAGGTGCTATGGCTACAGGTACAGATACTGTTGTCATTGGTACTTTAATATGTACCAATTTCACCGTGTTCGTTGTTTTAATTCTGTATCTACCAGTCTTCCCATAAACGCTTTACCTAATTTACTACCTGACGTTTTCCTCATGGTGGTAACCGTGCCACTAAGGTTACTATACCTGTCACTACACACTAACCGCACTGCGTCCACGCATCCACGCTTCCGTAGCTTACTTGCTGTGCAAGGGAAAATAACCATTAAACGGTTTGCTCTTGTCGTGGTTACTTGGAGGTACTAACCAAACTAAAAACATACTACTTCTAATAACTACACTGAAGAGTCAAAAAAACTGGTACACCTGCCTAATTCATGCGGGGTCCCCGCGAGCAGGCATAAGTCCCGCAATACGACGTGGTATGGACTCAACTAAAGTCTGAGGAAGTAGTGCTGGAGGGAACTGACACCATGAATCCTACAGGTCTGTCCATAAATCTGTAAGTGTACGAGGGACTGGCGATCTCTTCTGAACAGCGCGTTGCAAGGCACCCCAGATATGATCAATAATGTTCACGTCTGAGGAGTTTGGTGGCCAGCGGAAGTGTTTAAACTCAGAGGACTGTTCCTAGAGCAACTCTGTAACAATTCTGAACGTGTGGGGCTTCGCATTGTCCTGCTGAAATTGCCCAAGTCCGACTAAGCAACAAGTCTCCAGTCATCAATAGTCCAACGTCGGTGTTGACGGACCCAGACGAGGCGTAAACCTTTGTGTCGTGTAGTCATCAAGGGTGCACGAGCGGGCCTTCGGCTCCGAAAGCCCATATCGATGATGTTTCATTGAATGTTTGGCACGCTGACACTTGGAAATGGCCCAGCACTGAAATCTGCAACAATCTGCAGATGGGTTGAACGATTCTCTTTAGTCGTCGTTGGTCCCGTTCTAGCAGGATTTTTTTCCGGCTGCAGCGATGTCGGAGATTTGATGTTCTAATGGAGTCCTGATATTCACGGTACACTCGTGAAATGGTCCTATGGGAAATTCCCCACTTCATCGCTACCTCGAAGATGCTGCGTCCAACCGCTCGTGCGCTGACTATAACACCACGTTCAAACTGACTTAAATCTTGATAACCTGCCATTATAGCAGCAGTAACCGGGCTAACAACTGCGCCAGACACTTGTTTCTTGTATAGGCGTTGCCGACCGCAGTGCCATATTCTGCCTGTTTATATATTTCTGCATTTGAATACGCATGCCTATACTAGTTTCTTTTGCGCTTCAGTGTATAATTATTAACCTGCAAAAGAAGGAATACTGATGTAATGTTATTCAGTAAACTGTCCTCAATCGCGAATAAAAATGTCTGCACTTAGACCCCTAACACCCTTTATAATAGTACGACAGAAATATTGTAATTTGATTTTAAACTGCTGCAAACCATTTCCAGGGACAGATGGGAACTCCGACTATACTTTATTGTTTATGAACTAAAGGTATTGCAGAAAGGTAGGGTATCAAACATTGTTCTAAGTCCGAGAGTGTGCATTCCAACATGAATCGGCAACTTACTACTACCTCTTTTCGAGAAGTCATCAAGATCAGAAAATCAGAGAAAGTAGAGGTCCTGCGGAGTCGTATCAGCTGCGTTCTTTTCAAGCACCATTTTCAAATGGAACAAGGGAGGGAGAAGGTGTGAATAATAATGGACAATCAGTTTAATAAATCGTGGTATCAAAATACTGACGCGATTTATGCTGAAAAGAACGAAAATACTAGCAGAAGTAATCCTTGGGGAGGATCAGTTTGGGTCCCCGAGACTTGTAGGGACACGCGAAGCAATACTGGTCGGCGACATAAGTAAGAAGATAGGTTGAATAAAGACAAACCACTATTTACAGCGTTCGTAGATTTAGAGAAGGCTTTTGACAATGTTAACTGGAAAGCTAAAATACAAAGAGTGAAAGGGTATCTACGATTCATACAGAAACCGAACTACAGTTACAAGAATTTGATAGTCGAAAGAGGGAGGCAGTGATTGAGAAGAGAGTTAGGATTGTACCCAATCTCACACGTTATTCAATCTGCACACTGAGCAAGCTGCAAAAGAAACCAAGGAGAATTTTGGAATGGGATTTAAAATACAGGAAGAAGAAATAAAAACTTTACAGTTTGCCATTGACATTGTAATTCTGTCAGAAATGGCAATGGACTTGGGAGGAAACATGGTGGAAGTTGGTAGTATCTTGAAAAGAGGGGATGTGACAAAATCAAAAAAGTTAACACAAGGTATTGCGGTCAATAGAATTAGGTCAGGCGATACTGAAGGAATTAGATTAGGAAATAACATACTGAAACTGTTTTATTGTTTGGACCGTAAAATACTGACTATGGTCGAAGTAGGAGGATTTACAACGCGAACTAACGGCACCAAGAGATGCTTCGAAGTCTACTAAAAATTTAAAAGAACAAGAAGTATAACACATATTATATGAAGTCTTTTCTAAATGTAATAGTCTGGATTTCGCACCATCGAAGCACTTTAATTACTACGTACAAGAAGAAATGGAAGCTTTTGAAGTGTGGCGCTGCAGAGCATCGCTGAATACTCGATGGGTAGATAGTGTAACTAACGAGTTACTGCATCGAACCAGAGAGAAAAGGATCGTACGCTATAGCTTTACCAAAAAAAAAGCAGTCAGTTTGCTCGGAAAAGTCTTGAAAACAAACAAAAATTTAATTGCATAAGTTAATTTCGCTAGGTATTAAAATCGTTCACTCATTTCTGCTTGAAACGGAAGACTCACTCCTTTCCACGAAAATGTTCCCTTTTCCAAACTGATACACTTACTCGTCTCCGTTGACCCTGAAATTTGGTATCATCGCCACGGAAACATCCAGAATATGCAACAGCTGATGAAAAAATTGTCATTATTGATTACGCCTAAAGTAGTGAATAGCTGACGGAGAAGTTAGAGAATTTAAGTTCATGTTTTGGGGCCAATATTAGTTGAAGAGCAGTTTGCATGTACATACGAGTAATTATTCTGGTCTATGTAACACTAAATCTTTTGTAACAAGTAGACGTTTTCTTAAGTCACCACAATTGGGAAGGTTCGTACAGCACCATCGCACAGAAAGTACAGTACTATTAACGTGAAATACAGGCCTTAAAACGGTAACCAGGAATAAAATTTGCTAAAACGTGTTGTTTTTTCGACGTACAACAACCTCATCCGACCGTAATTGAATGCCGAACGTAACGGTTCAGAAACTGTTATAAATTAAACGCGCCAGTGTGTTTACATAAGCTTCTGTTCGAACGAAACTCGTTTCTGGCGCACTGAAAAGCCCCCAGGCAAGGCATTTTGCTGTGTTCCAGTATCGACCACGTTAAACCTCATGAGATAGGTCACACACGATTCCTCTGTTCCAAATAATATGACCGTGAGAGTGAAACAATGATTAAAATTATTTCCACAAACAAACCATCGTGTCTGTATTGGACTACACATCAGAATCGATATTCCTGTATGTAGTTCAGACATAGACACGACAGTTGCTTATGCAACTACATAGATCTGAGAATGATCCAGCGAGATCTAAATTAGTCATGCTGCAAAAAACGCCCAGCTGAGACTCAACTATAAAAGGTGTAACATTTTTTAACACAACAATGTTGCTGAAGTCTCTCGCAACGCGTATGTTAGCTATAGTTGGAAGTACGCATTATATTAAAGAACGTCCACGGCATCGAAGTTGGTCGCTACAGAACTACCGGACAGCCGTAAAATCCACGCAAGTAACTCTGTTCTATTGATTTTTTTGTAGTTTGAACTGATAATCGGTGCGGTTCTCTAAGGTAACTGAGGCTCGAGTTTGGAGTCGACTGGGTGTTTTTGACGGCGTAGTATCGTGATCTAACTGGTAACAGGAGAGTAATTATCCTTGGGAATAAATTGAGCTCATCTTGTTGAGTTCCAGTTAATAGTTAATCGGGCTAACGTAGTACTATGTTGGGGGAAGAAAAAGTTATCACTGTTTGATGGCGAGTTAATTACATCTCGAGTGAATATCGAGATATCTTTAAAGTTGTGGGTTCGGTAATTGCATGCATCGCTACTCGGAACTCATACTTAATCCGTAGACAGAACGATGTCCAGTGAGAAAGACAACTGTTTATCCTGTGAGTATTCTCTTATTACGTGATTTTAAGTGCTAAAATACCCTGGAGAATGTGGCTGGTGAAATGGCTGCTGCTATAACCCCACACAGAAAATGTGTGCTTGTTGATACCAGATTTCTAAGTAGATGTTTTAGAACTATAAAAGCAAGGAACAGCATTATGCACTAATTTGGAACATTTCCTTGTAGTGAGACGCCAGCGTTTGAGGTGGTTTAGTTTCCTTGCTACACTGTTTAAGAAATGGGGTACAAACGACGGTGACTACTGGATTTTTTTTTAATTTTTCAGGAAAGGTCAATACTAGTTTAAGGTGGTGAATATTGCAATAGTCGAAGACAGTGAGTGTATACACTGCTGAATAAAAATAATACTGCTTAAAAGTATAAGAAATTATTTGCTATTTACATCTAAAGTAGACTGTAAATTAGAATACCATAACTAAATAGCTGAAAAAAGCACATAAAAAAGGATTTGCCTTCCTATTTAGAGTACCGAAAGAAGACCTAGTACTTACTGAAAGCGAAATTATAAAAGAAATAATTTATTTTTTATGGATAATTGAGATACGATGTCAGGTTTATAATGAAAAATCAAGATGTTAAGGAATCTTTCTTAAGAAAAAGAAGTTATCATGTAAATTAACAAAGAGAATTACCTGACAGAAATTCATACAACGCTATTTATATCTGAATTAAATAACATCACTTGTTTATTGCTAAAATTTAACTGACAAAAGAAAGTTAATAAGAGAAAAAACGAACTTTCTCCGTGACATATGGAAGAATAGAAATTTAATTAGTTCATTAATTAATCTGAAAGAAGCAATTCGAGTACGTTTTAGATAGTCAATATACGATTGAGTATGAACAATGGATAAGAACTTTCCTCCTAGCTGGAATACCTAGCCATTATGAATCTCTGAATATGGCACTTGAAGACAGTTGCACACATATCACAGGAGATTCTATAAAAGTAAAACTAGTACCATATGTCACACCTGAAGTCGCAAATGGAAATGAACAATGAGCATTAGGCCTAAATAAACAGGGTCATACCTGAAGCATTAAAAATGCTGCAATTGCAACAGACCAAATTAAATTTCTAAATGTTGTTCCAGCAATTGCGAAAAAAGGAAGAACCTCGTCAAAAAATAACAAATAACAAGCTGTAATGATGAAAGTCAGAATACAAGAAAGCATTTGTTGCAAAAGGGTCTAAACAGTCTCAAGATAGGGGGAGATGTGGCATTTCGATAACAGGGTCTCGACTCAAATCACCAGCGTTGCAGGCAAGCTTGGTAATGCCAAACCATGTAACAACTCAGTGGCCAGCATGGGAGGTGATGGCTTTGTAGCAGAGATTTCTCCAACTGTTAAACTAACCTTCTTCACTGGTAATAAAATGGTAGAAGTAGAAGCGTCTGACGTCATTCATGTCCCAAACTCAGCCATGAATTTACTCTCAGTAAAGTTGGAAGCATAGGGAAGAAAGTGGCTTTTATCAACAACAAAAAAGTTGGATTCATCTCCTATGTACAAGGTGAACTGATTCACAAAGCATCATTTAATAATGGCATCCATTTCTTAAATACAGGTGAAATGAAAGAGTACTAATGTACAAAAAACTGGATTCCTATGGGATCGTAGGCCAGCACATCAGAATCGTAAGAGTATGCTGAAGCTGACAAAGCTTTCAAAGGGGGTAAATGAGGATACTGTGAACAAGGACCCTCTGAGTTCTTTATAATGGGAATACGGTCACGTCTTCCATTCAAAATTAGCCAAATATGTTCTAAAAATCTTGGAGCTAGTACATTCCGATTTGTCTGGGCCAATGGACACAATGTCTGTTGGTGGAAATCTGAACTTTCTCACAATTATTGGTGATTTTTCACCGATACAAGTTTGCGTAGTTTTTGAGGGAAACATTTTGGTCTCACAGTCGCTTAAAAATTTCAAAGTCATTGTGAAAGCAGACTGCGACAAAAATCAAGAATTCGCAGTCTGACAATCTGCTGGAAATGAATATCTCAGCGATGAACTAGAAAGATTTCTGACCTCTCATCATATCATCCGCCAGCTAAAATTATGATACAGACCACAGAAAATAATGTTGCTCAGAGAGCTAACCGAAGTTTAGTTGAAATAGCCCATACCATGATGTTCGATGTCAACCTATCAAAGGAGTAATGGACTGAAGTTGTGTCTAAAGCTGCGTATCTATCAAAGAGTTCTCCCCCACTACACTTAAGCTGCAGAGCAATGGTTCACATTCCGAAACCGCACCGCAACTAGTTGGATGCGAAGTCAAAGAAGTTGACATTCTCAGTCAAGGATGAGAGTTCAAAGAGAGGGGAACCTAAGGTGACCATTGTCTTAGGACTGAAACAAGAAGCAGTTTTTCATGACATCAGTATTTCAAATACTAAAGGAGAAATTCAGTCTGTGGACCGTGATAATGCACTTTTTTCGGTTTTGACATTGATGTATAAGATGAAAGTGATGATCAAAAACGGGACCCTATAGTTCAACAAGGGGTTACACTTCGAAGGTCGAGCAAACCCCAAAGGACGGTCTTTTACTTACTACGTACGTATAAGGACTTCCAAATGAAGACGTTGATGTCAGAGAGGCCTTGGGAAGGATAAATAAGGAAGAATGGAAAAAAGAAGTGAAGAAATAATTGTCGTGTGTAGTTCGTAGTGGTTCGAAGCGGCAGAGCTACCCAGGTGACCCAAGCCTCTCAAGACTAACTGGGTAGTATAGATAAAGCATGGTACTGCCAACACGCCACAAACATTTAATGCACGTCTAGTGATAAAATGGAGCTCTGAAGTTCAAGGTCTTAATTGTCGGGAAACTTTCGCACCAGTGATAAAGTATGCGTTCAGTAGGTATCTAAAACTAAAGAGGACCTGGGAACCAACCACGCTGATATCACCACCGCTTATCTCTACAGAGACCTAAATGAAAATAAAACTTATGGCATTCCACCAGAAAATTTTGGAAAAGTGTGGAGGCTGAAGAAAACTGTTTGCGGACTTAAACAGGCCAGTCGGAACTAGGATAAAAAACATGGTAAGTTTTTAATGAAACTGAAACTGACCAGATCAAACACTTATTCATACATCTATTTTTACGGAGATGGCACCAGTCTAGTCTTCATAGCTTCATATGTTAATGATACGCTATTATTCTCAAATAACAGAAGTGTTTTGAATCACATCAAAAATCTTTGAACAGATTTTTTTAGGTAAAACATTTAGGGCCATTGAGCCATACCCTCGTATTGGACTGGATTGGCCAAATATCCTATGCAAGAAAAGTTCTACAGAAATTTCAAATGAGTGAAGCTTGGAGTGAAGTTTGGACTTTCACGCAGTGGAACCAACTGACATCAATGTACCTTACGTGTACCTTACTAGGAGGCGGTAGGAAACTGAGGAGGTGTCAAGAAAGCTGAAACCTACCTCTTATCTCCAGACTTGACATTCGTTCTGTTGTTCATCTCCTTAGCGTAAATAATCACTGTTTTAAATGGTCCATTTGTTGCCAGGAAGAAGACCATCTCCAAAATGTTTTAGAGATGGCCGTAGAGAAATAACGGCCTTCAGTGATGTAGATTATAGAACTAAAATGAATGGCAAATACTGTGTAACTAGTTCATGCATAAAATGCAACATTCTTTGATTTTTGGTCTAGTAGAACACGAAAATCTACTGGAATTTCTACTTGTGAAGGTGAATGAATGGCATTGGCGTCAACTGTTAAAGATTTACTGTGGTTAATACAAATTAGGTAGATCCAAGCGGTGTCACTTCGTCACTTAAAAGTATTTTGATAATAAAGGAGCCGATTAATTAGCCAGAAATCTAGTGACAATTTCTAGATCCAAGCATACTGATACAAAATACCATTTCAGAAGAAACTATCTGAAGATGCTGAGCATCTGGCTTCTGAAGAAATGTTAGCTCATAGTTTTACAAACCGCCAGGTAGAGCTAGACATGAAAGATGTGTAAGAAACTGTGACCTTGTTAAATAAGCTGAGAAGTGACTGCTCAGTTGGATTTTACATTTTGTGTCAGTATCAGTTTAAGGGGGTGTGTTGGAATATGTAAGTTAATGTTTACAGTTACGAGTTTAATCCTTTTTATGTTATTCTGTGGTTGTTATTTTTTCACATTTGTGTAGTCACTGCGGTGCAAATACTGTTTTTTTCATTTAATAAGACTTTAATCTTTTACTAGGCTTTCACTTTAACTGTACTAAAAATTCTCAGTAGCGTGAAGCAGAAAAGAATTGATTTTTGTGGTTATCATGAAATACGTTAATGATATTGGTATATAACTAACATGAGATAGATAAAATCATAGAATTTGTGCAGCCTTGAATTTATTAGTTATTGAGAATAAATATTATTTTATTTTGCTAGTTATAAGTTAAAGGACTCTTAGCACTGAATGAATGTGAGGTTTTTATCTTCTTTCTGTCGTTTGTAAGAATCACCGGTTCTTTTTGCATATGACGAGTAAATCAGAGGGAAACAGTAATTACAAACTCATGCATCATCCTTATCGCAGTCCACTTTTCCTGTGTGTTGAGACACGGGCTGCGACCATACTAGCGCTAGGCATGTCCACGAAGCCTCACCATCTGGCAGCTGAGGACAAAATGTCGGTTAACAAAGACAATATGGCTGCCTGCATTCCGGATAAAGATGTTTTAAATTCCTAGTCTAATCTTGGTATCTTGTTAACAAACATTTCTCGGGTATTGACCAAATCACTAAGTAACTTGCGAAACTTTGGAAAAAAATAATCAGACAGCTGCGTTAGTATGCACAAATAAGTAACACAGTACAGCGAAAGTCTCGAAGCTACACTGAAGAACTCCTGAGCAGAAGGAAAACATACGGCCCAATGAAACCTTGTCTGAATACCTAGGATTTAGGCCAATCGCTCGAAATTTCTTAGTCCATCTGCATGTCAGCAATTGCATCTGTACAGCACTGCACACCACTCTTTATAATGGTTTAGGGTGTGTTATTCGGGTACGTGTCGTTTTTGTATCCACTACTCACTGGGTCCATGTTGTAGTTCTGTTTCATTTAAATCCATTCCATCAGCCTCAAACCCCACGAGAGATTTCGGGGATGGCAGTACTGAATTTACGTAACGCTTAAACAAAAGCCTTCACTAACCTGGGGACCGACGTCGCAAGACGTTCTCATCTTCATTTTGTGGACAAGGAACATTCTCTGAGAATACGCAGAGTTTTACCAAAATATGATACTACAGGGCATAACAGCATGAAAGGTAAGAAAACTATCAAGCAGTAGGATATCAGTGTTGGTGAATGTGGATATTATTCTTATGATGTAGACATCAGAACTCAGTTCCTGAACAAGATCCGCAGTCTCATACTTCCTAGAAAGCCTCAGTAATACTCAACTTTGCTTTGACCATCATGGGATACTGTTATTTTCTTTACTTCTGTTATTCCTGCTAACTCTCATGCCTCTCGTGAAATTTCCCAAGTTACAACTTCTCGTATAATTCTTTGTTACAAAACGGCAAGAAAATCAACTCCCAGTTACTGCGAACCGGTTTAGACTTAATAGAGCCACCGTATTGCTGCTGGACCACCTGCTCACGTAATTAGAGCTCCGTGTCTCAGTCTTTGAAAACTAAATCCTTCTGGGATCTCTTTGTTGTCCGTCTGTCTATCTGCCTGTCTGTTTGTCTGACTGTTACGAAAATCTTTTCTCATGAATGGGTGGACGTATGAAGTTCACATTAATGTTGCATATTAAGATCTATGGTCCATTGGCGGTGTAAGCATTTTAAGCTTCTAAGTCACTTCAATCAAAAGATACGGCCATTCGCGTCACATGTTTTGATACTCTAAAATTTACTCGTCGAAAGCTATGGGGTGCTTCCTGTTGACCTAGTTTTCACATTAAAAGTAAAGAAAAAATCTGAAAACAGTTAATTTGTAATTATAACATAGTAACAAAATATTTTTGTCATTTTTTTATACATCTGTCTGTCCGTCTTGTAAGACTTCTTTTTCTCTGAACAGGTTGACGTACAAAGTTCATATTTACATTTTCTAAAACATTTAAGCTTCTAAGTCAAAACAACAAAAAATTCTGTCATGCATCTCACATATTTTGATACTGGCAAACACATTCACAAAAACCTACAGACTATTTCCCGTTGTCACAGAATCATGAAATTCGTCAAGAAGCAAGGTTCTACAGTACAAGTACAGGAAAAAATCTGAACCTTGTTAAATTGTAATTATATCACATAAAAAATATCTTTTACCATTTGAACATACATTGTATTCATCATCTGTCAAAAGCATAACAGACGAACTTAACAATTTGCTGACACAAAATGTAAGTTCTACTCTCTATATGTGTAAACTGAAGTCCCCTGCTGCTCGCTTCTTTTTGTATGTTCGAGCTAGTCTCAGGAACTACTGTAGAGATTTTGATACGGTTTTGGTACCTGTTGATGGACCAATCAAGTGATACCAATTATGTATGTATAACGAAAAGTTGCGATATGAAGAGGTTCCTAAGAGACTATCTTTAGTAGCGCAGACCATATCCGAAATTTGTAATATTTATGAAGTTATCAAACAATAGACATAGAAGACTTTATTTAAGTAGAAGACATTTTTCTTTGGGGTCATCAGTCCTTGACTGGTCTGAGGCGTCAGGAGTGATAGTTCTGCAAGGTTCGCAGGAGAGCTTCTGTAAAGTTTGGAAGGTAGGAGACGAGGTACTGGCAGAAGTAAAGCTGTGAGGACGGGGCGCGAGTCGTGCATGGGGAGCTCAGATGGTAGAGCACTTGCCGCGAAAGACAAAAGGTCCCGAGTTCGAGTCTCGGTCCGGCACACAGTTTTGATCTGCCAGGAAGATTCAAGTTGGATGGCAATTCTCCTGCGTTATAGATGGACCTCATCGGTTTCAGCAGCCTCATTTTCATGTTGTCACCAGCATTCTTCAGCAATGTAATTAGTACCTGTTGCTTTGCTCTCCCAAAGGTTTTTATAAGCTTTCTCAAATTCTTATTTCCGAATGTCGTCTTCTTAGTCATCTTCGTCAACTTGCTCTTCTTGTCCTATTACATTCTCCGATACAGGTGTTCGTCATACGGTTCCTCTGGTAACCGTTCCAGCTCTTCATCAAATCTTCACCAACCAGCATTTTTCTCTTCTTCTCTTCTACTGTACCAGAATTGGTACAGTATATTATTTTTTTGCCTTTCTGTAGGATTTATCAGTTATTCCATTTCATATAATTTCTTCAACTTTTGTGTACATTCCCTCAAGAAAGTTTCCTTATGCTCCCGTATCTCCAAGACTGATTAAATGCCTTAATCTTCAGTGTTCAGCTTTTCCTTGTTCATTGGTTCTTTTTTTTAATAGTCTTCTATTTTTAATAAGCTGAATAACATTTGCTGTAATCCATTTCCTCCTGATCCCAGGTTTTATTTTCCCAACTACCTTTTCTTATGCTTTATATATACCAATTTTAATTTGCTCTCAATTTTCTTTTATTCAGCCATGTTGGAAATTTTTAACGAGGTTGTATGTTCCTTGTGCATAATACCTAGGAGTTTTCAGTTTTTCTATTTCCCATTTCTGTTTTAATGCCTTTTTCTTCAGACGTTTGAATCTGAATAAACGTTTCATCTGGATGAGGTTGTGGTCTCTGTCTATGACTGCAGATGAATGGCTCCTGCAGTCTTCTACTTGGTTTCCAAACCGAGATTCCACTAAAATGCAATCGACCTGTCTCCTTAAGTCTCCTGGGGGCCTTCTAGGCGTATCCTCTTCGCTTACGGTGGTGGAAAAGCGTATTTGCAGCAACTAATTGGTGCCTGGAGCAGAACTCAATTAGTCAGGCTCGTCTTTCATTTCTTCTGCCAAGTCCATAGTTGCCCACAATCCGCTCTTCCAATTCTTCACCCACACTTGCATTCCAGTGCCACGTGACAATTAGGTTTTCATTTCCCTTAATATGTCCTATCACATTACTCCCGTCTTCATATATTTCACCAACTACCGCATCCTCTTCTTTGAACGTTGACATATAAACTTGTATTATCACAGTCTCCTTTGGTTTGGTTTCAAGTTTGACTAACATTATCCTAGTGTTGTATTGCACATTCTTCCTTAACACAGGAGCTATTTTTATTAAAATTACTCCAACTTCTCTGACTCCAGGTCGGCCTTCATCAGTTCCGGTGTGAATGACTCGGTATTCTCCTGATGGGGGCCATATCGTCTCTGGTGAGCTAAATATATCGATTTCCAGTCAGTTCAATTCAAGTTTTAGGTCTTCTAGTCTGCTGCAGTGTCTCACATTCCAAGTGGCTATTTCAAGATTGGGAAGCTGGATGGACGTTTCGTCGGATTTCTGTACTCGTCGGGCGGTGTGTCGCTGCTTTCATCAGTGATCTGTGGAGCATTCCCACACCTACTGACCAAGCTCTGGACGTCAGGGTAGTACAGAAACACATCGTCCAGTGGTGGACGACCGGACATCATCGGGGTAAGAAATCGGGGCACATGTTGCTCCTGCTGTGTGAACAAGGACATTGGAAACCGTCTGCTTGCAGCAGGGTTAGGGTCACATGTACCTCTGGACAGGTTACACCGACAACACGACACTGCTAAGCACGGCTACTCCGGTGTCATGAAAGAGTTTGGAGAGTGGAATGGCGTTCTGATGCCTTCAGTGACGAAAGTAGGTTCTGTGCATATGCGAGTGATGAAAGTGCGTGATTGGTGCAGACCTGGTGAGCTGCCTGTTCCAGAGTGCATCCTCCCACGACACACAGGCTTCACGGCGTGTGAATGCATGGGGGGCGGTCAGTCACAACTCACAGTCACATTTGGCGTTATTGCAGAGCAAAGTAACCAGTTCAGTCATGACGAATCGGGAACTTGGTCGTTTCGAGAGTTCCAATATCCGTAGCCGATTGTAGCCGGCTAGCAGTTTCACAAGGTCCCTCACCAATAGAACACGCTTGAGAGATGACGAATCGGGAACCTAGTCGTTTCCAGGGCTCCAATGGCGTTATTGCAGAGCAAAGTAACCAGTTCAGTCATGACGAATCGGGAACTTGGTCGTTTCGAGAGTTCCAATATCCATAGCCGATTGTAGCCGGCTAGCAGTTTCACAAGGTCCCTCACCAATAGAACACGCTTGAGACATGACGAATCGGGAACCTAGTCGTTTCCAGGGCTCCAATGGCGTTATTGCAGAGCAAAGTAACCAGTTCAGTCATGACGAATCGGGAACTTGGTCGTTTCGAGAGTTCCAATATCCATAGCCGATTGTAGCCGGCTAGCAGTTTCACAAGGTCCCTCACCAATAGAACACGCTTGAGACATGACGAATCGGGAACCTAGTCGTTTCCATGGCTCCAATGGCGTTATTGCAGAGCAAAGTAACCAGTTCAGTCATGACGAATCGGGAACTTGGTCGTTTCGAGAGTTCCAATATCCATAGCCGATTGTAGCCGGCTAGCAGTTTCACAAGGTCCCTCACCAATAGAACACGCTTGAGACATGACGAATCGGGAACCTAGTCGTTTCCAGGGCTCCAATGGCGTTATTGCAGAGCAAAGTAACCAGTTCAGTCATGACGAATAGGGAACTTGGTCGTTTCGAGAGTTCCAATATCCATAGCCGATTGTAGCCGGCTAGCAGTTTCACAAGGTCCCTCACCAATAGAACACGCTTGAGACATGACGAATCGGGAACCTAGTCGTTTCCAGGGCTCCAATAACCATAGGCGATTGTACCAAAAGGTGCAAGATACTTGGGACGATCTATCGCAGCATACCATTCAGCACTTTATCATCACATGCATGCGACACTACACGCTTGCGTTGCCACCAGAAGGTTGGTACACGGAATATTGATTGCTTGCGCACCTCTGCCAGCCAGAATGGCCGAGCGGCTCTAGGCACTATAGTCTGGAACCGCGCGACCGCTACGGTCGCAGGTTGGAATCCTGCCTTGGGCATGGATGTGTGTGATGTCCTTAGGTTAGCTGGGTTCAAGTAGTTCTAAGTTCTAGGGGACTGATGACCTCAGAAGTTGTCACATAGTGCTCAGAGCCATTTGAACCATTTTTTGCGCACCTCTGTTCGATTCGGTCTGAATTTATTATCATATAGTCCTACAACTATGAACTTCCTGTCACATCAGTCGTGCACAAAACTTGTCCTGGAGAGAGTAGCATTTTTTTCTGGCAGTGCAGTTTGATTTGGCCATAGTTCTGCTTCACATCAGTAACTTTTTCGTATTTTTATAACGCTTATTCGTTCGTTTCCTTCTCCCTTTCAGTTAAAGCCACACACGATTCCAATTATGCAGGCGGTGTAAAACATTCTCGGCCAGTTTAGAATCAGGGCTGTACTAAACAATTTCCGCCGCCGCAGACACGCGGACCCGCCTAGGCCCAGCTGAATCAGCGAGGCAGTGCGCGCTTCGCCACCTCGGTCGGAGTGGTGGCCGAAGTTCTCACCGGAGCCGGCCGTCGTGCAGCAGACGGGCCCTTTGTCCGAGACGACCGCGAAGCGCCACGCCCTCTTCCTTCCGCCGCCGGCCGCCCAATATTGAAAATGCGTCTTCGTTACGGATTCCAGCTGTCGCTTCCTGGCCATTACGGCCTGTATCCGAGACTGCAAATTTCCGCAGCCGGCGGGCGCCCTAAATCTCTCCGCTGAGGGAGCCGCCCTTCCTCTGCCGCCGCGCTGGCGCGGTGATATACGGGCAGCCCGGCGCTGGGCGGGGGCGGCAGAGGCGGCGGCGGCGGCGCTTCCAGGGGCACGGCTGCCTGCCTAACACTGCGTGTCATCAGAGGGCCGCCATCAGCGCCGATGAAAACCACCCAGACGGTCACGATAATAAACTGCCGCATTGCTCTTCCTGTAAACCCCGTAGTCTCTCGCGAGTATCCAGGCTAGTCGAGTGGCAAGTGCACAGGGCAGAATGGTTTCAAAAGGTATATTACTGGCTATCAAAACTGCAACACCATGAAGGCGGCATCCAACAGACGCCAAATTGGCATAATATGTTCCACAAATCCAATTTTGTCGTACACTGAAGAACCAAAGAAACTGGTAAGCCTTCCTACACTACTGGCCATTAAAATTGTTACTCCACGAAGATGACGTGCTACAGACGCGAAGTTTAACCGGCAGGAAGAAGATGCTGTGATAAGCAAATGATCAGCTTTTCAGAGCATTCACACAAGGTTGGCGCCGGTGGTGACACCTACAACGTGCTGACATGAGGAAAGTTTCCAAACGATTTCCCATACACAAACAGCAGTTGACCGGCGTTTCCTGGTGAAACGTTGTTGTGATGCCTCTTGTAATGAGGAGAAATGCGTACCATCACGTTTCCGACTTTGATAAAGATCGGATCGTAGCCTATCCCGAATGCGGTTTACCGTATCGCGACATTGCTGTTCGCGTTGGTCGAGATCCGATGACTGTTAGCAGAATATGAAATGAGTGGGATCAGGAGGTTTACACGGAACGCCGTGCTGGATCCCAATGACCTCGTATCACTATCAGTCGAGATGACAGGCATCTTATCCGCATGGCTGCAACTTCTCGATCCCTGAGTCCACAGATGGGGACGTTTGCAAGGCAACAACCATCTGCACGAACAGTGCGACGACGTTTGCAGCAGCATGGACTATCAGCTCGGAGACCATGGCTGCGGTTACCCTTGACGCGGCATCACAGACAGGAGCGCCTGCGATGGTGTACTCAACGACGAACCTGGGCGCACGAATGGCAAAACGTCATTTTTTCGGATGAATCCAGGTTCTGTTTACAGCATCATGATGGTCGCATCCGTGTTTGGCGACATCGCAGTGAACACACATTGGAAGCGTGTATTCGTCATCGTCGTACTGGCGTATCACCCGGCCTGATGGTATGGGGTGCCATTGGTTACACGTCTCGGTCACCTCTTGTTCGCACTGACGGCACTTTGAACAGTGGACGTTACATTCGAGATGTGTTACGACCCGTGGCTCTACCTTCATTCGATCCCTGCGAAACTCTACATTTCAGAAGAATAATGCACGACCGCATGTTGTAGGTCCTGTACGGGCCTCTCTGGATACAGAAAATGTTCGACTGCTGTCCTGACCAGCACATTCTCCAGATCTCTCACCAATTGAAAATGTCTGGTCAATGTTGACCGAGCAACTGGCTCCTCACAATACGCCAGTCACTACTCTTGATGAACTGTGGTATCGTGTTGAAGCTGCAAGGGCAGCTGTACCTGTACACCCCATCCAAGCTCTGTTTGATTCAATGCCCAAGCGTATCAAGGCCGTTACCACGGCCAGAGGTGGTTGTTATGGGTACTGATTTCTCAGGATCTACGCACCCAAATTGCGTGAAAATGTAATCACATGTCAGTTCTAGTATAATATATTTGTCCAATGAATACCCGTTTATCATCTACATTTCTTCTTTGTGTAGCAATTTTAATGGCCAGTAGCGTAATATTGTGTAGGGCCCCGCGAGCATGCAGAAGTGCCGCAACACGACTCTATCAATGTCTGAAGTAGTGGTGGAGGGAACTGACACCATGAGTCCTGCAGGGCTGTCCACAAATCCGTAATAGCACTAGGGGGTGGAGATCTCTTCTGAACAGCACGTTCCAAGGCACCTTATATATGCTCAATAATGTTCATGTCTGAGGAGTTTGTGGCCAGCGGAAGTGTTTAAATTCAGAAGAATGTTCCTGGAGCCACTCTGTAGCAATTCTCGACGTGTGGGGTGTCACATAGTGCTGCTGGAATTGCCAAGTCCGTCGGAATGCACAATGGACATAAATGGATGCAGGTGATGCCTACGTATGTGTCACCTGTCAGAGTCGTATCTAGATGTATCAGGGGTTCCATTATCATTCCAACTGCACATGCCCCACACCTTTACAAAGCCTTCACCAGCTTCAACAGTATCCTGATGATAAAAATGAAAAGATCGTATGGCATTTATTGGCCGGGATATCCCCTTCGGGGTTCGGCCGCCGTATTGCAAGTCTTGTTAGTTGACGCCACTTCGGCGACTTGTATATCAATGATGATGGAAATGGTGATCAAGGAGACACAACACCCAGTCCCCTGCCGGGAATCGAATCCGGTCCCCTTTGCGTGGCAGGTGCTAACGCTACCGCTGCACTACGGACGCGGACACCTTGCTGATATGCAGGGTCCATGGATTCATCAGATTGTCTCCATAACCATACACGCCCATCCGCTAGATAAAATTTGAAACGAGACTCGTCCGAGCAGGGAACATGTTTCCACTCATCAACAGTCCAATGTCGGTGTTGATGGGCCCAGGCGAGGCGTAATGCTTTGTGTCAAGCAGTCATCAAGGGTACACGAGTGGTCCTTCGGCTCCGAAAGCCCATATCAACAATGTTTTGTTGTATGGTTCGCACGATCACACTTGTTGATGGCTCAGCATTGAAATCTGCAGCAATTTGCGGAAGGGTTGGACTTCTGTCACGTAGAACGATTCTCTTCAGTGGTCGTTCGTCCCTTTCTTGCAGGATTTTTTTCTGGCCGCAGCGATGTCATAGGTTTGATGTTTTATCAGATTTCTTATACACATTGTACGCGAAACAGTCGTACAGGAAATTCTCACTACATGGCTAACTCGAATATGCTGTGTCCCATCGCTCGTGCGTCAACTATAGCACCACGTTCAAACTCACTTAAATCTTGATAAGCTGCCATTGCAGCAGCAGTAGCCAATCTAACAATTGGCCAGTCACTTGTTGTCTTATATAGGCGTTGCCGACCGCAGCATCATTTTCTGCCTGTTTACATATCTCCATATTTGAAAACGAATTCCTATACCAGTTTCTTTGGCGCTTGTGTGTATATCGACATGATCTGAGACCGTGACGGTTACATAAAATGAATTGTTTATGTTGCACAGCAACTAGCCACATATGGGTTTTAGATTAATTTATTCAAAAATTACAGTTACCGGTTTCGAATATTTCATAATTTACAATCAGACGGTTCTTTCATGCTTTAATGAATGCAGATTATACATTGGTTTCCTGTAAGTTGGCCTAGGATAAACAATAATTTACAAATTAATAACGAGTAACGAATATGACTACGCTACATCTTTATGTTGGAATGCAACTTACGTGAAACGTCCATGTATAAAATTTGCACTGTATTTTAAACGACTCCCATTTGGTCACAAAACGAATTTTCAATGTGCACTACATGTTTTGATTTGTGGCATACAAAAACAAATATGCAGTTAGCAAAGTACATGAGTGTCAAAGATGCTACAATGCAATGATACAAAGATATGGCATTTTCGGCAAGAAAACTTAAATTACTGTTATGTTAGACGGAAATAGTGTTTTACATTAAATCTAGGGCATTAAATACAAACAGAAACGATAAATATTTAAGTTTTGCTTGTGCAGGAGGCTGATTTTTTTGGATTAAATGCTGCGTGAGCTGCTGTGCTGTGGAACTGTGGTTTCTGTTTGTATTTTGTTGTGGAGTTTTTCTATTATTATAGGATCATAGCCATTATTGGGAGCCAGTATTTTAATTAAACTGATTTCATGTTGTGATCTGCGTATTTCATACGTACGTTTTGCATTCGGTGTACCACGACTCTCAAATATGACCTTTTTGCTTTCTGGCTGCATATAATGCCCATGCGTATTCAAATACAGAGATATGTGAACAGGCTGAATACTGCGCAGCGCTCGGCAGCGCCTATGTAAGACAACAAGTGTCTGGCGCAGTTGTTAGATCGGTTCTCCTGCTACAGTGGCAGGTTATCAAGATTTAAATGAGTTTCAGCGTAGTGTTATAGTCGGCGCACGAGCGAAGGGACACAGTATCTCCGAGGTAGCGATGAAGTGGTGATTTTCACGTACGATAATTTCACGAGTGAACCGTGGATAGCAGGAATTCGGTAAAACATCAAATCTCCGACATCGCTGCGGTCGGGGAAAGATCCTGCAAGAACGAGACCAACGACTTCTGAAGAGAATCGTTCAACGTGACGGAAGTGCAACCCTTCCGCAGATTGCTGCAGATTTCAGTGATGGGCCAACAACAAGTGTCAGTGTGCGAACCATTCAGTGTAACATAATCGATACGGGCCTTCGGAGCTGAAGGTCCACTCGTGTATCCTTTATGACTGCACGACACAAAGCTTCATGCCTCGCCTGGACCCATTAACACCGACATTGGACTGTTGATGACTGGAAACATGTTGCCTGGTCGGACGAGTCCCGTTTTAAATTGTATCGAGCGGATGGGCGTGTATGGGTATGGAGACAGCCTCATGAATCCATGGACCCTGCATGTCAACAGGGGACCGTTCAAGCTGGTGGAGTCTCTGTAATGGTGCGGGGTGTACGGAGTTGGAGTGATATGGGACCCCTGATACGTCTAGATACGACTGACAGGTGACACGTACGTGAGCATCCGGTGTGATCATCTGCATCCACTCATGTCCATTGTGCATTCTGGCGGACTTGGGCAATTCCAGCAGGACAATGCGACACCCCACATGTCCAGAATTGCTACAGAGTGGCTCCAGGAACACTCTTCTGAGTTTAAACACTTCTACTGGCCACTAAACTCCCCAGAAATGAACTTATAATAAGCAAGCTATCGCCCTTTTGGGTCAGTTCACGGCGTCCACCTTGTATAAATCGGTTCGCTGGGAAATTACCTTCCTTGTGGTCAACAATGCGGCCATGGCAGATCTCTTCGGGTTGGATGCCTTCTGGGCTTTTGGCTTCACCATTGACGACAATGTTCATCTGGTGTCTTCCCAGGTTCCGTTCCCGGCAGACGATATCTTGTGCTCGGAATTCCAGGATCTCTTCTCACCGGGTGTCGGCTGTGCTCAAGATTTTCGTGCGTCGCTTCAGCTGAAACCGTCTGTCCACCCGAAGTACTTCTGGGCCCAGGAGGTTCCCTGCGCCCTCCAGCAGCCTCTTCAACAAGAAATGGACCATCTCACCGTGGAGGGAGTCGTCATTTTGGTCCGTTGCAGTCCGTGGGCGACACCCTTGGTCGTCCTCAAATGACCAGATGGGCGTCTCCGAGTTTGTGGCGACTTCAAGGCTACACTTAACCCTCAGCTACAGATTGAAGACTATCCCCTCCCGCATCCCGAGGACCTGCTCTTCAAGCTCGCAGGGGGACAATTTTCTCAAAGATTGATCTTGCCGAGGCCTATCTCCAAATTCCTTAGATGAGCCTTCTACTCACCTGGCCGTTGTCAACACCCCGTTTGGGCTGTTCTGGTTGAACCGCCTCATGTATGGCATCGCTAGTGCGCCGGCCATCTTTCAGCTTTACTTAGAACAGCTCTGTCGGTATATGCCAGGTTGCATAAACTACCTCGACGGCATTATTGTCACCGGCCGTACAGCGGATGAACATCTCAGTCATCTGCGACAATTGTTCCTACACCTGCGGACTGCGGGCCCAAAATGCAACTTTGCTAATTGCTCCTTTTTTTTAACTTGCTATTTCCTACCTGGGTCACATCATTTCCCGCCATGCCATATCGCCTACCTCCTACCACATCGCCACTGTAACGGTTCTTCCTCGTCTGCGTGACGTCCACCAATTGCGGTCTTTCCTGGATAAAATTGTTTACTAACGAACCACTTCATTCCCTCCACCGCCCACACTGCAGCGCCCCTCCATCGCCTATGCCGAAATAACGTGCCTTTCCATTGGTCCCTGTCTTGTGAATCGGTTTTCCAAACCTTAAAGCGGAGGTTGCACTCTGTGGAGCGTCTCATGCTGTATAACCCCTCTCTTCCTCCCCTTTTGCCTACGGATGTCTCAGACTATGGTGTTGGAGCTGTCCTTCCACACCGTCTACCCAATGGATCAGAACGTCTAGTGGCGTACATATCTAAATCCCTTAACGAGGTACAATGCAAATATTCTCAAATTGAGAATCCATCGTGTTTGCCTGTACCAAATTCCTCCTGCACCTTTATGGTAGGTCTTTTCACTTCATCACTGACCATAAGCCCCTCATGGCCTTATTTTCTACTTCAGCCCAGTTACCCACGAAGACTTCCCAATGCCTGCAGAAAATGACGCCATCGTACCAACTTCCCTGTGGTCCCGGATTCTCCACGTCTTACATCAAGATCACTGGGGTATTGCCCAGACGAAAATCCATGTCTTCTGGGTATGCATGACAGCGGACGTGAAGCACTTGGCTCGCGGTTGTCAGCAGTATACCCAGGCCTTTCCCGCACCATGCCAGCCCTTCCAATCCTTGCTGGCTGCTTCCCTCCCATGGGAACGCATCCATGTGGATTTTAAGGTGTCTTCCTCGGCACTTACTTTCATCACGGATGCCTACTCCCACTTCCCTTTCATTATCCGATGCTCCTCTATCACCATAGAGAATACCATCATGGCCCTCACAAAAATATTTTCCATTGAAGGCCTTCCCGTCTCCTTCGTATCAGAAAACTGCCGAAATTAGGCAGTCATGAGTTCACCAAATTCTGTCACGATAATGGTATCCACCACGTCTTTACCCCTCCTTTCCATGCCCAATCCAATGGAGAGGTGGAGCGCCTGGTTTGCTCTATAAAACTCAGATGAAGAAGTACATGGAGGACTGTTCCCCAGAAGAAGCTCTTACGTTATTTCTACAGGGCTACGCTGGTGAGTGACCAGCCAAACTGCTCCATGGTCGCCAATCTCGGACCCTCCTCCATCTCTTCCTGTCACAGGTCAGACCTTGCGCCCTTGCGCCCTTGCGCTTCCCTATATTCATCCAGCTCCAAAGTTTGGGCTCACGGTTTCGGGCCCCAGCCCAGCTGGCTTCCAGGGGTCGTTATCTGGCCCCATGGTCAACAACTGTAAGACGAACGCCTGGACGACAGGGTGGTTTCGCTTCGCTGCAACCAACTGTGTCCTCATTTCCTCACGCAGCTGCAGCCCCAAACACTGGCTCCTCTCTCTCTCCCATCGCCGGTCCCTTCCCTGGGGCCTATGTTGATGCCCTCTCCTCAGTTGGTGGCTGGTATTCCTGGAGATAGCCACCAGACTAGTTCCGCGCCGCCGCATACTCCGAACCCGGGACAGATCCAGGACCTTCCCCTGAACCCACTTCCCGGCCACTCTTCGGCGCCGCCTCGGTTGGACGACGCAGTGCCACTTGCCCAGCCCGACGTCGCCTCACAACCACTACCGCCGCTGCGTTCCAGTCGCCTCGCGCGGGAAACGGCACCCTACTCTCCGGAGGACGGGTTTCACCGCCTCTATCAGGACTTAGCTGCAGATCAGCCTACGGCACCGGGCTATATTGGTACTCTCTCCCCCGCAGTCACCCGTGCCACACCAGCTTTTCCAAGGAGGGAGGGGTGTTATACAGGAGCCAAGGTAGCCCCTGAGGGCCGGCAACCCATATAACACCACGGAACACGAGGCTGTCTATGCCCAAAGGCGTACCCAAAAGCACGTGGTAAACTCCGGTTATTTACACACAAGATAACGGAAACAGACATTCCGTGCACTACTTCCTGCAGGGGGGGCTCGAGCCACGGCCTGCAGGAAGTATCACTACGCCGAAATCTGATGGCTGGAGACAGCTATTTAGGGGCTAGAACCAAGCCCGAAGTTTAGTTCATGCCGGATGCCGACCTCGTGTACTGCAACCGTCGAAGATAAAGTCTTCGTCTCGGAATTGGGCTGTTACTTGCGTGTGAGTGTGTTACCACGAACCTTTGTGGAAAATAAGAAGTGAACTTTTGTTTGCCTCAATTAGGAGACTTTTTTCGTTATTGTTGCCTTTCGTTTGTATGTTCAGTCCTCAACCTTGTGAACTTAGATCAATAAAAGTTGTGGTGTGAAAAACTGCGAATTATCAGTCACAACAGGACTGAAACCATGAAACATGGACGATAAACAGTTTAGACAAAAAGATAGTGCCGAGCGGTTCTAGGCGCTTCAGTCCGGAACCGCATGGCCGCTACGATCACAGGGTCTAATCCAGCCTCGGGCATGGATGTGTGAGATGTTCTTAGGTTAGTTAGGTTTAAGTAGTTCTAAGTCTAGGGGACTGATGACCCCAGATGTTAAGTCCCATAGTGCTTAGAGCCATTTGAACCATTTCAACAAAAAGATAATTGAAGCTTTTGAAACATGGTGCTACAAAAGAATGCTGAAGATTAGATCGGTAGCTCACGGAACTAATGAGGAAATACTGAATAGTATTGGGGAAAAGAGAAATTTGTGGTACAACCTGACTAGAAGGAGGGGTCGCTTGGTGGTAAACATCATGAGATCATCAATTTAGTACTTGACGTAAGCGTGTTAGGTAAAAATTGTAGAGGGGGATGAAGAGACGAATACAATAAGCAGATTCAAAGGATTGTACGTTGCAGTAGTTACTCGGAGATGAAGAGGCTTGCGCGGGATAGAGTAGCATGGATAGCTGCGTACGACTAGTCTACGGACCTAAGAGCACAACATCAACCACGGGACAGAAACATCAATGAGTTAAGCTGAATATGGTGTAGCTGAAGAAACTCGTGCACAGAAACAACATCCACAGAAACATCACTAAACATTTGAAGGGTGGAAATCGGAAACGTTCTAAATGCCATATTTTCACAAAACGTGTTTCCGTTGTGTTGCGTTTTCGGTACTCCGCTGTACGTCTCTAGACTTGCTCCAGGTGCCAAACCACGGAAAAAGTCATTCAAACATGAGTTACTAAATGGCGGAGCAGTTTTTGTTGGCTGCAGTTCTACTAGCCAGAATCTTAACACTGTAGTTCTGTAGTCGTATTATCACAAATAATTCCTTATGCCTCAGTATTACTGGAGCTTCGAACAAAACTTTCATGTTGTCGAGAACTGACATTTTTGATACCGTGGGTGTGTACAAAATACAAGCGGATTCTTAGAAACAAGAAAACAGCAACCATTTATTGTCAGGATTACTAACACAAACGGCACTGTTACTGGTTTAGAACCGCAAGAATCATCTTCAGAAGTCTGTTTACGTTAGTGTTACGTTTATTGTTTCTTACATTAGTTGTGGGGAAAAAACAGCCGACAGCTAATGTTAATAGCAACAAACGTAATGTAAAAGTGAATGGCCAGGTGAAGGAAGATGCGCCTGTCGGTTCGAAGCCAGTAACGGCGCCGTTTGTATTGATGATAACTGACAGTGGATCGTTGCTGTTTTCTTCTTTTCAGTAATCAGCCTAAAAGAACTTTCTTATAGGCGCTTAGAATCAGCGTGTTTCGTGGTATGGCACTTCGAACGTTCCTAATGAAGTGTTTATTTTCTAATTTGTCTCACTATTTTTTGCCGTGATGTGGGATGGCGGGTTTGAGCTTCCGTTATCTCGTCTCTGTTTTCACCTACAATTTTTAGAGTTTGTAGATTTCTTTGATTAATACCGAGAAAGTAGCCTAAAACGTGATACTCGTAACTTACATTCCACTTGTTCACATTTCAGCTCGCCTCGGTTGGAAAAGAATATCATACTCGCTACGTTGCTAGAAATGAGGAGAGAGTGGCGATGTGTTACAAAGTTCGCTATTTTAAATACTCACGTGTATTCAGAAAATCTAGTTTCACACGCACAGATGATTTTACAAATCATATCAGTGTGCAATACGCCACTCAGCAATAAACACAGTTCAGAGCCTAACTCTCTCAACATTCCAATATACGTAACTTACTATTCCGAAAATAATGGTTCAAGGTACAGTTCGTGCTTGCCTAAAAATTTCAATAGTCATTCACCACGTGGATTTTATCACGACAAATGGTTCAAATGGCTCTGAGCACTATGGGACGCAACTGCTGAGGTCATTAGTCCCCTAGAACTTAGAACTAGTTAAACCTAACTAACCTAAGGACATCACAAACATCCATGCCCGAGGCAGGATTCGAACCTGCGACCGTAGCGGTCTTGCGGTTCCAGACTGCAGCGCCTTTAACCGCACGGCCACTTCGGCCGGCTTTACCACGACAGGTGACGTCTAATTTATAATAGAAACGAACGTGGCTTTTCAAACATTATAATTCGCAGGAGAGCTTCTGTAAAGTTTGGAAGGTAGGTGACGAGATACTGGCAGAAGTGAAGCTGTGAGACCGGGCGTGAGTCGTGCTTCGGTAGCTCAGGTGGTAGAGCACTTGCCCGCGAAAAGCAAAGGTCCCGAGTTCGAGTCTCGATCGGGCACACAGTTTTAATCTGCCAGGAAGTTTCATTATAATTCACTCAAAAGTTCACTTTTCCCAATTTCGTAAAGTTTTTCACATCAGTAAAAATGTCCGCACACGGCTAACCAACGGTTCGCGTTCCCGGTTGCAGATTGCACCCACTATTCGGCACTGACGGCGGTACACAACGTTTGCGAAAGACACTGAGCGAATGACTCATTAGCAACTTAGGTACCTCTCGTTACCACTCGGAGCGGACGGCTACACGGAACACTGGCGCCTCAAACATTGGCGCACCTTACTCAGTTCTCAAAAGGCACCCTATCTGCATACTAAATGATTATTTTATTGCTCTTGTAATTTTTCCTATCGTAAGTCTGTATTAGAAGAACGTCTCCTCTTAATTTAATTGGGTTTAGAGGTCAAAAGCTGTATTTATTTAAAAATCTCGAAAAGAAATGAAGATCATTTCATCCTCTATATCACACTTCTATGTCAAAATACGTGTATTCTGCAAATTTCAGATCTTTTTCCTGTCGGCTGTAAAAATTACGAAACACATCGCTTTTTGCGGAAACTACTCATTCGATGCTTTTTCAAACTTAGTATTTTTTACATCTACATCATACTGCACTATTCTATGAACAAGTTATTAAATTCTGATGTTATTTAATTTCTTTGTTATATAGTTGTGCAATACTTTGTATGCCTGTACACGGCCAAGGCGCGCTCAGTATGACTTTAAGACAGGGAGGGAAGAGTATGGGAACTCCCTCTTTCTCTCCCCCTCTAGCTCGCCACTATGCAGCCAAATGCGCTTGCTTCCCCACAGAGAGTAGCATAATTCTGTAGTATCAAAACACGGCTTCAGGTTTTTTACACAAACCGGCTATGCACAGATACATCGCTTTTTTTTTATTTCTCCTGACATATGCAGATCTGACCACGGTGTATCTGTCCACCACCTCTTTCTTGCCGAGTTTCGCTCTCACGACTTGTGTGCCGGCGGCTCGCACTCGCAGGGCCGAGAGTTCGCAACGAGGCTGAAGAAGCACTCACACGATACTAACAAAAGTACGGTGGCCACCGTAACAGAGAAGGGCATGCATCGGCTCCTGCTCGAAATAATCTTAAGATTTGTTTTCTGCACGTCAGCTCCTGAAGTCGAAGTGTGAGGTGAGTCGACGTTTCACAAAGTTTCCTATCGCAGCTGGCTCTGTCTCCTGCTGATACCCTCTTTTCTTATTTCATCTTTCCATTCACATTTTCCATAAACATAGTCAATCTTGAGTGGTTGTATATGTTTACAATCACACAAAAACAGTTTTTATTTTACATGTTTCCTGTAAGGATTATGATACTTAGTTCCTTTCGAAGGCTACACGTAGTTTATCCATATTTTTGACAAATTTGGTTCCAATTTTTCAAATGGCTCTGAGCACTATGGGACTTAACATCTGAGGTCATCAGTCCCCTAGAACTTAGAACTATGCTACTGGCCATTAAAATTGCTACACCAAGAAGAAATGCAGATGATAAACGGGTATCCATTGGACAAATAAATCATACTAGAACTGACATGTGATTATATTTTCACGCAATTTGGGTGCATAGCTCCTGTGGAATCAGTACCCACAACAACCACCTCTGGCCGTAATAACGTCCTTGATACGCCTGGGCATTGAGTGAAACAGAGCTTGGATGGCGTATACAGGTACAGCTGCCCATGCAGCTTCAACACGATACCACAGTTCAGGAAGAGTAGTGATTGGCGTATTGTGACGAGCCAGTTGCTCGGCCACCATTGACCAGACGTTTTCAATTGGTGAGAGATCTGGAGGATGTGCTCGCCAGGGCCGCAGTCCAACATTTTCTGTATCCAGAAAGGCCTGTACATGACCTGCAACATGTGGTCGTGCATTATCCTGCTGAAATGTAGGGTTTCGAGGGATCGAATGAAAGGTAGAGCCATGGGTCATAACAGATCTGAAATGTAACGTCCACTGATCATAGTGCCGTCAATGCGAACAAGAGGTGACCGAGACGTGTAACCAGTGACACCCCATACCATCACGCCGGGTGATACGCCAGTATGGTGATGACGAATACACGCTTCCAATGTGCGTTCACCGCGATGTCGCCAAACACAGATGAGACCATCATGATGCCGTAAACAGAACCTGGATTCATCCGAAAAAATGACGTTTTGGCATTCGTGCACCTACGTTCGTCGTTGAGTACACAACGCAGGCGCCCCTGTCTGTGATGCAGAGTCAAGGTTAACCGCAGCTATGATCACCGAGCTGATAGTCCATGCTGCTGCAAACGTCGTCGAACTGTTCATGCAGATGGTTGTTGTCTTGCAAACGTCCCCATCTGTTGAGTCAGGGATCGAGACGTGGCTGCACGATCCGTTACAGCCATTCGGATATAATGCCTGTCATCTCGACTGCTAGTGATACGAGGCCGTTGGGATCCAGCACGGCGTTCTATATTACCCTCCTGAAGCCACCGATTCCATATTCTGCTAAAGGTCATTGGATCTCGACCAACGCGAGCAGCAGTGTCGCGATACGATAAACCGCAATCGCGATATTCTACAATCCGACCTTTATCAAAGTCAGAAACGTGATGGTACGCATTTATCCTCCTTACACCAGGCATCACAACAACGTTTCACCACGCCGGTCAACTGCTGTTTGTGTGTGATAAATCGGTTGGAAACTTTCCTCATGTCAGCACGTTGTAGGTGTCGCCACCGGCGCCAACCTTCTGTGAATACTCTGAAAAGCTAATCATTTGCATATCGCAGCATCTCCTTCCTGTCGGTTAAATTTCGCGTCTGTAGCACGTCATCTTCGTGGTGTAGCAATTTTAACGGCCAGTAGTGTACTTAAAGCTAACTAACCTAAGGACACCACACACATCCATGCCCAAGGCGGGATTCGACCTTGCGACCGTAGCGGTAGCGCGGTTCCGGACTGTTGCGCCTAGAACCGACAAATTTATATGCGAATTTTTAATACAATGCTAGTAAAAGCAAAAGATGATTTCCCGCTTTTCTCCCCCCTTGTCGTCACTTTCGGTATACTCTGTCTGTATTTCTCGCATCAGGGGAGTGAGTTAACTGAGGATTAAACCACTCTTTGAATAACGACCTCACATCTATAATAAAGTTTTAGTTACACAAAACAGATTAAATAAGTTCAGTTTTAAAATATACATTGGTGAAGATTTTTCATGACGTTAAAAAAATTTGAGTATTCACATAACTGTTAAAGTACAATCGTGATTGTTTTTTATGCTGCGGTAATACACTGAAGAGTCAAAGAAACTGGTACACCTGCCTAATATCGTATAGTGCCCCAACAAGCTCGCAGAAATGCCACAACACGACACGGCATGGACCCAACTAATGCATGAGGTAGTTCTGCAAGGAATTGACATCATGTATCCTGCAGGGCTGTGCATAAATCCGTATCAGCAGGAGAGGGTGCAGATGTCTTCTGAACAGTACACTACAAGGCATCCCAGATATGCTCAATAATATTCATGTCTGTGGAGTCTGGTGGCCAGCAGAATTGTTCAAACTCAGAAGCGTGTTCTGTAGCAATTCTGGACCAGTGGGGTGTCGCATTGTCCTGCTGGAGTTGCCGAAGTCCTTTGGAATTCACAAGCGACATGAATGGACGCAGGTGATCAGATAGGATGCTTAAGCACATGTCACCTGTCAGAGTAATATATACACGTAACAGCGGTCCTATATTACTCCAATTGCACGCGCCATACACTACTACAGAGCCTCCACCAGCTTGAACAGTTCCCTGCTGACAAAAATGGTTCAAATGGCTCTGAGCACTATGGGACTTAATTTCTGAGGTCATCAGTCCCCTAGAACTTAGAACTACTTAAACCTAACTAACCTAAGGACATCACACACATCCATGCCCGAGGCAGGATTCGAACCTGC